>NC_062218.1:18757014-19473514 GCF_902686445.1 Sciurus carolinensis
GAAGGGACAATGGTTTCTGAACTTTCTTGGTTGATCTCTGTTACATGATGCCTCCACTCCATGAATAAAATGGAAAAAGAACTATGGGGGCCTGGCTATGCTCAGCCTTCTACACCCTGGGTACGCATAGGCAGAGTCCAAAGGGTGGAGGACACAGCCAGACTCTCTAAAGAATCTAGTTTGGCAGCTGGACACAGCATGCACTCCTGTGATCCCAGAGACTCCAGAGGCTGAGGCAGAAGGATCTCAACTTGAAGGCCTACCTGGGCAACTAAGGGAGATCCTGTCCCAAAATTCAAAAAAAGAATAAAATACAATAAAAAAGTGCTAACTGCCAGAACTCTAAGATAATACATTTTTATTATTTTATTTTAAGCCAAAAAGTTTGTTGTAATTTCTTACATTGGTGATTAAAAATAAAACTATGTCATTCTTTTAGTTGTAAAAAAAAATCATTATGTATTTTTATATACATGTAAGAACAGCAATTGTTTGTTGACCTCATAGTGGATTTTCAGGTTCTTCAAATGTTTCTGAACATTAGATACTGTTTATAATTATCACATTCGTTAAATAATCAAGAATCTACTTAAAATATGCCAAAGAGTTGAAGTTTTTCAAGGTATTTAACATTAGATTAGAGTGGAACAGAAAGTTTGAGAGATGTATTGGCTAAATTATGAAAATATAGAGAAAGAAATGTAATGGAAATTGAATGAGTTTCTGAGGATTTTGTCCCTACTGTAGTTGATATTGAGCATATACTTAAGGTTTTTGGGGAAAAATAAAGCAAATGAAGATTAGCCCAAATTTTCTAATATTATATAAATTATTATGAGAATTTAATGGAAGTTGATACATAATTTAATTGAAGACTTCTCTTTTTATTTGGATTTTATATTCAAAGTGTGCTATTTAAATGGCAAATGTACTATCCGCTGTAGTAATGAAGTAAGAGCCAAGGACGGGCATTTAGTGTAAATAGAGGATCAGGGTGACTAGGGAGATGGAAGCTGGTTTGGGGAGATGGAAGTTGGTTTGGGTCTGGGGAGAGGGAACCTGCCTCTGGGGGACTGAAATACTGATACCTCTGGAGTCCTTCCCCCTCCTCTGCCACCCATTACCAAGGTTACCTGCCTACAGGGAGCAGTTCCTCCCAAAAGGTCCCTAATGGAATACCTCCTGGGTGACCCTTCCTCTGCCAGTTGGACAGACACAGACACACAGAGGCACCCCTGGAAGGCTTCCTTCTCACATTTTACCTTATGTCCTGGCCTCTGGTCACATAGGTTCTCAGGAAGGGGAGGGAAGAGAGGCAAGATAAGGGGAGAAGGAGAGCATGAGAGCAAATGAAATCTAAAATGTGTGGGGCGGGACACCCCCACTTGTTTGGTTATCCAGCTCTGGGGCCCCTTCTCAGTGGAGAAGTCTATCTCTGTTTTATCCTTGAAATAAAACTTGCTTTTTATGCATGCCTCAGTGTTTCTTGGGTGTTCGAACTTTACATCCGGGGAAACTGATCTCAGTCCTGATTGATTCTCATTACCAGTGGTATCACTAATACATTTTCTATTTTATATAGAAAGTAAAATATAAGAATAACCATAAATCAGAATATAATGAAGGACTCTGGTGTATTTTAACTTTTTATAATTCCTTACTAAAGAGGGGAAAATATGAAGAGACAATTTTTGCCTGAAGTAGGTAAATTAAAAATTAAAATTTTATTTCATCCCCTGACATTGTAGCTATTTCAAAGGTGGGTTCTACTCCATGAGGTCCTTGGAATTAGAAGTATAAACCACAGTTTAAAACAACTTGTTCCCTCTGACCTTTTTTAATCCTATAATGTCCATTGACATTACTCAAATTTCTCAGTGGACCTGAATACTGTTATTAGGATCATAAAGTGCTATTTCTGTTAGACCTTTTAGTGCCAGAAAAAATCATTATGTATCGATAAAATGATGATAGAATTTCATGATTCTATAGGGAAAAAAAAAATGCTTAGCACTTAGTGTCATTCTTGAAGAAAACCTTTATGGTAGCTCTAAACCCAGTAATTTTATTCAATTATTGTATATTGCTAGTAACTTAATCAAAATTTGCTTTGCAGTGATGACAATTTTTTGTGTTTGTTTTCAATTCCCCAGACCTAGAAAAATTCCAAAAAAGGAAAGAATCTTTTTGACCATGAGTACATGCACATATGTTGATTTTATTTCTTTTAGTCTGTACATTTATGACAGATTCATCATGTATTAATGACAGATACCAAAACTTCAGGTTAGAATATATAGAAAGCATTCAGGGTAGGGACCTATTTCAGTACTTGGATGAATGGGAGTACTTCTCCTCATGTGCTCTCTTAAGTTGCCCAAAATTTTGATTAACTGAAAAATAGATCAGATTTATTTCTTGTTTTGGTTTCTGTATTTTTTGGTAGCTGACATAAACATTGCAGATATTATAGTTACCTTTTCATATGTATCTTAAGCATACTTCATTTCTTCCAGTGAATAAAAAGTAGGTCATTTATGACATTTACCTTTATATAACTCATGATTTGGGAGACTGAAGATTCAAGATCAAATGGCCAGTGTATGCAGCCTCTGCTGAAGCCCTCTTGGCAGGTGCCATTACCAAGTGAGAACGCAGCAGATGAGAGCATATGGTGAGACGGACAGCCAGAGAGATTCAGGGTCTTGGCTCTCTCCTTTATAATAACTCGTTCTTGAGGGAACTAACCAGAGAAGTTATTTTGTGCTTATTGCTCTGCTTCTGATTCTTGGTACATTCACAGGTGCACTAGAGACCTCGAGGAACAAGAGAAGTCAAGTTTACCTCAGTTAAGGAGGAAGATGTTGAACTCTCCCATTCTGGGACAATTTTCTACTAGAAATCAAAGAACACAGTTCTGTCAATCTGTAGTACGGGAGTAAATATTTGCCAGCAATTTTCTAATAAGGGATTAATACCCAAAATATATAAGGAAATCATATAAAACAATGGCCAAAAAAGTAATAATGTAATAACCTGATTGAAAAAAAAAAATGATTGCAGGATTTAGAGAAGCATTTTTGCAAAGACATATAAATGACCAAAAGGTATGTTAAGAGGTGCTCAAGATCACTAATCATGAGAGAAATGCAAACAAAATCAAAGGAGGTATCATCTCAGACCTATTAAGACGGCTGTTATCAAAAAATTAAATGAGTTTTTTTTTTTTTTTAACATGGTGGCACAGGGCTGTAATCCCAGGAGCGGTGGGAGTGGGGGTGCAGTGGGGGGGAAGCAGGAAGTTTGCAAGGCCACATCCAGCCTCAGCAATTGAGTCGTGCCCTAAGCAACTTTATGAACCCCTTCTCAAAATAAATAAATAAATAAAAAGGATGGCTGGGTGTGACAGGTTGACATATTTCACTCCATGAAAATGTTATAGACCTGGCTGTATAGGCAATGACTAAACAGACTCCATTTTATCCTGAGACTCCATGTCATGTAGGAAATATTTCTCCAGTGGGAACATCCACCTCTGTACCTATCAATAGTTGCTTAGCATGACACATTTGGCAACAAAAAAAGGCAATTTTTATATAATGTAAAATTGTTTTCTTTTTGATTCTTATTTTTCCTATTCAATGTACCATTCTTTAGCTTGTACCTAAGTAAGGTCATTTTGACCCACTTCCCCCTTCTGCTTATGATTTCAGATCTCATAATGTTAGTTTGTAATTTTGAATCATAGCAACAGACGCTTATGATTGATATACTGACTTATGGTATAAAAACCTCTACAACCCTATGGTTGGGGCTGTCCTCCCAGTAGCCATTTTTGGGGCACTGTGTGAGGCAATCAGCTGATCAAATAATAAAGATTCTCAAATTTGGACTTCTCAGTGGTGATGGGTCTGTTCTTAAGTTGTGCCCACAACATGGGGATGTGACTTAGTGGTTAAGCATACTTGCATTCAATCCCTGGTAGGAAAAAAAAAGTTTAAAAGAAGACAAAACAAATGTAGTATTGGGAAAAGACCATTAGACCCTTATACACCGTTGGTTGGAAATAGAAGTTTTTAGGGTTATTATATAAAACAGCATATGGATTTTCCCCCAAAATTTAAAGAACGAACTATGATAAAATGCACAAATCCTATTCTGGACATTTAACCAAAGGAAATGAAATCAGTGTCTCAAAGAGATATGCACATAACCATAAAGCTGCTCCCCCGCCCTTTCGGCTGCAGCCATTTCCCCACCTCCCAACCACTTGTCAATCTGTGAACATCCTAGCTAGCTATTGGTTCATCAGTCAACTTGCAAGTATCCTTCTCCAATATTGGTCCTGTTAGCCTGGCGGAATTCAACTGTTTACTGTAGCTACCCCGCCATCTTTTCTCATTCTTCAGTCTCTCCTCCTCACTTTCTCTATCCTCCTGGCTTTCACACTCTTTCTTGCATGCACCCTTTCTCATTCTCTTTCTTTTCCTCTCATTTTCTCTCTCACCCTGCAGGGAGACACTCTGTTTGCTTAATAAACTCCCTTATGTGATTTCCTGTGTCTGGCGTGGTTTCCTGGGATTTCCTTACATTGGTGCCATGACTTGGGATGGGATCTTCCACTGTCTCTTAAGCGAGTGGAGACCCATCTAAGTCCCAGTGCCCCCCAGACACAGCCCCACCTTCCATTCTGCCCGGACACTCTGCTCTGCATCCATCACCAGACTTCAAATTGGCGAGTCCTCCAGGTTGGTACCCCTAGGCCGATTTATACTCTCGAGGCAGCTGAGGGGTGAGGGTACCCCCAGCCACAACTTTTATAGTTATGGCAGGCCCCCTTAGTGGGTCTTATCTGCCTGGTGGATTCCTGATTTTATGGTGGAGATTCTCTCAGGGTTGAGGCTCATCTCGCACTCGCGCACTCGCACTCGCAAACCCTGATATCGGGTCCTCAAACCCTTCTCGGCTTTTGCCCGGCACACACATTGGTGCTTGTGTGACGATACAATCAATGTGCTGCCCCTCATCTCCAGTCCAGTACTCTGGCCTCGGGACGCCCTGGCCACAGACTCGGCTGTATCAGTCCCCACCATGGAATCTGAGTCCTCCAATCTTGCAGATTCCACCCTGGGAATCCTTCGCCCGACCCCCGGTACTTAAAGCCATCACAATCCGTTTGTGTAATGGCACACAGCTTCCGTGAGCGAGTGGGCAGATGGAAAGGGATTCCTTATCTTCAAGTCTCTTCTTTCTTGCTTCTTGGCTCTTCCTGCAGGCTCAGGCGCCTCCAGACCCTGCTTCTCCATCTTCCCCTGCTTCCCCATGTAATATAAGCAGCCCCATTCCCCACAAGTAGTGGGAGATAATTGGTTGACAATTTTCTGCGTCCAAACCTAAATTAATTACTAACCAGGAAAAAGGGTTAAAAGGACCTAAGCACCAAGTTTCTGCTAGAACATTTTAGCCCCTTTCGGATTCAGATCTCAGTCAAGGCTTACATTGAAATTAAATGGAGGAAGGCGCAGTGGGAAACCAGTCTCAAACCTAAAGAAAAAAGTGTCCATTTTAAATTTCTCCTGGGCTACAGCTCAGAATACTTTTCTCCCTTTCACCTCTTCTCTCTTTCTCATTTTCTCATGCTTTAACTAATGACCATTATCATTTTTCTTCTAAGACTTTTGTTTTTCTTAAATGCTATATTTTTGAGCTCACAACTTTGATCCTACATACCTAGGTTAATGATTTTTGATCAGTTCTTTTTATCGAACTCTAGAGTTAGTTTTGAACATCTGTTACATTGCAATGGAGATAAATATTATAAGGACTTTACTTTTGTGTTAAATATAAACACGCATAAAAATTAAAATTTTAAAAATGGATCCAAATATTTTTAATTCATGTGATTTAAAAAGGTTCAATTTAAATTGGGTAAACTAATAGAAGCAAAATGTCTTTAAAATTAACTCACAAGTCTCTAGGTGGTCAAACTCATTAAATGTTGATGTTTATATAATGTCTAACATTAATTTTTCTAGGACTTTTCTTCACAGGAAAGAGATGGCAAATACTGTTGGTACACTTGTCTGATATCTTGGTTTTTTTACACTTGTCTGATATCTTGGTTGTTTTTAGAATAAGATGAGTGAATTAGAGTTGACATGTATGGGATTACTCAAACTTGTTTGTTAGAGACATCTAATTAATTTACAAAGTTATTCCATGGAGTAATGTACTTAAAAACATTATTCTTTGTATATTAAATGTGTTCATATTTTCCAGGTATACAAACTTTAAAGCAGAAAATTTATCAAGTTGCTATTCTCCAAATTAAACTTGTCTGTAATGGTAAACCTATAATTTAATGTTCTATTATAGGACCTGTCATCAATAGGGTATATGTAAAAATTGTAAAAATGTATTTCTAAACGTTATTAAGAGCATGATTTGTTTAAAGGTTAAACATGAAAGCATTTTGCCAGTTTGTCACACAAAAGGAAACTTAAAAGCTCTCTCAGCCTTTCTTTAATTCATGTTTTAGATATAATGTTAAATTGTGTTAACTAATGTTCATATAGACTCAGGAGTCAATATATGTAAACTTCTTTAAATAACATTTAAGAAAGAGTGTTATGTGCAGTAGCAAAAATGGGACAACAGTGACTGAGATTGGGGTCTCTGATGACCTCATGGTTGTGGCATGCCTGGTGCCTGGGAGTGCTCCTGTCCAGGGGCACAAGATGCCTAACTGCTGTGGCAGTACGTTGATCTCAGGCACACAGCTCTTGGGCAGGAAAGAATTATTTTGCTAGATAACCAGTGTTTCATCAGCTCCCTTCTCTGGTTTCTGCCCACCTTATAGTAACTTTGAACAGTGGACTTCCTTAAGAGCTACACAAAGCTCCTAACATTGCACTTTGCAACTCTGAAAAAAGTTATGTTAATGTCCTAGTCTCTAAACTTTCCAGAAAGCGAAGAATAATGCTTACATACATATATAAAGATTGCTGACATAACTCTCTAGATCTGCATTTCCATCAGAGAACAGAGGTCCATCTGATCTCAGCTTAATCTTCAAAATCTGTGTTTATACTCCTTTGCCCCTCACTGAACTTGAGAATTTGGTCATGCTGGTCATGGAAAAAGAGGAAGCCCTGCCTTACCTGAGATAAGGCTCTTCCTCACAACCCTGCTGCATGTTAGAATGGCTCCAAAGTATGCAAGACTTTAACTCATTTAAAGTTGTGTTCAAAAGTTTGATGTTTGTTGTAAAGATTACTGTGATCTCAACCAGGGGATATAATGAATAACTCAGCCAAAATTCAAGATAGCTATTGCACAAACTGAATGTTTTACTGTTGGTGATTCCATTTTTTATTTCCTTGTAAACTCTGTTGCCTGATATTTTGCAGTAGTACACCATAGATTATCTTGAAAAGCCATCACCTATAGGACAGATAATGTAGACCCCAATTAGATAAAAAGGGGTAAATAACTGTAAAGTTATAGACGTTGAAGCTAAAGCCCAGTACTCTTGCTTTATGCTGGTGAGACTGACGTGCTTGATGGTTAAGATCAAACTTAAAGATTGAGATTAAATACAGAGGTCAAGAAAAGTTCATATTTGGGTCGTGCCCTCAAAGTCAGCCTGAACCCAGGGAACAAGAGGACTTCTCTAAGGAGGTTTGCAACTCTGAGTCACACAACCTCCTGAGCAAGGAGATTGATGAGACCCATTAGAGGAAAAGCCACTCAGTGCACCTGCTGCAGAGGAGGGTCATGGAAAAAGGGAGACATCCCTGGTGTTTCAAGGGAAGCCACATCATCAAGGAGACCCTGGGTAACCAATGGCACTAATGGAGCTAAGAAGCTGCTCTAAAGTTCTCTATGAGTGACCCCTGTGGGAACTCAGCTGACTCTTTAAGAGACAGGAACAGGTCCACTTTGACCAGCTTGATCTTAAACACCTAACAAAACAGTTAAAACCAAAATATAGCCATTCTTGGGCATTTAAAAGAAATAATACTTAAGTGTAACTTAAGATGTACACTTGTGTTAGCCTACTAGAATAAAGACTAAAAGCTACAAAAGAGATTCTTAGGCAAATGTGCCTGATAACTATCAAGAGAAACTGCCAGAGTCAGAAGTTTTTAGTCAGTTTAAGGCCTACAGACACAGGTAGGCTTAATCTATGTTTGCTAGTATCTCTACTAAATGTTGTGTTTACATTCCTGATAACCTAGACAATGTTAAAGTTCTCAAATAAAGGCCTTGTCCTCTCCAGCCTTTGCTAGGCCTTGTAATGGGAACAACTTCTCAGTTCTTCCACCCCCTGGTGAGGAATTATTGACTTCTGTCATCTTTATGATATTCATTGGCATGTTCCAGATTCTGCAACATTTATATTGTATCAATCTCATTTCAGTACTCATGTCTTTTTGTTCTTCTCTCATAGAAGCTCCCATCCCCAGACGCCTTTACAACCTGCTCTTCCCAACCGGACTTCTACCATGGACCCCTCAATTGACCCAATTTCTAAAAAGGGAACTCCAAACTGCTTGCCCCACACTGCCCCTTTCCAGCTCGAAGAAGCCAGATCAGTCACCAACCCCTTTCCCTACAGCAGTGAAGGAGTTCCTAGAATTAGAGGGGTAAATGAAGTCAGAATTGGGGACAGGCAGTTATTGTAGAAATAGGGAATCAGTCAAATTGAGGAAATGAAGTCCATGAAAACCATCTGCCTTTGGAAGTTTGGAAGGAGAATGGACTTTTTACATCTCACCTGCAAAACCAGCCCCAGTCACTTAGGCAGGAAGGAGAGAGAAGGCTTCGGAAAAAACTGGAGAGCAAAAGATTTTCTTATAAAAACAGAAACGGGGGAATATAATGTATAAAGCTGCTCCCCCGCCCTTTCTGTTGTAGCCATTTTGCCCGCCTCCCAACCACTTGTCAATCTGTGAACATCCTAGCTAGCTATTTGTTCATCAGTCAACTTGCAAGTATCCTTCTCTGGTATTGGTCCCCGTTAGCCTGGCAGAATTCAACTGTTTACTGTAGCTACCCCGCCATCTTTTCTCATCCTTCTGTCTCTCCTCCTCACTTGCTCTATCCTCCTGGCTTTCACACTCTCTCTAGTGTGCACCCTTTCTCTTTCCCTTTCTTTTCCTCTCATTTTCTCTCTTACCCTGTAGGGAGACACTCTATTTGCTTAATAAACTCCCTTATGTGATTTCCTGTGTCTGGCGTGGTTTCCATGGGATCCCTTACAATTACTATTCACAAGAGCCAAAACATGAAAACTCTGTTTGTTGATGAATTGATTAAAAAAAAGTGTGCATAATTGAATATAATTCAGTTTCCAAAATGAGGATATTCTGCTATTTGCATAGGTATGGGTGAAACTGGAGGATATAATATTAAGCAAAATAAGACAGTTGCAGAGAAACATACTAGATTTTTACTCACATATGTGGAATCTAAACTAAACAAACTCTGAGAAGAAAATTGTATAAAAGGATTTTCTGGGGTCCAAGGTTGTAGAAAATGGGGAGAAGTTGGTCAAAGGGTATAAACATTCAATTTTATATGAACAAGTTCTGGAGAGCTAATGGTCAGCATGAATGTTGACAGATGTGCTAATTTGTCATAATCATTATGCAGTGTGTAAGATACCAAATCTTCAAGTATACCCTAAACTATATAAAATCTTTATTTGTCAAATGAATATTTTAATCTTAAAAAAATCCAAAGAGCCGAGTTTGTACTTTGTTTTCTGTAAAATTAATTATGAAAAGATGATTTTAAAATACTTTCTACAACTTCTCTCTGCTCAGAGCATTCTCAACTGGTTTACAGAATCAGAAAATAAATGGGACACAACTGAGGTTGTCTCTACTACAAATAATGCTGTGATATTTGTATACAAGATTTTATGTGGATAGGTATTTGCAATTCTCTTGGGAAAAATACAAGGGTGGATTTTTTTGGGTCATGTTCCCTTATGTTTCACCTATTTTGATGGTCTTCCAAATTGTTTTCCAGAGCAGTTATGCAATTTCACATTCCCAAGTTCTTCAGTCTATCCATGTGTTCTTCAACATGTGTTTTTTCTGTTTTTTTAGATATATATTCTAGTTTGTGTGAAGTGTGATTTATATTTTCTTTTTCTGTTTTATTTCTTGTATTTTTTTTAAGCTGAAGTTTTATTTAAAACATAGGAGAACTCATTCCTGAAAATGTTGATGAATTAAGTAAAAAGATAAAGTGCACTCTTCCTACAAGTTAGTTAGTCTATGTAAGTACAGGATAATATACAGCAATCAAAACTGGTAGAATTTCACAAAAGTGTAGTGTTGCAAGATTATCAGTCTAGATTATGAAGAGATTCTGAGTGTGTGATGCTTTACTGAGCATAAACAAATGCTCCTGCTTCTTGACCATAGATGAATCCCTTGGGGACAGAGTTCTTGGCATTGCATCCTTTGCAACAGATTTCACCTTCTTTCTCAGTCAGTATTGTTGATTCGAGCTTCTTCCCACATTTGGCACATTGGAAACAGTTTTAGTGCCAGGCTTCCCACCTCCGATTATCATCTCTGCTGCATATACAGAATCCCCATATCTAGAACACTCCTCTGCACCTCTGTATTTCTGAGCAAATTTTACAGTGTCTTGATTTGTTGTAGGCCTGTGAGGTTGAACACTCTGGCTTGATGTGCAGCCTCTCTCCACGATCCATGGTGCACGTGCCAGTGCCCTGGCCAGAACCGTAGCCTTTTTGCCCATACTTTTTTCCATAGCAGGATTTGCAGTAGGTCTCATCTTTTTTTCTTTTTTATTTATCTTTTAATTTTTTACAGACTGCATTTTGATTCATTGTACACAAATGGGGTACATCATTTCGTTTCTATGATTGTACAAGATGTAGATTCATACCATTCCTGTAATCATACATGTACATAGGGTGATGATGTCTGTCTCACTACACCCTTTTTCATACCCCCCTCCCTCTCATTTCCCTCTACATAATCCAAAGTTCCCCCTTTCTCCTCTCACTCCCCATCCCCCAACCCCCATTATATATCATTCTCCACTTATCAGGAAAAACATTCGGCCTTTGGTTTTTTGGGCTTGACTTATTTCACTTAGCATGATATTCTCTAATTCCATCCATTTATTTGCAAATGCCATAATATTATTATTCTTTATGGCTAAATAGTATTCCATTATGTATATATACCAGAGTTTCTTTATCCATTCATCTGTTGAAGGGCATCTAGGTTGGTTCCACAATCTAGCTATTGTGAACTGAGCTGCTGTAAACATTGATGTGGCTGTGTTACTGTAGTATGCTAATTTTGAGTCCTTTGGGTATAAACCAAGGAGTGGTATGACTGGGTCAAAAGGTGGGTCCATTCCAAGTTTTCTGAGGATTCTGCACACTGCTTTCCAGAGTGGCTACACCAAATTGCAACTCCACCAGCAATGTAAAAGTGTGCCTTTTTCCTCACATGCACGCCAACACCTTTCATCTTGAATTGCCTCTTTTGTGCTGTCTGAATCCTTCCTGCAAACCATGCACAGAAAGCGGCAGTGGTGGCATCTCCTCCCATCACACTGTACCTCTTCTGCTGGTACTCGGCCCTCCTGCAGGCCCAGCTCTTGTTTCCATGTTCCCAGATAGGCAGGTCCAGTCAGAGGCCGCTCCCGTACAACAAGCAGAGCTGGCGAGACAGGACTGGAGGGACCACGCAGCCAGCCAGGAACCTGTTTTCTTTCTTTCTTTCTTTTTTATTTTTATTTTTTTAATTTTTACAGGCTTCATTTTGATTCATTGTACACAAATGGGGTACAACTTTTCATTTCTATGGTTGTGCATGATGTAGATACTCATTTTGTATCTATAGCTATGAATATATCTCTCTGTATATCTGCTTACAATATTTTTCATTGTCGTTCTCCTAGAAATTGCCATTATCATCTTGATTTACCCCAGTTCAGTTTGCAGTAATACTGATACCGCCGTTTACCGGTGACGAGTTCTGCTCCTTCTAATGTTGAAGATTGAACACTAGAGAAGCACGCCAAGGCAAGCATATTAAGCAGGTTTATTTAAAGGGAATAATACAGACTTCTCCCGGCAGGGAGAAGGGGGCCATGGCTGATGTTCTAAAAGTCCCAAGAAGTGAGCGAACCCTACATCTTTTATAGGTTAAAGTCTCTTTTGTTCTCCAGTTCTCTCCCCCCTTATCTCTCTCCTTCCTGCCTATGTGACTAGGCCTGGTTTTGCATTACTGAGAAACCATGGGCAGGGGGAGGGCCAAGGTGATTCAGGCAGGCAAGAGCCCAGGGGGCATTAATTAGCATCTCCTTGCTTGCAGTCCTTGATAAAGGCAGGTAAATTTGGTAATCAATGGGCTCCGGAGATCCTTGACATTCCATTCTTCCAGGGGCAGTCTCCAACTCCCAAAGGCAGATGGCTTCATGGCTTCATTTCCTCGAATTGACCCAATTCCCTATTTCTACACTAACTACCTGTCCTTAATTCTGGCTTCAATACCAATTTAATTTCAATAGTATACAAATAACATTTACCATTCCCTTTTTCCATGTGGTGCTATCATTATCATATGTATTGTTTATATACTGTATGCTGATTAACACAGACTTTTAATTATTTCTCTATGCAGTTGTATTTTAAATCAAAAATGAAAAAAAGAGAGATGCAAATTATGTTCTATATTCATGTTCTGTCTTTTACATTTAGCAGTGTAGTTACTTTTACCGTGCTCTTTGTTTCAATATGTAGATTGGTGATGTTGCAAATGCCCTTTCAATTCAGCTTGAACGACTCCCTTTAATAATTCTTGTAGGATAGTTCTGCTGGTGAAAATCATCTGCAATTTGTTTATATAGTGATCTTTATTTTTGAAAGGTAGTTTTTCGGCTTATAGAATGTGTAAGACAAATTATATCCAAGATTTTATAGAATTCTTGATTTATAGAATTCTGGATATAGAAATTATGTCCAAGAATTTATAGAATTGTTGCTCTGAGGTCTCTAAGGTTCTGCTCATTTTTCTTCACTCTTCCTTTGCTTTATTTCTCGGACCTAGCTTAAATTTTGTGTATTTTTTAATTCTCTTTTATCACATTTGCTTTTGAGCTCTTCTGCTGAATTTTTCAGTTAAGTTTTTATTCTTTTCAAATACAGAATTTTCATTTCATGCTTTTTTATCTCTGTTTTTATTGATCTCCATGTGGTGAGACATTTTTGGTGTGCTTTTCTTTGTTCTTGGAACATGGATTTCTCTGGTGCTTGAAGACACATAAATTGCTGATTTAAAAGATTCTGTGTAATGAGTCCTATGTGTGAACTTCTGGAGGATAATCTCTATTAACAGTCGCCCCTGTCTCCTGTGTACTTCTCTTTTTCCTTGCTTGTCTTCTAATTTTCTGTTACAAAACTGATACCACCTGTTAGTGAAGCCAGAATTAAGGACAGGCAGTTAGTGTAGAAATAGGGGATCCCGTAAATAAAGCCATGAAAGTCATCTGCCTCTGGAAGTTGGAGACGGGACCCTGGAAGAATGGAATGTTAAGGATCTCTGGAGCTCATTGATTACCAAATTTACATGCCTTTATTAAGGACAGCAAGCAAGGAGTTGCTAATTAATGCCCTCTGGGCCCTTGCCTGGCTGAATTACCTTGACCCTCCCTCATCCACTTCTCACTTTTTTACATCTCACCTGCAAAACCAGGCCTAGTCATGTAGGCAAGAAGGAGGGCTGAAGGGAGAGAGAACTGGAGAACAAAAGAGACCTTAACCTATAAAAGATGTAGGGTGTGCTCACTTCTGGGGACTTTAGAACATGGACCATGGACCCCTTTCTCCCTCCTGGGAGAAGTCTGTATTATTACTTTTAAATAAAACCTGCTTCATATGCTTGCCTTGGCATGCTTCTCTAGTGTTCAAACTTCAACATTAGAGGGAGCAGAACTCGTCACTGGTAAACGGCGGTATCATTAGCACAAAAAGACCAGGATGGACTCTAGCTTCATGAGTCAGTTTACCTATTTATTCAGGAACGATGCTTCACACAGGAAGAAGGGATGCAGGGATGAAATAGTATCAGTGTGAAGCTAGAATTACAGCCATCAGTTAGGATAGATAGGTGATTGGATCAAACCCCAATCCAGAAAATCCAGAAAATGGAGGCTAGTGTGGATCTGGTAAGTTGGAGACCTCCCCTGGGAGATTGGGTTGTCAGTGTCTCCAGAGCCCTTTGATCACCAAGATTACCTCCCTACACTACCCCTGCCAAAAGGCTGCAGACAGAGTGTTGCTAATTAATGTCTTCTGGATTAATCCATTTGGACCTTCCCCAGTGCATCTGCTTCCCACCTTTTGGTCATCCTGCCTGCATCTCCTGGATCTAGTCACATTGGTGGGAAGGACAAAGAGAAGTTGGGGGTGGGGGAGAGTAGGAAAACAAAGGAAACTTGAGTCTATAAAAGGATCAGGGCACTCTCACTTCTGGGGATACCAGAATACCAGCCATGACCCCCTCCTCTCTCCCGGAAGAAGTCTGTGTTACTACTTTTAAATAAAACCTGCTCTGTATGTTTGCCTCAGCGTGCTTCTCTAACGTTCAAACTTCATCATTTGAGGAAGCAGAACTCGTCACTGATAACTGGCAGTATCAGGTGGACCCACTTTCCATTTCACATATTAAATGGTTGCTTCTAATTGTTAAAAACACATCCATGGTGGAAAATGAGCCATGGTGGTCTAGTGAGCATATCAGATGTCTTGGGCAAGCAGAAATTTGGGGTCTGTTTTATCAATCAGTGAATGTGTCAGTTTGAGAGCTTAGGAATTTGACCTCCTGGGTCAGGGGTCTGCAGATAATGTCTGGAGTGGGTAGGAAGGGCTATGGAGGCATTAGCATTCCAATCCCCCAGAGGCAGTCTCCATTTTCCTAGACCCAAATCCACCGAAAGGTAAAAACTTTCCCTATCTGCTGGGTTCGCCTATTTACACCAACTGCCTGTCCTTTGCTCTTGCTTCAAAACTAGACATTTTAAAATAATCCAATGTGGCAATTCTTGAATTTACTCTCTACTCCACCCCACAGGTGGCTTTTATTGTTTGGTGACTTTTTGAAGTAATTCAATAAAACTTTGTATTCTTCCTCTTGTATGATAATTGAAATCATTGCTTTTCTAGTCAAATTAGAAATATCTTTCAATTCCTAAAGCCAGTACATCTTTTCTCTCATTCTTTGCGAGTGGTTCTGTGTGCATGTTAGTGCATGTTCTCAATGCTCAAGGAATAAGTCCATCTTCACTTTCACTTTCTGTTTGCATCAAGCTTTAATTAGTGGGAGGTAGGTGTTTAGGACCTTCTTGGTTCCTTGGTCTTCCACATGGGTCTGGATGTGGGCACAGCCTCAAGCATGCATGTGGAATTTTAGATTTCAAAGAACGGCAGAGAGTTTCAAGTACTCTTTGGACACCTCTTTTATTAGCTTTTCATTTTATGCATTTTCGTTAGTGTACTGTTGTCTCCAACAATTATTCACCTCTTCAGGGGGTCACATATTAATTGGTTGACTCTAATTGTTGTTAAAAACACACCCAAGGGGGGAAACCTATTCTGTTGAGGTAAGTTTTACGTTATGCATATTACATAAGGGAGATCTTTGGAACCACCAGACAATGGGAGTTCCCTGGAAATGGGCGTTTGAATTCACTCCAATCCTATTCTTTACCTGCAGTGGCTGTCAGGCTGTTGTTTCCAAGTTGTTGGATTTTAAGACCATTGTGGAGAGGAGAAAGTAAAATGGAGAGAGAGCTAGTTAAAACATCACAAACTTGTTATTTCAGTATGATTTCTAAATTTTCTTTGAATAAGAGCTTTCAGTATTGCTGGAAGACTTTGGTTCACGTCTGGAGTTGTGAAAAGGTTGGATTTTTTTTTTTTTTTTGATCAAGTGCTCACTGCTTTTATGAAAGAGAACACTTTTGAAGGTCAGAGCCAGTTGAGAACAGTGGGCGCAGAATCTGCCACTGGCCCTCTTGTCTATTAGTTAGCAGCATTATCTCTCCCCACCCCCATTTCCCCTTCTCTTTTTCTCTTTTTCTCTCACTAATGATTCCTTCAGGATCTACAAACTTGGTGCTTCTCTCTTTTGTTTTTGGATCACTATAGTTTTCTATAGACCAGGACTGTTAGGAAAGACAGATAAAAGTCATTTCATTGAATGTCCTGGATTCCGGAAATAACCTTCCTTGCCCCCATTTTTTAATAGCAACTTAGTGATACCGCTGTTTACCCGGTGACGAGTCCTGCTTCCTCAGGTGTTGAAGTATAACGCCGGAGAAGCACGCCGAGGCAAATGTAGAGTGGAAAATGCAGTTTTATTAAAGAAAAGGAAAAGCAGACTTCTCCCGGGTGGAAGAAGGGGACCCAAAGGCGGAATCCGTGGGATGAGCAAATCTCGTTCTTTTTATGGGTTTCATTCTCCCATTCTTTCCCCCTTGTCTCCTCCCTTCCTGCCTACCGGATTAGGCCTGGTTTTGCAGGTAAGATGTAGAAAGTGAAAAGCGGGTGTGGCAGGGGGAGGGTCAAGGTGACCCAGATGGGCAAGGGCCCAGGGGGCATTAATTAGCATCTTCCTGCCTGTTGTCTCTGACAAGGGCAGGTAAATTTGGTAATCAATGGGCTCCGGAGATCCTTGACATTCCATTCTTCCAGGGGCAGATGACTTTATGGCCTCCATTTTCTTGATCTGACCCGATTTCCTATTTCTACACTAACTACCTGTCCCCAATTCTGGCTTCATTAGTTCCATCCACAATAATCAGAATCAATTACATTTTGAACTCTAGCCCTACAGCTCTGTTTTATCAATCAAGTAATTTTGTTCCATCCAAGCCCTTGTTCAGGCACCTGTGTCATCAATCACTGGTTATATATTCATATCAAATCTTCGGAACTCATCCCTCCCATGCTGTGTAAAAAAAACCATAAAATACAAAGAGCAGAAATTTCTGTCTCTTTGGAAGATTTCATGTTATTCCTGCTTTTATCCCTATCTACGAAGGTGAGAAGTATATTCATGTGCATGTGTTGCAACCCACTGGATATACCTACAAATAATTCACAGTTATGCTTTCTTGTCCTTTATGGACTGAACAAACACCTCATGAGTCTTCAGGTAGATGTTGAAGCAGATGCACACAATCAATCTTATATGCATCATTTCTATTTGGCAATAGTTCTTGTTGCACACATCAAAATTTATTATGTGACAGATGCTATATTAGCAAGTCCATGATGAATAAATTTATAAAGTCACTTAGAGTTCAATAATTAGAACTTATCACTTATGCAAGCCAAGTATCAAGCCATCATCTGCTTTTCCAAAATAAGTTAATACAATGTAATCTAATGTAGTATAAGTTGTCCCTGAAAATTCAAAGATGCATGGAAGGGTTGTGCCATCTTACTTTGTGGTAGGCAGTGCAAGTTGCAGCAACTTTACTCTGAATTTAGAAGATAATGTCAACAAGTTTCTTCCAGTAAATTATAATTGCATTAAAATTCACTTCAAAATTAAATTAGTAAAAATTCTAAATAATTTACTTTGTGCAAAAATCTGCAATATGTACAAATCTCAGGGAATAATAGAAGTAGAATTTCTGATGCATAATGTGAGAGATAAAATGGTCCCAATAGGGCAGACGAATCTACTTTGAAGATAGCTAAGTCTTATTACTGAGGAGTTCATGAGTTGATAGTATCTGTGATCAGAAGCAGTCATAGCCTTCCATGTGGCTACTTGGGCTTCATCAAAGAATGGGGGACTGCACATCAGTTCTGAAATTGCCCTTCTCTGTAGTCATCTCAGTAGATGACTCACCTGTTTTTTCCATTTCCAGTGATCAGTTAGTTGCCATAGATCTTTGCATGATAAAATGCTCTTATTATCAGTTGCTTTCTGTGGCTTTTTGTGATAATTGCATCTGAATTTTTTCTGATGGTTAATTGCTAGCACTTGGCCTCTACATCTTCTGAACCTCATTATTTCCACTGAAATCAGAGACAGCAATTTAATTGTAGCATCCATCACCATTACCTCCAATCTAGAAAGTACATGAGCCATAATATTTTAAAGGATACTAGTGTTCTCTCACTAATCCACTTTTAATGTCTTATTTAAGGAATAGACTCCAGGTCATCAAGGTGTTATGGATAAGATGTCTGAACAGGTCTACAAAATACATCCATTTCTATAACTTCATTCCCAGAAACTTGCAACATCTTAGTATGTCAGAGAAGTTCAGGCATTTCAATTTCATTGATAGAAAATAATTATTTAGGCCCAGGTTTCATTAAACAACTTAGCAGATTATAAGCAACATGCCCATCTACTCAGATCATCACATTACATCTTGAATTCAAAGTGAGAGTAACTAACAGTATCTGTCTAATCAAGCATTCTACTGCATCTTCCATAATTGAACACCCTAGGAATCCTTTCCCATAAATCCTACTCAATTTCTACCAATAAAGGATAAGGAGAACTTGAAACACTTTCCAGCCATAAATTATAGGCTTACATAAGAAGATTTATATTTCTCCATCTAAACTTTGTGACTCTACCTCTTATCATGGGCTAAAAACAGGCTGGTCCTGAAACTTGTCCTGAGAAGAGCTATATGAAGAGATACTGAAGACAAGGAAAGCTTTGTTCTTGTTCCCGTTCCATCTTTCCTTTTTGGCAATTAAAGGCTGATTCCATTGGAAGGGAAGGTATTGAGCTGTCTCCAAAGCAAGGGAGTTGCAAGACAACCTGGTAACGGTTCACATTTCTCAGCCTCTTCTGTGAATGTTTAAATGTCCCAGTCCTCTATCTCAGAGTCCTGTGCTTTCTGTTTTAGTATCCATTCACAGCAGAAGATACCTGCTAGTATTGAATTTTTATGAAGATGTAGCTATGCAGACCACAGAATAAGTCTCTGGGCTTGATTATTAGTTATGTCAACTTAGAAGTATTTACTGATCAGGTGAAATGTTAAAAAATGAGAAAAGTGACTAAGTTTTGCCAGGAAATGTTTTAATGCATTTTAGGTACCTTGAGAAACAGGTTTCTCAATCAAAACTACATCAATGTTTGATACATGCAAAGGCAATATATCAAATGTGTAAAACAAATCTATGTATAACATATAACTTCTGATAAGAGAGCCCAGGGCAATTGAAGACAATTTTAAAAAAAGGTATTCCATGTTAAAATTTAAAAAGCATTTTGTATAATGTAGATTTAAAACCCTTGATTGTGTATTAGCTATTCCTATAAAATGCATTCTAATTACCTTGGAAGAGTTTCTCATTCTCAAATGAAAATGACTACTCAATTGTTTTCTTATCTGTTAAAGATGGAAAATTTATTAAATATGATTTCTGTATAACAATCTTTGGCCACTTAAAGTGCATAATTTAATAAATTTTGACATCTATAGTTTTCTCCACTCTAATCAAGATGAAGAAAAAGGTCTACTGCCTTTCCAGTCATGCTCAAGTCCCCTTGATGTCTATCCAACCACTCCTGCTGCAGGCAAGGGTTGATCCGCATTATTCACTATAGATATGTTGCAATTTTCTGATTATTATATAAATGAAATTATATAATATTATATATATATAAATTGAATCACACATTATACATTCTTTTGATTTCTTTGAATTATTTTGAGAGTGATCCATACTGCTACAGAGATATATTAATGAATTTTTCTTTATAGCTGAATAACATCCCAATGTATATTGATGCAATGTCATTTTCATGTATACACATATTGATAGACAAAATGTTTCTTTCCACTTTGAGGCTATAATGAATAAAGCTGAGATAAACATAAACAAACTTGTGTGGGCCCGTGACAGTAAAATGGTAATATCATTATTGTACATATAAATTTCTGAGAACAACGCAAACAATAAATGTTCTACTTTATGCTCCATCTGTGGTGTAGTGGTCTCTCCATGTCCTTGACAGCACTTTGTCTATTTCAGACCAAACATTTCCAAAGGGCATGTAGCTTACCACACTGCAGTGTTGATGGTAGTTTTGTGATTACAAAAGATGCTTAGTGTTTTCATATGTGTGTGCATATCAGATATTTTCTTCCATGAAATTTCATTTTAAATTTTTAAAAACTTACTCTTTGTTTAAAATATTGAGTTATAAACATTCTTTTATTCAAAATTTTTGTGCTAGAAACATTTATTAATATTCGGGATAGAATTCTGTTGCTGAATATATTAATCAAGAATATTTTTCTTAGCTGGGCTTGGTGGCAAAAGCCTGTAATCCCAGCAGCTCGGGAGGCTAAGGTAGGTGGATTGCAAGTTTAAAGCCAGCCTCAGCAAAAGTGAGTCACTAAAAATCTCAATAAGACATTGTCTCTAAAAAAGATACAAAATAGGGCTGGGGATGTGGCTTAATGGTTGAGTGCTCTGCCCTCGTTCAATCCCTGGTAACAACAACAACAACAACACAACAACAACATCAACAAAAAATCTTAAATTTCTGTAATGTCTTTTAAGAGGTGGTCTTTGAAATAGCAGATGTTTAAAATTTTTATAGAATCAAATATTGATTTTTGTAGGGATAAGAGGTATGGGTATTGTCCTAAGAAAATATTTCTGTGCTCAAAGAGTACACAGATTATCTGCTGTGAGTCTCTGCCCCACAGTTTACCATTTTACATTTAAATGCCAAGAATTGTTTGAATATGCTGCAAAATAAGGATAAGTGTTGATTTTTACCACATATATTGTTCCATAAATCTCAGCTATGAAAAACTATATTTATTCCTTCATTTCTTTTGTTACAATGTTAAAAAATGAATCTATTACATATGTGTGGATCTATTTCTAAATTCTATTTTACTCTATTTTATCTATGTATGTATCTGTTTTTTTGGTTGGGGTGCTACCAGGGATTAAACTCAGGGGTACTTGACCACTGAGCCACATCCCCAGCCCTATTTAGAAACAGGGTCTCACTGAGTTGCTTAGCACCTTACTTTTGCTGAGGCTGGCTTTGAACTCGTGATCCTCCTGCCTCAGTCATCCCAGCTGCTGGGATTACAGAGGTGTTCCTCTGCACCTGGCCTCTATATGTATATCTTTATGGCACTTCTGTCTTGATTAAAGTAGCTTATTGTGCATCTAGAAATCAAGTAGTGTAAGTCCTCCAGCTGTGTTCTTTTACATGGCTGTTTTCTTTACTTTAGGTCATTTGAATTTCCATGAAATAATTTAGATTCAAATATTTTATTTCTGCAAAAATCCAGATGAGATTTTGCAAAATTTAGAATTTGTATTGGTTTACTCATGTCTGTAATAAACAATGACAAGTAGGGTAGCTTAAAAGAAAATACATTTGTGTTTTCGGGCTTTAGGAGGCTGTAAGTACAACATCAGGAGGTCAGCAGAGTCAGCTCCTTCTGACAGTTCCAAGAAAATAGACTCTTTGGTCTTGTTCCAGCATCTTACTGTTTCTTAAACCCTCTGAGTTGCTTAGTTTGGAAACATATAACTCTGACTTTTACCTTTGTTTCCATGGAACATTTCCCTTGTGTGCTTGTGTCTCTGTGTCAAAAATTCTCCTCTTACAAGCCTCTCAGTCACGTGGGATTTAGGGCATGTTTCAATCTAGTATAACTTTGTCTCAATTACATTTGATTTTACATGTGATGATTGGTCTTGGTTGTCCACTTGGGTGGATTGAGAGACACATGGAAAAGTGGTTAAAGCTCAATGCTGGATGTCTGTGCATGAAAGTGCATCCAAAGATTATTGGCATATGGGTCAGTGAGCTGAAAGGAAGTTCTGCCTGAATGTGGGTGGCACCATCCATTAGCTGGGGGTCCGAGTGGAACAAAAATCAGAAAACGGGAGAAGCTTGTACATTAGTGTGAGATTTGTGGTGCTGCCATCACCTGGACATCAGACTCCAGGCTTTTCGGCCTTTGCATGCCCACTCACACCAGTGACTCTTCAGGGAGCCTCCAGGCCTTCAGCCTTTGTGTGGAGCTGCATTACCTGTGCCTCCTGTTCTGAGGCTTCCAACTTTTTGAACTGAGCAGCAACTCATTTCCTTTCTTCTCCAGTCAGAAGACAGGGATTGTGGGACTATCCAGTTTCTTCTTGGACAAGCCAATCTGCTAAATCCCCTCTTACAAAACTATATACATTCTCTTGTTTCTGTTCCTCCAGAGAACCCTCACTAATATAGTCACATTTATAGTTTGAGTAGACTTGAATTTTTAGGAGGCACTGTTGGTATATTCCCCAAGCACACCATCAAATTCTCAATCCAATTTTGGGAAGACTATTCTCAGGCTATCGTCATGGTTATGATTTATCATAATAAAAATACAAGTTAAAATTGGCAGAGAGAAGCAGCACACAGAACATTGCTCAAGACTTGTCAGGTGTACAGCTTCCAGTTGTGTTCTACCACTGGGTTCCTGCACAGAAAACTGATTTCTCCCAACAGTGATGTGAGATAATACACATTCACAATGCAAACCAGGAAGGTCACCTGCATCTTTGTCCAGAAAGTTTATTAGGATTAAATCTTGTAGAAATATTTCCTTACTCATGTGTCTACACTTGGTCTATTGCTTTTTCAGATATCAATATGATAACGTATAGATCAAGTGTCTTCTTTATAAATGATATTGTTAATGTAGAATAACTGGTGTGTTTATAAGAAAAATTAAAACCAGCTAAACAAAAATGCTCTTATTATGTAGGATATTCCAAGGATTTGAAGGACGATTCACAGGAGCTAAGTGCAAACGTCAAATTTTCTTTTGACAAGAACAATCCTTTACCAAATTTTTATTAGGAGTTGTTGGTCTTTTGATCGACATTGTTATCTGAACATTCTTGGTAAATGTAGTTACCAATTCTATATTTTATACTTGAAATTTATTGAGAGGGTAGATCTTAAGCATTCTCATTATAAAGAAAATAAATAAAAAGAAAATGGTGATATGTCAGGTGATAGATATATCAGGTAGATTCACTACATGATTATTTCACAAAGCATGCACATACTATGTTAAATTGCATGTGACATATATTTGATTTTTGCCTCTGTTTTCTGGCATGTTGCTTCTAAAGTTTTTCGGATTCCTCCGGTGATAGGAGTTAGGGGTGTCTTTTGTATGCTGACCAATGACTGATTGGCTTCAGGCTGGAGGATTATCACTAAAAAAAAAAAAAGCTATGGTGTAATTAGAGGTTGGAACTCAGTTCTATCACCAACATGTGGGAAAAGGAGAATGTTTATCAGTGTGGTCTGATAAACATCAAATTCATTCTTTTAGTTATTAAAATGTCATATTATAGATTATGAGTCAAACTTACTAAACAGAATTGTGTTTGGAAATTCTAGGAAAGGGATCTTTGCTTTAAAAGCTGTTGAAGTGACTCTTCTTTTTTTATTCATTTATTTTTTTATTTGTTCTTATTTTTATAGGCTGCATTTTGATTCAAATGGGGTACAACTTTTTGTTTCTATGGTTGTGCATGATGCAGATTCATACCATTCGTGTAATCACACATGGACATAGGGCAATGATCTCTGTCTCATTCCACCATCTTTCATAACCCCACCCCGCCCCTCTCATTTCCCTCTACATAAAGTTCCTCCATTCTTCTCTCACTCCCTATCCCCCCACTCCCATTATTTATCATCATCCACTTATCAAAGAAAACATTGGCCTTTGACTTTTTGGGATTGGCTTATTTCATGTAACATGATATTCTCCAATTCCATCCATTTATCTGCAAATGCCATAATATTATTCTTCTTTATGGCTGAATAATATTCCATTGTGCATATACCACAGTTTCTTCATCTGTTGGAGGGCATCTAGGTTGTTTGCACAATCTAGCAATTATGAATTTAGCTGCTATAAACATTGATATGGCTGTGATACTGTAGTATGCTACTCTTCTTTACACTAAAACTTTAGACGTATTTATAAAATACTGCAAGTCTTTTTGTTAAATCATGCTGATTATTATGTTTGGAGATGAAGTATGCCACAGACTCAGGTGTTGAAGGTTTGGTCACTAGTACAGTAAGGTGCAGAGATGGGGCTTTGAGGAATTCATTGGATCATGATGCTTTCATCTCATCAGAGGATGAAAAATTAGAAATCATTATTGAGAACTGCAGGAGCTTGGAACCTTACTGAAGGAAGGAGGTCACTGCAGGCATGCCCTTAGGGACTATATCTTTTCTCTGGACCCCTTCCTTTATCTATTCACCTGTCTGGCTGCCATTAGCGGAGCTCCTTTTCTCTGTCATACCCTTCTGCCATAGTGCTCCTCACTTAAGCAAAAAGCAATGTAGGCAACCCACCACTGACTGAGACCATGAACCAAAATAAATCTTTGTTCCTCAAGTTGTTCTTGTCAGGTGTTTTGGTCACATTTTGAAAAACTAACTTATGCCCATCACATAGTAACTTGTTCCTTCACAGAACTACTTCCTTGAAATGCATTCTGTAGCTGCACATATCAACTGTTGAGGAATGTAATAAGTTATACATGGACATTTTTTTTACATATGTTATAAGAATGTTGCTTCATATGTCATAAAAATCTTTAAGGACGTTCATTATCAAGGAAAACTCCAGGGTCAGTTATCTAAGATACAAACAAGAGATTTTGCTTTTCTGAAAAGTTTAAAAAATTAAATGACTTAATTTAGTTAAATGTACAACTAAAATGAGTCATATGTAAGAGAAATTAATTGAATATAGGCAGCCATGAAATAAAGTCCAGGGAAGATTTATAAATTAAAAAAGAAGTCAATAGAAAAGGGAAACAAATAAGAATTTGTTTTATTTTCCTCTCCCATGGCAAACTGATTTGCTGCAAACTATCAAGAAAAGCAGTTTGCCCTGGAGCAAACTGACTCACTTATAAGGGAAAGTAATTTCAGTTATTTATGGGTTTCCAGAGAAGCCTTGTGAATTCAATACTGTCTTGTTTATCTCTGGGCAATGATGTTGTTTTCCTTCTGCTGGCAGCTCCACCTTACTTAAGCCAGAATTGCACCATTTCCCTCTTTATGATTCCTTGGAGTACTGGTATATTAATTTTATGAATGAGTTATGAATTTTGCAACTTGTTATACCAGTTATAACTTTTGAAAGTTGTAACTGAGCATAATTTTCTGTGTGTTTTTGTTGCCAAAAAACTACAAGTTGATTTTGCCATCCAAATTTAAAAACTACAGAATTTCAGGGAACATAATTTCTATATTTGGGCTCTATTCTGGCTTAATAATATGCTGTTGTTTCTATCCTGCTCATTCCTATTTTATAGTGTATATGTATTTCTATAATCCATCACAAATTCTATTAAATGTAGGAAAATATGTTTTGTTTGATAACTCATGATGGATTATTATTATTATTACCATCAATATCTTTTCTCTCATGATTTTCCTTTAAATAGGGCAAAAATATCTTGGCAAATACTTTGGCCTAATTTGCTGAATTCTGACCATCTGATTTACCTAGATAAACACATCTATGAGTTTTATTCTCTCTTTAAATAATAAGAAAGTTTCTGAAATAGAATAGGATAGGAAGTATTAAAATGTAGATAGTTCTGATAGAGGAAACATTTTTAAATTAAGCAGAAAATAACATACCCTCCTAGCAACAATTCTGTAACTTTGATAATAATTTTTTATTGCTACCCACTTATTCCAAACCCAATCTTAAGCAAAAGCTTTGATTAAAATTTCTGTAACTTACTTTGAAATCCAAAATGCAATCAAAATTCATCCCTGAGGCCCACAATTTCCTTTTGAGATTCAGGAGAGCTTGCTGAAACATTCTTGTAATTCTTCTCATGCACTAGTTATGGATACTTCAATTCAAAGAATAGAATGATTTTTTTTTTTCAGTGATTGGTACTACAATATTTCCCTGCATATTTCAGCAGCATTTTTCTTTGTTTCTCATTTACAGTGTACAAAACAGAAAAAGTACATAGAGAAATTCTTTTGCTGACAGAAGAACATTTCTGATTTAAATCTATCAAAAGGTTATGTGTGATACTGGGGAAAATATCATAGGAATTAATAGACTTCATTTTGAGGTCTATACAGTTTTCTTTTGAAAAAAAAAAAAGTACCTTAGGCAAGGACTATTAACTTTGAATCTCAGTTTTCAGATCTCTAAAAATAATAACATCAGCTGGCAGTTTCCATCCCTGTAAAATTTAATAATATCAGCAGTTAGGTTTCATTTCTATCTCAGAACTAATATTTTAACATATACAAATGGTCCCTGGCTTAGGAGAGTTAGGCATAGAATTGTTCTGCCTTATAATGGTAAAACCACAAGTTGAATTTCTATCTTTTCTTTTGGTTTCAATAAGTGGTATGATACACTCTCAAAATGCTGGTCCATGAGTATTGACTCCCAGTCACACAACCTGGGGACAAACAACTGATCCTCTACAGAACACGGTGTTGCTGAGCTGTGGTATTTGGTGTGGTAAGCGTACTAACTGCATTTTGTACTTTTGATATGTTCAACTCACAGTGAGATTCTGTAATGCGCTGCAACTATATCATAAGTTGAGGAACATCTGTTCCTTATGTTTTTGAAGAGTCTAAAAGTATCATCTATGTCATCATCATAAAGTTTGAACCACTGAATCAGAGTCATGGCATTCTCACAGCAAAGTTACTAATAACATCAATGAAACTGAAAATTAAGAAGTAAAAAGGAATTCGGGAAAATCTCATGCAACTTCACAGTTTATTCTTTAATCTCCCTCATTAGAACAAGTTGTAATTTGTATTAATAGTGAATGGCCTCAAAAAGGCATTTTGATTTCAAAATTCCTTTTTTGTATACTCTGTGATTAAATAAGAATATGCTTACTTTATTATTTTCCATTCCCCAATTATTCATGCCTCATGAATCCATGACTCTAGGTTTACACTAACTAATTTATATTAGATACATCCCATTATAATTATGTTAGACATAGGAGCTTTCAATATATTTGATAACAAATACCATTAACATTTTCAAAAGGGTGTCTGCTTAGAATCATTTATTTCATCCATTAAAGTAGTGGAGAGTGAAAGAGATACAGATATGCTGTTAGAATTTTCTTGCACCAGTATTTCCATTGTATTAAAGTTAGTTGAAAAATGTTTGATGAGTCAGTCTACTGTGTCAGAAATCTTTGGATTTCTCTCTCCATATTCCAAAATTTCATGAAGTTGCCCGTGAAAAATGTTTAGTTCTAGCAATTCATTTTATCAAATTTCAAGGAGTCCTTTATTTCTATTAAATAATCTTATGTTGACTCCTAAATTCATACTTACAAGTCAACAGTGCCTTTCTAATCTACATATAAGAGGACTTTTTCTCAGTTACTATACTTTTAAATTTCCTTACTAATTGAAGTGTTTCTCTGTTTTATCTTAATGTTCTCCTAGGTTTCCTGCAACTGATTTTGTCTTCTTGCCAGATTTTAACATTTAACATCTTCCCAATCAGTGTTTCCTGGAGGTTCACTTCCATCTTTTCTGTGCTCTATAACCTCCTTCTCCACTTACACAAAACATATACTAAAGAAAAGATTTACTGAATAACTTTCCATTGTGTATATATATCACAGTTTCTTTATCCATTCATCTGTTCAAGGGCATCTAGGTTGGTTTTGGCATTTGCAGATAAATAGATGGAATTAAAGAATATCATGCTAAGTGAAATAAGGCAAGCCCAAAAAACTAAAGGTCAAATGTTTTCCCTGATAAGTGGATGATGATACATAATGGGGTTGGGGGTTGGGGGGCGGGTAGGAGAAGAATGGAGGGACTTTAGATTATGTAGAGGGAAATAAGAGGGGATAGGGGGTGGGATATGAAAGATGGTGGAATGAGACAGACGTCATTACCCTATGTACATGTATGATTACACAAATGGTATGAATCTACATCATGCACAACAATAGAAATGAAAAGTTGCACCCCATTTGTGTACAGTAAATCAAAATGTAGTCTGTAAGAAGAAAAACAAATTAAAAAAAAAAGATTTACTAACTGGCTCATGGTCACATTACTGGTTCCACACCCTTCTATCATTACTTTCCTATAGAAAATGTTTAATTTTTTTTTTTTTTTGTAGACAGACACAACACCCTTAATTAATTATTTTCCTGTGGTGCCGAGAACTGAACCCATTGCCTCACACATGCTAGGCAAGCTCTCCACCACTGAGTTACAACCCCAACCCAAGAAGATATTTAAAACTCATTATTTCCTTTTCTCCTTTTCTGACCTCATTTTCTAAAGTAGGACCTGTCACTCACTTGAATATTTGAAAAAAATATAAACTTTATTTCTTCTCCAATCCGCTCCACATTGCTTTTCAGTGCAGTGTAACAGAGGGAGCCCAATATTTGGAAAAAAAATTTCTTAGTTCATATTCCAGACCTTACCATTATCTGCTGTGTGACCTTTAACTCTCAGAAAATGAACTCGATGACTGTCATTTTCCATTCTTCCTGGAAACATTGCAATGGTCTGATCACTATCCTGCTCAAATGACTCCACTTTCTCCACACTGAGAAATTCTACGTTCCCTGATCACCTTTTTCACTGGGTGCCAGGATCATCTTTTTACTCTTATGTTCTTTCTTTTATTCTTCACAAGGAACAAAACACCAGTTGCTTCTTTTCATTTTCTGTTCCTGAGACACTTCACTAAAACCATTTAAGCTTTGCTTACACTTGTTGATTTTCACAAAACAATTACATTAATATTACCAAAAATTATGTTTCTATTTTAAAATCAATTTTACTAAGCAAACTCTTATAATGCAACAAATATGTCACTTTGACAATGAGTATCCAAAAGACTGATTTTTAATGAAGAATACAATTCTGTAGTAAATCAATATATTACAAAAGAGATAGAAATAAATGCTTGTGTAGTTTAAAATATAAGTAATGACTTTAAGGTTATTTGTTGATGACATTCAGATTTATGCTTTTATGAACAGATAATAAATTTCCAGTGTACTCAGTTGTATGTTTCCTAACACATTCCAATAAATCATTTTTATTATTGTGGATATATATGTATATTGACAGGTATAAATACTGATATTGGATTATTCTCAGGCTTGATGCTTTGAAATGTTCAAGCTCTGGATAAAGCAAATTTAAGTCTTCTATAACTATTATTAATTATTTTCTCAATTATGAGCTATTAAACATTAACATCATAACATTAGAGAAAATGTTTTCAAATTTAAAATTCTGCTGACATTTATAACTATTCCTTTAATTGCCTATAAACTAGATGATTACTTTCACTAATAGCAAACAAAAAAAAATTAAGTTACTTTAACAGTTTATGGTTAAACTTTACTTTCAATTTTAAATCATATAGCATCCAAAATGCATACCAAATGATACTGGATACTTTATGCATTAATAGTGTCAAACAGATCACAGTATATCAAAGCATTAGTGAAGTTAATTTGGCCTCTGTTCTACTGCCTAAGTCTTTGATCCACTTTGAGCTGAGTTTTGTGCAGGGTGAAAGATAAAGGTTTAATTTCATTTTGTTACATGTGGTTTTCTATTTTTCCTAGCACCATTTGTTGAATAGGCTATCTTTTCTCTGATAAATGTTTTTGGCACCTTTGTCTAGTATGAGATACCTGCATCTGTGTGGGTTTTTCTCTGTGCTTTCTATTGTGTACCATTAGTCTTTGTGTCTGTTTTGGTGACACTACCATGCTGTATTTATTACTATAGCTCTGCAGTATTACTTGATGTCTGGTATTATGATGCCTCCTGCTTCACTGTTCTTGCTAAGGATTGCTTTGGCTATTCCATGTCTCTTATTTTTCCAAATGAATTTCATAATTGCTTTTTCTAGTTTGTGAAGAATTCATTAAATTTGTATAACACTTTTGGTAGTATGGTCATTTTGACAATATTAATTCTGCCTATCCAGGAGTATGGGAAGTCTTTTCATCTTCAAAGTTCCTTCTTTCAAATTCAAGTTCTTTCTTTAGTGTTCTGTATTTTTCATTGTAGAGGTCTTTCACTTCTTTTGTTAGTTTGATTCCCAAGTATTTCATTTCTTTTTTTTGAGGTTACTGGGAAGGGGTATAGATTTCTTTATTTCTTTCTGTGAATTCATTATTGATATATAAAAATGTATTTGATTTATGGATATTGATTTTAAATCCTGCTACTTTGCTGAAATCATGTATTTGTTCTAGAAGTTTTTTGGTGGAATTTTTTGGATCTTCTAAATACAGAATCATGTCATTAGCAAATAGTGATAGTTTGAGTTCTTCCTTTCCTATTTGTGTCCCTTTAATTTCTTTCTTCTAATTGCTCTGGCTAGAATTTCAAGGACAATTTTGAATAAAATTGATGAAAGAGGGCAACCTTGTCTTTTTCCAGTTTTTAGATGGAATGCTTTCAATTTTTCTCTGTTTAGAATAATGTTGGCCTTGAGTTTAGCACTTATGGCTTTTATGATGTTGAGGATTTTCCTACTATCCCTAGTTTTTCCAGTGTTTTGAAAATGAAGGGGTTCTATATTTTGTCAAATGCTTTTTTTCTGCATCTATTGAGATGATATGATTCTTATATATATATCTTTTAAGTCTAATTTATTGATTGTATTTTTTAGTTCTAGTTTCTTTATTTAGTTTTTGTTTTAAGGCTCTTGATAAGATGAATTGTGTTTATTGTTTTCCATATTTTGAACCAACCCTGCATCCCTGGAATGAATCCCACATGATCATGATGAACTATCTTTTAAACATGTTTTTATGTTATTTGCCAAAATTTTATTGAGAATTTTTGAATCTATGTTCATCAGGGATATTGGTCTGAATTTTTCTTTCCTTGAGGTGTCTTTGTCTGGTTTTGGTATCAGGGTGATAATAGCCTCATAGAATGATTTTGGAAGGGTTCACTCCTTTTATATTTCATGGAATAATTTGAGGCACATAGGTGTTAATTCTTCTCTGAAATCTTGTAGAACTCAGCTGAGAATCTATCTGGTCCTGGGTTTTTTTAACTGGTAGGCTTTTGATGGTGTTTTCTATTTCATTACTTGAAATTATTCTGTTTAAATCATGTGTGACCTTCTGATTCACTTTAAGTAGGTCATACATTTGTAGAAACTTGTCAATGTCTTCAATATTTTCTATTTTATTACAGTAAAAAATTTTCAAAATTGTTTCTAATTATCTTCTGTATTTCAGTTGTGTCCACTGTGATATGAATTGCAATATGACCTTTTTCATCATATATTTTAGTAATTTGGATTTTCTTTCTTTTTCTCTTTGTTACTGTGGCTAGAGGTTTATCAATTTTATTCATTTTTTTCAAAGTACCAACTTTTTGTTTTGCCAATATTTTAAATTGTTTATTTTGTTTTCATTTCATTGATTTCAGCTCTGACTTTAATTATTTATTTCCTGTCTTTAACTGTTTTGGTGTTGATTTGTTCTCTTTCTAGGACTTTGAGCTGTAATATTAGGTCATTTATTTGTTGACTTTATATTCTTTTAATAAATTAGCTCAATGGTATGAACTTTCCTCTTAGTACTGCCTTCATAGTGTCCCAGAGATTTTGGTATGTTGTATTGGTATTGTCATTTACCTTTAAGTATTTTTTTAATTACATTCTTAATTTCTCCTGCTATCCCTTCATCATTCAATAATGTATGATTTAGTCTCCATGTGTTAGAGTAGCTTCTATTTTTTATTTTATCTTTGATTTCTAATTTCAGTCCATTATGATCTGATAGGATGCAGGGTATTATCTCTATATGTTTGTATTTAATAACAGTTGCTTTGTGGCATAACATTTGGTCTATTTTAGAGAAGGATCCATGTGCTGTTGAGAAAAATGTGTATTCACTTGTTGATGGATGAAATAGTTTATATATATCTTTTAAGTATAATTTATTGATTGTATTTTTTAGTTCTAGTTTCTTTATTTAGTTTTTGTTTAGAAGATCTGTCCAGTAGTGTGAGAAGTGTGTAAAATCACCCTGTGTTACTATGTTGTGGTCTATTTGATTCTTGAAATTGAGAAGGATTTGTTTGGTGTACATAGATGCTCCACTGTTTGGGGTATAAATATTTACAATCCTTATGTCTTGCTGATATATAATTCCCTTCAGTAGAAAGAAATAACCTTCTTCGTCCCCTCTGATTAACTTTGGTTTGAAGTCCACTTTATCTGATATGAGGACGGAAACCCCTGCTTGTTTACACAATCTGTATGAGTGACATGTTTTTTCCCATCCTTTCACCTTCAGTCTGTGGATGCAATTGCCTATGAGGTGAGTCTCTTAGAGACAACATATTGTTGGGTCTTGTTTTTTAATCCAATCTGCAAGTCTGTGTCTTTCAATTGATGTTTAGGCCATTAACATTCAAGGTTATTATTGAGATATGACTTGTATGCCTAGTCATATTGGTGTATTTCTGGCTTTTAATTTGATTTAATTTCTCCTTTCACTATTCCTTTAGTGTAGTTGCTCCCTTTGCTGGCTTTCACTGATTTTCTTTTTTCATTTCATCTTCATGGAATATGTTGTTGAGAATGTTCTTTAGTGTAGGCTTTTAATTCTGAATTCTTTAAACTTTTGTTAATCATGGAAGGTTTTTATTTCATCTTCAAATCTGAAACTTAATTTTTCTGGCTATAAAATTCTTGGTTGGCATCCATTTTCTTTCAGAGCTTGAAATATGTTTTCCCATGACCTCCTAGCTTTGAGGGTCTGGGTTGAGAAATCAGTTTAGACATGAATTGGTTTTCCCCTACAGGTAATTTGTTTTTTTTTTTCTCTCATGGTTTTTAAGATTTTATCCTCATTCTGTATTTTAATCATTTTCATTATAATGTGGATTGGTGTGGATTGGCTGTAGTTTTGCACATTTGGAGTCCTGTAAGCCTCCTGTATTTGCTTTTCCATTTCAGTCTCTAGGTTTGGGGAATTTTCTGATATTATGTCATTGTGCATTCCTTTGGTTTATATCTCTGCTCCTTCTTCTATCCCAATAACTCTTAAATTTGGTCTTTGCAGGTTATCCCATAATTCTTGGAAGTTCTGTTCATGGATTCTTATCATCTTCTCTGCATGGTGAACTTTATTTTCAATATTAAATATTTTCCCTAAGGTTCTGTCTTCCAAATGATCTAGTCTGTTGGTGATGCTATCCATTGAATGTATAATTTGGTTTTTTGATTTCTTCATTTTGAGAATTTATGGTTTTTTTTTTTTTTCATAATCTCTAACTCTTTTTTGAAGTGACCTTACACTTCCTGCATTGTCTCTTTGATTTCACTCTTTGTACCATCCTTTACTTCACAGATCGGATTAACTATGGACATTCTAAACTCCTTCTTGGACATTTCTTCAACTGTGTTTTCAGTGGCTTCTCTTATTGGGGCATCTTGGTTTGTTTGAAGCCCTTTGTTCCCTTGTTTTTCCTGTTGCTTGTGCGTTTTTGTATCTAGTTGTGTGGAGCTGAGGCAATACAGACTCTACCCTGTAGACCTATGTTGTCACTGAAGATTTCCAGTATCCTGCACCCAGTGCAAACAATATACAGCCTCAAATCTAATATCTCCTACCAAGGCATCCGCTGCTCTCTTGCTATAAACAGCAATGATGAGTTCAATCACTGTCCATAATATAAAAAGAAAATTTGCCAAAATCAAAATCTCAAAGAGTGGACAGAGAGAGAACATAAATAGTGCAGGGCATCATGTCCATGAGGGAGAAAGAGAGAAGCCAGAAGCAAAAATCCACAGGAAGAGTGGAAGAGGAACCAACAGAGATTAGCTGTTAGGTGAAGAAAAGGTAGAAAGGGAATTAAAAATATAATATTATAATATTATACAGCAGATCTACAAAACACCATGAATATGTCACCATCCTCAACATACTGATGCATGAAAAACACCCTGCTCCAAATATGGTGAAGAGAGATGCCAGAGAAGAAAATAATAAAAAATAAAATAAATCTCAGTGGAAAATTGAACAACTGTTTCTGCCGGCATCCGAAAGCTTCTCAGCCCTGTCTCTGACTTCCCACAAGACTGCCTGACCAAGACCTGCCCTGGCAGACCCAGTCACTGTCCCATCAGTCTGGACCTCAGATGTCCTGGATTCAACCACATTGCAGTCCCAAGATCTTAATGTCACTGGAATTTGGGGAGACACAATCAGGGATGAGCAATCCTGAGAAATAGCAACCAGAAGGTGGCAACCAGCATTCCCAGGAGGAAGACCTCAGGTGCAACCAAACCCTCAGGCATCCCGTCAATTAACCTCCAGGCTGTGCAGCAAACCTGCTGGCACCCCAAACCCTAGGCTCTGGCTATCTATCAAAATGGAGGTGCCCACATGCAACCAAACCTGGAGTCTCCTTGGCAGCGGACCTCTGTGTGGTAGTGGAAGTAGTAGTGGTGGCGGTCTGCGGCAGTAGGCATGGGGTCAGCCCCAGCGGCAGTCTCCGGTAGGGGGAGCTCGGCAGTAGCAGTGGCAGCGGTGACAACTGTGGCTGCCACTGCAGAGGCACCCAGAGTGAAGAACTCCAGGTGACCTCCAGGGGGCGCTGCGGCTCTGGTGGCAGTGGTGTTGACGTCAGCAGCAAAGGTGGCAGCAGCCTGGAGAAGAGACCTCTGGGAGTCCGAGGCAGCGTCCAGGGCAGCAGACCTCCAGGCGTGGTGACAGTGTGGACAACAGCAATGACACCCAGAGAAAAGACCTCTGGGCACCTGCAGTAGCAGCTCCAGGGGCAGCTGTGCCCCAAGAGAAAAATCTCCAGGCAATGAAAGTGCCGCCCCAAACAGTGGCCCTTGGAGAAAACACCTCCAGGCGTCTGCGGCTGCGACCTCAGGAACAGTTGCATCTGCCCCAAGCAGACAGCCGGGTGTAGGGGCGTCCAAGGCTCTTCAACAGCGGTGTCTGCCTATAATAGGAGCTTCTATGTGTTTGCGAAATTAATGTAAAATTAGAAAAGCAGCATGCATGATGTCCATGTTACTGTTACTACATATTTTTCATTCAGCGAATCATCTGAACTTTTTTGAAATTTGAAATATTAGTTAGCTTCTAATTCATACGCTTAAGGGTTAAATAATCAGATGTTAATGAGCAATGTACAAATGTTCTGTAAATATAAAAACTATATTTAATATGCTGTTACCAATCACGTCAATCACATATATTATGTATTTTATACTATTCTTAATAAATTAGTTTATGTACCATTTCTGTGGAGAAAATATGTACTTGATCATTTGGTTTATATAAATATGTGAGCTTAATATTTTTATATTAATTCCTAGTACTATTTATTATTTGTTAATATTAGTTGTGGTATTATTTTATTGCATTCACTATCTTATTTATTTCTCATTTTACAAAAAATAACTTTATAACAATTTTAGAGAGGAAGAGATTGAGTAAAAAGAAATTAAATAATAACCAGTGTTTACTTGAAAACAAAATGAAAATCCTCATTTTAAACCTAGATGATCTCTTCTTGAAATTGTTATATAAGAAAAAATACATATAAAATGTACACATGTTGAGCAAAACTGTAGCTAACCTAGCTAACTCATTTCAATTTATAAGTGAAATGCTTATTAAAAGAGTAACCATCTTCTAGAGTTGTTAAGCCAATGAAGAGCAATGATAAGACTTGAAATAATTTTTCTTTATTAACTTGCCAGGGATACACTTTTAATAATATATTGATTACTTACAAGTCACAGTGACCATGCACTTGTCATCCCAGCCACTGGAGAAGCTGAGGCTGGAGGATTAGCAATTTAGCAAGATCCTGTCTCAAAATAAAAAATAAAAATAAATAAATAGGGCTAAGGATATAGCTCAGTTGGTAGAGTGCTTGCCTTGCAAGCACAACACCCTGGGTTCAATCCCCAGCACCGCAAAATAAATAAATAAATAAATAAGCATGGGTTGGTGACTAGCAACTACTGTCACTGCTTCCACTGCTGCCTCTGAACCCCCACCTGCTGTCACTTTCTAGAAACCACCTGCACTTTTGTCCTCTGGCCCCCTTCATCTTCCAGGCAGTTAGGTGCATCAAAACCCTCCCACATTTAAAGTCTGATTTTCCCTTTTGTAATCAGCTAAAGCAGAATCTCTGGATAGGGCTTAACGATTAGGACAAACCTATCTGGATAATCTTCCTTCTTAGAGGTCCAACAATTTAGGTTTATATTTATTACCTCAAAAATCCCTTTTTCTCACACCTCATTTACCTTTGCTTCAAATAAATCCAAGTGTCAAATAAATTGAGGGGTGACAGTCATCTCTGGAATTCAGTCTATCATTAATATTTACTAATTGGAAAACTATTACATATTTCAACCTTTAAGTATAGAGACTGTGGGAAAGTTATTAATCGTTATTTTTATTATTCCCTTTTGTAGATGATGAAACTGAAGTTTATTGAAGATTTCTTCCCCTCATGTTACCCCATGTAGCTGAATCTAAATTAAATCCCAGAGATGTGTTGTAAAACTCAGACATCACTGGGCTCTGAGCAAAATGATACTGGCAAATAAACGTGTTTGAGAGGAAGTAAACTCAAAGAGTTTGCTAATCTGCAGAGAACATCTATATTATGTCACAGAGAAATGAAGATGTTCTAGAGCTCAGGGACAATATTTGGATTTGCTGTTTCCATTGCCTGTCAATTTTGTAACAGGATACCTCTTCCTAAAATGCTGGAGTGTTGTTTCTAAATATTTTACTTTATTTTTAAATGTGGTTCCCCTCTATGGGTTTTATGTTATACAGGAGTAGTTTCAACTTACTGGTTTGTGGCATTTTCAAATTTCAAGCACCCAATCAGTTTTGAAGGATTAAAAATTTAAGCTTCTTAATGTGTTTTCTGAAAACAGTTTTCTTAATAAGTAACTGGAGAACCCACTTCATATTTAATTTTGTAAACACGACCTTGAATTTCTTCTGTATGTTAATGCATTTTTATTTCTATGAATGCATATTTATTACATGTGTTTTCAATTTATTTTGTAATATTTTAAATAAAGCAAAAATAATTACTTCAAATATCTTCATATTTTATCTTACTTTTACCACATTCCAGTTGAAAAAATCCTTGCAAATATATAAATTCAAAAAGAGGGAGAAATGTAGAGAATGTGAATAACTCTTTTAATCATATCTAATTTTAATATTTTATATATTGTGTTAACAAATTTTATTGAATTTTTATATTGCCTTTTTATGTTTTTTTAAAATTTGGTTTATTTGTGTGTGTGTGTTTGTGTGTGTGTGTGTGTGTGTTTGACTTTTTTTTTTAATTTCCAAAGGTATATGCCATAAAATCCATCCATCATAACAATGGAATTCTGACTCAGTGAATTTCTACTTTTGTACAACATCTTTATAATCCATTTTTAAAGATTTCTTCTGCACTAAAATATCCTGAATCTTTTTTGTTTTCTTTTTGTTTGCAATCAGCACCACCTCCCATATCCAGTGTCAGTCAACCATGTACATTATGCATAAAATTCATCTATCTGTTCATCATTGTGAAATATATATATATATATATATATATATATATATATACACAGACACACATATTTATATATTTTTTTGTGGCACACGTTTGTTTAAGTAAAATGATATAATATACATTCTATTCAATTTGGGTCTTTCACATCATAATATTTTTGAGGCTTATTTACATTGTTAGATATGTTCATGATTCTTTTCATGATTTCATGATTCTGTTCATGATTTCAGGGTGGTACACAATTATTTCAATACTTTGTATTTTGTTCATTAATTAACTAGTTTGTGTCATTCAGATGTTTTTTAGTTTGGTACTACAATGAATAATGCTGTTATGAGCATTTGCTACAAGTCTTTGTGAGGATATAGATTTTATGTTTGTTTTAATGAGTGCCTAGAAGTAGAATTCTGGATCACATATAAGTACATATTAACTGCTTTAAAAGTTATCAAACTTTTGTCCAAAGGGCCTGAACCAGTTTGCATTCCCACTGGAACTACAGGAGAGTTCACATTCTCACTAACATCTCCTATCAACAGTATTTTTTATTATAGTCCTTATCAGTGGGTATATAGGTTGCATTTTCCTATTGATTAATGATGTGGAATATATTTTGATATGTATATTGGACATTTGTGTGTCTTCTTTAGTTAGTCCTGCTATAATTCATGCAGGGTCAATGGAATCATAAAGGTCTTTACCAGAGAAAGGCAGGAGAATTAGTCAGAAGAGTTGTGCTGAAGGAAATATTGGTCTGAGCGATTCCAGTGTTGGATTGCAGCCAAGAGCCGGGGACTATGGGTTGCTTCTGAAAGCTGTTTATCCCATGGCATTGTTTTCCAAACTGGCTACAAACCAGTTGCAACACAATCATCTGTAACTTCCTATACAATAAGTTGGGATTGCATCTACTGTTTAATCAATGAACTTTGGGTTAAGAATCAGAATTGTATTTATCAAGACTCCCATTTGATTTTCATGCACAATTAACTTTGATACCACTCTTCTACAGAAAGCTCAGTCTTAACACAATGGATACATTATATCCATCTCAGAATTCAACTTTGTTTTGTCAGTCCTGTAAAGACTTTGCTATTCTACACTGTAAATATATATATTTTAAAGTAATCTGACTTCTTTATATTGAATATCAACATCTAAGTTCAGGCTTTTATTGTGGTTATAAAAAGCTTACGTTTTTTACTCTGCGTTTGGTACTGACACCACATATTTTTAGAAATATATGTGATAGCATAATCATTGATAGAATTAATGGATATGTTTTCCACTCTGGACTGTTTTCCCTTTTATCCTGTATTCTACCCTCATTTAGGCTAATGGAAATATATCTCCAGTGCTGTAGAACAAAGTTGGTCCCTGGAACTACATATGAGCATCACCTTGGAACTCCTCAAAATCTCAGACCTCACCTGGACTTGAGCATCAGAAAGTTTGAAACTGATCCCAGAAATAGTGTTTTAATAGACTTTTGTGATTCTGTCACATACTCCAGTTTGAGACTCACTGGAAAAATATTGTCACAGTCAAACCACAAGAGAATCTCATTGAATATTTGCATTTTATTACATAAATAAAAATTCCAATTAAAAAATATCTATTATCCCTTGGAGATTCTCATCTTATATTTTAGCTTTCTAATTTAATTCTTCCTTTTTCTCAGTAGTATGGTTGGAATCTGACCTACAATAATTTGGCTCATGATTTTTCAACTTAAGAAAAAGTGAAAGTGATAGACCTTTAGTAGAAACCCTACTTGGAGTTTTGAATTTTGATCTTTTCTGGAGTAGGGATATGCTGTAGCAGAGTCTCTTGTGATGCTGGACAGTGGCAGGGGGTGCAGCTTCCAGTCATCCACAGATTTATCATAGTGAACATCCAAAACTCTGCAGGGTACTGTGTTGCCTGGGGATTTGGAATCTTGTATTTTGTGTTTTTATAACCCATTTGGTGCAGAAAGTGTCCACTCATGTGTATAGATGAGATACTCAACACTTGAGTATAAAATAGGTTATGTCTTAGATAATTTTTCCCAACTATAGGGTAACGTAAATGTTCTACACATTTCAGTTTCTCTAGGCTATGCTACTGTGTTCATTAGGTTAGATATGTTATGTGCATTTTTTGCTTGCAATATTTTAAATATGTCATGAGATTACATCCCAAAAATGGTGGTCCCCAAAACACATTTTAAGTCAAATGACATTTGCATGACCTAATCTCACCTAAACTAGTTATTTACTACTAGTTAGAATATGGACACTCAATTTTATAACTTACAATGTTCGGAAAAATTCCTTTCAATTCAAGCAGTAAATAAGACTTTGTTTACAGTTTCAAGCTTCCTTATGTATTATTTTTTTCAAAGTAATTGAACATAAGTTTTCTGACTGAAAATTTACATAATTATTTCATGAATGTAACACTTAGAAAGACCAAAAAAAAAAAAAAAAAAACCACACAGAATCTTAGGCACCCTTATTAGAGATAAAGAGCCCATTAAAAAAAAAAAGAAAATGAGAAAATAAATAGTTTATTTCAATGTCCATTCAAAAGTTTGATTCTTAGGATTTACTTACAAATGTAATGTATAAGCAGGGCATAATCTTACATAATTCTATATTGAGAGATACTGTTAATTATTATCAAAATGACCATGATTGTAACAAGGGAAAAGCTACTCGGTAATGTGAAGTCACATGGAACAAGGTAGCTAAGGAAGGAATGTGTGGTATCCTGTTTTTATCACTGTTCCACATAAAACTTCTGTCTTGGTTCCATAATAACTTTCTGGGGATCAATGAACTGATTTCAGGGCTCACCTAGCTGGAAGAGAAAGTGTCAAGGAAAGTGTTTTCTTCTTCCTATTTATTCCACCCTTGCACTAAGATTTCCTGGTCAGAACTTAACCATAGGGATGCATGTACATAAATATATGTATATACATACATATATATATCTGCCAGATATGTATGTGTAGAGAGTTTGGAAAACATGGAATACTTCCTCAAAGTGCCACCATTTATGGAGAAGATTTTATTAGGAAAAAGAAAAAATGAACAATGGGAAATAACTGAGTTTACATTAAAACTATAGTCTCTAAAATATTTGCTGCTTAAACTTTCTCCTTTATTGACATTGGATTTATCTAAATTAAAAGTACATTACTAGTTTTCCATATGTAAGGACATCCAAATGTTAACCACGCACTTTTATCTTGGACTTATTTTATCATTCAACTCTTGAATTTAGGACACCATCCTTAATATTTCTTACTCTAACATGTAACATGAATGTGGTTATAAAACTCCAACAGGAGTAAATTGATTTCCATTTCAACCTTCATTGCTAACTCAGTCAGGTAAAATACTTTTAAAATGCCAATTATGTCTTGAATGAAGTAGTTACTTCCCAGTGGTTCTGGTAAGTTATCTTCATAAAAATCAAGAAGGTTTGCATTCTTTGAATTAAAATTACTCCTTCAGCCTGTGTGCTCAAGAACTCCTAAGGCAATCATCTTCAAAGTCTTTTCTCTGTTGGGTGGTTATATGCACAGCATTTTATAAAGCCTGTGTTCATTCATTCTACATGGACCTAGAGATGTTCTTTTGCAATTACCAGCTAGACAGCCTAAGGTCAGGCTCTGGCTTGCTACTTTAAACATCCTGGAAGTTAAACTTTTATGAAACAACAAATCACACAATTGCAACTTAATCTGAAATCAAGTATTCTGTAAGCAAAAGAAGAAAGATCAATTGCCTGGTAAAGGAAATGACAGAAAAAAGCTTGTATTTCTAATATGATGAAAATGACAATCATAATAAGTCATGGAGTGAAACAATTACAATAAAATGTGTCTCTAGATTTTCTGGGCATTTGTTAGAAGAATTTCTAGTTGTGTGTAGTATTTCACTGTTAATAAAATAATTTCCTATAAAATAGTTATGCTCTAAAGGCAAAATGACAATATATTATATGTGTAATATAAGGTATATACATTTAAAATGGCAATAAGATTCTGATATAAAAATGTATTTTCTTAACTTAAAAATTGTCACCTAATTTAAAACACATGAGTTTAATTAATTTTTTAGCTTGAAATAAATTCAGAAACTATTTCTATGAATATCCTACATAAAAAGTCACCAGTAAATAATTGCTGAACAAAAAGCAAAGTAATAAATAGCATATTAAAACACAAATTTTTAGGAAGACAAATTTTTAGGAAGTGCTATTTATGCATTTTAGTCTGAATATATTTTGTGTGGCCTTTAAAATTAATGATCAATCACTAATTTTCACTTAATTTCTATAATCTGCATGTATAGGATGGATTCTTCTGTCACACTTTTGTTAGAATAAATCCTTCTCTAGGGTTTCCATATAACTTCAATTTTAGAAAATATATTTAATAGTGAATGTGAGAAAAAAATTATCCTCTAATGTTCAACCACTTGCCTCCTATAACAAAAAAATATTGAGCAGTTAGTATATGATACTTGAAATATGACTGATATAAACTAGATAAAGTATTTTTTTTTTCATGTAGATTATTTTCTCTGGAAAATATGAAGAAATAAGAGCTGCCTTCAGGGATCCACAGAACAGGAAGTTCTGACTCTGGGGGTCCAGCTAGGACATAGGGCCATCCCAGGAAAGGCAGAACAGAAGAGGTCACTAGAGGGAGAACAACAAGGGGAACCTATAGGATCATGGCAGAGAGCTGCAGCCCAAGAGCCATCTGAAGTGACTTCTGCAAAGCCTAAAAGGACAAATCTATATCTCTATATTTGCTAGATATACCTTGCATTCAATGTCATCTAATAGTAATGATTCTGATAATCCCAGTACCTAAATAGTCTCTTTAACATAATGAAATTATTAAGGCATTGTAGGAAAATGCCATAATATAGGGAAATATTGAATTATGGCTTTGTATTCAGCTGCACTGAAGTTATAGGCTCGGGGTTTCTCCAGTGAGCAAGCTAGAGAAGATGGTGCTGAGAAGGCTTAGTGGTGCTTAGATTCTTATTCTCAGAAGAAGGGTGAGATGGAGGTAGTTACAATCAGTGCACTGCAGACAAGAGGAGAAGCCTAAATATCAGAAATTGATAATCCATCTAAAAGATTAGTAATGGACTTTTCTGTATAATTTCATCTTGTTGATCCTTATAAGACATCTCTTGTATTAAATATTATAGGAAGGAACATATGGAAGGTGGTTTACATATCTCAATTGTCCAATACTGGATCACTAAATTGATACCAGAATTGATTCTGGAAGAGCAATCTCTGGCTCTTTTTAGGCTTCCCCAAGCACCAAGGATTTTCCAAAAGAGAGTCTAAAACCAGTAAATTACAACACTGGGTTAAACACTAAGCCACTGTCAGACAATCTAGATTCTTCTGGGGGATATAGAGCAGTTTCCAGAACTCAAAGTTAATAAATTATGAACTAGAAGGAATACCAATACCCATCTAGGAAACTGAGGAAAGAAATATAATATGGAAAGAGTTGTGGTATTCATGAGAAAATCCCAAGTGAAAGATAATAGAGTGAAGGGAAACAGGCACATGTCTAATTATAGGTAGCATAGTGAAATCGGGAGAGAAAGGGCAACACAATCATTTGTGAAAGGAAGCGGGACCCTGCAGATCAGAGTAATAAGCACAATGGCCATCGGGGCGACTTCTCAGCTCCTTCAAGAGATCTTAGAGGACCAAGTTAGCTAAACCTGTGATACCTTGTGTTCATTCAGGAAGTGTCAGAAAGAGTCATGCTGTAAAAGTGATAAACTTCTTCATTGCTGCAGGTGCACTATCATTATTCATAATAGTAGGATTCATGGTGACATATTCATGTACACAGGTGACAATTTGATGAAATTATTCTCCTGTACCTTCTATTTCCCTCCCGCTGATTCACTCTCACTACTCTCTTGGTTCCCCTAATATTTTTAGTATTGTTATTTTAATTAGTGCATCATTGTTGTATACAAAATATGTATTCATTGTGATATATTTGTATATATATATATGTATATATATATATATATATAATAATTTTTTGGATTTTACTCCCCAGTATTCCCCTATGTTCTCACTTCCTCCTTCTATCTGAATCTCCTTGTTCTACTCTGATGGTCTTCCTATTTTTGTGAGCTCACTAACTGAAGTAACAATCATACAGCATACTTATCAGCAATAATATTATTTCATATTTGGTGACAAGACACCTATGGAAGAGTCTAATACAGTCAAATCCCTAAAGATAAGATCATATAAACAAATGTATTGTCATCTATTTGTCCTATATGATTGGAGGCTAGAACGTAGAGTATGTAGTGAAGAGAACTGCAAATCACTGCAGCAAGTTTTCATTTTTTATTATACTTTTTAAACCACAAGTAATGAGTCCACTGTGATAGATTATAAGCAGCAATTTTTGATTGCAGGTTTTTTCTGTCCATTGTAAACCTATAGCCTATTCTCAAATGGACCAGTGAGACACACTGTTTGCAGATTTTTTGGGACATATTTTACATGTCATAAAAATTTCCCTTGTTTTAAGTGCACAATTCAGTAAGTAATAGGCAGTAGTATATTGCATCATGTGTCACTGAACTTTTTAAGAAAGTTTGGACAGATATGGTTATTAATGGACGAGAAGAAGTATAATTTAATTGAAGATGTAAAATCTTCTTGCTCTTCTTTGAAGTAAAGACTGGGGTCATTCTAATGCATTTTTTAACCTGGTGCAATATTCTTCTTATTTAAAAAGATTTAAGGAGAATTCTTAATCATTTTCTCAACCAGTTGGACATACAATAGTTAGTGATTTTACTCTCTGGTAGGGTGCCTGGTTATTGTGAAATTGAGTTGAGTGCAGAACTATGAGTTTTAAAAGCCAGAAAAAAATGAATGGTAAGGTTATTATTTTGCTATGAAACTAGAAAAGTTGAAAAATAACTGTTGCTTCCATGGAAATTATCCCACTAGAGAATGATAAGAGGGCAGAGGTAAGAACAGACTTTGATCATTTCACTTATAGAAATGGCGATTTCAAAATATTTTTAAAATTTTTGTATTTGTTGTACTTTGTTGTGCATGATGGTAGAATGCATTTATACATTTTGAGAAATCATACATAAATGGAGTGTAATCTCTCATTTTTCTGTTCCTACATATTGTAGGATCACATCGGTCATGCAGTTAATAATGTCTGTTTCACTCTACTATCATTCCTTCTCCCATACCCCTTCCCCTCCTTTCACTCCTCTCTACCTAATATAACATAACTCTATTCTTCCCTATCCACCCCTACTGTATTTTGAATTAGCATCCTCATATCAGAGAAAGCATTCAGCCTTTGGATTTTTTGAGTTTGGCTTATTTCACTCAGCATGATATTATCTAACTCCATATATTTGCCAGCAAATGCTGTAATCTCATTCTTCTTTAAAGCTGAGTAATATTCCATCATAAAATTTAAGGTACACATTGTGAAGCAAGTGCATGGTACTCTGGTTACCAACTTTTTTGGGTCCAGTAAGATGGAATACCCTCATATTCATCAAGCTATGTGAAGTGGATTTTTTACTTACAAAGAGTCTGCAAGGGACAATACAAGCTTAGGATTCCTTGCAGGAATTTAAGGTCAAAAATATGTGTTAATGTTTAAAGGATTATATATTTTCTTTGTAATTCCATGAATATCTATCAGTTTCATGATTTGATGAAAGAAGTAACATGACTTACTATAAGCCCACATTACAGATAAGATTTATGACAATAAAGTTAACAGAATAAAATGCAGGAAAACAATATATGTACTCAAAAGTCAGAGAGGTTACATGCGGTTTTCTTGTCTTTACTCTTGCAGGAATTACAAGAAACCATCCTTCCCACTTGTTCCAAATGGCAGGAACATATTTGAGCAATTCCTGCCCATGAAAGTCCTATTAAATTAAAAGTCGACAAAATGAACACAGAATTATTTAGTTGTAATATAAATGATACAAATATTCATATATATTTCTCTTAGGAATCAAGAGAAGGGAGCCAGGCAAGGTAGTGCATAAAGCCAGCGGCTCAGGAGGCTGAAGCAGGAGGATAGAGAGTTCAAAGTTGTCCTCAACAAAAGCGAGGCATTAAGAGCCTTAGGGAGACCCGTCTCTAAATAAAATACAAAATAGGACTGGGGAGGTGCCCCTAAGTCAATCCTGTGTACCCCCATATCCATATAAAAGGAACTGGCTTACTGAGTTTCTCACACAGGCAAAATCAGGGAAAAGTTACTGTCCCTCTCATTTTTCTGCTTTCCTGCAAGGGATCCTCACTGATCAAACCCAGTAGGAGCCAGAGGACATGGGTCTTTCCTCTAATCTATACAAATTGCTCTGTCAGGCTGGTGGAATACAGCAGACGTTACAGGGTAGACTTGGAACAGCCAAAGGAAGACCTCATAGGTACTCATGGATAGAAAACACCATTCCCCATTCACTGCCACAGGCAAGTTCTAAACTTCCAGATCCCTAGCAGCTCATAAAGGAAAATATTTTATGTAACATTTTAATACTTGGAGAGTTAGTATAATAAAAAATGTGGTACAAATATATTTCTATTCTGATACAATCACATTGAAGATATTATAAGGAAACTTACAACTTCTAATAGCATGATCATGCTTTGAAAAAAAAATGCAGTTTTGTATCATCTTTAAAATTTAGAATTAAAGCAGAATCAATAATTCTTGTGAACTCACTAATGAAAAGATCATTCAGTACCAAGTTACAGTTTGATCAGAGCAAGAACTTCTGGTGTGCAATTGCTCAGTAGGCTGACTGTAGACAACTGCATATGGTATATTTCAAGAACAGTAGAAGAAAAAAATCTTAAAGTATTCACTACAAAGAAATAGTAAGTATCGGAGAGGTGGGATATGTTTAACCTAGTTCTTCAATAGGTATCTATAGCAAAACATCACTTGTTGAACCATTATGTATATTTTTGTGTTTTATTTTAAATAACAAAATTAAAAAATAGCAAAATATTTATGCAAAAAAACTAAAATCAGCATACTATAGACACACTGGCCCATCAATATTTTTAGCAGTGCAATATACAATTGCCAAGTTAGGGAAATAGCCCAGGTGCCCAGGAACAGATAAATGGAATAAGAAAATGTGGCATATAAACACAAAGGAGTTTCACTCAACCATAAAGAAGAATGAAACGATAGCATTTGCAGGTAACTGAATGGAACTGGATAAATTTTGCTTAGCAAGTAAAGTAACACATACAATGCCATGTGATAAAATCATTTTTCTAATTTCTCAATATTATACACATATTGCTATAGAAAGTGTAAGCTGGTTCCCAACTATGTGATATTTTTATGTTTTTACTGTATTTTTATATATTTCAATAAATAGTGAAAAGTTAATAGATCATTAAAAAAACATTTTTGTGGCCTGGCTGGGTGGAACGTGCCTCTAATCCCAGGAGCTCTGGAGGCTGAGGCAGGAGGATCTTGAGTTCAAAGTTAGTTTCAGCAACTTAGGGAGACACTTAAAACCTCAGTGAGACCCTGTCTCTAAATCAAATACACTTGGAGAGTAGGAAAGACAGAAAATATGTTCGAATAAATAATACACTGATAGTAAACCCTGTGTTAAAGTCAAAAGGAATCTGCTTCCTGGCAGGATAAAGGTCCGTGTAATATTTTCAAATCTCATCCATGCTTCCTTCTTGTCATAACCCACAGCATCATAACCTTCCTCCAAATAACTAAAGGATACTGAATCTGGCATGGAAACTCCACTGTCTTCCTTTTTATCTCATTTTACAGAGTTGTATAATGTTTCCACCCAAAGCATCTGAGTTAATTAGTATCAAATACATAAATTTTCTCTTTGAAAAGGAAAATGTAAATCAGAAATGCAAATATTCCTTTAAAGGAAGAATCAGCTCTGATTAAGGAGGAGTTCTTGATTAGTACTTATTTTATTAGTATTAATTAATGATAATATTAGCATATTACAAAATATATTGTATATATTACACATATTAATTGACTTTACTCTGCAATATAAAGATTATAGTATATGTTAATATGCTATAAAATATAAAAAATACTATGCTTATTCAATTTTTGTTTATTGTGGTCTTGCATTACAAATCCCCCCTACATACTGGTAAAACTCAAATGTGAAGACTTTAAAAAAAATTTAATAGTTTTTGTTTTAATTAGTTATACATGACAGTAGAATGTACTTTAATATATCATATATAATGGAGTATAATTTCTTATTCTTCTGGTTATACATGACACAGAATACCACCAGTCATGTAGTTACATAGACATACAAGGTAATAACATCTGTATCATTTTACTCTCTTTCCTATCCCCATCCCCCCTCCCCTCACTTCAATCCCCTCTACTAATGTAGAGGTAACTCTATTCTTCCCAGCAACCTTCTCATTGTGAATTAGCATGTGCATATCAGAGAAACTATTTGGCTTTGGTTTTTGGAATTGACTTATTTCGCTTTGCATGATATTCTCCAGCTCCGTCCATCTACCTGCAAATGCCATAACTTCATTCTTCTTTAAGGCTGAATATTATTCCATTGTGTGGTATATATATACTTATATATATATATGTATATGTATTATATGTATATTTATATATATATATATGATATTTTCTTTATCCATTCATCTGGTGAAGGGCACCTAGGATGGTTCCATAGTATAGCTATTGTGAATTGAGCTGCTATAAACGCTTTTGAACTAAACACAGAGTATGACTGATCGTTTAATCAGACTTATGCAAACTTTGGGCAAGTTCTGATACATTATTTTTAATGTTTTTCTTTCCTTTAATATGAAGACATGAGAATGGCTTTGCTATGAAAATACTTTATTATAGTACCCTGTCTATCCCAAAATGAAATATATCACTAATTTCATTTAAAAACTTTTAATATTTATGTAAATTACAGACAATGATAAGAACTAAATTGAACTATCTTTGTTTTCATTTAACCAGATATAATTTGTAAGACACATTAGGAATGCTATTATATTGCTTAAATTTCATTTATATCTGAATTTCTTTGCCAAAATATCATAATAAAAGCAAACAATTTAAAATCTTAGGTAAATATAAGTGTTTCAGTTTTGAAAATTAAATAGAGCACAGAGCATTTCTTGTTCTGAAGGTGCATCCTTTTAGTATACTCTACCATGCTGGGTCCGTAGGTGGAAAATGGTGTGGACAACCAGAATTTTCTGTCTCACACAAATCACGTTAATTTTGCACTATGTGTCCTTTCCTACGAAAAAATGATGGTATGTTAAATATACTAATTTGATTGAGGGCAGGATCTATAATATTTATTTTTCTATGTGTACCATTCGTAGAACCATGCTTTGGTTATCAAAGGTGCTTAATAAATATTTTAATCATATTTTGTAAAGAGGTATTTTATTATGTGATGAAAGGCATGAGGAAATTTGTAAGTTGAAACAATTTAAGGTAGTCCTTGATGAGAGAATCCTCCTGATTTATTTTATTCCACACTTCATGAAGTGACAAAAAATAGTTTGTTTGTTTTTTTTCTGATGGAATCCAGGATTTGAACACTACGATGTATTGAAATGTACTTTTAAAATTCCAGTTACTAAGAGTCAATTTAGAAATTCTGGTTACAAATGATATTGTATAAGAAGAATCAATATTCTTATGTATGAATTTATTTTTATTATGGTGCTTTTCTTGAAAATTGTACCATCTTAAGTAATATTATTTTTAGAATATTAAGCATGAGGTAACCTTTGAACCCTATTTTGAGAGAAGATTGTGCTGCTATTTCTGACGCAAACACCAGTAAGGGATAGTTATTGTATTTCCTCACTTCTACTCTGGCTGGAATCCACATGAACACTAAGTGAGTTCTGGACTTCTGGATAACACCATATTACTTATAAACAGGCAGGTCATGCATAAAATTTAAATATATCATGCTTCAAAAGTTAGCCTGTGTTCCCAAAATATTATTGTGTACCAATACTGGGAACTGAGACCACATCTCATTCAAAACCCTTGTTGAATCTCCAGGAAGTCATCACAATATGTCTTTAGAGGGTCTTTCATTTGCATACTTTTTAAAACTCAACCTTTCTAAGCCTGTGTGATATCTTGGATTGCTTTGCAAACTTCTTATTTTCTCTTTGTTTCAGAACTTAAATTGCTTCTAAGAATAACTTTCTGAATGTGTTTTGCAATACAATTTACTAAAGATCCATTTTTCAGCATGATGTCCAATTACAAACCATAAACAGAAAGTTCTAACTAAAATTAGACTTAATATTCTCATTGCTTTCCTGACCTTTCGAGTCCCAAGTGCTGATATTCTTAGATCTTACCTCCTTCAAACCTATTTACCACTGCTGAAATCAAATGCAGAATACTTTTACTATCAAAATAACACAGTTCATTAATAATTCTCTTTCAAATAAACTTCTGTCCCTGGACTATTACTTAAATACCAAATAATCTTTATTCAAAGTTTTACAGGCAACAGAAACACATTGAGAAATGGTTTATTTAGCACAAGTTGCACTGGAATTTGGACAAATAATGTCAGGCACTATGTTTTCATGTATTGCAGGTATAAACTATTTTCAAATAATAAGATATTCTCTTTGGAAATGAATTGACAATTACAATGAAATGTAAATATTAAATAAAATTTAAAACAAGACAAGACTGTAGAAAGCAAAGGCTTCAAACTGTGTGTGTTTCTCCAATCTTTACTGAAGTACTTTAATCACACTTGTAATCAAATTGCATGCATAAATTTGTTTTATCTCTATACTCTATTTTCTGGTCCACATCAAGTCACTCTTGTTGCTGGTATTTTCCTGCAGTTTACATCAATATAAAGCCACATTCATTCCTGTGGAGAACATTTATTGCCAAATACATCTAATTTTCTAAAGTGCAAACAGCTTTGTATCAGTGTTATCCCTGCTGTCACCAATTAGCCCATGCAGCAGCACTATCCGCTGTGAAGCACACAGTTTTGATGGCAAAGGTTGATCAAATTCCAGTACTTTGACTCAGGACATAATTTTGGAACTAAGTGCCTGACTTGCCCTCATAAGGAGACACTATTCCTTAGTTATAAATGTCTGTCTGAGGGGTCAGGCATCCAAATGTCCTCAGACTTGGCGGTTCAGTAGTAAGACTGGAAAAAACAGTTATCGTCACTCTACTAATAATCAGTATGTTTAAAAAAAATGAGTTTCTGGGAGTGTTACTCAGAATGTAAACCCTAATGAAAGAGAACTTATGCTCTTTAGCTCCAGTTAATTTTTTACATATGGTGCTGGGAGCCCAGGGCAGCAATTTTTCATTTTCTTGAATTTTTACTATATAAAGAATTTTAAATTTTTACTGACTTCTACAAATAGTTTAATGCTAGCGAAGACATTGACAGACCTCACAAAAGACTGAACACTGTATAACTACTCTTGAGAGCTCCAGAGTAGAATAATAACTTATTATTTAATACTGCACAAGCACTTAATTTCACACTCACTGATAGTACAACCACTATGGAAAGCAGTGTGGGGATTCCTCAGGAAACCTGGAATGGAGCCACCATTTGACCCAGTTATCCCACTCATGGGTACACAGGCAACAATTTAAAATCAGCATAATATAGTGATAAGCAGCCACATCAATGTTTATAGCAGCTCAATTCACAATAACTAAACTATGGAACCAACCTAGGTGTCTTTCAACAGATGAATGGATAAAGAAAATGGGGAATATATGCACAACAGAATATTACTCAGCTATAAAGAAGTATGAAATTATGGCATTTGCCAGTGTAAATGGATGGAACTGGAGACTATCGTGCTAAGTGAAATAAACAATTCCCCCCAAAATCAAAGGGCAAATGTTCTCTCTCATATGTGGATGCTAGCCCACACAAAGGGAAGGTGGGGAGGGAAGGATAGAAGTTCACTGGGTTAGATAAAAGGGGATAAAGGGAAGGGACGGTCGATGGGAATAGGAAAGACAGTAGAAGGAATTGGACATAACTTTCCTATATTCATATAGAATACATGACCAGTGAAACTCCACATGATTTACAACCAAAGGAATGGAATTCTAATTAGAATAAGTTATTCTTCATGTATGAATACTATGTAAAAATACACTCTACTGCCATGTAGAACAAATACCATGCCATTTTTGTTACTATTTCTCTGTAGTATAGTTTAAGGTCTGGTATTGTGATACATCCTGCTTCACTTTATCTGCTCAGGATTGTTTTGGCTATTAAAGTTCTTTTGTTCTTCCAGATGAAGTTTGTGATTGCTTTCTCTATTTCTATGAGTAACGTCATTGGGATTTTAATTGGAATTGCATTGACTCTGTGTAGTGCCTTTAGTAGAATGGCCATTTTGACAATATTAATTCTGCCTATCAAAGAACATGGGAGATCTTTCCATCTTCTAAGGTTTTCTTCAATTTCTTTCTGTAGTGTGCTGTGGTTTTCATTGTAGAGGTCTTTCAACTCTTTTGTTAGATTGATCCCATGTATTTTATTTTTCTTCGAGGCTATTATGAATGGAGTGGTTTTCCTAATTTCTCTTTCAGAGGATTCATCACTTATGAATAGAAATGCATTAGATTTATGCATATTGATTTTATATGCTATTTTGCTGAATTCATTTACTAGTTATTGAAGTTTTCTAGTGGAATTTTTTGGATCCTCTAAATATAGAACCATGTCACCAGCAAATAGTGACAGCTTGAGTTCTTTTCCTATTCTTATCCCTTTAATTTCTTTGTTCTGTCTAATTGCTCTGGCTAGTATTTCAAGGAAGATGTTGAATAGAAGTGGTGAAAGAAGGCATCCCTGTCTTTTTCCAGTTTTTAGAGGGGATGTTTTTAGGTTTTCTCCATTAAGAATGATGTCAGCTGTGGGCTTAGCATAGATAGCCTTTACAATATTGAGGTATGTTCCTACTATTCCTATTTTTCTAGTGTTTTAAGCATGAAGGGGTGCTGTATTTTATCAAATGCTTTCTCAGCATCTATTGAAATAATCATGTTATTCTTACCTGTAAGTCTATTGATGTGTTGGTATTGACACCAAAATAGACAGGCAGACCAATGGTACAGAGTAGAAGACACAGAGACAAACCAACATATATACAGTCAACTCATACTAGACAAAGGAACTAAAAACATACAATGGAGAAAAGATAGCCTGTTTAACAAATGGTGCTGGAAAAACTGGAAATTCATATGCAGTAAAATGAAATTAAACCTCTATCTCTCACCCTGAACAAAACTCAACTCAAAATGGGTCAAGGACTTAGGAATTAGACCAGAGACCCTGCACCTAATAGAAGACTAGAAGACAAAGTCCCCAATCGTCATCGTGTTGTCTTAGGATCAGAATTCCTCAACAAGATTCCCAAAGCACAAGAAATCAAAGCAAGAATCAATATATGGTATGGACCAAACTAAAAAGCTTTTTCTCAGCAAAGGATAAAATCAATAATGTGAAAAGAGAGCCTACAGAGTGGGAGAAAATCTTTTCCACATGCACTTCAGTTAGAACACTTATCTCCTAAATTTACAAATAACTTATAAAACTTTACCAAAAATACAAAGAACCCAATCAATAAATGGACCAAGGAACTGGACACACACTTTACAGAAGAAGATATATAGGCAATTAATAAGTACTTGAAAAAGTGTTCAACATCTCTAGTAATTAGAAAAATGCAAATTAAAACAACTCTAAGATTTCATCTAACTCCAATTAGAATGGTTATTATCAAGAACACAAACAATAATAGATGATGAGGTGGATGTGGAGAAAAGGCACACTTTTACTTTGCTGGTGGAGTTGCAAATTAGTGCAGCCACTATGGAAAGCAGTGTGGAGAATCCTTGGAAAACTTGGAATGGACCCATCTTTTGACCCAGTTATCCCACTCCTCGGTTTATACCCAAAGGAAATAAAATGATCATACTACAGTAACACAGCCACATCAGTGTTTATAGCAGCTCAATTCACAATAGCTAGATTGTGGAACCAACCTAGATGCCCTTCAACATAGGACTGGATAAAGAAACTCTGGTATATATACACAATGGAATATTATTCAGCCATAAATAAGAATAATATTAAGGTATTTGCAAATAAATGGATGGAATTGGAGAATATGATGCTAAGTGAAATAAGCCAATCCCAACAAACCAAAGCCAATAAATGTTTTCCCTGATAAGTGGAGAATGATATATAATGGGAATTGGTGGGTGAGGAGTGAAAGAAGAATGGAGGAACTTTAGATTATGTAGAAGGAAATGAGAGAGAGGGGAGGCATGAAAGATGGTGGAATGAGACAGACATCATTACCCTAGTACATGTATGATGACATGAATCGTCTGAATCTACATTGTGGGCAACCATAGAAATGAAATGATGTACCCCATTTGTGTACAATGAATCAAAATGCAGTCTGTAAAAAAATAAAAAAAATAAAAAGGCACAAATAAAATATTAAAACTTAAAAAATAAAAGATAGCAAAAAACTAGGTTATGTCTTGAAGTCCAAGAAGTATATCATCATACAGTTCTCACCAGCCAGGAGCACCTCTCTCTTGTTTTCTCTTTCTGTCTCTCTCTGATTTCATTAAAATGAGAACAACTTTAAACAATGAAAACCTTCTGTAATTTGTGAAGAAATACAATGCATTAAAATTAAACTTGGGGCTGGGTGTTAGCTCAGTGGTAGAGTGCTTGCTTGCCTGGCACATGTAAGGCACTGGGTTTCATTCTCAGAAGCACATACTAATAAAAATGAAAATAAAGGTATTTAAAAAATTAGACTCAGTTCATATGATTTCATTTCAAGTCACATAGATTTTTGAATGAATCAATATTTTAGGAAAAGTGTAAGACAAAATAAAATAAGAATAAATCTCATAAAACATCTTTTAATCAAGTCAATATCTGCTGTAAAATTGATGAATTCTTTTCAACATTCACATACATCATAATACATTTATATATTCATGCAAATTATTTTGATGTTTGGAATTGTGAACTAAGAAAGTCCTAAAAAGAGAAAATTTGATTGAGAGCTCTATCATTCACTGTTAGAGAACAAATCACTTACTGTGGTTAATCAAAAAAATTCTCATTGAAATGCAAATTAAAACTACACTGAGATTTTATCTCACTCCAGTCAGAATGACAATTTTCAAGAATACAAGTAACAGTAAATTTTGATGATGTGGTGGCAAAGGTGCATGCAGTCATTGCTGGTGGGACTATGGAAATCAGTATGGAGATTTCTCAGCAAACTTGGAATGAAACCTCAATTTGACTGAGTTATCCCACTCCTTGGCATATACCAAAAAGAAATAAAATCAGCATACTACAATGACTCAGTCACATCAATGTTCATAGCAACTCAATTCACAATAGCTAAACTACAGAACCAATTTAGGTGCCTTTCAACAGATGAATGGATAAAGAAAATGTGGTATGCCGGACAGAGTAGTACATGCCTATAATCCCAGTGGTTTGGGAGGCTAAGTCAGGAGGATGAAGAGTTCAAAGCCAGCATTAGCAAATTAGTAAGGCCCTAAGCAACTCAGTGAGGCCCTGTTTCTAATAAAATATCTTAAGAATGGGCTGCACATGTGGTTCAGTGGTTTAGAGACCCTGGGTTCAATTACTGGTACAAAAACAAACAAACAAAAACAGAAAAAGAAAAAGAAAAGAAAGAAAGATAAAAAAGAAAATGTGGTACATATAAAAAATGGAATATTACTCAGTCATGATGAAGAATGAAATTATGGCATTTTTCAGTAAATGAATGGAACTGGAGGTTATCATGCTAAGTGAAATAGGTCAATGCCCCCAAAATAATGGATGAATATTCTCTCTGATATGTGGATGCTGACTCACAATAGGCAGTGGGGAGGGAGAAGTGGAGGTTCACCAGATTGGAGAGGGAAGAATAGGGGGAATGGAGGTGGGATGGGAATAGAAAAAACAATAGAATGAATCAGACATCATTTTTCTATGTTCTTATATGAACACACGACCAATGTAACTTCACATCATGTACAACCACAAGAATGGGAAGTTATACTCCATGTATGTATAGTATGTCAAAATATATTCTACTGTCATGTATAATTAAAAATAACCAATAAAAATTTTTCTCACCCATTGAGAGGTCCTAAAAATTCCATTATAACATTTTTTTAAGAAAAATAAGGGATTGATAGGCTTTAACAAATTAAATAATCCAAAGTATGGCACTGAGATTTAGCTGTGCCATTTCTACCTCCCCTACCTTAGTTCTGTGCAGAAATTCTTATAGTCTATTGTGACCATATGGTACCAGTTGCTCCCAAGTTCAAATTCAACTGTAAGGATATTATTTTTTATTTTACCAAAAATCTAAGATGTTTTTTCATGTGTTTAGTCTTGCTCTTACATTTTAAGCACTCTCTGTGGGGATGTGACTCACCAAACACACAAAGCAAGGATGTCACTGATCTGGGGGGTGTGGTCAGAGACACAAGAATCAAATTGACAACAATGTGAACCCAGTAGTTCACAATTTCCTAGACAGAGTAAATGCATGCTGGGCAGTGAATCAACATATAAACTCTTATGTACTGAAAATATCTCATGAATTGTACATTTGAATAATTTGATAGGGGGGAAATGGAAACTGAATAAATAAAATTCCCAGTGAATTATTTAAGTCATTGAATAATTTAAAAATTCAGTGATATGACTTAAGAGCAGATTTAGGTACTGAGAAAAACACTTTAGACACAGCAGAACAGACACAGAAAGACAGCAGAAATCACTGAAAATTAACAAAATTAAATCATCATAATTGAAGTCCAGAGAGAAAAAAGGTAAAACTAAAACAATAAAAAGAAAAGTATTTTTTAAATTACAGATGAAAATACATTGCTTAATGAATGTGCAATTGGAGTCTCAGACAAGAAAATGCCTAGAGAGAAACCGGTTTGTAAAATACTATAACACTTTGAAAATTGGCTGGCAGTCACTCAAAGAGTTAAATGACTTTACACTATGACTGTTCGATTTCATTCTTGAGTTTACCCAAGATCAATGCAAATAACATAAATCTGCATTTTTTAAAAGTATGTTTATAGCAGTTTTATTAATAGCCCCAAATGAAAAATGACCCAAATTTGCAATAACTGGATAACGAAGACTAATTTTAGTATATCCATTCTTTGTACTATTGTTCCATACAGGGCTACGGAAATGATCTGATCATTGTATTTGCTGCTCTATACTGAATATTTTCCTTAAAATAACCAGTTTAATCATTCCAAATATAAGTAAAATACGTCAGTTCTCCAATGAAAATTCACCATATTCTTTTCAATCATATTCCAAATGCCATTGGAAGTCTATAGTCCTGCTGTAGCAGTTACGATTTGGCCATGGGTTCACTGCTCTAAGTACATTCCCTACACGTTGCTTCTTCTCATAGTGACTTTCCTGGTTTTATTTATTTTGGAGATAATTAAAATGTTAGTGTAAAAGATATTTTAATTTGATTTTGATTGTCACTTTAGTAATTTTTCATACATGCTCTAACAAATGACACTTGTTGGATTTAAAAAACAGAAATTTATGCTTGCACAGGTCTGAAGGCAAGAAGCTTGAAATTAGTTCCAGCAGGTCCAAATCAAAGTATCAGCCGGGCTGCAAGCCCTCTAGTGGAAAGGGCTCCTTCGCTGTTCTCCTTGTGATGACTGCCAGCACTTTCGTCTGTTGGCTTCAAGCAGTGTTCAAGGAGGACAGCTTCAGTTCTCTCCGTGCTTTGTATTAACGTCACCTTCGCCTTTGTGTTTGTCAGACTCCCTCTGTTCCCCTTTTATAAGGACACCTGTCATTGTATTTAGACACCAACCACATAATCTGAGATGACCTCCTTTTCTCAAGGTTCTTTTCTTCAGCACATCTTTACTGGGGGACAATTTTTAGCATGCCACAATAAAAACTGATTTATCAAGTAGATGAATGTATACCTTTGTAAATACACCGTTGTAGTCTGTAGATTAGAACGTTCAGATATTCTTTTTTAAGACCCAGACAACTCAAGTCCTATAATTTCAAATTTAAATATATACTTGATTAAATATATAAAATAAAATAATTTATTATATATAATTGTACTATTTGTTTTATTAAAGTTTTTCTTATATCTTTGATTCTGCTGAGTGGTCCATTGCTCATCAGACACTTTCTGGACCTTTGCCACATGCTACACTTAGTTTCCTAGGTAAATGTTGTAGCAGAAAACAGATGAATAAGAAAAAAAATAAATAAATAAGTTTTAGAGTCATAAAAATTTAAAAGTTTGTAGGAAGAAGCAAAACAATAACTGAGAAGTTGTATTACCTCTAAGTAGTGCATCTATGCAGATGTTTTATGTTATTTAATTCTTCCCACACTGATCACATACTACCTGTAACTAAAACAATCCAAATACATGTCTTTGTGTCATGCTGTTACAGAAGAAAACTCTCTAAAATGCAATGGTTTATAGCAGCATTTGTTTGTTAGTCAGCTGTGTGGTGTGGACCAACTTTGTACTTCTTCTGATTGTCTTCTGTGATCACAAGACTTCGTTCAGTAAACTCAGCCTGAGCTACATGATCATGAGGGTCGCACTCTAGATACTCATGATTTTGCTGCAGGCCAGATGTTTTCATAGGATCAGCACAGGCATCCTCAAAAGGTGGTTAAATCCAAAGCAAAAACAGAACAGCATATCTCATGGGCAATCATATCTTAAGTTTCATACCTTGCAAATTTTAGCTCCCGGTTGGCCAAATCATGTCACGTGACAAGTCCTCAGGCAACGTTCAGGGCATGGATGTAAAGAAGGAAGTATCACTGGATATTGGTGTTATAATATTCTCCCACATTCCTTGTTTTTAAGGATTTTATACAGTGTTAGTAAAAACACTATTATTCCCAGGATCCAGGAAAATCTTTGCTTGTTTACAGGAAAGATTTTCTGCCCTTGGAAATGCCCAGTGTGGGCCCTCCCACACCACTGCCATCACAGACAGATTCCGGAGACCGAATCCTGTCAGGGGCGGGTTCTGAGGGCCCCAGAGCTGCACCCTGGCCTGATCTCTAAGATGGCGCCTGGCAGCTTGCCAGAATAAGCCGTACTTATAGTAACTCTGATTGGCTGCTGTAAACTGATCCTTCATAGGCTAATATCTCAGAACTCTGATTGGCTGCTGTATATGAGGTGATTCTTGTAACTGCCTAGAGACTGATCCTTGATAGGCTAATATCTCAGGCTGACTCTGATTGGCTTATGCTTGCTATATAACCCAGCCACTTCCTCGAATAAGGGGCATTGTTTGTTGGGCATTGTTTGTCATTCATCGTTTGTCGTTCGTCGTCGTTGTTCGTTGGTCTTTGTCTTTTGGGCTTTTTTGTTCGTGTGAAAAGGAAGCGTACGCGTTATCATTGCCTCTGCAGGCGGTGGGCAGTGATAGAATCCCTGTATTCCTGTGCTCCCCAGCTTCTCGGGAGGCTGGTGCAGACATTTTAAATTATTCCTGAGGGCATGGCCACCATCATTGAAGGGGCAGCTCCCTTCCTGCGACACCTACAGGAGTCTGGAGGCCCTTTGACAGGTACCATACTCGCACCCAGCTACTGAGGACTGGGAGGTTTGAGGGGTGGATGAGTGTGAAACATAGATTTTATTTTTGTACTTAATTTTTAATTTATTCTTTTTTTTCTCTCACTTTTTTCCTTTTATGTACCTATTCCCTTGGAGTCTCTTTCTCCCTTTTCTTGTGCTGAAGACCAATGTCTTTTGATCTCCCTCTTACTCTTCCCTTGATCAGGTACTTCTGTTTACTCCTACACTCCTCTTACATCCTACACCCCTCACCATCCTCTTCATCCACCACTAGAAATACTGTAGATTATAATCGAACTCATCCTCTTTATTACAAAAATGTTAAAGTCTTTATAGGAGCTATCTGGTTTAATGCTGCATATTGTTTGTATTGGGTGCCACTAAAATTGATCTCCTCTTCAAAGGAGAGGTACTGGAAACCTGCAGGGTCACAATAAGCTTGCAGGGGGGAAACTTCAGTACCTCAGATCTTCACTACTAGAGGGGAATATACAGAAACAATATGAAAAAACATGGAAAGAAAGTGTCCCTAACAAACCAAGATGCAATTGTGATAGAATCCAATGACAACATCACAGTAGAAATGACAGAAAAAGATTTTAGAATCTGCATAATTAAAATGATCCATGAAGCAAAAGATGAGATAAGAGAGAAAATTCAGGCAAAGTATGATCACTCAAATAAACAGTTAAAATAGCAAATGCAGGAAGCAAAAGAGCACTTCGATAAAGAGACAGAGATTCTGAAAAAAAAAAAAAAAAACAGAAATATTTGAAATAAAAGAAACAATAAACCAAATTAAAAACTCAATAGAAAGTATCACCAACAGAAAAGATCTCATGGAACACAGAATCTCAGACAATGAAGATGAAATATTTAATCTTGAAAATAAAGTTGACAAAACTGAGAAGATGGTAAGAAATCATAAATGGAACCTCCAAGAATTATGAGATAACAAGAAAAGACAAATTTAAAAATTATTGGGATTGAGGAAGGCAGAGATATAAACCAAAGAAATGAACAAACTGTTCAATGAAATAATATCAGAAAATTTCCCAAACCTGAAAAATGAAATGGAAAATCAAACACAAGAGGTTTACAGAATACCAAATACACAAAATTACAACATATCCACACCAAGGCATATTATAATGAAGATACCTCACATACAAAATAGGATTTTAAAGGTTGGGAGAGAAAAGCATCAGATTACTTATAAGGAGAAACAAAAAGGGATATCAGTAGATTTCTCAGCCCAGAATCTAAAATCAAGAAAGGCCTGGAACAACATATTTCAAGCTCTGAAAGAACTTGGATGCCAACCAAGAATCCTACACCCAGCAAAACTAACCTTCAGAATTGATGATGAAATAAAATCTTTCCATGATAAACAAAAATTAAAAGAATTTACAAATAGAAACCCTACACTACAGAACATTCTCAGCAAAATATTTTATGAGGATGAAGTGAAAAACAACAATACAAGTCAGCAAAGGGAGGAACTACCCTAAAGGAAAAGCCAATCAAAGGAGAAACCAAGTCAAGGTAAAAACCATAAATAAACCAAAATGAGGAATACGAATCATATCACAATAATAACACTGAATTTTAATGGCTTAAACTCATTAATTAAAAGACAAGACTGGCAGATTGGATTAAAAAGAAAGACCCAACAATATGCTGTTTTCAAGAGACTCATCTCATAGAAAAAGACATCCACAAACTAAAGGTGAAAGGATGGGGCATACCATGCGCATGGACCTGGTAAAAAAGCAGGGGTCTCCATCCTCATATCAGATAAAGTGGGCTTCAAACCTAAGTTAGTCAGAAGGGATAAAGAAGAACATTTCATACTGCTTAAGGGAAGCATAAAACAGCACAACATAACAATTTTAAATATTTATGCCCCAAATAATGGAGCATCTATGTATATCAAATGAACCCTTCTCAATTTTAAGAATCAAATAGACAAAAACACAATAATAGGGGGGACTTTAACACACCACTCTAACTACTGGATAGATCCTCCAAACAAAAACTGAACAAAAAAACTATAGAACTAAATAATACAATCAATGATATAGACTTAATGGACATATACAGAGTATTTCATTCATCATCGGGTGAATACACTTTCTTCTCAGCAGTTCATGGATCCTTCTTCAAAATAGACCATATACTATGCCACAAAGAAGCCATTAGTAAATACAAAAAAATAGAGATCCTATCATACCATAATGGAATACAATTAGAAATAAATGATAAAATAACAAACAAAAATTATTCCTACACCTGGAGACTAAATAATATGCTACTGAATGATGCAATGATAACAGAAGACATTAGGGAAGAAATTTAAAAAATCTTAGCAGTAAAATGAGAACAACGACATGACATATCGGAATCTCTGGGACACTCTGAAAGCAGTACTAAGAGGAAAGTTTATTGCACTGAGCTCATACATTAAAAAAATAAAAAGTCAACAGCAAAATGGCCTAACATTACATCTCAAAGTTCTAGAAAAAGAACAGGTCAACACCAAAAATAGTAGAAGACAGGAAATAATTAAAATCAGAGCTGAAATCAATGGAATTGAAACAAGAGAAATAATTCAAACAATTGACAAAAGGTAGGTTCTTTGAAAAAATAAACAATTGGTAAACTCTTAGCTACACTAATAAAAGAAGGGAGAAAACTCAAATTACTAAAATTCGTGATGAAAAAGGAAAGATCATATCAGACACCATTGAAATACATAACATAATTATAAGCTACTTTGAAAATCTATACTCCAACAAAATAGAAAACATTGAAGGCATTGAAAAATTTTTAGAGACATATGATCCTCCCAAACAGAATCAGGAAGACGTACACAATTTAAACAGATCAATTTCAAGCACCAAAATAGAAGAAGTCATCAAAATCCAATCAACAAAGAAAAACCCAGGACCAGGTAAATTCTCAGCCAAATTCTACAAGAACTTTAAAGAACTAATACCAATACTTCTCAAAGTATTCCAGGAAATAGAAAAGGAGGGAACCCTTCCAAACTCATTCTATGAAGTTAGTATCACTCTGCTAGCAAAACCAGAGAAAGATGCAGCAAGGAAAAAAAAAACTTTAGACAAATATCCCTGATGACATAGATGCAAAAATTCTTAACAAAATTCTGGCAAATCGCACACAAAAGCATATTAAAAAGATAGTGCACTATGATCAAGTAAGGTTTATCCCAGGGATGCAAGTTTGGTTCAACATATGAAAATCAATAAATGTAATTCATCACAACAATAGACTTAAAGTTAAGAATCACATGATTATTTCAATAGATGCTGAGAAAGCATTTGATAAAATGCAGCCTCCCTTCATGTTTAAAACACTAGAAAAAATAGGAATAGTAGGAACATATCTCAATATTGTAAAGGCCATCTATGCTAAGCCCACAGCTGACATCATTCTTAATGGAGAAAAACTGAAAGCATTCCCTCTAAAAACTGGAATAAGACAGGGACATCCTCTTTCACCACTTCTATTCAACATCACCCTTGAAACACTAGCCAGAGCAATTAGACAGAAAAAAGAAATTAAAGGGAAACAAATAGGAAAAGAACTCAAGCTGTCACTATATTCCAGTGACATGATTCTATATTTAGAGGAACCAAAAGACTCCACTAGAAAACTTTTAGAACAAATAAATGAATTCAGCAAAGTAGCAGGATATAAAAATCAATATTCATAAATCGAATACATTTCTATTCATAAGTGATGAATCCTTTGAAAGACAAATTAGGGAAACCACTCCATTCACAATAGTCTCAAAAAAATAAAAAATAAAAAGCTTGGGAATTAAACAAAAGAGTTGAAAGACCTCTACAATGAAAACCACAGCACACTACCGAAAGAAATTGAAGAAAACTTTAGAAGATGGAATGATCTCCCATGTTCTTGGATAGGCAGAATTAATATTGTCAAAATGGCCATCTAGCAAAGGCACTACACAGAGTCAATGCAATTACAATTAAAATCCCAGTGACAGTCCTCATAGAAATAGAGAAAGCAATCATGAACTTCATCTGGAAGAATGAGACCTTGAGTAGCCAAAACAATCCTGAGTAGAAAAAGTGAAGCGGGAGGTATCACAATACCAGACCTTAAAATATACTACAGAGCAATAGTAATAAAAACAGCATGGTATTGGCACCAAAATAGGCAGACCAATGGTACAAAATAGAAGACACAGAGACAAACCCACATAAATGCAGTCACCTCATACTAGACAAAGGAACCAAAAACATACAATGGAGATAAGGTAGCCTGTTCAACAAATAATGTTGGAAAAACTGGAAATCCATTTGCAGTAAAATGAAATTAAACCTCTATCTCTCACCCTGAACAAAACTCAACTCAAAATGGGTCGAGGATGTATGAATTAGACCAGAGATCCTGCACCTAATAGAAGACAAAGTTCCAAATCTTCATCATGTTGGCTTAGGATCAGACTTCCTTAACAAGATTCCCAAAGCACAAGAAATCAAAGCAAGAATCAATAAAAGGGATGGACCCAAACTAAAATAGCTTTTTCTCAGCAAAGGATACAATCAATAACGTGAAAAGAGAGCCTTCTGAGTGGGAGAAAATCTTTTCCACATGCACTTCAAATAGACCACTAATCTCCAAAATTTACAAAGAACTTAAAAAATTTACACCAAAAATACAAAGAACCCAATCAATAAATGGACCAAGGAACTGGACACACACTTTACAGAAGAATATATGTAGGTAATTAATAAATATAGGAAAAAGTGTTCAATATCTCTAGTAATTAGAGAAATGCAAATTGAAACAACTCTAAGTTTTCATCTTACTCCAATTAGAATGGTTATTATCAAGAACACAAACTAATAGATGTTAGTGTGCATGTGGGGGAAAAGGCACTTTTACTTTGCTGGTGGAATTGCAAATTGGTGCAGTCAGTCTGGAAAGCAGTGTGGAGAATCCTCAGAAAACTTGGAATGTACCCACTTTTGAGTCAGTTATACCACTCCTCAGTTTATACCCAAAGGACTTAAAATTAGCACACTATAGTAATGTAGCCACATCGATGTTTATAGCAGCTCAATTCACAATAGATAGATTGTGTAACCAACCTCGATGCCCTTCAACAAATGAATGAATGGATAAAGAAACTGTGGTATATATACACAATGGGATATTATTCAGCCATAAAGAATATTATTATGGCATTTGCAGATAAATGGATGGAATTGGAGAATATCATGCTAAGTGAAATAAGCCAATCCCCCCAAAACCAAAGGTCGAATGTTTTCTCTAATAAGTGGATGATGATATATAATGGGGGTAAGGAGGGTGAGAGAAGAATGGAGGGACTTAGATTACATAGAGGGAAATTAAAGGGGGAGTATGAAAACTGATGGAATGAGAAAGCATCATTACCCTATATACATATATGATTGCACAAATGGTATGAATCTACATTGTGCACAACCATAGAAATGAAGTGATGTACCCCATTTGTGTACAATGAATCAAAATGCAGTCTGTAAAAATAAAAAAAAAATTACTTATTAAGGAAGAAACTGAAAGGATTATGAAAAGAATAAATGAGGTTATATCTGCAGTGTCCTTAGCAGCATGTCTACTATAAAGGATATGTTGAATAAGTAAACAGAAGAGAAGAATGAAAATACATGGAGACAAATTCTCATAATTATTAAGGACTAAAACTTCACGAATTTTTTAGGGAACTGGAATGTTGATTTAAAATTATTTTTCACTTACATGAGTTTGTAAGAAATAATGAAGAAAGGGTACTTAGCTTCCTCTAATGATGATATCTTGCAAAACTAAATATAATATCACAAAAAGGATGTTGATTTGAATTGTTATCATTTGTCAGCAACCATTGGCATTTCTCATTGCTCTTTGTCACCCATGTTCCACACACTCCTCACAAGCCATACAGTGTTAATCTGTCCTTCATTTCATATATTTGTAATTTTAAGAATGATATATAAGTGAAATAATACGTTCTGTGTCATTTAGGATTTTATTTTATTTTATTTTATTGTAATAGACTTTAATTTTTAGGGCAGTTTTAGGTTCACAGAAAAATGGAGCAGAAAGTACAATTTTCATATACCTCCGTATCCCCACCCTGCCTTCCCTCTCCTCTTATCAACATCTCTCACCAATGTGATGCTATTTGTTACATCTGTTACTAACCATCAAACTTCACTGAAACATCCTTATTATCCAAGGTTTGTAGTTGTCATTAGGGTTCACTCTTGGTGTTGTACATTTTATGGGATGGGACCAGTAACAAGGACAGGTGCCCATCATTAGAAAGTCATACACTGTTTCTCTGCTTTATTTATTTATTTATTTTTTTTTTTTTGTTTTTAAAATAGCATTTATTTTTTAAATGTTAATGTGTGCATTACAGGAAAAATAAAAACACAAGCAAAGAACAAAGTCATTCAGTCACAAGCAGCTTAGTTGGACGTGCAATTGGAATCATGTAGTATATGACCTTCTCAGATGGACCTCTTCCACTTGGTAACATTTACTTAAGTTTCTACTTTGCCATTTAGTGACTTTATAGCTCATTTCTGTTTGGCAGGAAATAATACATATTAGTCTGTCTGTACCACAGTCTGTTTATCCACTCACCTAATGAAAACCATCATGATTGCTTTCAAGAATTGATAATTATGAATAAATCTGCTGTAAACAAAAAACGAAAAGAAAGAAAGAGAAAGAAAGGAAGGAAGGAAGGAAGAAAGAAAGAAAAAAAACGCCTAATAGGGACTGGGGTTGTAGCTCAGTGGTAGAGAGCTTGCCTAACATGTGTGAGGCACTGGGTTCCATCTCAGCAGCACATAAAAATAAATAAATAAAAAATATTGTGTCCATGTACAACTTAAGATTTTTTTTAAATGCCCAATATATTAGTTTCTACCTCTTCACACCTGAAATTTTATTACATTGTTTTAAATAAAACAGGGGCTTCTATCTACGCTTTGAAAATTCAAAGTGCTGCTGAGCAAAATAAAATAATTTGGAACAATGATATTACCACTGTAGGAGAGTTATTCAATTTCTTAGACATGCAAGCCAAAAGAAACCAGAAAATGTGAAGACACAGCATACATGGATGAGATTGCAGAATGGGTACTGTCAGAGACTGCGCTTCCTTAAGAGGGTGACCAAATATTTTATTATTAAAACTTCTTGTCAAATTATCTCATATCTTAACGTTCTTCTTAAAATCTACTACCTATTCATTATATTCCAACATGCTAAATTGTGCGTTAAGCATAAAGAAAGCAGTTAAATAGTTTATTGCTTGCTTTATTCTTCTAAGAATTTGCTTTATGGAAAGAATACTGAGATAAGTCTCTACATGCCATACTCTGAATGGAAAAGTAACAAAAATCTGCATGTGATTAGTTAAAGAAAATAAGGCTACAAAATAAACTGAAAGTGTCACCTCATTAATTTTGGAAAGACTAAATTCATAAATAAAAATTTTGTTTCATGATGTTTAGAGATTATTTTGCTTATCTTTCAAGGTGGTACAGTAAGCACTGGGAAAAATATGCAATTGATAAATCCATCTTAAGATTAAAGAATAGAAAGGCAATCATCTTCGTGTGTGTGTGTGTGTGTGTGTGTGTGTGTAGATGGAATTCATTTATTTCAATAGAGGGTAAGAAGAAATAATAATGATTTTATATCTTCTACTTTTTCATTTATAGCATAACATCTCACCTACTAAATCATCAATAAATATTTGTTGCAAAAGTAAATAAGATATATTGAATGACTGAATATAAAGCCATCTGCCTAATAAAATGCTAAAATAAAATGCTAAAATTAATAAAATTAATTAATAAAATAATAAAATGCTAAAATTTATAAAAATTATGAATCAAAAGAGTATTACATTGGTATAGGCTATTTATAAATGAACCATTTATCTGCATGGATAAGTGAGTTTTGGTACAGTACTATGAAAAATGGCATTTGTTTATATTAATCAAAACATTTTATGTAAATCCCAGAAAAAAACATTCTTAAATGTTCCAGTAGCTTTTAGTAATACTCTTAATAACCTGAGCCTGATAACATGCAAAAAAGAGAGTTACACTAAAGATGGTTTTATACCTCATATTTTTCTTTGTGTTATCTAAAAGAAAAAACAATTAAATATTTGTTAATTATGGTGTATGACTGTGTGAGTACATATACAGATTAGTGTCCAAATTATTCATTGCTCATCTGGTCTTATTCATGTAAAGGCATATAAAAAAACAGATGCCACAGTTTTGATTCTTCCAATGTAGCTTCTTTACTGACCGGTACAAATTCAGTACACAATGAATGATAGTTCTTGAAAGAATGAATGAAGGACAATGACAGCACTCAGGAGGAAATAAACATATTATAATTCCAATGGTGATTTGAAAACCATTTGAAAACCTTGACAACTTGATAATCAGGAAATGAAATGATAGATCAGTTCTTAGAAGAAAAAAGATAATAAAATGTATAGTGACCTGAAAATTAAATTCTTTGGAGCTTTATCTGTTAAAATAACTTTGAGAGTACAAGCAGTATGCATTAGCTCCAGTTACTATCGAATTGACACTCCTGAAAATTGTGCAAATATTATCTCTAAGATAAGAGACAAGGGAAGAAGGATGAAGTGAAAAGTTGTGGAACAAAAAGAATTACTAAGTTACTCTATAAAGCTGCATTTATGATTTTCTGCAGAGATAGGGAGAGGGAGTGTGTGGCAGTGACTAGAAATGAAACCACCCGATAATTTTTAAACAACTTCTATAAGGAATGAAAAGAGAAACTGGCAAGAGATAAGTAAGAGATTATCAAGCTTAGGTATGTCAAGAGGAGACAGAGAAATGATGTGGCAAGATCTTAACTACTGAAGGAAGTCCAACAAAGGCTCTATCAGAGTTCTCAAAATTATTAACTTTGAGGCCATGGAAAATTCTAGTGCCTTAGTTTTTCAAACCTGAAAAAAATTAAAAGTTCAAATCTGACAACTAAAAAATTGACAGAAGTGCATTTTTTCTTCTTCTAAGTGAAAACTGCATCTTAAAACAAGACTTATGTTAAGGAAGAGGTTTGCCTGCCAAGGCCTACTGATTGTCGTTACAAGTGAATTCTTTTGAAAGAAGGGTCCTCTTCAAAAGTGAGGTGCCTGAGAAGGGAAGGAACAGATATCAGAGCAGATGAACTTCTACACCTGCATGCAGAAACAGTTCTTTGTGAAGCCTAAAACTGGGTTTTTTTTTTTTTTTTCCTGATCATTGTTTTTAATATTACTGTTTTTATTGGATTTATTTTTCTCCTCAGACTACTTGTCATGAATATAGGTACATTTTAAAATTAGGCTGATAATTTGTATGAAAACTATTAATTTTATAGGGTTTTGTGTAGATTAAATGAAAGGTATAAAAACTCATTGCTATGACTGAAACATATATTTTATTGCTTAATATTCATTCAAATTTTCTGCCCAATCTCAAAGTTAACATGCCTATCTATATTTTAAAATGTATTGTACTAACTCCTAAATGTTTTTTAAATTATGAATTGTGCTACTATTTCTTTATAAAGTTTTCTTAAAACTCTATAAATTAATGATATTACTTGAATATTTACAAGGTTACATCCATAAGAGATCAAATTCTCTCAAACAAAATACAGCATACTTACGAGAACAAAGGTTTAAGCTTATCTTAATTTTCTTTGTGAATGTGACTTTATCTTTTCTAGCCATTCGGAGATGTCATAATGAGGTTGAATTTTAAGGGTAATTATTTCAGATTTCCCCCCATTTCTTTCTCAAGCTGGAATATTCATATGCTATACACCTGATGTATTTTTATCATTTTAGTTTGCATATGACCTTTTCATTTTTCAAGAATTTAAAGGAGTTTATAATACATGCTCATTATAAACCATTATGAGCAAAGCCTAAGGTTTTCTCTGCTCATTCTTTGTGTCCATCAGCTTAATAACTTGTTAAGAATTGGCATCTTTCATGATCCATTCCTAAATAGTAACTTGGTGTGTGATATTGCTGTAATCGAACAAATATGTATAAAACAGTCATGATGTAAAAATTTCTACTTCCATTCAATAATGTTGTTAAGAGCAGTACATTCACCATGTTTAATATTTAGAGGAACTGTGTAAGGATATACACACACATAAGCAATAGTTTAAAAATCAACTGGAAAGCCTACTATAAATAAATGTTCAGCAAATTTTGCTTGTTTTTTTCTCATATATTTTCAGCAACTCACTTTTATTCTAGTGTATATTTTAGGCAAGTCTAAATTTCACTCCTTATTTTTACTATGAGTTTTTATATGGAGAAAATTTTAGCAACAATATGTGAGAGTGTATATTGACATTAAATGAAAAACTTTGTGCTACAAATTTAAAAAAAAATGCCTTTGTAAACACTGGAGAAAGTAGGCACCAGATGATAAAACAAAACTCTATCACAGAAAAATACTTTGAAAAGTCACAGACTTGACATACATTTTTAGTGAAACATTGATATTTAATCAGAAAAGTAGAGAATACTCCTGGTCCCTCACACTGTCTACATGCCATATTCTGGGTTACAAACTTGTCCTAGCAACTTTAGAAAAATATCAATTCTACAAAATAAAAAGTAGAAATCAGACAAAATATATTCTCCATTTTCAATGGAATTAAAAGTATAAATCAATAACAGAAACTTGGAAAAAAACTCAAATGTTTCTACATTAAAGATTCTTCTCTAAATAATACATATAAACTAAGGAAGTTTCTAGACAATAAAAATTAAAAATATTTTGGACCTAATGAAAATTAAATTGTATCCTGTTAAATTTCTGGAACACAGTGAAACTCTTCTACACAGAGAAGTGCCTAGGGGTAAATACATGCATTAAGTTGGACTCGGTGGAGTGTGCCTACATTCCCATCTGCTCATAAACCGAGAAGGAGCACCCGGAATGCAAGGAGTCTGGAAGACATAAAAATCCCACCTCAAAAATGCATACATTTAAAAAGGAGTTAAACTCATGTTCTACCTTAAAACACTATGGGAAAAAAAGATTAATATGAACCTAAACCTTGTAAGTTGAAAGAAATGGTTAAAATTAGAACAGAAACTGGGAGTGGTTGCTCAAACTTCTAATGCAGTTACTAGGAAGGCTGAGGTAGGAGGTGCCAGAATTCAGTCAGTCTGGGCAACTTACTGAGATTCTGTCTCAAGATGAAAAAATAAATAAAAAATGTCGGGGATATCTCAGTGATTAAGTGCTGCTGGGTTCTATCCTAGTACTGCAAAACAACAACAACAATAATAATAAACAAAATAAAGTAAAATAGAACAGAAATCAATGGAAATAAGAAACAGTGTAATAAAAAAAACTTGTTGCATTGAAAAGATAAATAGGACAAATTTGTAACCAGACTAATTATGAACAAAAGTAAGAAGACACAAATTTGCAACACCAGAAACAAATGAAGGTGGGTCACTGTTGTGAATCTGAGAGACATGAAAATGATAATAAGTGAATACTGTGAACAACCTTATATCCACGAATTTTATGATTTTGGTGCATGCTAGAGATCTATTGTAAGACCCAGACTCAAAACAAAACAAAACAAATAAGTAAACAAACAAAAGAAAACCTCACACAAGGAGAACTAGATATCCCTGTACTGATTAAAACAATAAATTTACACTAAAAATGTAGCAGATCCTGATTATATTACTTGGATTTCTACCAAAACTTCAAATAAGAAATAATACCAATTCTACATATTTTGTTTCCAAAATATACAATGATATATAATGCTAATTTATTTTGTGAGGCAAACATTACCATAATATCAAAACTAGAAATGTTATTCAAAGAAAGGAAAAATACAGACCAATATATTTTATGAATATAGATACAAGAAGCCTCAACATATGAAACCCAGTTTATATGTGTGTTTCAAACAAAGGAAATTCATTTCAAGTTCCAGGCTCCTTTAATTTTCAATAATTAGTCAACGTAATCTACACTGTCAATTGGTTAACCAAGAAAAATCATTATAATATACTGAATTTAAAAAATTGACAAAATCCAACAATTACTCACTATTTAAAAATAAAAAAAAAAAACTCCACAAAGTAATAGAAAGGAACAACCCTAACTTGATTTACCTAAAATTAATTATCTAATATCACACAAAATTTAGGAAAATAACAAATGTGTCTGCTGTAATTATTGCTTCAACATCATAGCAAAATTCTTATCTAGTCTTATCTAGTACAATAGAAGAAATAAAAGGATATATTGATTTTAAAGGAAGAAGTAAATATTTATTTGAATATGACATAAATGTCTATGTATAAAATTTGTATTATGTACAAAAATCTCAAATAATTAGCAAATATAGCAACATTAGAGGATGCAAGTTTATTTAGAATGAGTCAGTCATTTTCCTATATATCAGTGAATAACTGAAATTTTAAAAATCTTATATGCCATTTACAATACACACTAAAAAGAACCATTTGGGTATAAATCTAATAGATTATGTACAAGATCTTTACACAGAAAACTACAAAAACTATTAAATAAAGCAAAACATACAAATAAATGGAGAAACAGTCAATGTTTAAGGATTAGGAGACTCAATATTTTTAAGAAGTTAATTCCTTCTAAATTAATTTAATGATTCAAGTCATTACAATGAAAGTCTAGAAAATTACCTCCTAGCTATCAACAAATTTGTTCTAAATTGCTGTGGAAAAGCAAAAACCAGCAACAACCAAGAGAACATTGAAGAGAAAAATGGGAGTACTCGTGTTCTCTATTTTCAAGACTTACAAGAATTGACAGTGATCAAGAGAGTGTGATTTTGCAAAGGAGTAGACACAGAGATCAATAGCACTGAACAGAAAATCGAGAAATACACCCCATAAAAGCCACTGGGCTTCTAAGTATTTTCCCAGGTGATTTGAAAATGTATGTTCACACAAAAACCTGTACATGAATACATACAAATCTTTATTCACAATCTCTGAAAGCTAGAAGCAACCAAGGTGTCCTTCAGTAGGGAAACTGATCAACTATGGTATGCCCATACAGTGGAATGAATTCCATAAAAACAAAGCATTATCACACCACATAAAGTAAAAAATGAGTCTTAAATTCATATTGCCAAGAAAAACAGCCAGCATGTAAGGGCTACACAATGTTTTACTCCATTTGTGTAACCTTACAAAAGGCAAAACCAGGAAGATGATTCAGAATTCATGTTTTACTCTTGTACAGGAAAGGACCTGGAGATTATGTGACGCACAGCAGATTTTCTTTTTAAGCAGTAAAACTATTTATTCTGTGGAGATTACAACGGTGAATTAACAATGCTATTCATGTGTCAAAATCTATAGACCATTACCTTAACAAACAGTAACTTTCAATATATGCAAACTAGAAATTTTCTTTAGGAGATTAAAGGATCCAAGGATTGAATGAGAATGTGACGAAATAATCTCACTGTTTTACAAAAGATCAAAACTACATCACCAGTTAAATTACAATGAATAACATTGGAAAATCTAAGACTGATGGCTAAAGAACTCTGATAAATTTGTCTTATGGCTTAATAGTTCTTAGACACTATACTGGGATTGAACAATTCCTAAATGGAGGGTAGATGCTAAGAGGTAGGTTTCTCAGTAAGAAACAAAAGTTTTCATAAACAAGAGAGATCACAAGCAATAATCTAGGTGGTAAAGAATTACAGAGGGGGACGTCACCCTGACACATTCTGAGTCTAATGTAGTTATAGATGTTTACACACTGAAACAGTTACTGACAGATTTGCATTACACAGCTGATCCACACACACTTACTTCCTTGTTCAGTCATCTGAGAGGACCGGAAACGCACACCTCTAAAAGAAGCACTTAACCCTCCCACATATTTTTAAGATACTTTTCAACAAAAAGAAACAAGTCTTTTTGAAAAAATTGCTGATTCTAGAACTGGGACAAAATAGTATATAAGACAAATCTGGAGATTGCAGTGGCAGAAAATAAGACAGTGTTCAAAACATACTAACAACCAAATGAAGACATACACACACATACATACACACACACAACTATTGAGAACATGTAAAGGGCTGTAAAAATGAATGGAAATAGGTTTATGAATAAAGTAACATTAAATTATATGCCAAAGTATCAAATATCTCTGAGTCCATAGTCACATAAACAGGTGATTAAACATGTAAATTGAGAATAGACACACCTCTCATGCAAAGTTCAAATGTTCTACAGTGAAACTCTGCTCTCAAGTCATGGGACATAGCTCCATGCCTCTTCAATGTGGGCAGCATGGAAAGACTGTCTTGCAAGAACTGCAGAAGGACTTAGGGAAATTAGCAATGTACAGTGAGGAAACCTGTCAAACTACAGCAGTCAGATGATGAAGGTTAACACCAACAGTGATGTCACCTGAATAGCATGTCCCTCTGATATATGTGAAAAGAGTGGAGCTTTATCTCTGTGATCTTACCCAGAAACGTACTCAGTCAAATCATTAGGGGAAAATGTCAGACAAATAACCAGTGAGGGACAGTACACAGGGCACCTGATCAGTAATCCTCCAGACTGCCAGGAAAATGAAAAGAAGAAATTTGAGAAACTGTCACAGCCATGAAAATCCTTGAGTGATCAGATGTCCATGCCATGACTACCCTTCATGGGGTCCCGAAAGGCGAAAGCACATTAGGTAAAAGTAAGGAAAATAGGGCAAAAATATGGATTTTAATGGACTTAGAAGTGTCAATACTGGTTCATTATTTATAAAAAATGAATCAAAACTATGTAAGAGTAGGGGAAACTGAATATAGGATATTTATATGTATATAGACATATATACATATATATGCATACCTATACATATATATTCTTTCTGTACTTAATTTTAAAAGTTCATTTTTAACATGATTGTTTTACTACAAGAACAACAGTGCAATGAGAGTGCAAATGAAGATCTCGAATGTATCAGTGGAAGTATATTGACATAATAGGGCAAGTGATAGGAAGGGTGTGTTTGTGTGTGTGTGAGAGAGAGAGAGAGAGAATGAACAAAGTTTAGAGTGCATTGGAGTCCATTTAACAACAGAAATATTAAATTCAGAAAGAGGAAAATGTAGGTTTGGATTTAATAAATTTAAAGTCAATGGATTGCTAGGAGTATATATTTAGAAAGTAGCAAATACAACTTACTTTTTAGTGTTATAAGAATGATAATATGTATGTATATATGTGTATATAGATATATACATATTAAATTAAGGGTTCTTTGAATGCTAGTTGTACAGAGATGGAAATTGCTTTATGAAATAACCCCAAATGTTAAGGATACAAAAAAGAGGGAAGAAATGAAAACAGAGTGAGCACTCTGTGGAATTGCTTTTGTAGAACATGTGAGGGTATAAAAGCCTTAAAACAGGAAAGAAAAAAAAATAACGAACCAAGGGGTGGAAGCAGAATTTGAAGACCAGAGATGACAGTGTGCTTAACTTGATGGAAATCACAGGAAGATGAAAGGAAGGGTCGCTGTAGATTTTCAGTTTTGAAGTTACTAGTGAGCTTCAAAAGAGACAGACTTCGGGTGTTAGTCAGTCCTGAGTGAGTGAGGTAGGCGAGTGCAGTACACTGCACCTCAGGACTGACCGACTGAAGTGTGCATTTCAGAATTTTGTTAGGGTCCTGGCTCTGCCACTTGGTAATTTTGTCTAAATAGATATCTTACATTATAGTTCTAAGCCTGATATACTAACTTACAAAATAATAAGGATAATTAGTGCCTCATTGATGTATTGTAAGCATTAAAGGTTTATAGCATAATTGTTGGCATGGTATATGCTTGGTGAGTAAGAGCTCTTTGTATTATAGTCATTGCTTTCTTTAAAAATGTTACATAGCAGAAGATCAGAAAGATTTGATACTTGTTACTAACCATCTTAGATTATTTTCAGAGATCATGCATTGGAATTTTCAATCATGGCAAGCACCATATTCAGTGAATGATGGATTGGGAGAAATATAAGGTAAGTAAATTGCTTCTGGAATTTGCATCATTACTTGTTGCTGAAGGTTAAGTTGAAGTGTTGCTCAAGGTAGCTAAAAAGAAAAGAAATTGGACATAACTGAATTGAAAAGTAAAGGTCAGGGTTGCATTTAGATGACTAATGCGAATGCTTTAAAAGGTTTAATGTGATATAATTTCAAATACTTGGATTATAGGTAATACACAGATGAATATCTTCAATTATATAATAGAGTTTTACTTGTACTGTGGAAAAATATGGTGTCATTCAGTCTTGACTCTTGAGTAAGATATTGGGTATCAGAATTAATGATGTTATTTTCTTGATAAAGTATAACATGTTGTAGTATGAACCACAATTTTCAGAAGTTCCTGTTCATTTTACTTTTGTCATTGTAGAGCAGTAAATAGCAGTGTTGTGGTTGGAAAACCAGTGAAAAGATACCCAGAATGGAAGTTAGCATTACAATTATTTAACTCTCCACAAATAAAGATCTTCACCTCCTATTCCATTATTAAGTGTTGGCTTTGCACAAGTTGTCTGGGCACCAGTACCTCCTATAGCATTAATTTTAAAGTGAGGCAATAAAACAACCATATGATTAAACATAAATTAATGAATTTAAGAACTTTGGAAAAATTTACTGATTTATACTGACTTATGAAAATCCATGCACTAAGAATTATAAGAAACTTGAACAGTGTGGCATTTCATAATAAAATTTGTACTTACTGACATGCAATGGTTAATATGAGTGTATTATTTATATAGTGTAATATATATTATTTACATAGCAAAAACACACACATATATATACAAATGATATAAATGTGGTAAATTTAGTCTCATTATTTTATGACAACAAATATCAGAGAGATAATTAGGGCCATCCAATTTTTGTGTAATCGTGATTGTTTTTATCTATATGTCCTTGCCATAGTGAGACAGTTATGAAGATAATTAACTTAATGTTAAGGAAATAAATATTTACAAATCATCTAGACATGTTATTTCTATATTATACCTATATGTGCATCTGTGTATTTGTATATAGTGTCTGCACAATAAAGAATGTGGCATATTGTCCAATAGCAGACAAGAGTTTTGGGTAAATGATTGGAAGGTTAATGGAGCAATGATGAATGAAACTTGGAAGTGAAATTGTAAACTAGAGAACTCATGTTGCTGCTGTTTGAGATCTGATCTTGTCAACACAACACTGAAATGTGTCAGAAATTGTTCATATCATGTTTGGCAGAAAACTGAAATGAAATCTGAATTTGAAATGGAATGCGTTGTAATTAAATCTGTAGTTCCCTTTCCCTGTACTCATTTGAAGCTCATAGTATACGAAAAAAATTTTTAAAAAGTATAACTATTTTTATAAAGCAGCTACAGTTAGCATCATCATAGAGAATGAAGAAAATACTCATCTAAATATAAGAGTTGAGCAAGTGGAAAAAAGAAAGAACTGCCAAGAAAATCATCATCATGAAAATAGGATAAAATATTAAAATAAAATTAAAAATAATACAATGAGTCATTACATCCACAACACACACACAAATAAAAAATGCTAACAAACAGAAAATAGAAAAACAACCAAAGAATAGCAGATAATCTCCCAGAAGGGAAGTTTCTAAGGCTATATTTAAAGAAGCCCTCAAATATCTGGTCCTAAGAAATAGGAAATTCTCGTCTTGGTTCATTAGTATGAAATTTCATGACTCTGAGGTTAAGAAAAAATTTGATGTCATCCAACACAAACCATTTCACACAAAGATGAGTGATACAATCATCTTCAGCTCATCAACAGGGTTGGATGCCAGAATATGATGGAATAACACTTCAAAATACTGAGGAAGAAGCAGTTCCAACAAGAACTGAATATCCAGACAAGCTGCAATATGTGGGGAGGAAATATAGATATTTTTAAGCAGGGGGTGATTTATAAAATTACCCCTCTCACAGGCACACTATTAGGAAGGATACAGAGACTGTTTACTCATTTTTTATCACTCTTTTTTATATCTAGTCACAGTTTGACCACCTCACGTATAATACCTATGTATTTACATCTGTTATTAGTAATTCTCATTTTTATACAATAGTTACAAAAAATTTTCAAAGATTTCTATAGGGAAGAGTGAATATCTTTCAGTCTTTTCTTCCTATAATTGAATTTTCCTCTTTGGCTGAAGATCTGGGCTCTAGCTATTTTTGTACCTTTTTCTCTCCCTTCCTATGCCACCTCTACGATTTGGTTTTGCTAAGGAACTTTTGCATTTGTATTTAACAGAATGGCTTGTTTGCTGTGAGAGAAGTGGCAAATTTTAATATGTAATCAATCAAATCCATACTCAAAGATTTCTGTGATTTATGTCTTAAAGATCTCTATGAGTCTCAAGATTTTTTGTAATCGGCAAATGATTTAATGGACTCCCACATAACTGTAACTAGAATTTAATAGTCAATAAATTTCAGAAGAAGCTTACACAACATTAGGGTGCAACAAATTAAGTTTACCAGAGTGACTAGAACATTTAGAGATGAAGGAGCTTGCCTCCTTTGACATTTCTAACGAGAGCCAGAATTTGGTACAAAAGCAATTTTAGACTATTTCTAGTATATCAGTCACACTGTTTTACTGTTTGGTGCTGATATAATATTCTCTGAAAAAAATTAAAGGCAATATTTTTAAAAATATATGTTACCTACTTACTTTAATGTGTACATATATACTTCTGTAAAGAAACAGATGCAAGACAATAAAATTATAGTTTAATTATCATTAATAGTCAAAATTACCCATATAAATTCTGAACATTTTATATTTTTTAATGCTTGAATGAAGGCCTATGAATGTTGGTATAAATTTTTAAAAAACCCTAAGATATTCCAAATATTGAAATATTAGGCCTATTTTTGTCATAGCATAAAAGGTATTCTGTAACACTTCTAATTAATGAATACTAACATCTCTTTTCCCTATATCATTTTTTGTTTCCCATTGTAATGATGTTTTGCTTAATTTTTTTTCTATAATTGTTTTGTTGGGTATTATAAATTGAACATTTTTTGGTAAAAACCAAAATTGCTGTCATTATCTGTATTGTTGTTTTGGGCCAAATCCCTATGCTGAAATTTTATCTCCTCATTTGTCATTGTGACTGAATTTGGAGATAGGGCCTTTGAAGAGAAAAGTAAGGTAAAAAGAGGTTACATGACTAGGGCCTAATCTAATGTGCATGTTGTCCTTTTAAGAAGAGAAAGAACATAAACACACACAGTGAGTGAGTGAAGATCATGTGAAAACACAGAACAAAGGGGTCCTCCAGAAACCAAGAAGAAAGGCCCTTAGAAGAAACCAGCCCCCAGAACTGTAAGAAAATGCACCTCAGTTGTTTGAGCTATATCAGTCTTTGAAATTTTGTTAGAGCAGCCCTGGAACACTAATATAGTAGTGTTGAAAATTTAGAAGAGATAAATGTACTAAAATTAAAAGATTATTAGTATAGTAAGATCCATAAGTTTCATAATTTTGTTTAGCATTGTAGTCATGTAGTTTTAAATAAACTGCCCCTCCCACTTTTCTTCATGTCACCGAAGCTTCTGTTGAATGTAGATGCAGTGATATTCCTTAACAAAAAGTCATATGAAACAATTTCTAACAATATTAATTGTTTCAATAGGAAGTGATGTTGCACATTAACTTCTTCAGGAGGTTATTCTTCATTCCACAGCTAATCATGTTGAGTGGGCGAATCTAGAAATTGCCTTAATTTTTTTCTTGGGTACGATGATGACATCATAAGTGTTCTAAAAAATGTATATAAGCATTTCCAAAGTGTATTATAGTACAAAGTATTACACTACGTGAATATTGTAATGTAGTTTCTAGGAATGAGACTAAAGTAAAAACAGAGGTAAATAGAGGAATGCAAGTTTGTCAGTCATTCCTAAGAGGATGAAAAGGAGACTATACAACTGGTAGACACCAGGAAAGGGAAGGGATAGGAAATGCAAATTTGAAGGGTCCCGTTGACACAGCATCAATACTAATCAGACAATAATTTTAAAGTAAGCATTTTGTGAGTGCATATGGCTGAGTATAATTTATTTGTTATTCGTATTTCTACATGATTTTCCAATATGTGAATTGTTGATTTTATGATCTTGCAAATGTTAAATATATTAATAGATATTTTACAACTATAGGTAGATATTGATCATATATTTTGGATGAACCTGTAAACAACTTTAATTTTCTACTTATACAAGATTTTAAATCTTTCAGAAATCACTTTTTTACAACACTTTGTAATTAGTTAATATTTGTTATGTGTATTTCTAGATAGTATACAATCCAGTTGAAAGTAACATGAGTGAAGTTTACTAATATGCTCATTAAATTGAATATCTTTTAGAAACTTGCTTCCAATTGAAAATTTATTTACAGGGAAGCTGTAAAGGACGATGGAGCTGAGGATTGTTATTTGCGAGAGAGCAAAGAGGTAACTCTGAAATGCAGTATTAGAATGGGATTTGCAAAGTACATGTTAGTAAGTGAATCAGCTGCCTGATTTTGCATTGGTATTCTTTTTAGGATTTAGTCATTGGATTTAACATTCTGAGGTCCCTGACTTTTATTAGTTCAGTAATACAATAAATATTTGGAGACGTGCTGTAAATCTAGCCTATGTTGTTTGATATGTATTTTATTTCGTTGATCATCAAAGAGTCACTAGATTGTAAGAAACTCTAAGAAACTAATGAATTGCTTTCTATATTTAAGTTGTACCTTTGTTTCATTTGAAAATATTCATAGAAATATAAGCTGATATTTTATCTACTCCTGAAAGGTTAAATGACTTGGTGACTTTTTAAAACCAATTTCCACACACCACTACAGTATTAAACAAAACCAATATTTATTTTAATGTGGAATTTGAGCCCTGAGGCCTCTCTTTATAAAGAGGGATTTTTTTTTTCCATTTCTTTTTTAAAATTTCATTTTTTGGAAAAAAAGTAATATTTTAATTAACATTCTTTAATATGAACTAATGTTACGATCAAACATTGTTTTTCAAATTCATGAGTTACATATTGAATTTGATATTATCACATTTATTTCAATTTTCTGAAAGGGTAGGAAAAGCAAATATGTCTTGGCATACAGTTTAAAAAAGAAAAACCTTTGAATTATAAGACGATGGAGTTCGGAGAGTTTCCTTTTTCTCAAAAGGAATGAGAAGAGTCAGCAGGGTGCTATTGCTCCTTGAAGGTGTCTTTGTTTATTCCTCTTTATCACTGAATCCTGCAACCACATCACAGCAGAGTGTAGGGTACACCACTTTAAATGATAAGAGTTTCAATAGGCACTTTAGTGGAATTAAGAAAAATCTAACACTCTTCCACCGTGATGCCACATAGCTATCTTCGTTGTAGGTTGTCATGTCAGTAAATCGTATTTAATAGGCCTGAGCTTGTCTCAGCGTGTTTCTGAAATAACAAAACGAAACAAAGCGAGTACATATGATAGGATTTATCTTGTGTCGACAGAATAAAAACCAAAACTGACAGTATGATAAATATAGCCACTTGCTAGAGACCAGATCGTCCAAGGAATCCTCGTTAGAAAGCCCGCGCGCGTCGCTGTCCACTGGGTTTCCGGGGTGAGGAATCTCTCCGCCGCCGCGCCAGCCGCCGCCGCCCCCTAGGTGACTTTGTCAGGGTTGTAGCTCTCTTCTTCGCCGAACAGGTCGGCCAGGACCTTAAAGCGCGGTCCCCAGTCCGCCAGGTAGTCGTAGTCCTGGTCGCCGTCGGTGGCCAGCGAGTCGATGGAGCTGAGCGACCCGGCCAGCGACCCCGCGCCCTCGTAGGCGAAGGTGGCCAGCGAGTCGTAGGGCGGGGCGGCGGGGTCCAGGTCGTGCTCCTGCAGCCGCTGGTGGATGAAGTCCCTGATGTCCGTGCTGTCCTCCACCGGGGGCCGCGGGCGGGGCAGGCAGAGGGCGTCTGGCTTGATGTCCCTGCGCACTTGGTTCTCCTCGACCGCCGTCGGGTTTCTCAGCGCCCCGATGTCGAAGGCCTGCGTGTCCTCCTCCCCGCCTCCCTCGTCGTCGTAGTGGATGACATTGTCCCTTATGTCCTCCTTGGAGGTCATCAGGGTGTCCTTCTTCCTCTGCCTGCGCAGCGCGACGTACAGCACGACTATGGCTGAAAGGAGACCAGGTGCAATTGGGGAAAAGAAGGCAGATAAGTCATTTGTCTCTGAGGAAGTTAGACCTGATCAAGGCAGGATGTTTCTGGTCTGAGATTAAACACACTACAATCAACAGGAGCATGCATATGTACATGTTTTTTCATTGTCTAAAACCAACTTCATTTGGAAATGGTAACGAGAAACCACTGCACAGTTATTCAAATTGTCAGTTTTGTCATTGTATTTCGGTAGACTTCAAAATTACAAAAACGGGGGGAGGGGTTGTTCTAACCATAGAGAGTTGTAAGAACTGATACAACAAATCTTAAGTGGCATGTGAATATCATTCATAGTTATTTTCCAAGTCATTAGTTTCCAGTATTCTCATGTGGAAATTGAAAATTTTGTTTTTAATGAAATAACTGAATCTTTTTTGAGATAATCAATTAAAAATAATGATTTATAGCGGAAGAGTCTAAAAGACTCTTGCCTTAGAACTAGAGAGTAGAGAATATTTCATAATGAAACTGTTTCTCTTCCTCCAAAATTAGAGTCAGGCTAACTGGAAGGAGGGAGGAAAGCTGAGGGGGTTACTTCTGTACAATGGGACTTTGAGAGATGTTTAGCACTCTGCATTTTCCCAGGGCTCATGGAATCCCAGAACTAAAGAGACTGATGGACTGCCTGGGCAGATGTGCAAGACCACAAACCTCAAGGAGAAGCCCTGCATGCAAAATAGTTTTGAAGTCATCATGGCAGAAAAGCAGACTATTTTAGAATTGCCTAAAGGTCACCTAAAAGAAAAACAAGTACCACTAAATTCCCATGCTTCCCATCAAACCACAAAAGAAATGAAAATGGAAGACCTAGTGAAGTCTGTGATTGGTCACTGAAGTCGAAGAATAGTGAATGTTTAAGCACACATCATGGCAAGACGAAGAGTGTCAACCAATATTCACTACCGTGTACCAGCAAATTCACAATATCTAGACCAGGGCAGGTATGTTGCAGACACTAGGAAGCATGGAATGAATGAGTGCCCGGCAGATGTCAGGGCAATGTAATTATGAGCTGACATGTCACTTGCTACCCTGTTTCAGGAACAAATAGGCCAATACACACCTAACATGCCTATTCTTGCCAAGTTGATATCAAATTCCAGTAGTTGTGAGAAAAGAAAGGTTATTGAGAAAGGAACACTTGATTTGAACCTAAACACCTAATTGGTCATATTCAATTCCAGGTGTGGGAATTTTTTATTGAATGTGCTCTTTTAAGTTTTATATCAACAGAAGAAATAGATGCTAAGGATTATTTATTATAAATTTTAAGGGTGTATATAATGCTTCATTTTGCTTACCAAATTTACTGATGTGGAATTAATGATTTGCTGTACAAATTGGATTACAATTTTATCCTTCAAGACATCATGAATATCTGACTCAAAGAATGTTCCCAAAAGAACTATTGAATTCCTTCCTCCATGTTCTACCTCCTGTAAGTGGTTTAACAGTATTGTTTTCTGTCCTAGAGTTACTGGCAGGTGTTCATCTTTGTTGCAATATTGTGTCTTGAATGGAAAATATGTATATACAAACTGATTCCACAGTACCCAGCAGTTGTTATCTGTTGTAATTTGATTTTAAAGAAGTGATGTAAAATACAAAATCTCTTTGTACTTGTGTGAAGTTGGCAGTAAATTAACCAGTGAAATGGAAAAGCTGAACAGTTGATGGAAGAGGGAAAGCCTTTAAATAGGTTGACATTCACTCTCACAGAGACGGTGAACACATTTACTTCAGGTCTTTTCCTTTGTACTGTGCCTAGATATTTTAGCCTTTTTGTTCAGAGTAGGAATAGTTAGAATTTTGATGTGAGGAGATATGGGGAAATTGGAAGGAGAATTGCTTCTGAAAGGCAGTTCCACAGAAGAAAAATAAATTTGGGGATTCCTTTATATTCTATTTCTTTACTGCCCCTTTCCTTTTCTTCTCTTTTCAGAATTTGAGAACTTTTGTTCATCTAGCACATTTCTGAAAAGACTATAGGATCTTTTATTCAATGGTAATAATTACTGGAATGTAAAATGAATGGAGAAACTGTTGCCAAAAATGGATATTTTTAGAGAGACTCTCATTTTTCAAAGGCCACAAACTGCTAATACTTGAAAATTCAGATTCATATTTTAAATGATGTAATTGATAAGGGATTAAATAGAAAATTTCACAAAATATGGTAATATAGATAAATTATCTTCTAACCAGAAGTGACAACTCAGTGAAGAAAAATGTATTTACATGGTAAAATGAGGAGAGAGAGAGAAAGAGTCAGGGATATGTGGGAGGAAGGAGCTTGATCAATGTTAAAACCAACCTAAGAGTATAATGATGCAGAGTAGGATTGCAATCAAAGCGCCAGTGCTAAGTCCTACAGGCAGAAAGATTGCTTCCACATTACAAGACAGGATGGTACCGTCAGAATCACATCTACAAACTCGAATAGTCATTGTGTTTGTGCTGCTCTGGACCGGGTAGCTGCTGTCTTCTATTACAACAGGGAGGAAATAGAACTCTTGCTGCCTGCGGCTGTATCCATTTCTTCGGGTTTCAATCCCAGCAGTGTTGTCTACAAAACAGGACATTCATGATAACATGGTTACTGCAAACTTCGCTTCAAGTCTTAAAGTTGCTATTCACTAAGTAGTAGGAAGCTCTTCTTGAATTGGTAAAATGCATCCTTCTGTTAGTTATGTCTTACATCATTATGAAAGCGGCCAAAAAGAAATAATCCCGAGGAAGGAGGAAACACTAATATTGTCTGGCGTAAGAAATAGATTTTGTATTTGGAAAGAATACAGAATGGTTTATAAGCAAAGAAGTCCTTTTTTTTTTTTTTTTTCTTACGTGAAAATATCATCCAGGAAAAAGCACTTTTGTGAATGTTCTCACACATGTCAGCAGAGTAAAAATGTCAAAGTATTGATCTGTAGAATATTATCCATAAGAATCTATTCTTTAAAATATATTAAAAACCTATTGACTACTTCAGGTTAAAACTTATTCTTTTTCTGTCTCCATGCTTTATAGGTATCATTTCTGCATATGTATATATACATATTTATATAGAGACCTTCCGTCTCCACCTATTTCATAGCCATGGATTGAAAATTTGGGGACAAAAAGCAATGGAAAAAATATTTATGTAGTTTACATTGTATTAGATACAATAAGTACTGTAGAGATGATTTAAAGTGTTCAGGAGGTTGTGCACAGATTATGTGCAAATACTGTAACATATTTGATAAGGAATTTGTGTGTCTGAAAAATTTGGTCTCCATGGTGGCAGGGCCCTGGAATCAATCCCTGACATACCAAGGGATTACTGCATATGTGTGTGTGTGTGTGTGTGTGTGTGTGTGTGCACGTATATAGGTATATAAAGGCTTTCTATCTCATTCTTGCAAATCAGATAAAGTATGAAAGGTAGAAAAGTATATTCAGGTTATAAATGTCAAAATACATTAAAATTTGTAAAAATCATGAACAATTACTATCTTAAAGTAATTACAAAAAAATTTTAACATGAATAAAATCAATAATAGTGATATCTACTTGTAGAAATAAAAGGTACTAAAATTCCAATTCATACAAATTTAATTAGTGTTTCAATTGAAAATATTATTTTGCATTAATTTACTCTTATTTATTTCTACACATGAAAGCAGAAATTTTAGTTTATTCATAAAATGATTTTTTATTTTTGTCCAATAAACTCCTAAAAACAATTTTTTTTTTATCTTCAGAAATACATTAACATGTAGTTTATTGTATTTTAATATATTAGCATTCATGATTCCCATTTGGGAATAAGATTAAAAAATTAGAAAAATATGTTACACAATAAAATATAAGTCTGTTGGAAATATGTTATTATTTCGATCATGTTCCATTGCACTGTTTGTAGATTCTCAATCCACCAACCAGAAGTTAGACAGTTTCTCTCCATTGACTGCGATAGGAAGTACCTTGCTGAGCAAGTATTATGTGATAGGATCAGGGTTTGTTTTGGTAAGATTACTTTGTTATTATTATAGACAGAATACTTTAAAATTAAGAAACAAAAGTTTAAAATGCCAAGTGTCTACTATAATATTTCCAATTAGATTTACTCAAGTCAAATGACGGTGGTGACAATAAGGATGGGAAAATGGGGACTGGTCAAAGCAATGCTGAAATCTTCAGCACTTTGATAGTTATCTACACGAGGCTGAGGAACAGGAACAAAGATCAAGGATTGTAACCTGAGTGAAAATAATTAATAGAAATATGAAGTCTGATGTTCCATCTTTGGAATAAGATAAGGATTTGATATTTTTAAGCTCAATTTATGTCAAAAGGTAGCCTAGGTTTGTGTAACCATACTGGGGATTGAGCCCAGGAATGTTCTACCACTGAGCTACTTCCTCAGCCTTTTATGTTTTTATTTTCAGACAAGGTCTCACTGGTTTGTAGAGCCTCGAACTTGTGATCTTTGTCTGCACCACAATGACCATAACCTTTTGTGATTTTTAAAATGTTTCTTTTCAATTTATTATTTTTTAAATAGATTTTATGAACATTTTATACTGCCAATACTGAGAAGAAAAAGGTACAATAAACCTCATTTCCACTCCTAAAATGTTTTTTGTACCCTAATAAGTGTACAAATAAAACTTGCAATAAAGTAGTGCAGTAGTTGACATTAAATTCTGTAGCAAGTGTAAGTACAGTCCACAAGCAAACGGGAGCACCTACCTGCTGCCCAGTCCAATGATCTGGAAATATGATTTGACTTCACCATATTCATGAATCAGTCCTAGGGCATCCTGCATTAAGCTCTGTGAATTCTTTCTCCATCCACTTGTCTTCGTCTTCACAGACAGTATCCTGGTCTAAGACTCACCATATACTGCAAAGGTGTCAGAACTAGTCTTTTCTCCCTGTCATGTCTTTTCCATACTATGTAGAGACTGATCTTCCCCAAATACAAATCTGAACATGTTGTACTCTTGCTTAAACTCTATACAGACTTGTAAAGTCACTGTGTTTGAATTACTATCCCTTTAATTTATTCATAAATAGGGTGATTTAATTCATTTATAAATATGTTTGTCTTGGACAGATCTATTTTATGTGTGTTGCTCTAACTGAAAACTACAAATACTGTCCCATTCTAGTCTCAGAAGTATTACCTTTTTCATGAATAAACATGAAGTCACTTTATTTATAAGATACTTCAACTTTGGGGTGCTGTTTCACATACAGCTGCTCTTCAGACTACAGCATTGAGCCATCCCCACTTAATTTCCTTTGGTGACAAAATATGGGGAATTCAATTTCTTTACCTAATTATTTACAGCAAGCCAGTTTCTCAAAATGTCCATGGATTTCTTTCAACAATCACCATCATTATCATTCCATTATAATTTATGTACTTGTTCTAGAAACAGAATTTATTAAAACATCAGCTTCTCACTACCCAATATTATAAAGTCTGGCATTTTAATTGTTATTTTTTACCATACAGAAATTTTGAAGAGATAAAAAGGCCAAAGCAAAAAAGGAAATTAACAACAAAAAACTATAAACTCAGAGTAATTTTCAAATAATAGAGAACACAAAAACCTTAATATAGATAGTTCCCAACTTCATGGTTGAAGATTTTTAGTCTAAATGATGTATGAAAGCATACCCATGATATGAATCTATTCCCTTTTTCACTTTTAGTATGATATTTAAAAATTTTATAAGATATTAAAACTTTATTCTAAAATAGGCAATTCATTAGATGATTTTTGACCAACTGTAAACTAACAAAGTGTTCTGATCACATTTAAGGTAGGCTGGGCTAAACCCTGATGTTTAGTAGGGAAGGTATATTGTATGCATTATCAATTTAGTGTATTTTCAATTTTTATGATGAATTTATGGAAACACAATCCCATCATGAATTGAAGAGCATCTGAAATTCAGTATTTATGTTTTTGTCATGGTTATAACAGCATCATATGCAATAGTAATAGCAGAAGTAGTACAACGCTGGCCATAATAGTGGTAGAAAGGTAAGTGTAAAACATGGTAGATGAGGTGGTAGTGAAAATCACAGTGGCTGTAAAATATTTTCACCATGTGTTTAATACTTTGCATATATACATTTAATATAAATACAGTGAATTCTCATTGTGTAGTATAATTTCCACACTGAGAATCCACTATTTATGTAGTATGAGCTGAGAATGCAAACCTCTATCATTCTAATTACAATGTCTGCATTCTTAAAATGTCCTATACTATGTGCTATTAAAATAAAACAGGTACTGTAGAGTTTCCTATTTGTATATACAAGAAATGTGCATGGGAATCAGGAACAACTTTCAGTTTCTCTGATAGCTTTCTACATGCATGACTCATTAAGAGACTTCCCTTTGTATAGTGAGAAGTAAAACTGACCATCTAGATGGAGTCTATATAGATTAAATATTTAATTTATTACTATTTAGATAATTTTAGATTTCTCATATGTGGATATCTTTATTTTACACAATTTAATGCTTTTAAGAAAATCATTGATTCTTCTACTTGTGCCCTTTGACAAAGAGGTGAATCTTTAAGTGCTTATACTTACTTCTGAAGTCACGGACTGTAAAATTTGGTTTGATGGCGGCCTCAGGGGATAATCTAAAGGAGAATTGCTGCCCAGCAGGTGAAAGATCTCGATCTGCAGCACTGACTATCTGAATTATCTGAAACAAAGTTGAGATTAAACTTGAAGTCAGTCAGTTTCAAAGGGAACTTTACATACCAGGCTTATACATCTACTTAATGAAGCATGCAAGTAGACAGAAATGATACTTTTAAAATTCATATCAGTAGGCCAATTACTCACACATAATTTTTATAAAAAATTTTCCAAACTTTTACAGGTATTAATAGCAGGCTCAATTATAGGACATGGGTTAATTCTAAATCAATATCCATGAAACTAAAAAGCTTAACAGCATTGAAAATTCTCACTAATAAGCAAAATAAAATTAAAATGTACTTCCTTGCATTTTAAATTAGATGAATTGAATGCTTTCTAGCCTAAATATGAAGCTGCTTACTGGAAGCAAAATATCTGATTATCTAAAAGCACTTGACATAGCAAAATTTTAGAACTGTTTGTAAGAATGAGCTTCATTTTCATGCACAAATAAAACAATGGAAACAAAGAAAAATATATATTGTTTCTTTATTATGCTAATTTCCCCTCATTGGTTAGGAATAAAACTATGTTTTTATACATTTAATATAATAAGCACTACGCTACCTATTTCAAAAATGTTAACTCTCACCAAAAGTTGTGTATCTTCTAGTTAAAATCATATTTCAGTAAGATGCCCTTAAAACTTTGAAAACAAACAAAGAAATAACTTCTGAGAGCCAAACTATAACATTCATAATTCATGACAGAGATAAGCAAATCAGAATGGCTTTAAGTGACTAGAGAGACAGCTCAGTAGTAGAGTGCTTACTTAGCATGCACAAGGACATGGGTTCCATTCCGTCACACAAAGCAAAATCAGAATAGCTTTCAGGCACTTTTGAATCAACACATCCCATAACTGTGTGCCAGACAAAGTTCAGAAAGTATATGTGGGAAAAGAAAAAGGATGTGTGCTGGTCAGAGGATGGTGTACTGGAACTAAATTTCAATCTGGTAGAGGAAGACCTTAGATTCAATTGTCCCACTGTGTAATATATGCATCATATGACTGATGCCATTAAACCTGTGATTCATCTGCATTTTCTTTTTATTCCTAGTTAAAATCCAATCTCTTGACTCCAATTTACCTTCGCATATATTTGTACATACAGGTATACCTAAATGATGGATAGGTGAATAACAGCTACATTGAAATTTGAGTATCAGTGCAGTATTAGTAACAAAATTATAATTTGATTGGTTCTGAATTAGAAATTTTAATTTCATGTCCTAGTGCAAATTCTTTGCACAGAATTTATTTACCCTGTATAATTGTCATGGATGAGAATTTCATAATTCATATTAGTTGAAGAAATGTGATAATTTAATGAAAATTTTCATAAGAATCCTGAAAACTTCAACTTTCCTTCACTGAACCAGTATACTCCAATCATATTATTTCACCCATAAAACTTCTATATATTACTGAGGAACCATGATTTGATAGTTAATTTTGATTTTATTTTCTTCATATTGTTAGCTACTGTCATTTAAATTAAAAATATTTAATGACATATCAAGAACATATTTTTTGAAGAAATAAAATGGTTTTAGGACAGCATATAGACACAGAAACTGTTAAAGATTTTCATTTACTGAAAATGTTATTTGGGGAGCACTGCCCTAAAGGAAATAACTCCCAAATAAATTTTCACTGATTTACATAAGACCGTATTACTTTCTACTATTTCTTCCCCTTTTAGATAAGTACACACATACATATATATTTGAGAATAATCCAGAAGAAAGAGATCATTGCTTTGCATGGTTTGTAGGCCAGGGGCACTACAGTTGGAGCTCAAAAGCAGAAAATGCATGAACATCACACACTCTGCAAACTCAAGGGACACTTCAGCACTGTGCTGAAAGTATTGTCTTCTTAATACATAAGTATTGTAGAATAGGACATGAAACCAGAACAGATATTTATTGATAAGAGTCTCCACGAACACAACATTTTTCACTACTTTGGGTACAAATAAGAAAATCTGGTTGACTTTTACCAACAGCTCAAATCTTTTACTTTATTAGCCAAATATAACTAAATAGAGCTCTGTTCCCAGAGGCTGCTTTCACTTGGAGCATTATAAGATTTTGATTAGTCTGATACTAGTTTTTGAAAAGACATTTAATATACTTAGCTGAACAAAATACCTATGCTGAAAATACATACTAGAAATGTGTGACACCAAATGTCTGAGTAAATCTACTAAAATCTCAGATTCTGTTGATCACAATAATCAGTGTGTCTCAGCGGGAAGGAACCCTGGGTTGGAAGATCTCATAGCGCACCTTGATCCTCTCATATGCCAACTTTGTGACACTGTCATATCATCCCTTTGAGTCTCATTCCTTTTTAATCTTTTGAGATGTAATTTTGTTTTATTTTTTTAATTTTTTAAATTTGTTCTAATTAGTTGTACATGACAGTAGAATGCATGTATACATTTTGAGAGATCATATGTCAATGGAGAGTAATTTCTCATTATACTGATTGTACATACTATAGGATTGGTTCCTAATTATTAAGAAGACAAAAGATGACATTTTTAAAAAAAACTTTGGCACAGTGGGACATCTCAAAAGTGAAAATGAGCAAGTTGTAGAATTTTGGTAAACCTCTTTTAATTTCCCAATTAATTGAATTAGTTAATTTATATGTGCTCAAATATTTATGTAACATCTACTATTTAAAACACTAGAGCAGAACAGATACCTATGAATATTGTGGATGTAATTTAAGGTGATAAAATTTAGTACTAGGATTGAACCCAGGGTTTCTTTACCAATGAGTTACATTTCACTTCTTTCTATTATTATTATTATTATTATTATTTTAATTATAAAATAGGGTCTCACTATTCTCAACTAAGGACACAGATTTCTTCTCTGAGGGAACACGATGAAAATATGTAGTTGCGTAATTCATTTAATGATTTTCCCACATTATCTATGAATGATTGGGACAACACAGTCAACCAGAAGTTTCCAGGTTTATGAAAATATAACTTTACTCATCAAATCGCATCTACTGGACACATCCAGTTACTGAGCACTTGCAATGTAACTAGTGACTAATGTGAAAGTGAACACTGCCTTAAATTTTATTTAAATTCATGTAATAGTTATATTTATAGTACATTTCACAGGTGCACAGCTTTTGAAAAAATAATCTACTAAGTAGTATTACATGCACAAATTGAAAGACATTAAATTTTAAAGTATGCCCTTTTAAAAAAATATTGTTTAAAATTGAAGGTTTATTTCAAGTAAGCATTGAAATTACTTAAATAAGTGGTTATGCTGCTTAAAGGGGATGGAAATTTACTTCAATCCAAAGCACACTGATACTCTTTCCCTTTTGAACTTAGGTGCACAGTATAAGTTTATTCATATTCTTGTTTCCTGACATATTCTTACCATTTTATCCATGCCCGGTTCTCTTTATGTTATCCACTCATTTTTTTATAAGAGAGTAGGGGAAGCAAAGAAGAAAACTGTCTACCCACCATCACCCCACATAATGTCTAGAACTTTGACATTAGCTTTCATTAATGGCATGGTCCTCCTTTATAATATCGCTGCACTAGAACATCCACTGGCCTGAGAAATACTGACTTAAAAAGCACAATATAATTCAAACATTTTGAATAACCCGGTCTCCTCAAAGTTATCAGAGAAGAAAACTTTATGTGTTCACTATGCATAAGGTCTTTGTTATACCCTTTATGAAAACATGGGATAAAAAGCAAGACAAACCCTGGAAAATATACACTCTAGAGTATTTGCTCACAGTCGGGCTGTTTAGAAAAGTCACAGTAAGAGATTACAAACATGGCAAAATCCATTATACAAAGAACTCGCACTGAGAAACCAAAACTTTATCCCATATGGGATTATCTTCACATCCTTGCATTCATCATTAATTCACACATTTATTATCTTTTATGATTTATTTTATGAAGACGTATTCTGAAAAGTAAGAATATGCACATGTATATATGTCTGGACTTAGAATAGAAAATATATACATGTGGTGAATCTTTATACCCTTCTTTTATTGCAGGGGAGTGGGTACTAGGATTGAGTCCAGGGTTTCTTTACCAATGAGTTACATTTCACTTCTTTCTATTATTATTACTTTTATTATAAAATAGGGCCTCACTAAATTGATGAAGCTGTCCTCAAACTTGCTATCCTCATGCCTTAGCCTCCCAAGGCCATGGAATTATAGTTGTGTACCACCCACCCTGGTGTCTTTATACACTCTTAATTCACAGTATTTTTAAGATACCTGTCCTGGTTTTGCATTTTCACAGACAGCTGTCTCATATGGCACAGATATTTCTGGAGGAAATTCATTGACATCGAGGACATTGATCAGTATGTTGACTTTGCTGGTTAATAAGGGGTTACCTGTTGAAAACATAAAAACATAAATTATGATTAAAAATTTTGTTAGCTATTGTTTCTTCAATAAAGAGCAAGAACACAACACTATTTCTTAGATGTCAGAACACTAACAGGGCACATTACCAGGGTTCATCCCTGAAACTCACCGTCAAGTACAACCAACCACTTAGCTGATGTTTTATAAGTTTAGTGCATTTCTGATGGAATGACTTACCCTTCTTAAAATGGCTAGTTCACAAGAGCAATATCTGCCATTAGTGACATTTTTTCATTTGATTATAAAAATATAGTTTTCTAAGTTGTATAAATATAGTAAAAGTTTTACTATCTGCCAGTAAAAGTTTTACTATCTGCCTTTTGCAATTAATCCTCTCAGAAGCTTCTTCCGGAAAAAAAGAACAATAAATAACAAGAAGAATGAGAGATTGCTTTTCACCAATTAAAATTAGGAAAATAGATTTAAGGGAGTAGAATCAAGAGATATCACAGAAAGTTAGGACATCCTGAAATTACTTGTTGGTGATAGGAAAGAAAAGGATAAGCAAACTTTTATTAGAGAATATCTCCTTTATACAGTATCAGAATGAACATCATTTGACCATATATCTCTGCTAAAATTCCATCACAGGTTTTGGGCTCAGCCTAATGACTTACTCTTTGCTACCTGTCATTTGCTGAAGGAGGCTATAAATAATTTGTTAAATTAATTAGTTATAATTCTTTTATGCTTTGTAAGTTTTAGCTTACTACATATAAAATTCACCTTTTAAGATTTTACAGATGAATCAGTTGCCTCAAATTTTTAAAGGCCTACCCAGACCATACAGTTAGAAGAATAGGGTGTTAAAAATGCAAGCCCAGGAACATGAAAATTGAAAGACATGTTTATTCTACCATACAATCTGTTTTGATTGGTGTACAGGTTAAACTCTTCTGCAGTGTATTTAAAATTTATAGTATTCTCGTAGACCTCTATCTGAAAAACTTTAAATGGGTACATGAAAGAGTAACGAATGTTTGCAAATGACTGATTCTGATGTGGCTACAAAACTCATGAGAAAGAAATAAAAAATCACTCTGAATATTAGTGTAAGAAATATCTACACATTGCATACATCACCGTGAAATCCACTTTTGTGTACCAGTATGGACAGAGAAAACATGAAATGAGGATATTTGATGTGATTATGAAAGGTATATTGGTAATCTTGGAGAATGATTTTAAGAATACATATTACTTAAACACTGATATTGGTCAAAGGGCATTAACTTATTTGACAGAAAACTTTGTCTTAGTTTTCAAGTCATTGAACCTTTCTTCCTCAGTTATTTCACTGTTTCTCCATATAAAACACATGATATCAATGGGCCCTACCTCATAAATTTGTTGTATAAAGTAAGACCATGTTTTACATAACTTTCAATGTTTTGATAAAGTTCTTATTATTTTCCTTTTATTATTCTCAATTTATTATCCAGATACACTTCTTTTATTGGTACTTATCATTTATGTACTGTAGAATATGGATAAAAAATAAATTTGTTAAACTTCGTTTAGTTTTGTAAAGAAACTGTAAATCAACAATGATAATAAAACAAATGCCTAACACTAATAAAGTTCACAATGAATCAACATTCTAAAGTATATTATGTAGATTAATTCATCTATCATTCATGGTAACTGTTATATAGATACTATTATTATCACCATTATGCATGTGGAGCCCTGAAAAAAGAATGAGGGAGGTGTGACTTTTCCAGAACCACAACCCTGACTTGGAATCAGATGTTCTGGCTCCTCAGTCAGTGCTTCTCAATTCTATTACATATTATTATTTTTAAAAAAGCAAGCTGAAAATTATATAGCCACAATATAATAGTCAAATTCTTACAAAGATTCAAATTATCTGGGGCTGGTGGTTGTGGCTCAGTGGTAGAGTGCTTGCCTAGCATGTGTGAGGCACTAGGTTCAATTCTCAGCACTGCATATAAGTAAATAAATGTCCATTAACTACTAAAAAAAATTTTTACTTTTTATTTTTACAGATTGCATTTTGATTCATTGTACACAAATGGGGTACATCATTTCATTTCTATGGTTGTGTATGATGTAGATTCACACCATTCATGTAATCATGCATGTGCATAGGGTAATGGTGTCTGTCTCAGTCCATCATTTTTCATATTCCTCCCTCATTTCCCTCTATGTAATCTAAAGTTCCTACATTTTTCTCTCACCCCAAAAATATCTTTTAAAAAGAATAAAATTATCAAAACTGACAAGTATGTGTGTTAGATTTTGTTATGTTAAGAAGAATGACAACCTATTCAACATCTGGACAATGGTAAACAATCTCTACTTTCTATTTTACATGGTAAGGTAGGTTCAAGTCCAGAGGCCACATGAAGAGGGGAATTTCCTTTCCACTTTTTTCTAGGATGGGAGTTTTATTTCATTAGGTTAGTGTGAGAGTGGGATTCTTCCTCAGGAGACAAGTCTTATTCCTTGACTGTATTTATCTTAACAATTTACTTTTATCATATTTAAAAAGGTTATCAAAATGAATTTAGGCCTGCCTTTATCCATCAAAAATTGTTTTTTTAAGTATTTATTTATTACCTTAAAATATCATTTTTAACAGCTGCTCCCCATGAGTAAATTGTCACAAAAACCCATCAATACTGTAATAACTTATTATTAATAGTGTTTCTCCAGGGGATGCTTAAAGCGTTTTAACTAAGACAAATCTTTGTTGTGTGGAACAATTCTCTGCACTGTACGACACCTAGACTTCCTAAAAATTAAATGTCACAAGCCAGCATTGCAGCAACTATAAAATAAATGTTCATTCAAGGATAGAGGAAAAACAATAACAAGAGCATGTTCACATTGCTGAAAATGAGTAATGGGTTCATGGATTTAATTATGTTATTCTTTCCTCTATTACATACATTTAAAAATTTTTCATAATTAAAGGTTTAAAAAATGACATATTGAATTCCTTAGTGCCAGCTAGGGAGGCAATAACACCTCTGTATGAGAACTACTGCAATCTAATAAGCCTTGAACATTTTGCTATAGCATATAATTTATAAAAGTAATGCAGAATTCTTTCATTTAGGTATATAATTTACTAAATTGTGTTGACAAAGTAGTGACCTATTTCTTTTTTGACTCATCTAATCTACATTTTGGAGACCAATAATGAAATTTGTTTAACATTGATTCAGCATGAGTATTATGATCAAATATTTGACAACAAAATCATATAGAGGCTACTTATTGCTGAATACATATAAAAGAAATTCAATTATTAGCTTAGTAAACATTAAACAATCGATGTCACACATAATTGTTACATTCCTAATAGACCATTTAAATTCCCATTATCGTTAGTCTACCTTGTTTATATTTAATAACTTGTTCATTAATAAGATAACCAAGAAATAATTTCCTATTTGTCTCTCATGCCTTCAAAATGTTGTGTCAGATCTTTGTCCTCATCTTTGAGGATATCACAATCTGTTCTCATGCTTATTCAATAAATTAGAATTAGGACTGCCTATTCACATTTAAAGTACAAATATAAAATAAGGAAAAGGAAAATCACAAATTGCCAAAATCAGAATAAAATAAGAAATATTATTTCATATCATAAAGCAAAACATTGTAAATAAATATGATAAATTGTTTTATGTCAAAAAATAAAGTAATGGTAAAATTGTTGTATAGATTCAGATTATTAAAACTGACAGAAAAAATAGGAAACATTTATGTTCCTAAAACAGGGAAGAATATTTAGTCATAACGAAAAATCTCCTCACAAAGGAAAATCTTTTCCCAGATGTCTTTAAGAAAATTCTATCAAAGATTTTAAAACCAAACAGTGCCAGTTCTTCAAAATAGAGGAAACACTTGATAACAAAGTCAAACAAAAACTTCAGAAGAAAGCAAAAGTACAGACTAGTATATTTTGTAAACAAGGCCCCAAAATTCCTTAAAAAAATAGTGAATCAATTCCAACAGTAAATTGTAAAGTAAATGCATAATGTAACCAAATGATATTTATCCTAATGAAGCAAAAGTTGATTCAACATCAAAGAACAATCACTTATCAATAGTATTGGTAGAGGAAAAACAAAAAGTCACATCTGAATTTCAAATTCAGAATTAGTATTTGACAAAATCCTACATCCCTTCATGATAAAAAATAAGATTAATATAAAGCATCTACTATAAATATATTTTAAAAGACTCTAAATGAACAGATCAGAGTCAGTTTCTTTAACTTGATAAAGTGCCCATAAGACCCTGAGAGTTAGCATGATGGTAAAAACTAGACACATCTTCTCTAATATACAAAAGGCGAGAATATCTGATCTTGCCACTTATCTTTAACAGTGTTCTAGAGGGTTTCATCATGAAATCAGACAAAAATACAACCTGTAAAAGAAGGTCTTCAGTTGTTAAACCATTCCTTTTAGACAAACTCTTGGAATTCCAGAACCAAATAAAATCTGTGATGATTTGTTATGTAGCAAGATATAACTACTCCTGACGATGAGAAATATTTAAATCAGCCTCCGAATCAGAAGCACTTGTTGGATAGGATAAATCCTTAAGCGGGGCCACCATTGTGTAACAGAGCTGTGACTTTCTGTAAAACTCAGGTATCAGGACCAAATCACATGCCCCCATCCCCAGCCTCCATGCAAACCCTGATTCTTGGGATCAGGTTGGAAAGACTTCAGATGTGTTCTTCAGAGTAACAGGTATGAGTTTAACAGAATGGTAAAGGGACAGGAAAAGGGAAAAGGGGGCATTCTCAAGGCAAACAGTGAGTCCTCTTAGAGAGTGAGACTCTTCCTCTCCTGTCTGTTAGTTTTACTGGGGGTACCAGGGAAGTTTCCAGAGAGTTCTACCCAGTCCACCTCTTGTCTTGTCTAGTAGCAGGATGACATTGGAGTTTTAAGTCCTTACTACCCATGCAGGTCACTATGGCCCATGCTGACTGGTACTAACAAGAGATTATTCTTGTAGATTTTATGATTTGGGGGCATTTCCTTTTTCTCCCTGAGTTCCAGGATCTGGTCTGTGTAAGGTCACAAAAGTTTCCCTTTTTAGAGTAATTTGTTTTCATTGGCATTTGGACCTGCATTTCTCCTTTATATAACAAGTAGAGTGCTGAGGACTGTAACATTCTGTCAATTTAAGCCAGGCAAGGCTGCAGGTAAATTGATTTTTAAAAGAGAAACGTGTGGGAATTAGCACAATTAGTCCATTTAGCATAATTATTCCCCTAACTTCATCTGCCTACAACTCTAGTCTCTCTGTTCCCTATCAATTAGAATGTAAATCAGAAATTTTTCTTTTAAAAACAGGTCACTAGTGACTCTTCTTATATATAAACATTGATAATCCTAGAAAAATGGGATTTTTATCTAAAGAGAATGTAAAATTTATGTAACCATACTGTTCTCTTGCACTTCTTAGTGCCAAAGGCTTTCACAGAGAGCAAACAGAAGGTGATTCCTTCATCAAGAGTTCTCTTTACATAGTCTCTTGAGACTCTATATAAGATTTAATTTGCAATAGTATCCTAGTGATCTATAAAATTTGAACATTTTATATCTATATATAATAATATATAGGTGAGAAAATGGGCAGGAATCTTCTGTATGATTTCTGTAAAAGCCAAGGCAGGACTCTGAATCTCCTTAGTGTGCTTGTCACATCCTGAGATCTGAGATGTCTATGAGGGAACTGAAGAGCAAGAAAGCATGCTGCCTGAGGTCACCCAGGTGATTTTCACCTCTCTTCTGTAAGTCAGCTTTGTAAAGCATGCCAGGCACCATTCCCTGGGGAAACCCAGTCAGAGTCAAGAAAGGGCTTTGGAGTATTTGACACAGTAGATACTCAATAAATAGTCAAATAATACAACATATCTAAGAACCAAATGAGAAGTCTAAGACAAAATATATTGAAAACTGTGAAGTTCTAGCAAACACCAGGCTCCTGTCTTATTAGTATACACTGGAGCTACTTTGCTTCCTTATTTAAAAATGACAAGGACTTTTGAATAGCTAAATGAGTTAAAATTCAATTTTGTGATTGTGTACTAAATTATAAGTACAATAACTTCAAAATTGGAATTGTAGCCTTTTATACCAAAAACTGAATTATAATGATTCAAACTGAGTAAGATACAATGAATGAATATTATAGGCTTTCTTTGGCTTTCCTCTTTAAACCAGTTCACTTCTAAATTGCAAGTTAAGTCATGTTTAATAATGACTCTGTTCAAATTACAGTGGTATGATCTGCAGCTAGACTAAGCAATCCATAAAGAGGATTTAAATTATTCATATATACCTATGTTAAAGTCAAATATTACCTTCTGAGCTCTCTAAAGAAAAATAAATCCTTAACAATACTACTAATCTTTTTATTTTTCATAATGAAAACTGTAGGAAAAATATATTATGTATATAAAAGTTTGAAATAAGATTAAGTACAAGATACTTCGAGTTCCTTGAGGACAAGAAGTGTACCATATTCATCTTGAAACATTCAGAATGTAGCACAGTGCTACTACATGATAGTCAATTAAACACACAAATTGTGATGGGCTGACAGATCTGACTCCATGAGAATGTTATAGGCCAGACTCTAAGGGAAATGACTAAACAGACTCCATTTTGCTCTGAGACTCCATGTTATGTAGGAAATAAGCTTCTCCCATGGGAAGACTCCCCGTCTGCACCCATCATCAGTTACTTAGTGTGACATGTTTAACAATACAGAATGATAATTCCTATGTAAAGAAAAATTGGTCTCTTTTGACCCCTATTGCTTTTAAACAATGTACCATGTGAACAGTGATTGGATAGATGTTAGTAACCATTCTTTAGTTTGTACCTAGGTAAGGGTCATTTTGACCCACTTCCCCCTCTGTTGATGATCTCATGATGTTAATGTGTAATTTTGAATCATAGCAACAGACACTTATGATTAATGTGATTTTTGATATAAGAACCCCTATAACCCTGTGGTCGGGACTGTTCTCCCAATAGCCACTTTTGGGGCATTGTGTGAGACAGTCAGTCAGCCGGCTTAATAAAGACTCTCAAATTTGGACTTCTCAGTGGTGATCGGTCTGTTCTTAAGTTGTGCCCCATAACACAAATGAATAAATAAAGTCTTAAAAACAGACTGATCTGAGAAGCTAAAACAGTCTAGATGGAGTTGCTACAACAGGAAAACTATAGATCACACCCCACTGATGCTGTGGTTGTCAATACATGTTCCCTAAATTAACCCAGGGTCAATGAAATCTACACACCCATAGATGCTATTGAAGCCGGAATTGGGGACAGGCAGTTAGTGTAGAAATAGAGGATCCAGTAAGATCGAGGAAATGGAGGCCATGAAGGCCATTTGCCTCTGGAAGTTGGAGATTGCCCCTGGGAGAATGGAATATCAAGGATCTCCAGAGCCCATTGATTACAAAATTTGCCTGCACTTGTCAGGGACTACAAGCAAGGAGCTGCTAATTAATGCCACCTGGGCCCTTACCTGGCTGAATCACTTTGCCCCTCCCCCTTCCCAATTGCTTCTCATTTTATGCATCTCACTTGCAAAACCAGGCCCAGTCACATAGGCAGGAAGGAAAGATAAGGGAGGAGAGAACTGGAGAAAAAAGAGAACTTAACCTATAAAAGATGTAGGGTGGGCTCACTTCTTGGGACTTTAGAACATCAGCCATGGCTCCCTTCTCCCTCCTGGGAGAAGTCTGTATTATTACCTTTAAATAAAACCTGCTTAATATGTTTGCCTTGGCGTGCTTCTCTGATGTTATACTTCAACACCTGAGGAAGCAGAACTCCTCACCGGTAAATGGCAGTATCACTGTTTTACTTTCTGTAAAATCATCTGCAATATAAAAGGTTATTCTCAAATGCCTGCCTTTATCATAATCACAACATTAGATTAATATTTTGTTGTCAACAAGGAATAGGAAAAAATGCTAAACATTGCTAATCATAAAGGAAATACAAATCAAAACAACAATGAAGTACTGCATCACCCCAGCAATAATGACTGTCATCCAAAAGACTAAAGAAAACAAGTGCTGGGGAGGAGATGGCAAAAAGGGATGCCGTGGACATTGTTGGTAGGAATATAAACTAGTAGAGCCATCTGGGAGAAACAGCTTCCTCAGAAATTGTAAAATTGTGCTACCAAATGATGTCAAATTTCCACTCTTGGGTATATACCCCAAGAAAATGAACTAAGTATGTCAAAAGGAAAAACGCACTGCCAAGTTGATTGTAGCCTTACTAACAAAAGCCAAGAAGAGGAAAGGACAGAAGTCCAATACTTGACAGATGGATTAAGAAAATTAGATATATTCACAATGGAATATTTTTCAGCCATTGAAACAAAATGAAATTCTGCTACTTGTGACAGTGAGAATAGAAACAGAGATGATTATACTAAGTGAAGTAAACCAAATACAGAAAGACAAGTACTGCATGATCTTACTGATATGTGGGATATAAAATATTTGATCTCATAGAATTTGGGAGCTGAGTGATGATTACCAGAAGCTGCAGAGAAGAGAGGGCAGGAGGAATGGGTAGAGGTGTATCAGTGGGTTCCATTTATAATTAGAAAAGGGGAAAAGGTTCTGTTGAACGACTGCATGGTGAGTTGAATGTAGATAATGGCCATGTATGGCATACTTCAAAAAGCTGGAGAAAAGTGTTCTGTCTACCATAAAAAATGATTAATGTTCCAGGTGATAGATATGTTTATCCTAATATAAACATTATATAAGGTGAAAGATGTTTAAATATTCCTTGTTACTCCATGAATATGCATAACTTTTATGCCTTCATGTACTAGTTAAAATATAAATAATTAAAAATGAATTAATAAATGAACAAATAAATAATTTGAAATATTTGAATTTTGAAAATACATAAAACTCATTAATATCAGTTTTGTAATCATGATGATTTTATACCAAAAATAATTAACAAATGTCCTTTGGTAAGTAATTAAATTTATGAAACACCCACTTGCAAGGATATAATAAATCATTAATAGTTTATATTTCCACGTTGTTTTCTTTCACTATAATCAACTAAGATGCAAAAGAAATAAGAATATAATGCACAAAATTATAAGCTATGTTCTAGCCCCTGCTATACTTTCCTGATTCATCAAAATGTGGCTTATACCTCCTAAATATCTTTGCTCATTTGGATGTATCCATGTTTTATTTTCCCATTTTACTTTCATCTAAGGGCACATTTTTGGTTTGCTTCACTTTCATTGTTCATACTCATAATCTATTTGCTGATGGATACCAAATATATTTCTCAAGGTTAAATCTTTACTACTAATTTTTGACCAGTGTACACAACTGATTACAAATGGTCTGTATGAAGAGCAAGCATATCCTAGCCTTTCTGTTTAAAATTAAGTTCTTCAATTTTGCTCAACATTACTATTTCTGTTGCTCTGTTCAATAGCAGTTTACTGCACCCCTCTACTGTACTGCCCGCTCCCAACCCTGAAACCTGACCCCCAATACTCATGTCCCACCCACCTCATTTTCACATTAAATGGGTTTCAGTTTTCATCATTTTAATGTCTTCACTTTCTCTTAAATCTTTCCATTTTCATATACTGTCATTATCCATAGAACAGCAAAGTTTCTGTCTTAAATTATAACAGAATCTTTGTATTCATTTTCTCTACCATTCTCCAAACCTGCCCTTCTTCAATCCTGTTACTCTTCTGAAGTAAGTATCCATTTTCAAAAATATCATTCATACCAAGTTCTGTTTTGTTGTATTTTTTCAGCCTTTGCCTTATTACTTTAGATGATATTGAAATATCACACAAGCTGGAACAAAACACAAACCTTATATTTTTCTCTCCTGGATTATCTTTATTATTGGAATGAGAAAGGTACAGGGGGAGAGAGACAAAGACAATTACAAAAGAGTTTCACATTTTCCTCACCCTAAATATTTTCTGTGTAGTTAATTATTTCTTTGATATTCAATTACCTTATTCTTAGTATCAGTGCTTTTTTCTACTCAAGAATGGGACAAACGACATCTCTAGAACCCAAAATACAAACAATTTTTAATCTCTTTTCCCTAACATTGTAGTTTAGCTGCAGCATTTTTGTGGAGGAACTCCTGGTACCTTTATGTCTGTTTCTTTTGATTGGCATTTTAACATGGTGTTTTCTTTACAGTATATTGTGCTTGATGGTCATTATCCCATAAGCTCCTCTAATGAAGTTTTTTGTTTTGGGAATCTGAGTCCTAATCATTAAGGAAGGTGTGTTAAGATACACTAAGAAATAAATAAATGAAAAATTATTGCAATACTAGTGTTGTATTTATAATCATGATGAATAGTTTTGAGACTGTAATGAATAGCAGATATAATGTAGGATTGTTGACTTAAGTTGTTAATATGTAATATACTTCAAACAATTTTGAACCATTTGTAATACATTAATTATGAACATATCCACATATTCTATAATGTATAATAGAATTTGGAATCAAAAATGTATAAGATAAAGTCTTTGCTGCTAAAAGTCTATATTAAATTGATAAGATCACTATACAAATGGATTAGATATATCATGTCAATGTAATAATATTGTGATATAAATATTCTACCTTTGAACTCTGTGTGGTTCAAGGAATCTTCCTGAAGCAACTTTTTATATCATATCCATATAAATATATGTTTGTATCTGGATTTCAGCATTTAGGTGAAAAGTTCATCATGTAGTTTTAATTTCCTGAGAAAATCTGACACTAATTAAATAAAAATAAGACTGGCATTAATGTTGTAAATGTGGTTTTGATGGAGCAATTATGTTGATTTAAAGTACTCTTAAGCAGTTTGATTATGTTAGTATACCCATAAGCAGTTGAAGGTTTCAAATAAAATATAAGCTCTCACAACAAAAATTTGGATTCCATTATATTTGCATAGCATATAATAGTGAGAAAAATGGCACCATTTCTAAATTAAGTTGATGATCACAGTGATGCTAATGATTATTTTTTCATGTTATATGATATACTGCAGTTCTTTGTGAATTAGTGTGAAAACTTTTTAAGTGATTCGTTCTTCAGTGTATCACTCTTAGAACTGCTATTGAAATGTCACCAATTCCAGTATCAAACTTTTCTTCCTTTGAGAATACAAATTAGTTTTATATATTTACTTGGGGAAAATATAAAGAAAATTAGAAAATGGTAGGCAAACTACTTAGATTCCACATGGAAAGCCAGGCATCTATGAAAAGAGAAGGGTTATTATCTTGGCAACTTGAAGAAGAAAAAATGGCATTGGTTTAGAATTATAAGCAATTGCTCCAGGCAGTCCTCAAACCTTAACTACACTAAGTAAGAGAGTGACACGTTTTTTTTTTTTTTTTTTTTTTTAGCCAAATCTGTGCTCATCTTTAGGACACTGGAGAATTTGGCAACATTATTCCAAAACTGATGTCCATTTAATGACATAAAGAACTTGTTTCAAATGCAGGTTTCTTGACAATAGTCCCAGAAATTCTGATCCAACAGGTCTTGATTGGGACACATGCATCAGTCCTATTAAAAATGTCCTAGGTGACTGTGATGCTGGTTATCATGGTAGGGGAGAAGAGGAACACTAGTAGAGAAGAAAAGGCCAACCCAAGGACAGTACTCTGAATCAGCATGCATAGAAATTTCCAATCAATTTGGAAGGAGAGTACTGCTACTCAGACACCACAAAGAATCCATCTCACCCTTGTCATCAGCTCCCTGGTCAGTCACAGAGAGCCAGCTAATGCACTGTGCTGGATTAAGGAATGCACCTCCAGGTACACAACTGCCTTCCAAACCCACCAACAGGAAAAGTTGGAGAAGTACATGCCCTTTAGCTATGTGTTACTGGAAGGAGACACCGGTAGAAACAATGGAATGGGGATAGACTCAATTCCTTTGTAAAAACTAAACTCTCAGTGAAGCTGTAGACTGTTGAATGAGTCTATGCACAATCTTTTTGAGTCTGTCTCCTCTATTTCCCTCTATAGATCCAGTGATCCCACAGTGCTTGCAATATCTGATCTCGACATGAACTCTGATACCTGTATGACTTTGCTTAAGCAGTTTCCTCTACCTGTAATCTCCTCCTTCCCCCATGACAAGGTACATTCCCCATGTGTTTTTTTACATATTAAAGTTGTACATAGTGGTAGGATTTGTTTTTCCATATTCGTACATGCACACAATGTGTTTTTATCTTTTAAATCTTTTAAATACTTAAATAAGTCCTATGGGACATAGTATGATTATAAAACCAGAAAGATATTTTTCCCTCTGAAAACACTTTATATTTTTATTAGGCATTTAATTTATTTCACCAGATATTTGCTCTTCTCACAGTATTTTCAGGATTTAGAGGTCAGGTAATATGGATTCTAAATTTTCTTCTTTTTAAAAGTAACTTATTTAGTTGCCAAGAGTCACATAAAGCAGGAAATCTTTTCAAATGGTCTATAATTCTCACTGCCTTCCATTTATACTCTTGTGTTACCCTCTGTCTTTACATGGTTTTTGGGTTTAGTAGCTTGCCTGTGCTGAATTAAAATGTGGCAAAAGAGATGTGATATAATTTCTGAGATTAGGTTATAAAAAGATTGACTTCCATCTTGTAGCACTCTATCTCCTGTGCTTATTTTGATCACACTGACTGCATGTTAACTGCCCTATGCAGAGGTTCATGAGAGAGGAAACTGAAAGCAGCCTGAGTCCAACAGCCTGTGAAATTGTAAGTCTCAAGTCCAGCATCCTACAAGAAACTGAATTTTAATATCATCTACTGAGTGGACTTACTTGCAGTTTAATGAGAGAATGTTTAGAGGACTCGGCTTAACCATGAATGAATACATGACATAATAAATGCTGATGTTCTAAGTGATCAAAGTCTGCTGCAATTGGTAATATAGAATAATTAACAAATTATACCATAGGTAACTAATTCCATACCTTCAAGGAGAAGGTCCACTTTCTACTTTCTCAGAGGTTTCCTCTGCAAAGACTGAGAACTTGCTGAAAAACAGTAGTGTGGTACTTGGGAACACATTTCATATGTCATCTTCCTTTCTTAAAGTATACACATGAACCCTCCTGAGTCCCAGTATGATCCTCCACCTATTTTTGGAAAAAGTGCTACTCATCTACTTTTGTGGCATAAGCACCCCATCTATGGAACATTTATATATATATATATATATATATATATATATATATATATATATATTTTTTTTTTTTTTTAATGCATTTGAAATTTAACTTGACTATTATTACCCATTTAAAATGAAGGAAGCAGAGGTTGGTAGATGATACACATCCCTGTAAAACTGTTGGCACCCCATACACAGAATGTATTTTGAAGTGAGAGGGTCCAGGGCTCCAATCTCAGGTTTGTCCTCATTAGCTGTGTGGTGCTGGGATACAAATGTCTCAGGGCATTGATTTCTTCTATCCACTCCTACACTCTAGTAACACTCACCTTGCAGGATTATCAAAGGGAGTCGTATGCGTTAATGAGTACACAAGTATATTACAATAGTTTACCTGACAACAGTATTCTATTATTACTTCTTCTTGTCTGAGAATATAATTTCATGGCTAGTTTTGTGGCATACAGAGAAAAGGATGGTTTCAGAACATTCTGCAAAAAGATCATTTCTTTCTTTTTGAATCTGTCACCACTTAAGAACCACTGGTGGTCTATCAACCTTTTGCAACTTCCTCCTAAACTTTAGTTATATCTGAATTTTCTGGAATTAAGTGCAATTTCAATAGTTACAACTTACTATAATTCATTAGTTTGGTTAAGTTCTATCTATCCCTTGACTGTACTGTTTTTAAGAATGGACACTACTTAAAGTTTTCTTATATCCTACAAGAAGTAATGCTTTTCACACAGATAGTTCTTAAAATAGTGAATAAAAACAAATGCATAATGAATGATGAGCTTGAATTACAGTCAATAATCTTATAACTTGATTTTTCTGTACATATGAAAATCGTATCATATGTTCTATATGAAGTAAAACAAATTGTAACTTAAAAATATCTTCATGCATAGAACCTTAAAATTGATTATCCAACTATTAAATTTCAACTCATAAAGTTACCCATATGTATGAAATTTCCCAAAAATAGCATTTAGGAAAAAAACTCACTGATTTTTTTTCCTTATTTCACAATGAATGAAACCAATCCATGTTATTTGGATATGAACAAGAAAAGAATTGTCTTTGGTACAATCTGTATATATTTTAAATAGGAAATAAACTATAGGAATTCAGTGATATGGTTGCTTGCCATCTTTAATCACATTTGCAACATTAACACCAAAAAAATTTAGAAATATTGGCCTGCTGAAACTTTCTGATAATTTGAATGAAGCAAATTTTTGAAGTTTCCCTCTCTTTTAAATTTCTCAAGGTTGATATTATAAAAACAGCAAATTGGTAAGCCATAAGAGAAATATTAGGAGTCTAATAAAATTATTTGGACCTCTGACTATAGCAACACTGATTAATGACTATTTTTTTAATTAATTAAAAGTTGTTTAATCATTGTACCATTTCATTTCACATGAGAGTTTTTATAGAAGGGTCAGGTCAAAGCATACATTAGTTCAATTTGCAATTTGCTTTACTTAACAAAAACTTTGTTCTTCATGGAACAGCAAGTAAGGGCTACTTACTTCTCATTCATTCACTATGATGATAATATCTGCTTAGTAGGCTAGCTTGATCAATGAGGTCAGCTTAAGGAATTGAAATATAAATAATGTTTATTTTTAAGTTGTGCATTCAAAGAAAAAAAGCTGACAATTAGCTTTTTATTATGGAATCTATAATTATCATGTGATATGTTTGGCTTCTTTATTTTGCACAGAGATATACAGTCTTTGACCCATCAGACTTCTTTGATGGATCTGATATCCATTTAATAGTATTTGAATAGATATGGAAATTGATGGTGGGTCTGTTTTAGGAATATTAGTTTGACATCACTCTCAGATTTTGTGTGTGTGTGTGTGTGTGTGAGGGAGAGAGAGAGAGAGAGAGAGAGAGAGAGAGAGAGAGAGAGAGACAGAGAGACAGAGAGAGACAGAGAGTGTATGTATAATCCACATAACTCTGGTGAATAAGCATCCCTGTAAAGCTGTTGGTCACCAATCCAAAGCACATATGCTGGGAAAAGAGAGTCCAGGGCTCCAATCTTGAGTTTGCATCACTAGTAGTGTGACACTATCCTACAAAAAAAATCTCAGAATCAATTCCCTAACTCCTGCACTATAGATAGTAATACCCTACAGGATTATAAATTGAGGAGATTAGTAATCTGTATCTAGAGATGTATCTCATGTGCCCAAGTTCCAGTGCTGACTATGAGGGCCAAGAAACTACTTATCATCCATAAACTAGGATTTCCTAAGTTGCATTTCACTAACAAACTACAGTTTACAATTTTGGGTACCATATGCCCTAATTGTGTAGATAAATAAACAATTAAGGTTCCATAAATTTAGGAAATCTAATCTTTCAGTTATTGAGGACATTTACTTCTGCACAAGCGTTCGCACTTCCTTCCATGTTTCAAATGATTGAAGTTCAAGTCTCTAAAAAGAGGCCCTGGGCCTTATTCTTAAGTTTATCCTCATCCCATGACCATGGTTTTGTCGCTACTGGGAGAAAGAAAAATTGGATAGCTATGGTAAAGATTACCAATGGATTATTCACAAACTTTCAGCTTGAGGTAAGGCAGGAACCCACTGCTGCTACTTCAAAAATATGTACATTATATGTATTAAAATGAGTTAGTTTTTTCCTGAATAATATTTTATTATGTAAAATTTCCCTATAATAACTAGAAGCTATTTGAAGGAATTTCCCCTGATTAGTTGTCACTTATGTTCAAACTATTAGAGTGATTTTAACATGATCCACAAAGGTTTTGTGTTCAATAAATTAGGAAACTCATTTTCATAATTGAACTGTTCCCAAAATTCTGTAGGGATGAATCATTGAAAATTATCATGAAAGAAAGGAGGATTAACATATGCAACTGAAGCAGAATGTAGAACAGGAAGGAAGAAAGATGTCCACTGTAAAGGGAGACCACAGCAAACAGCAGAATGCTGGTGGAGGCTCCAGAGGGGGTGACTGGCTTTCTGCTCTACCATGGTACTTTCGCTCAGGTAGTTCACCTCACGTTCCCATCTCTGAGCCTAACTAAGCAAGAAGGGCCAACTTGAAAGAAAATGACAGACAGGAAGAGAAATCGTGGTGGAAGGACAATCTATAATCTACTTTGGCAAGAGTGTATGAATTTCCTTCGGGTAAAGTGGACATAGCAGAAAAGAACTGGAATTGAGAAATCACGCTATTAACTCACCCAGGAAGGTTGCTTGGCAATCAAGAGGAAATTAAGAAACTCTAAGACTTACCATTGCCTGGTGGTATCTCATTCCAACGCAAATGTAGCCCCAAAGCCCCCAATATGAAAGAACTCACAAAATCACACAAGAAAATAGTTGACCTTCAGACATTTCCCATTACTATCAGTGCAATGCAACCCTAAAAGCAGTGGGACAGATAGGAGGAATTTATGTAGCTTTCTTTTCTTCACTCCCACCCGAAAAGACTTCAAAATCTATATCCTCTGCCCGACATTCTCAGAGATTCAAGTTTTGGTTTCTTTGTAATCTTCAGTTATTTATTTCCATTTGACCAAAAATCATCCTTGAAATGGAATGCAAATCTAACCACATTTTCATATTTCTCGCAATCCTGTGCGTAAGAATTTTAACAGAGTGCCTGAGTTAGTATTATTTTCACATGACAATGGATGGTGCATTGTGATATTCATCTAGCAAGTGAATTGGGCAAGGGGCTCCAAGACTGACAGAACCATTTGGAAGGCTGAGCTGAGCTGCAGTTGTGATCTGAGCACCAACAGGTGATCTCTCTCTTATGGCAGCCTCAGAGTTGCCAGACTTCCCACATGACAGGTTGGAAATCTCAGAATTAAGTGTCCAAACAAACAAGGCAGTTGTTGATTGTGTTTTTGTGTTAGACATATATTTAACAGTCAGCATTACCTGAAGTAGAGAAATTGGCTCAAGATCTCCTAAAGGCATGGGGTAAGGTGTCTGACTATTCATGTCGAGAAGCAGTTGTTAAAGATAAACAAAACTGTTCCATGTTTACACCCCCACTGAGTTGAGCCTGATCAAAACCCCTCAGCAGAACTGTTCATAGCTCCTCTCTGATCTGAAAGATGAAATTAGCTGCCAAAGTGTTATAAATTTGCACCAGATGCAGAAAATAAATGAGGAAACAAAATGAAAAATACTCAGAAGGCAGAACAGAAAGACTAGACTAGGGAAATGCATTCCTGTTGAAAACAACCAAGTCAAGAGCCGAATGTCACTTCTTCTACCCTAATTGATTACATGAAGACATTTTGATCATATTCTCGATTGTACTGTCAAACTATAAGAACTACAAGGATTGTTAGGATTCTTTTGGACCAAGCAGAAATCAACACAATGAACAATTACAAACAATTCTAAGAATTCTGTGTAGCTCCTTACAGAATTATACTTAAAAGTGTCTTCCACAGTTACAATCATTAAAAATATATTCTAATGACAGGAGAGAGAGAGGGAAATGATTTTTAAATGATCTCCTCAATTTCAAAAAATATTTTAGAACAAGTGATTTTATTTGAATATTATTTCTTCTTGCTCAGCCTATGAAACTTTCAGTGATATAGACACAGGATCATGAGTGGCGGAGAAGCTGTCACTCTGGTGAATTTTTGAGAGCACAGAGTGAAAAGGATGAGGGCACACAATGAAATGCACTTCTAGGTATTCATGCAATCCTGCAAACAGGACTCATTGGCAGCTGTCACAATTTCTCTGGACTTATGCTAGGAGGAAAAGGAACAGGTTTCTGAGTTTCCCCAGGAGACCACTCAGCTGTCATTGCAAAAATGAAAAACATCTCAGCAGGGACTCATTTAAAAGTGTTAAATCCAAAGAACTGCAGTATAACATTGATTCTGTCCATGCCATACTTACTAACTTTACTCGCAATTATGGAGAAATTATATTGTGCAGTGCTTTCTCTGTCTAGTAATTCATTAGTGGCGATGGTTCCTTCGGTTCCATCTATTGTAAAGTAGCTGTCCCCATCACTCTTCCAATCTATGAAGTACCTGCATGTGAAAAGAGTAGATGCAAATGTGCAATGATTACACATTAATCATAATGGCAGTTAGGCTAACTTGACACAGTTCCTTATTTTTCTCCCTGTAGCTATTACCCACCTTGCAATAAAGAAGAGTGTAAATGACAGCTTCTTTATTGCAAAGTCAGTATGCTCAAGGGGAAACTGGAAATAATGAAAGATTTAGTACTCCTGCTGTTCATATTATTTTAGGGTCTTGACACCTTGAAAGCTCAGCAGAGACTGAAATTCTAAAGCTGACCATGGGTTTCCTTAACCTGCTGAATATTAAAACTTTTTCAAGTAGTAAAAAAGTACTTAACAGTGGCTGTAGAAGGGCTTAGGGTGTATGTGGGGACTTCTACAAACAACTACAAAAACCTATGCCAGAACAGAGGTAGAATCTTGATGTTACTCTAGACAGAAAAAAAATCACATTATGGAAAATGAAGGAAAAACTTTGACAATTTGGTGATTGTACAAAAATATTTTCCTTCAAACACATATAAAAGAGTCATTGCTATTTTATTGTACTATATATCAGGACAACTTTCAGAAAGAAGTGGTGACCTTGGCTAATGATGTCTCTTTATCTTTTTTATTATCTGACATATTTGGTAATAAAGGGTGCTGACTTATATGAAGCAATTGGAGTAGAACATCCAAGAAAATGAATAACAAAACAGAACTTGCATTCACTTAATTCTTTAGGAAATGGTGAGCACATGGACTGATGTATTTTCAATTATAATCACAAGAGTTAACATTTTTAAAGCTTGCCAAATGATGTTGCTCTCCATGTTTATAAATATTGACATTAGTTCATACAATAGCTCTAAAAGTATATTATCAATCTCTCCCACTTTACTTATGAAATTATAGAAATATGAACCATAGAAACAAGAAGAAATTTGTCCAAGTTTACAGAGCTTGAAAGTTTTATGCTGATATTTGAGCCAGGTCACTAATGATTCCCATTTGATCATTATTCTGTATTATTACCAAATTAGCAATGGATATTATACAGTACTCTGTTAATCATATGATGGAATGCACAGAACTTTTGCCAACATTATTTTTCTGGCTGGGGAACCAAAGAGAGGTTCAAAACAGTGACTGAGAGCAGGTGACATTATTGCAGTTGGTCCACTGAAATTCCCAGGACACAGAAAGTGATCCCATGTTCACCATGAAAATTCAGTTAAGGGAAGTGTATCTCCAAACAGTAAGTTATTATTCTGGCAAGCTTGTTATTATTCTGATAAGTTTGTGATTCTCATGTCACTGCTGTCAGAGATCAAACCTTGTTTGCCTTTACAAATGAGATTTATGAACTTAGCTTGTCAATATTTGTTAGTAATTGATTTTCCATCCAGAAGTTTCTGAATGTAATGGAACAGGGTATAAACCGTGCTATTAATATGCTTTTGATATCTTGGTTGTTGATTTGAGGTGTGAGAATGCATTCAAGTCATATGATTTCAATGTAGTCACTTGTTTTAAAGGAATGCTCTCAAAAATATAAATGAAGTTAAGTCACATTTAAAATTCAGGAAGCATGGGGATATAATAAGCCAAATTCTTGGGTGGCATGTTCTTTTCTGAACAAAAAAGCATTTTCTTCCTGGTTTAGTGGCGTATGCCTGTGACTCAGGAGGCTGAGGCAGGAGGATTGTGAGTTTGAAGTCAATCTCAGCAAAAGTGAAGTGCTAAGTAACTCAGTGAGGTGCTAAGTAACCCTGTCTCTAAATAAAATACAACACAGGGCTGGGGATGCGGCTTAGTGGTAGAGAGCCCCTGAGTTCAACAGCTCCAGTAACTTCTCACTTTGCAAAAATGTACTTCACTTTCCATAAGCTTTATTGAGATATAATTCACATGCAAAATAATTCATTCACTTAGCCTGCAAAATTCATCCATTTTAAGTATAATCAGTGTTGTGCAAGAATGTGGTAATTTTTAGGGAATATTTTATATTTATTAACTATAGGCATTTTTGTGACATATTTTGATTTTCTGGAAATTTTATTTGTATGAGTAAAAATTGTGATAGGGTCAAGGAATAAGGTAATTCTGTTCCTGAGGAGTTTGTAATGATAAAAGACATTCTCTTGCCTCCTGTTTAAAAGTCATTAGTTCCTGCATAAGTAGACCTTGTTGGGTGATTTATATTAGGTACTCTCCAACATGACAGACAAGAACCACTGCTTTATTTTATTTTGTAAATTTAAGTTTATAATACAGTTCTAAGAATACTTTAGAATACCTCTCTGATATATTTACTTGTTGATATTTTCCACATTCATTTTTTTGTAATTTTTCATTTCTTTTATATTTTAATATTTTTATTTTTTTAGTTACACATGAGAGTAGAGTACTTTTTTAACTTCATGTACACACATGTTTTGACAGACACATTTGAGAGCACCTTACAGATTTCATATCCCTTGGATCCTAAATACATATTTCTCCAAGATCAAGGACAACTATTTGTCTCAATATTGTTAAGGTTAATGGTAACGATTTGTTTAGCCCAGGAGTAAATATTTCCACACTTAATCTCAGAGTAAAGTCAAAATAAACAAAAGTGAATTGCCTGCAATTTTAGGCAATTCTGATGGCCAGTCTGCTGTGAAACTACAAGTCAAAGTGATTGACTTTACCCTTTTTATGGTTTAGATATCACCCAAAAACTTGTGTGAGGCAATGTATAAGGTTTAGAGAAGAAATGATGGGGTTATGAGAGTCTTAACCCAATCAGAGAGTTAATCTCCTGGTAAGATTAACTGAGTGGTAACTGAAGGCAGGTTGGGTGGGTTTGGAGGAGGTAGATCATTGGGGTGTTCCTTTCCAGTATATATTTTGTATTTGGCATGTGGAGTCTCTCTCTCTGCTCCCTGATCTTAATGCAAACTGCTTTCCTCTGCCACACTCTTCCGCCATGATATTCTGCCTAACCTGGAGCCCTAAAGGATGGAGGGGGCTGTCTATGGACTGAAACCTCTGAAACTGTGAATCCCCAAATAAACTTTTTCCTCCTCTAAAGTCATTCTTGTCAGGTCTTTTAGTCATGGCAGTGAAAAAAGCTGACTAAAACAACCCTCTATTGAAATTCTATGCCAGGAGGCAGAGGGAGATCACCTTACCAAGCACGGTCACTACTAACTGTTTTCTCAGCATCAATTAACCTGTGTTTACAGACTGACTTCACTTTACCCACCTCCATACTGCCCTTTCTCCTTGGCAGACCCAATCTGATGGGCAGAAACTCCTGGTTTCCCAAGATTACTAATGCTGAGCTCTTTCCCTATGATCTTTGAAGTCCCACAATATCTGATTCACCAACGGATGGATGGGGTGTACTGCAAAATGATAGGAGTGTGTTATCTGTACACAAAAGGGTTGAGATATTAGAGTCCCCAAAGAGTAAGATCACATAGTACAGTTACTTGCTACAAAATGTTTAAAAAACATGAAGCCTTTGCACAGAATCAAGGACTCAAATTGGCTAACTTTGCCACCAGAAAGTTATAATTGTGCAAACCATGATTTATCAGCTTTTATGTAGTTTTATATTTTTGCCTTTTGATTCGATTGTTTATTCCTTTTACATATAAGAACCGTGAATTAATATTGTACCTGCATTTGCCACTTTATTTTTTCCATCTTTCATTTCTTTTTCATTCTCTATTCCTTCTCTACTACTTTCTCTTGTGTCAAGTGCATATTTTGCAATGTGATATAAATCCCTATACTTTTTTCATTGGATCATTTTTTTCCTTATACCTATTCTGAGGTTTACCATATATACCTCAACAGATTTAAATTCCTCCTTACTGAATCCCATAAATAAATAAAAATGTTGCTCCTATGTAGCTATGTGCTTTTATTATATATCTTATAAGCATATTTGCACATGACATTATGTATGCTCTATGTCACAAGTTTAATAAAACATTGTAATAATTATGAAATATGTCTATTAAATCTTTAAAAAGCAAGTAATTGGAAAAGAGCTTCAGAGCTCTGTGTTCTCAAGGACTCTGTTTTATCTTGGGCAAATTCTCTGAGTCACTGCTTCAGGCATTGCGTGAAGAAAGCAGCCTGTAGACTTCCTGTTTTGCTTCTCATCTTCCAGGGTGATTGGGCTCCACATTTTTAGTCTGCCTGGGGTAGAACCTCCACCCATCTGTGGTGCTGAGTGGAGGAAAGATGCTCTTGGTCTCTTAGTCACACTCAACAAAAATTTACCTTCTGAAACCTGGAGCTGGAGGAGATGAAATGTTGGCAGCTCGACCCTCCTAGCAAAGCAGTATATCTCTTGATTGATTACTGAGGAGACAGAAGCCATGTCTGTTCACCAAACCTACCCAGGTTGGGGCATTTTTACCAAGGTAGCTGGGAAATAGAAATGGGGGGATATAGAAGGTTTGGGGTCAAGTGCCAAAGCTTCTTGCTATTCTTCACAAATTTTAGTTGATTTTCTCGAATAATGGTTCTTCATTTGTTGTAAGCCTTTAGGAAATTTTTGCAAGACAGCAAATGATTGCTTTTGATTTTAGTCATAGTTTTTATGATTTTTATTTGTTCATTTGTTTCACCAGAGAAACAACTCTGCATTTGTCTGCAGAGTTGGCCATCAATACTTACAATTCTATTCTTCATAGTGCACTTCATCTGCATGCTATTTTTACAATCGTTCATTATTTGCATCTCTCCCCACCTTGGCAACGTAAGGATCTTTCTTGCATGCTACATAGTATTCAACTAATATGTAGATTCTGGCTAATGAACAGCTTGTATACATTTCCTACAAGTGATTCAATCTCCTTTCTTTTCCATTGCCTTTTAAATTACTTAAAAGTGGAGACTACTTTTGTTCATTTCTCTGTTGCCAAGAGCCTGAGATAGTACTCTCCATAGCTAACTTGCAACTTGAATGTTGCCTTGAATTTGATGCATAGATACTATTCTTTCTTCCTATATGACAGAACTAAATGTTTCCACTAGAAGGCAATGTGTTTAGATTTTTAAGAATGACTTATGCAGGAAAACTAATTTTTTTTTCTGATTTGCTGAAGATATTCTTCATTTTAATACTCAAATCCTAAACTCCACAGTTCTAGACAAAATAAAAATTTATCACCTCACTTATATTTAATACTTGAAGAATGCTATAATTTACCAAGTTGATTCAAACAGAAATCCAACTTGTGCAGTTGATTACTATATACACATTTTAAGTTTTTTTGACAACATCTTAAAAATTCAATAACATATAATGTATATATAAAATGAAATAGCATGTCAGACTGGGGATGTAACTCAGCAGTAGGGTGCTTACCTAGAATACACAAGGCCCTAAATTCAATCTACAAGACAAACAAATGACAAAATTCCTCTAAATAAATAATAATGTGTCTATAGCATCCTGTAACTTTCAACCAAAGTAAACAAATTTCATTTACTTTGCTCAGTCTGACACTGCACATACAGGTGCAATACATAAATTAACTATTACTGACATGCAATGAAATAGTTTGAAAAACAAATTTTCTGGACAGTGATATACAAAATCACTCATTCTTATTGCAGTTAGGTTGGGAATCTTTCTTTCTAAGGCATACTATTCCTCTTGTTTTCTACAAAATTTGGAAAATAATATATGCCTGCCTCTGTAACTGTATTGTTTTAAAGATAAAATATGTTGCTTAGACTTAGAATCATGCATATCAGCTCACACATGTGTTTCCCCTTCCTTCCTCTTTCCATGTAACTTTTTTTATTAATTCTCAGATAAAATATCTTTCCTTGCCCACAGACTTATGCTTAGTTCTGGCATCAAGTTATGATACATATTATCTTTAACTTTAAAATACATGAACTACAAAACTTCCACACAAATCTCTCAAGTTCAAACCATGAGCACAAATTCCCAGGCTCAATATCATACAATGGTTCTTGTGTTTGGCTCTCATTCACCTTTTTCTGGCACCCAGGTTTTAGATCTGTCCTCTTGTGAGATTTGACACCCTTTTCATCTGGAATGCTCTCCTATGAGGAAACTTTCTGACTTCTGAAATATGCTGAGACTTATTTGGACTTTTTGTCTTGTTTTGTTTTTGCAGTTTTATAATTCAAATGATGTGGACATTTTTACTCAGATAAATATCTTCAGCATTTTCTCGTACCTGACCAAGTCTAAGACATTAGGTCCAGTGCTAGTTGTTAGTATTTTCCTGATGCCGTGCCTTCACGTGACTGACTGAACCCTGTGCCAGATGAAAGAATAAGTGTTGAATAAGAGCTATCATTTTCTATTGTGATATATTGCCCAATATAACAATTGGGAGACCCTTAGAAGAAAAGAATTGCAATGATCTAACTGAAAAGGAAACCCCACACCTATAATTTTTGGACATTTCCAGAAAGACAGGGCATAGTTTTCAAATATAGAAGGGTTTTTCAGGAGATACACTTTCCTAGAGTCAACCATCACATGTTTTGAGTTTCCAAGAGTCTACTTAAAATCTAAGGATAGACTTATATTTAATTGCAACTAATCACAACAGTGTAACATGAACTTAAAACTTAGTCAAACACACCTATTCCAATGAGCAAAAGACATAAGTACAAAGTATGTACCATCTTCTACTCGCTCAGTGATAGAAAAGATTTAAATGAAAAAACATATCACGCTATGATACGTGAAACAGTTCATACAATTATGCAATGACTATTACTAAGAAAACTGGTTTAACAATTGAATAGAAATTTAAAAAAAAATCTAGAACGTTAACCTGACCTGTGAAGGCTACTTGATAGAGTACAGTTTTATTACTTCTCTGTAAATGAGTTTTTAGAATGCCTCAAAAACTTTTATTCTCTTCATTAGGTAAGCATTCCCCTTAAAATTGTTTCTTTTAATTTACCTAAATAACTTCCTCAGAGTTAATGGAAAAACTAACTTTGACCCTGTCCCAAATCTCAAAATCATTTTGTAAAAAGTACTTGATGGTGTAGAATTACTCTTAAAGTATTACATCTTATTATTAGACAATAAAAATGTAGTAATAATGATTCAGGTCAATGTAGGAAATACTTTTTTGTTCAGGTAATAATAATGTATCAAAATCTCTTCATTCTTATCTCCTCTAAGTTGCTTATATATTTTTAGTTTTAGTTTTTGTTTTTGTCTTTGGGCAGCTAATGAAATGAAAGAAGAGTCAGTTCAATCTATTTGCAGAAACAGTTTACTGACAACTTAAGCCATATACAACAACACTTAGAGTGTAATTGCTTCCTTAACAATAACAATTAAACTTTTCTCTTAGGGATCTCAATGTTTATCTGAACCTTTGTTAACTTGTGTTTGCTGATTTCTTATTAGTTTCTTTTATTTCTTTTTTCTTATTTTCCTCCCCATTCTTAACATTACCTTAGTAGATTTAAAGTTGTATCTCACTTTGGATAGTTGTACTGATTACTTTAAATGTTTAATGATAAATTAAAACACATTATAAAGACAAAATGATCAAATAGACATCACTCTTGCTGGGCCCTGTGGCACGCATCATAATCCCAGTGACAAGGGGAGGTGAAGGTAGGAGGATTATAAGTTTCAGGACAGCCAAGCAATTTATTGAAGCCCTGTATCAAAATGAAATAAAAAGAACTATGGACGGACCTCAGTGTTAAAACACTCCTGGGTTCAAGAGAGTAGTAGAGAGTAACACACACACACACACACACACACACACACACACAGTTTCAATCCTTTACATTTCCCCTTTGCATGAATCATATGCTTAAAATAGGTATCTAAAGAGGCATAAATATACAATGAGTGTTATTAAAATTTTAATTATTATGTATTAATTTTCCTTCAAGTTACTCCTACTTTCCTCTTTTTTATTTTTTTTACCCCGTACTCAAGATTGAACCCAGGGGTGCTTTACCATTGAACATCCCGAGTCTTTTTAATTTGAGACAGGGACTCACTACATTGTCCAGGATGACCTCAAAATTGCCATCCTCCTGCCTCTGACCCTTGAGTAACTGGGATTATAGATGTGCACCAAGGTGACAGGCCTGTCTTTCTGTTTTTAACTAAAGCAGTCACAGGTGCTTTAACTGTGTATCTTTTTACACATCTGTATGTCAACGTCCAGACTCCCCTGTACTCTGCCATTCTCTTGGTCTATGTGGACCATGTATTTTGTCTTTAGATACTCTCAGAGGAAAAAAAAATTTTTTTCTTTGAAAAAGACATCATCTGTCTCCAAAACTTTATATGTGGCCTTTTCATTCTGTAGAGAACTTGAAGCAGCTTGCTGTAATAGGAAAAAATGAGGTTTACACCAGTATGCAGCTTGGGTTCTCAAATTGATTTCTTGAACATGAAACACAGATTCCCACTTTTGTTATATATTTAAAAATACAGATACTAATATTTGATAATATAAGTAAAGAATGTGCTTAATAAATGTAAGCATCTCATCCCTAAAAGTATTTCTAAATCTGGACCGTCTGAATCCTTCATTTGGCCCTGGTTGTCAATTCTTTTCAGAATTTTTCTGAATTCCCTGCAACACGTAAATGCACATTTTGCCTTTGCTCATGTTGTTCCCATGAAACATCCTCAAGTCCTTCCGGGTGACATCCATCACATCTTTCCTAATAATCCTCCTGTGTTATTTCTTTTGTATAACCAACCTATTTGAATTGATGTTAACAGTGGTTTCTCACAAATGTAAATAGGGAAGCAAGGGTGTTTTGTTTTGTTGAGTACATGAGAAGTTTCTTTTATTCATAAGAGTTCATCACTGAGTTCACTGTTGCATGCATAGTCCTTGTACTTACATGGTACACCGTACTATTTTATAAGAACATCCACTACTTTTATTAAAAACATCCAGGCCAGAGTTTAGACAGGATATTTCTTAATTTAGATCAATGAGTACTAAACATATTTATTCTGAAGTAATTTTCAGATAGCTTCAGCATAACTGCGGCCTTGAAGTATCATGTTTCTTCAGGTCTTCACTGATTTTTATCTGCTTTCTCTAGAAGCCATGGCAAAATTGTTTGAATAAATTTTACATTTTATCTAGAGCTGTTTACCATTTGCTTCTTAAATATATATATTTGAAAAAAATCTTTTATTTTATTCTTCTAAGTAAACTTGATTTCCTACAACTAGATACGTGTACTCTAGTTAATTTACATCCTAAAATTATTCACATTCTTCTAACTCGTTGAGTGGTCTAAGACAGTTTAAATTTAATGGACTCTTTTCTTTAGTTTTCTAATGATCACTGATTGTTACAGTATTTTTCAATGTTTATTGTACATTGAAAAAAATAATTTTTAAAGGTAAAACACATACATGCACAAATTCAAGTAAGTGTGACATAAGGACTATTCTCCAAAAGCAATTAAAGAAATTATAGAGAGAATGGAGGCAGGCCTGATGACCCACACCGGTAATCCCAGCAGCTCAAGAGGCTGAGGCAGGAAGATGGTGAGTTCAAAGCCAGCCTCAGCAAAAGTGCAGCAGTAAGCACCTCAGTGAGACCCTGTCTCAAAATATAATACAAAACAAGGCTAGGGATGTGGCTCAGTGGTCAAGTGTCCCTGAGTTCAATCTCCCTTATACCCCTGCCACCTCCAAAAAAAAAAAAAAAAAAAAAAAAGAGAGAGAGAGATTGAAAATTGAAAAGGTTTTGAAGTGTGTGCTCCCTCAGCACTTGGAAATAAAGGGAGTAATCTGAACCTCTAACAAAAGGAAAACAACAGGTAAAGTCCAGGATGCATCCCATCTTCACTGCGGGGCAGTCTGGCACTGAGTCATCAAATGCATTACTAGAATAATATAAAATTTCTTTGTAAATAAAAGCAAATTCATTTGCTGTCTAGTTACAGGGCTCAAAAATGAGACCTTGGGAATTTGGCTGTATTTCCCAAATCTTTTCCCATCCTTCCTAAAGATATGATTTGATCTTCTAGGCACTTGGTTTCTCCCTTTGTAAACTAATATCAACTGTGGTATTGTGTGTGATGTGAGAAATGTGAACATCCAGGGACTAGCACAAATTAAGTATGAGGATATCATTGTGTGCTGATAGTCACTTGCTACCAATATAAATAAATCCTTAATTGGATATAAGTCTTGAGGGAATGCTGTATTTTTTTCCCAGTGCAAACAAAATAATCAATGAATGCTTGTAAAGGTGCTGTTTTCCTTTAATACTGTTAACTGTAAATAGGTTATATCAGGGAGATTCAGATGGACCAATAATGTGATAAGAGCGTGTCTACAGCATGTATAAGTAATTGTCTCACAGGGGCTGGTTCCTGCTGAGTTTGTGAGCAATGTCTACCCAACGAGATTAGGGGAAGTTAGAGATATGAAAATCAAATCACTGATAAGCTTTACAACTTATTTGAAAAATTATGATTTAGCAAAACTTTTCTTTGTTCACAAAATTCCATTCTCTCTCACTAAAATAGTATACTTAACTTCTTTTCCTTCAGTGGTAGACTTCTGTTTTGCAAGTACCAAAATGATAAGCATACGTCATTGCCAGTTCCAAATTACTGGTGGAATATTTAAGAGGCAGAACCTAGTGAAGAAAGTCATCTCCATCACCGGGGGCATGCCCATGACAGGGATATGGAGACAAGGACACTTTTCTTTTACTTTCTGACCACCCTGAGGCAGACAGACTTCCTATACCCACAGTTCCACAGTTTAAGGTACTGAGATGTCACAGCCCAAAAGAAACTTAGCCAAGATATTGTGAATTGAAAACAAGTCAAAATAAGCCCTCTTCATTTAAGTTTATTTTTCTCAGGTATTTTATCACAGTGATGAAGAGCTAACTAACATAGTTCTATTTAACAATAATCTTAAAAATGTGCATGTGAAAACCTACTTGAGTCAGTACTCTATCAAACAATAGCTTTTAAATGCTATTTGTATAGTTGTTTAATATTTTAGTTTTCTTGATATAAAAAAATGTATCCTAAAATGTAATTCAGTTTTATTAATAAAATGTAGTATGCATATTTATGTGTACATATGTAAGGGCATTCTTCCAAACCTATTAAAAGTAGAGAGTTGTGTGTGTGTGTGTGTGTGTGTGTGTGTATAAAGGTCAATATATATACATATACATATCTATGTATATGTATATATATATGTGTGTATTGGTGTTTTTTATTAAGAGCTTACACACCTGAGTGTTTTGACATTATGTTTATGGGACTTATGCTGTATTATCATAATCAGAGCAAAATGGTGTCCGGTCAATCTCTTCTCAGTAAAATTTCTTTCCTCCCCCACCCTTTTTTTTCCTTTGTGTAAAATAATTCTCTGTTCTTAGTTTCTATAAATGCAGTTAATGGAAGCTAAATGCCATCAGCGCATTTGCAAGTAGACTTCATGGAAAAACCAATTCCAGAAAAGTAATTCTCTGGAGGGTCCTAAATCCTAAGGATAGCATAGTCGTGACAAAGTTGAATAAGGCAAACTCCCCAGAGATTAACACATTCAGCTGTTACTGCAGTTCCTAAATTCCATGTCCCCTTTCAATGCTTACTTTGCCTCAAGTTCCTTTGAGGTATTTCAAATTCTGTCTGCTTTTCCCCCTGGTCCACCTGTTTGTACACAATATCTTTATGTTTTTAATTTAACATTTTTGGAATTGTTTCTGCTCATTTGATTCTGCATGCTTTCAAGTGATGTAGGAATTTATAATACACCTTATAGCCATACTTAGTTTTAACAATAGTAAATAACCAGTGGTTAGCTGTACCTAGAATTAATAAAAAAAAATAAATCCATGAAGGATAGTTAGTGACATAGAAACCCACACTATTTGTATCTTATTGCAAACCTAAAAAAATACTTTCTTTTCTAGAGTCCGGTTTTTATTTTTTTTATGAACCTAGTAAATTTTTCTTACATTACATTTTATCACTTAGTAGAAGGGAATTATTTTTATTTTTATGACCACTTTTTGTTTTAAAAGACTGATGATTCAGATAGGTGTTTGAAAGAAAAATAGTACCCATAAGACTTTATAAAATATTTATTAAGATAAAATTGTTAATTCTTTTTTAGAACTGCAGCCTTATCTCTTTTCTTTGTACTTACAATGTGAATTTTAATATAATAAATATATATTCTTAGAATCATCAAAAGAGTGTAAGCACTACAAGTACTGATTATATATAAAGCTACAGTGTCATGATCTATGCAAAAATAAATGCAGTTTATCTTGGAAGAAAGTCCTATCAGTTAAATACTAATAATCCTGAGCAAACATTTTGGTATAAGTCTAAGACTAGAAACACTGAATTTCTGATAGTTTCCCACATATTATTCTACATTCATAAACAAAATATTTAATCATGTTGATTTTCGTTTCATAAAGAAAGCAGTTACAAGTGAATATTTTGCTATTTAGTTGTAGTTATAATATAGGAATCAAGTCATTCATTCAACAAATATTTATTGACCTACCACTATATACTAGGTAATTGTATTAGTCAGTTCTGTATTGCTGTGACCAAAATATCTGTCAAGAATAACTTAGAGTAGGAAAAATTTATTTTGGTTCATGGTTTCAAAAGTTCAGTTCCTGATTGGCCAACTCCATTGCTCTGAACTTTTGATGTAGCCGAGAAAAGTCACACAGCTCATGGCAGTCAGGAAAGAGGGGTGGGAAGAGACAGAAGGAGGAAAGCCTTGAGACAAATATGTTATATTATAATGGTATATAATACAAGAACCAGGCTCCCAATGACCCACTTCCTTCTGAGATGCCCCACTTGCCTACAGTCATCATCTAGTAGTTCATTCAAGTAATTATTCCATCAACTAGATTAATCCATCAATTAGGTTATAGTCCCAATCACTGCCTAAAATCCCCACCTTTGAACATGGCTGCTTTGGGATCATGAGTTTTTGGGGGGACATTTCTAGATCCAAATCATAACATTAATGTTTGATGTATTTGGGATTCATCAAGTGTGATATAGAAGAGAGGGGCTTGGTGGTCTCTGATTATAGTCTTAGCTGCTATGAAGGGCTGGAACAGAAGAATTGTGAATTTAGGTCAATCTTGGGCAACATAGTGGGACACTGGCTCCAAAAACAAACAAATAATAAATAAATAAACAGGAAGTGTACAGCAGTATCTGACCTTGTGAAGTTTATATCCTGAAGGAAAAGTAACAAATTCATATACAACTCTTAGAATGTGGCAGACTAATCTATAAATATAGCCTTCCTTTCTTTCTCACACCACGATCATGACTTTAACAATTTTCCTGAGTTTGAAACTGCGTCCCTTTACCTAAAGATGTGTTCTGCTTATACAGTTCAAATTTTTTTCTGTGTTTGGAAGGGTTCTGAAGTATTTCATGAGGACATTTTTGTTAATATTTTTGTATTATTGCATTTATTTGGGCCTGCAAAACAGAAAATTCACCAACTAAAATACTGAGTGTGACCTCTACATATGGAGTTCAATTCGTACCTCAATTCTCTTTTACTGAACTCTAGGGAGTTTTAATCAGAGTTTATCTTTTCACTATTTTTGTTACAGCCTTCTGTATTTTTTCAATAACTTTATACATTTATGAAAAAAACTATAATTCTGTTCACAAGGCATCTCCTACTCTCTCTCTCTCTCTCTGTCTCTCTCTTTAGGTTAACTGGAACTAAATCATGTTGCAATGTTGGCACACAGAAAAACAGCCTGAGTTCCATGTTCCATGAATAAACTGGCCAGCATTTGACCTGAAACATAGGGAGTGCTCATTACTGTTATTTTTCTTCCTTTTTTGTGAGATAGAAGTGCTTCTTTAAAAGTTCTGTCCTTATCATAGGTGTACTAGAGGAAAGAAAGCATCTGTTATGATATCAGTGTCCATATGTTGAGGTTTTAACCTGCAAGGTAATAGGATTACTATTTGGGATTTTGTGGAGCAATTAGGTTCTGAGGTGGAACCCTCATGGAGGGGATTAGGGACTTTAGAGGGTTATCTTTTTCTTTCTGCCTTGTATGGATACAAAAAGGGAGTCATTTACTAAATAAAATCAGACTCTCACATGACATTGAACCTGCAGTTGCCTTGATTTTGGACTTTAAATTCTCCAGAATTGAGAGATAGCTATGTCTATTGCTCAGACCATTCATGCTGAGCTACTCTGTTACAGGAGCCGGAACAGAATTGTGACTAAGTAGTAGCAGCACTGCTGCAGCAAACCTCTAAAAAGACCAACGTGGCTTTGGAAATGAGTTATGGGCCTAGGCTGGATGACCTTTGTATTTCTCTAAATAATGGACATTCAGAGTGATCATGGATAGAGCACAGAAAGAAAAAAGAAATATAAAGGAAGTTTCTCTCTTCTTGGAGCAAAGCTATAAAATTATGAATGGAGTGTTGGTAGAATATAGATGGTAAAACCATTCTGATGAAGTTTCAGAGAGAAATGAAGAACATCTTATTAGGAAGTGGAGGAAAGGCAATATTTACTATGAAAGATCAAAGAACCTGGGTGAAGAGTGTCCATATTCTAGCATTGTGGAACATAGAACTTTCAAGGGATGAAACTCCATATTTAGCTGAGATTTGTACCGAAAGTGCTGGAGAAGTAATGTGGTTCCTTCTAATTACTTATAGCAAAATGTTAGAGGAGCGAAATTAATTGAAGATGGAATTGATAAGCCAGTGGGAATCATAATCTTAAAACTTGGAAATAGTTCATCTATAATGTAAAACACAAGAAAGTGTGTTGAGAAGAGCACATGGGGGTTGGCACAGGGATCATTTGATAAGGGGATTCTTGTAGGTGTGAACTGCAGATTCTATTCACCATGACAACAAAAGCCTATGACCACAGCAACAGTAGCACCGTCAACTGGGACTAAAGAAAGCAGAGAAGTGAGAAGAATGAAAGAAGACTGTCAGCCTTCTGAGGCCTTATAGGAACATATCTCAGAAGCTTTCAGTTGAGAACATGTGTTTTCCTTCAGATCAGATGAAGGACCCCAACATGATTCAACCTCCCTTGGGCTAGTGCCATGGCCCTTCCCAGTGACTTCATAGTGCAGGGTCAATGCCTACAGAACCAGGGGCTGGGAATGCCCAGTGGAGGGCTGCAGGGGCACCTTCCTACATGGTTAGGGCCAACAGAGAGAGCCACAGCATTTACAGAGCCCTGCCCAGTAGTAGGGGTGATGTTAGCACCCCACTGAGTGCAGAAACCTGGACCTGGTCTTAGTGGGCTTGGAGGGCAGAGGAGAATTATTCTTAATACTTAAGGCTGAAGGGAGTCTGACTTGCTACCTTTCATGTTCATGTAGGACCTGTCAATCCTTTAGCCTTGCCTATTCTCCACTTTGGAATGCCAATGTCTGACCTCTGTCCCAGCATTGTGTTTTGAAACACACAACTTGTTTGGTTTCACTGATTCACAGCTGGAAGGGAATTTTGCCTCAGGAGAATCTTACCTCAAGTCTCACCCATATTTGGTTTGGATGCTATTTAGATGAAACTTTGAACTTTAGACTGAAGAGTTGATGTTGGGATAATTTGAGACATTTGGAGTTCTGGGGATAGAATGAACATATTTTGAAGATGAGGACAATAATATTGGTAGACCAGAATGGAATGTTAAGGACAGAGTGCTTGTGAACCTCTGGTCCCTTAACTCTCATCACAAAATCTGAACCTTTAATATGATGGTATTAAGAGATGAGTCTTTAGATGATAATTAAGCTGTGGGAATGGAGCTCACATGTCCTTAAAGAACAGACCCTAGAGAACTTTCTTTCTCTTTCTGCCTTGTGACCATCATCTGCTAAATAAAAAGTTGGACATCACCAGGTATCAGACCTGCTGGCATCTGGATTTTGGACTTTCCAGCCTCCAGAACACTGGGAAATAAATACTTATTGTTTAAATAACACAATCTGTGGTAGTCTAATATAAGAGCCTGAACTGACTGAGCAACTCAGGAGATGCACTCAGATGAATACAATCGGAAAAACATACATACCACTTCCTTAGATTATGCTATCTGGAGGGATTGTGCTGTCTACCACTGAATATATGATATGTTAAGTATATATATATATATATATATATATATATATATATATATATATACTTAACACATCATAAAATCTTGATAGATCTTTATTCCTCTCTATATTAATAGAGTATTTTTTTATTTAAAAGACTACATGATGTGTCCTTAATTTGGTTCAGAGTAGCTTTCATTGCTTTATGGATGGAAGATTGAAGATAAATCTCATGTTCTCTCCTTATTGGTTTTCCAAGAGTTGAAGGCATGTGTCCATAAGAAAACAACAGAATGTGGAAGGAAGTCTCAAAACTATTGAAGGATCAATGTAAGGGAAAGGGAATTTTTAACATCCCTCAACATTGCTATTGTAAGTTATGGCTTTATGGAAAAGAGAGAGAGAGGGGCGGGGGGGGGGAGAGGGAGAGAGAGAGGGAGAGAGAGAAGAGATATCAGGGAGGAGGTGTCAGCAGGAAATAGCTCCTTGCAGTCTGGGGTCTGGGAAATTCCTTAATTCATGTTTACCCTTGGACTGACCTGATGTACTTCCATTGGCCCCATCTCACATTTAGAATGAGAAATTAATACAATAAGAAAAAAAATCACTTTCAAATTGCAAATGGCAAAAACATCTTTTTGTAAACATTAACTCTGGATAAGAAGACAAAGATGGCTGTTACATTCGAGGCACTGTCAAAGTATCTTAAATTAACTAATACGGAGAATCAGTCTTTAAGCTTGATTTATTAAATCTTTACTAGATTAAAAATTGAGATTTGTTAGTTTGTGTGACATGTCCAATAGTTTACCACCAGTAAATGCTCTTCTAAGGACTGATGCCTGAGTTTGCTCAGACCCTATGGCATTTCCTCTGTTCATAAAGCCATTACAATTTCTAGCATCATATTCTATAAGTAAATCATCATGCACTTTTGGTCAGACAATTGCTATGTGTTTGCTTTTGTTTTGTTTCTATGACACAACAAAAAGAAAGCATTCCTTTTTCTCACCTAACGGCACTACTGCCCACATCCAGATCTTGTGCTGTGACAGCACCAATGATGGTCCCGACTGGGGTGTCTTCATAAACCTCCATGGTGTAGAGTGGCTTGCTAAACACGGGAGGCTCATCTACATCCAGCACACTGATTTTCACCGTAGCAGTGTCTTTGAAAGGGCCAGCGGAGTGAAACCGGTGGTCAAGGTGAAGGTTGGATGCCTCTACTTTGAAAGTATATGCCTTCTTTGTTTCAAAATCTAAAGGCTGCAGTTAGGACAAATCAAAAGCAAAGTGTTACATTGGTATAGAACGTGGCAGCGTGAATTGTGAACACTGCTTCAGAACAATGCAAGTTAGTATCAATTACACTGGTTTCGAAATGTCTCACTTTCATAATTAGTGGGTAAGTAAAGCACAAGGTCAAACATTCTAGGTGACTGTAAAGAAAATCTGTTGCCTGTATTAAATGTACTTAACATACTTGGGAGCATGCATACTGGACAGGGCTTACTCATTTTACCAAAGAAACATGAAAACAGTTTAGGAGCATGCTTCTCAGATCTTATCCAATGCTGACATCTAGTGGACATAAGCAATGATAAAGAAATTGAACAAAAATCGAATTATACATATCAAGATTTTTAGATTCCATTTGCAAATTTGGCATAACAAAATATGTATTTAAGCCCATTTTTCTCAGTCTGCCATTAGTACAATTTTCTGTTAAATAATTTTGAATTTCTAAGTCTTTTTTATTAGAAAACATCTATATCGGGATTCAGAATCACAGAGAATGATAATTATGAAGAGTGTTGGTCTTTTGTATTCCCAGCACTGCATATAAATACTGGGTACTTCCATGCATTGTCAGTAAGTATTACCAATAATTATGGTTTTAAACATATATGATCAAATTAAATAAGGCATTGGCATATAAAATACAAGTCATTTTCCATATCTTCAATGATGTTCAATTTTAACCTGCTACTACTTACCTTCACCCTCACTGTAAATATTAGTTTTATTATCAAAGTAACTGAAAATGCTATATTCAAGAAATATGGTGCTATTCTAGTGCTTTGTTAAGTGATAAAGCTTAAGGCCAATGACTCTGAATTCTAATCTCCAAGGAAAAACTAAGACAATACAAATTTAAGATTAACAGTAAATATGGGGACTTGTAAAGTTTGCTTTCTAAAGCAGTTCCCTGTAGTATGACCACAATGATTTGCTAATTGCCTTGTCAGCATCTGTTCCTTTGTCTTTATTAAGTACATTAGAGGAAACTCAAGGAGGTTTATTTTTCCCTTTTAAAGATATGAGTGTTATTTTATTTGTTTCCTCTGAGAAAATGAAAAGAAAAAAATCACTTACATCCTTAAGTATTCTCACAATTCAATGGAATCTCCTATGGCAATAACAGTAATAAGTCTTGTATTTGGCATCAAGTCTCTTCACAGTATTTTTAATACATGAGAACTTACATTTATTTCCCCTTTAATTACTCCTTTTATTTTATCAAGTTCATTACCTTCTTATTCATATTTGTATCTGTTCTGTGCAAATGATTGATTAGACTTTATCATAATTTATTCTTATCTGTTAAAATATAACATTGATTTCCCTCCATTTTCATTATTTTCCTGTTAGAAATTCTTATTTCTCTTAATACAAATAGAAATAAAGTTGATAATATGATCACTTGTCCTGTGAATAGAAATTTAATATCTAAGAATGCAGATATAAGGGGATAATTCCAAGATGATATTTTGACCCACCTAAAGTTTGACTCTCATGCTTTGAGAAAGGAATCAGATTCAAGAAAATACAGTTAATTTCCAGAAAAAAGATGGTAAAACATTATTCAAGACAAAAAGAAGAAATCAGTAGATGTAGTGAGAATGGATAGCTTGGAATAAACCAAGATGAGACCAAGATGAGATAGGACACACATTTTAAATATTGATGGACCATAATGTTGAATGCAAGTTAGGCTTGTTATGTTAGTTTCTGAGTAGAGAATTAATAATAATTTAAATTCTTAAGAAGAGTAATTGTAGTTTGGAAAAAGGAAGAGACAAAAAACAAATTGAAACTTTCAGCACTGAATTAATTAAATTATAAAAAGTGCTGGCAAAGCAAGAGATATCCCCCAGAAGAACAGAAGGGTACAAAGATAAGTAAGATTTTTTTTCTTCTTTCAACATTAAATGACTTATAGAATAGGGGCATCTTGTCTAATGCAAGAGTTTGAAGAAGCAATAAATTTCACTTAAAATAACTTAGGAGATGCCTGAAAAAGAAAAGTATGTAAGATAAAAAGGTACAGTAGCTAATTCAAATTAAAGAACATATAAAGTATTTTTTGCTTATAAATAATAAGTGCTCTATAAATGTTAAACAATATGATATTTCTCTGAAAGTGAACCCTAACTTCTATCTTGATGCATGTAGATTTTATCAGCTTAGGAATCCTTCTTCCCAAAGCAAACTGAGTTGTTCCAGCTCATAGTTATTCTTTTTTGGGTCCCATATCTACTGCTATCATAGAATGTAGGCATTGGTTCCAATTATTTGCCATGTCTCTCTTTAATGTCCCCCTAGATATTGAAATGTCTCTGACTATCTGTATAAGTGTGCATATTTGCATATATAATTTTATTTTCCCTCTTGATTATACATTACATCTGTCTGGATGAACTTGACTCTTTATTGATAAATTCATTTCAAGCCAGAGATCAAAAGGACTTCTGAAATCTTTACCACTTTATTTTTAGTTTTTCAGGAGACAAGACATGATCTAGGTTTTTTAAGAACTCCTGACTTATCACAAAAGATAAGAATTTGACAGTCATGGAAATAGAGACAGAGATGAAAGAAGCTTTTTGTACATATAGATTTTTTTTTTTTTGCAACTGAAAAGTTATATCCTACAGAGATCAAAGAACAGGAGAAAATTTTGAGAGAAATACCACAATAATGTCCTAGGTAGAGTTAGTTCTTCATAATCCTGACCCTTAGGCAAACTCACAAAATGGTGTAGCTCCAAAAGAGCAAAGATCAATAATCATCTCTGTACTTGACTTTACCCATCTACCTGATTAACCAATTCCATATTTGGAGGGAATTAACTTTTATTTCATAATCTATAAAAATCTAACATCTCATAAAATTAAAGAACAGAAAAGAATATTTTGTAAATGCTAGAAAATTAGCTCTATTTTTGATGGGATTAAATTATGATGAAGTTGAAATATTTCAGTTCTTACACAATAATTTGAGAACTCCATGACACTGCTCAGGGCACATTCAATTTGATGGACCTTTCTAGAAGAGTAAGACAAAGTTTAAAGATAATTTAGCCGAGCCATGTCTTTGGATGTTTCCATAAAGGAAGATTAGTGAGACCAGAATTTTTAGGAAACCGTTCACAATTAGGAAATTGTGCTACATAAGACCGTGACTATGGTGAATTGGAAAATGGCATATTAAACTGCTCTCTGGAAAACAAAGTGAGCAAAGGGGCCAATTTCACCTTCTGCTTTTTTGTGTGTGTTATCACTTTCTTTGCTCTTTGCTGAATTCCTGACCTTTTAAAATAACATAAACTGTTAAGAGAAAAAGGTTTTCTGCTAACTTCAAAGGAGGATGAGCTATTTTTAATATTAGATATGAGAATAACTCCATAGGTTCTTCTGGGACTCATCTTGTTTCCAGATAATGTTGAGTGGAAATGGATACCTATAAATTATAGATATATAAAAACTGGGAAAGAACAGCTGTGCAGACAGAATTCTGAGATGCTCCCAACATTTTTGACTCCATTGTCCCCCACCATTGTGTACATATAGATGATTCTGCCCCTTAGTGTTGAGGGGCCCATGAATTAAATGGCATATTACTCTTATCAATTTGTTGAGTTCTGTGGAAAAATTAATTATGCAGATATAACGAAGGTCTTTAATCACTTGACATTGACTTTAGAGAGATTTCCTAGAGATGTCTGACCTAGCAAATGATGCAGATGATTCTGGCTGGTCTTGAGCAAGTAAACTTGTGAGCACAGGAGCCCGCGTGGCAAGTACCTAAAGGATACCTGTGAGGATGGAGACTTGATCTCAGCCAAGAACTAAAAAAACAATCAATGAACTCAGTCATAAAATCTCACCACAGTGAATTCTGCAGGCAACCAGTTAGTTTGGTAAAGGACTCCAACCTTGTATCAGATTGCAACTCCAACCCACACCTTCAATTCAGCCTAAGAAGTTCAGAGTGAAGGACCAGGGCTGTGATTTTGCTGTCTTCTCATCTATGGTGCTATTGCTTCAGTTTTTATGATGAGCATCTACCAGTTTCACCAACGCAGTGAAAGAAACACTCCAAAAAACAAACCAACAAAAACAATGTATCCTTGGCATTAAGGCTATACTCAATCACTGGGTAGGTCTTCAGGGACAACAGAAAGGAAAACTTTGGCAGGACACAAGCGAATGAGGGGTATAAGGTTACCTGAAAGACTAATCCCTTTCAAGACAAGGAGTTAGACAATGAACTTAAATCAGACAACCATGATGAAAAGGCATTAGGAACACACTCTTCCAAAGCAAGTTTATATACCAACTGAACAATAAAGATAAGGTGTTAAGAACATGTATTATTTTGAAAGAAAGTCAAGTTTTCCATGAGTTAATTTTATGATCAATAAAGTCAATGCCTGTGTAGGAGGAGAGGTGAAAAAGCTTACAAATATAACCTCACTGAGGAAAGCATTCAACTCAATATTTCACTAAAAACAATCAAAGATTTGATGAATAAAAGATGCCCTTATACCATATGAGAATGTCCCTATAGCAAAGAAACATTCAATAAAATATGGACATTTCAGATCTAGGCTTTATTTTTGACAAGGTGTTCACAGTATTTCTTATACAATTAAAAATTATATAAATGTATAATCAGAAAAATGAGAGATTGCACTCCATTTATATGTAATCTATCAAAATGTATAAATGCATTCTGTCATGTACAACAAATTAGAACAAATAAAAATTAGTTAAAAAATTTTTAAAAATATACTATTAACTAAAAAGATTATAAAAATCTAAATGTAAAATAGAATAACCATTTGTTAAGTAAAATAAACACTTTATTCAACGTGTCTCTTAAAATACTTAACAGAACTATTTATTTAAAATGAATTTAGTTTTCCTGTACAAAGTTATTGCATTTCAGTTTCTTGTAACACTGAAAAAATTTGAGTTTTAACAAATTGACTTAAGAATCATGGATATTAGTTCAATGTCTGTTTTTTAGTGGCAATAATTTTTGAAACTAATCTTGTAACTAAGACAAAATAAATCAAAACAAAAGCAACAATCTCAGGGATTCTAGCTATACATTTTCATTTATAATTTCCATAAATGAAAAAAGATTCCATCAAGCATTATAGATGCTTAAGTGAATATATGTAATACATATATATATACAGGATAAATTATCACCATCTAAAGAGGCCAGTTATTTTTTTCTAACACATATCATTCTTCACAACAGTGTAAAGGATATGCTTTTCAAAATACATTTTTGTTGACAATAAGCTGTGTGATTTTGAAAAAGTTATTCTTCTTCCCTACACTTCAAATTTCCCATTAGTGAAATCAATAAAACACAACTTTTCTAAATAATTTGCAAAATCTTTTGAACTTTATATAGTTTGTGAGTGAACATGAGTTGTTTGTTTTCTTAGCCAACAAAACATTAAATACCCTTCATATTTCAGAGTTTATCTTTAACAAAGAGGACAAAACATATGATAAAAGACTACATGATAAAAGACTTAGAATGGGCAGAATCAGATATGCCATAAATGAGAGCCATACGTACAACAGGTGCTGGGACAGAAATGCCAACATTTTGGGAAATAAAGTGAGAAATGATCAGTTTGTGGAGAAGGGTTTGAAAGAAAACCTTTAATGATAGGCAAGGGAGATAATGCTTAGTAACAAGAAAGAATTGACATTATTGTGGGCAAGAACCTTCCATGAGAATGTAGAACAGCTCAAGAACTTGGTAAACACCTGCAGTGAATTAGGTGTAATTGAAATGGAGTTTGTGCATGTGTGTTACAGTATGTGCAGAGGATGGTGAAAGAAAATACGCAGCCAGGTCTAGACCTTTCCAGCAATGGGGACCAGATATAGGTCTAAGTATGATGAGCAGATGTAGTTCCTATCATTCATTCACAGAGTGAATGAAGATAAGGGGTGAAGCTAGCAAATAGTCTTCCCAGTGTTGGAAAGGAGTGTTAGAGAAGGATGTTAGCAACATGGGAGAAGAAGATAACATTAAATCCTTTTCAGAATAAGTCACTGGCCAAACTCATTCCCTGTTTGGCAAGAGGAGGTTCGTAGGAATGGAGGAAGCCTAAAATACTCCCTAGAACTTTTGTTTAAAAAAACTACAAAGGAGAAAAGAAGGCTAGGCATGCATCTATTGAGGCTGAAAATGAAAATGGTTTTAGACATTTTGAGCTTGAAAAAACTAGCATTAAGAAATATTCAATTAGGAAAATTCTGCAAGGCAGTAGTAAAATCTGCCTTGGTTTTGTCAATGTGGGGTTAATTTAGAGTTGTGCCTGTTAAGAGAAGTTGGGCAAAGTATTTAAACAATATATAGGAAGTTTAGAACTTAAAAAAAAAAAAAAAGAAAAAAGAAACAAAAAAGATAAAGACAAATAGTGGGGAAAGAAAGAGGAACATAATATTTATAGAAACAAATATGGAATACCTCTTTCTCTGAAATTAGGAATGTCAGAATGACTAAGAGCAGAAACAAATTTGAACTTATTTAATAAATGTTTGTTTGCTCATTTAAAATAGTCTAAAATTTATTTTCATTTTATTCCTAAGAGTTATTCTAAAACTTAACACATGGTGGTGCTGTTACCAAGCCATATAATGTGGAAATACTTCAGTCATTTAAAATGATAAAATAATGAGTTTTACTAATTCATGAGTAAATATGAAATATAAATGCTCAATGGAACCAATGAAAGGGTTCTGGTGAAGAGTCAAATCTTTCATCTCCTGTTTAAAATCCTTCTGTTTTGGATTTAATGTAATCTTAAAATAAAATAATATGCCAAGTTAACATCAAAATGGTAAAAATTTTAATTTCAAAAAATGTTCTACTTATTTTATAATAAACAGACCACCACTTCACCATTCTTCATTTTAAACAGATGTGCCACTACTTAGTTCTTAACATGTATTTTTTATAGAAATGGTACAGAACTGTTTGAGTAATTATGCAGAATATTAAACTGTTCTTTTGTATAATTTTTCACTCTACTGTTTTAATTATCTAATCTATTCATTCAGCAACAAGAAAACTATAGCGTTTCTCAATATATTTACTCATTCAGTCCTAGAAAGTTTTTTAACTGATATAAAATTCCTACTTATTTTTATATCCAAGGACTATCTATCTATCTATATATAATATAGGAATATATTATATATATATATATATATATACACATATATATCTCCAATAGGGAGTAATTACTGACTAAAATATAGTTTATTTGTCTTCATTAGAAGAAATTTACTAAACTTAAAACTTCTGATTTTTCTCATTGCAAACATATCCCACCTCCTAGATTTAATATGTAATTTAAAATTTGAGAAGTATTATTCTAGTTTTTCTATTGTTGGTATTGCTGTATTATTCAAAAACACATAAGATAATTTTCATTTCTGTATACTTTGCTCAGTGTAATATGCAAGAGTAGAATAAGGGTGTTTTTATTTTTATTAGTATTTTGAGCCTTGGAGAGATTTACAAAATTTCCTAATGAAATGTCATCTGTGAAATGACATCCTGACAGAGTCCTCATAAAGTGAATCAAAGTTGAGGTTAAACAATAAAATAAACAAAACGTTTTTCTTCATTGTCCTCAGCTTATATAAACCTGAATCTCATTTTTATCCACTTGCATCCTCACCCTACAGAGGAAAAGGGGAGAAGGATATAGTAAATTAAAACTAAATAAAAAAGTTTTGAAGATGAAACAATAATGAAATTAAGTGCTTCAGAATATTGAATATTTTAATATATTTTAAGTAAGTTAAAAAAGAAAAACTGTTAAATCAAAGATTATACTGTTTTATTCCTCTACTGCAGCTTAAAATTTTGTCAGCCAAAAATTTAAAATAACTGATCTTTAAAATATAGCTATGTATGCACATGTAGGATATATATTTATGGACTTCCTAAATGTATTTAGTATATTTAAAAATGTGATTTAGGAATTTGTTCTAAATCAAAATTCTTGTGTTGCATTTCTATGCTAAGACACAAAATGGGAAACTTTCAAAAAATAATTTTAAGATCATATGGAATTGAAAAACTATTGTGATGTTTACCTACATATTTATTCTTGTTCACTTCATTCTTCAAGGACTCTTAATATTAGTGTGAAATTTAATTTTCCTGAGAACTTACTGTATATATGCTTGAATAGTCTTATTATATGGGCTTCCCCCCAAAATATTCTGTATTTGAAGTACAGTTGTTGTTTGAATTTTTTTTTTTTAATTTTTCATGCACTTTATTCAGCTGGATGTTTTTCCACTATTCTACTTTTATAAAATCATACTGCCATGTTTGATCATGATGTTTATCTATGTATGTATATATACATAAGTACATTCCATACAATGGAACATGTAGGTATATAATTTTAAAATTTTGTTGCCAAACTTATTTTTACATTTAATAGATGTAGTCTATAGATTGCAGTTTTCTTTTCTAACAGAATAGGATACTAGGTAGTGATCGCCTCTAGTGGATCCTTATTTAGAGATCACAGCAAATTACAAATTGAAAGTTAATCCAAGTATTCTATCAGGTTTTGCAAGTACTGAATTGCTTGGTATAATTTTTTAGATGATGAGAATAGTTATAACAATATGTCTTGACTGTTTCTTTAAAATTTAGCCAGAATCACCAATTTTCACAGTATCTACTTCTATAAGCATCTAAATCTGTTTTCTGGATGATTTCAATGGTCTCTTCCCTGAGATATTTCTAGCCTTACTTCCTTATTGTGATTGTCTTCAAAGCACACAGAGTAAATTGACACTATTTGAGGTGGAGGTGATTTCTCTGTAAACTCACCCTAACTTCCCTTATAACCACCAAGTTCAGAGTCCATGACCTGACATACAAGACCTCCATCATGGGACATTGTTGACCTCGTCTCCAACCAACAGTCCCTTTACTCACTGACCCTTTCAGTCTCCTTGTCCATCACTTTCTCCTCAGAGATTTTGCAATAGCTGCTTAGTTACAGTACTAAGCACACTAGTTGTTCATCTCTCTTCAGATTTCTGCTCATATTTCACCATGGCTCAAAAGTCTTCTTGACTTTTAATATAAGACTGCCTTTCATATGCCTTGTTATCTCTTTACCCTAATTTATGTCTCTCAAGCTTGAATTTGTCGTTGCTGACAGTGATATTTTATGTGTTTATTTTCTGATTTCACCAAATGGGTGGATAGTACTGGAGAAGAGGGAATGCGTTTATCTTTGAGTCCAAAATGGATCTGGGACATAGTGGTTACTCCATAAACATCAACTGAATGATGATGGGAAAGCTATAGATACTGAGATTTATTTAGATAAGGAGTTTTATGCCACTAAAATGAATGATTAATCCACCTAAGGAGAAAACTTTTTTCCTTATTAGAGATAACATTTTCCAGATTGATTATCTGCATTATATAATTCAATTTTAATAAGGTATTTCCATAATTTTGTAAATCTCAATGTCAATCCAGTAAAAAAATGAAAGTATTTTCAAAAAATTAAAACAAAATAAAAAAGATATGATACCTACTCGCTTTGAATCTTTCCTAAGTAAAACAGACTGACGATGCATTATTATTGATTTTATAATAGTTAAGTTTATTATAACTTATAACTGCAACACTTCCTTCAAACATTAATTTTTTGACCTCATAAGATAAAGGGCTATAGCACCACTCCTTTTCAAATATATTAAAAAACAAAATTTTTTCCAGATTGACATCTAAACATCAATTACTTGTAGGCATGGATGAAAAATAGTTGTAAATAAAAGTAAATATAAAATATTAAATGATATTGATGAATATAAAATACATTTACAATAGTAATATGAAGGAATATATAAACATAGATATGAATAATGTAGTATTAATTCTTGTGTACCTCAATTTTACTTTGTAAATATACTTAGTTGAATGCTTAAATTTTATGAACTGATTATATATAATTTTTAAAACATTTTTAATATTAACTTATTAATATTTCACATAGTTGTTTCATTTGAACTGATTCTGAAAAATATTTAAATGTTATTACTGTTTTGGAGAGCATTTAATGAGAAAATTAAGTAATAAGTTCACTGATATGTTTACTGAGTAGAAAAGGGAAAAACAAAATTACAAACAATAAATAAATAAACAAGAATTAGACACATTTTTTCCTTTGTGTACTTCTCAAATTCAGCATAAATGCATAATATTTGATGGTATCTTGTGGGTTAATTAACTTCTGGACTAAGTACAATTTATGTACATTTGTAGGGATAAAAGTAAAATGACTATTCCCTATGAAACTTGCATTTATTTTTAAGATGATTTTCATCACAATATATATATATAGAGAAAGTTAAAATTCTAAGTTCCTAAGCAAATATTGGAAGAAAAGACAGATTAATAGTACTGATCACAAAAATATTTCTTCTGGGTTGAAATGATCATAACTAGTAACATCCATGACATTTAATGCAGTTTGGTGTTAACAATATACTTTATACAAGGAGATAGAAAAAGAAGACATAAATTAAATGAGGTTCACTTTTCTATTCCACTCCACTACTCAAAATTCATAGTTTCCTTCATTATAATGGAAGCAATCAATCTATACACCTCCAAAGGAATCAAGATTTCTTTCTCCCATTTAAAAACTCCTTCGTGTGCCGCTACCCAATAAAAGACAAAACTAAGTGTTGGACGGGTAATGATTTCTTTCAAGAGTCCAACTAACTTTGCTTTCCTTCTCTGCTGTCCCTTCCCCTTTCACTTTCTCTCCTTCTCTAAAATTTGGCCAGAATCACCAGTTCTCACAATCTCCACTTCTATAAGCATCTAAGTCTGTTTCTTAATCATCTCTTCATGGGCTAATTTCTAGTCTTACGTCCTAATTGATAAAAATAAAAGTCTTTGTAGACTTTTTTCTTACAGAATCTTCAAGCCTTTTATTATCCTTTCTTATTCTTCCACTTCTGCAGTGAATAAAACTTACCACAATAGTATTCCTCCACTGCAGTATCACCTCTCACCAATAATGTACTAAGTTAGATATTTATTTTCTGTATTCTCCAAAAAGTCATAAAATGCCAAGATCAAACCTGGTAGGATAAAAGTTCATTACCATTTCTATTTTTTTAATTGTTTTTTTTTTTGCATTTATCATCATAAAAATTAGAAATTAAACTCTGGTAAGAATGCAAAAAAATTACATAATCAAACTATTAGGCCTCATTATATCATGAAATAAACACTATTCATGAACATGAAATTCATATTTGTTAAATAACACAGAATAACAGTGTCCATGGGAGTGAATATTTCATAGTTATCAAATTTATTGTTTATTTAAAATATTATTAATTGAAGGAAAATTAAAATTACTTATACCCTTCCATTTTAATTAATTATTAAGTAGTAAACTGTCAAAACCTTTGTTTATATACCTTTTTCAGTTTTATAACTCCTTCTTGTGTATCCTCATCTGTGACGATGTCAAACAAATTTCCTCCATCTCCAGGAACAATATTATACTCAATTTCTGCATTTTGTCCAAAATCAGGATCTACAGCTCTTATTCTTCCAATAGCAGAGCCAACAGGAGAAGATTCAGGAACTTTCAGATGGAAGATACCTGATAAAACATATGTAATTGGCATTGACAGTGAACTAATAAAGCAAAATCATCAGGTTTAAAAAATACAGACTGCAGAAAGTAAATCAAATTTGGAACATCATAGAGCAAAATGCAAAGACAATTTGCTATCGAGTTAGGATTATGACTATATGTAATATCTTCCTTTTCACTTCAGTGGTCCTGCTTTTGAATTTTAACTGGGTATTATAAATAATAGAGTGTTCTATATTAAAATTACCATGTGGAAATATTTTACATATGAATGATATTAATGTATACCTCAAATGTGAGGATGGGAGTCTTCATAATTGGAACCAAAATAATCAATATCAATAAAACAGAATATAAGATACAACACACAAATAAAAAGATAGAGATAATTAATAAATAGATGATAAATAGATAAAAGTTAGATGGATAGTTATTTATAGAAAATTGAGGCTCTGTATCCGAAAAGTAATCATTATGATTATGAATTGATCTTAAAATGAACTGAAATGATGAGTTGTGCACTTATAAAAATTCTAACTCTTGATGAATTTAAATAAAGCATATTGGAGACAAAAATTTCAGTTAATTTTAAATACATATTAACTTGGCCCACATTCAGATATTTTAACTAAGTACAAAAAGTTTGACCTCCCTATTTTTTTTCCTTTTTTGCATTAAAGGAAAAAATAAATGATCATTTTTACCACCAGGTGGAAAAATTACATTACTATGAAATAGATACTGAATCAAAAAAATGTAAAAAATAACTTATCTATGGAAAACATTCCAGGACTATGAAAAATAGTAATGTCCTACAAAAGCAATTTCACAATCAGTGGCAAAATTTGGTAATTTCATCAACCCTGGTAACAGTTAAGTCTTGCCATCAACCCTCCACCTCACAAATACTTATATTTTTTTCTGGTAAATTATGTTCAAATCTGCAATATTTACTGACATTCAAAGAGCATCACTTCAACAGAACAAAGTTTGTCTTAAGAGGACTAAATATCTACAAATCTATCTAACTTGTTTCTTTAATGTACAAACAGAAGGTATATTTTATAGTGGACTAAAATAATTATGTTTAAGTAATTAATTATTTAGTGTTACACATATGAGATGTCGTTCTAAAAGAATGTACTATACAGTTTAAAAAAAATAAGCAATACAAACAAAAGATACTAAAACTTCTCAGTGGCAACATTGGAGTATTAATATAGACTTTATGAAGGAATCCCAGGTAAGGAAAGTCATAGTAATTGATCAAAGTAGCCATTTCTCATAAACTAGTGTTATTTCATTAGGTTTCATTTGCCAAACAAGACAGTGGCTGTCAGATGTTCAAGGTTTACTAAATTTAAAACAGGGTTTAAAATGCAAGCCAATGAGGACAAATAAAATGAAAGTTTTAAAAGTTTCCCCATTGTCTCCAAGCAGGATAAAGAGGGACGGACGTTCAAGGGCAATCTGTCTTTTATTAAGTAGTGACAAGTATCTAGTAGAAATTAATGTGGTCATTTCACCTAGATTCTTCAGATCACAAATATTTCTCAATAGGTACATAATACCCAATCCTGTTGAGAGATTCCTGAGATTTTAGCAAGCCTGAGGATGCTTGAATTTGTATTTAATGTGGTAAGAAGGCAGGGGGTATGGTCAGTCAAGTTTTATTCAACTTCTCAGAGACAAATTCCAAAGAGAAAGGGCACAGAACAGATTATGTGAGATACTTTTCATTTCCATTTTCCACTTTTAATGTCCACTAAATGGAAATATGATTTATTAAAAAGTGAGTCTATAAACTCTGAATCTTTCTGTGTGATTGGGATAATGAGTCAGAAGAAACAATAAAAGCCTTGAATTGATAGTATGAATGGTCTCAGTCCAATCTCATGGCCCATCAGTAAGTATTAGAGTCTTGAATTTTTCCTGATAAGATAGAGAAATGGAAGTTTATGTTGAATGAGTATGATAAATCTCCCTGTATTAGAATATTTAGTTAGGAAATGTATTGCTAAAGATTACAAAGGAAAGGCTGAAAACTGATTTGAGAGAGATAGCATGCTGCTCTGTACAGGGGATTTCTATTAGGTTAAGGGTACCTCCCTAGGGACAGAAGGCAAGTGTTGATGAAATCCTTTTTTTTATAATTTTTTAAAATTATTTTTATTTAGATTTTAATTTTTACAGACTGCATTTTGATTCATTGTACACAAATAGGGTACATAATTTCATTTCTATGGTTGTACACAATGTAGATTCATACCATTCGTGTAATCATACATGTACATAGGGTAAGGATATCTGTCTCATTCCACCATTTTTCATAACCCTCTCCCTCCATTTTCTTCTATATATTCTATATTACCCCCAATATTCTCTCATTCCCCACCCCCACACCCATTATATATCATCCTCTACTTATCAGGGAAAACATTCGACCTTTGGTTTTTTGGACTTGGCTTATTTCACTTAGCATGATATTCTCCAATTCCATCCATTTATTTGCAAATGCCATAATATTATTCTTCTTTATGGCTGAATAGTATTCCATTATGTATCTATACCAGAGTTTCTTTATCCATTCATCTGTTGAAGGGCATCTAGGTTGGTCCCACAATCTAGCTATTGTGAACTGAGCTGCTATAAACATTGATGTGACTGTGTTACTGTAGTTTGCTGATATTAGGTCCTTTGAGTATAAACCGAGGAGTGGGATGACTGGGTCAAAAGGTGGGTCCATTCCAAGTTTTCTTAGGATTCTCAATACTGCTTTCCAAAGTGACTGCACCAATTTGCAACTCCACCAGCAATGTAAAAGTGTGCCTTTTCCCTCACATCCATCGGATGAAATCTTTAAGAAAAACAGGAGGGGCTGGGGTTGTGGCTCAGTGGTAAAGTCCTAGTACCTGTGAGGCATTGGATTCTATCCTCAGCACCACATGTACATAAATAAAAGTTATTGTGTCCATCTACAACTAAAAATTTATATATATATATAAGAAATGAAAAACAGGAGGATCTAAAGAGCAGAGGGTATTTCTGTAGACACTATCCAGTATGTTCAGTTATAGCAGCTTCAAGTTACACATGATTCCGTAAGGTAGCTTTTCATTTGAAAAGTATAGAAGCAAAAATAAATAAATTGAATAGGGAGAAAAACAATACAGTGCAGTGGCATCTCTACTGAATCATAGTTCATGAGTGTGGAAAGTTTAAACAGAACTGAGACCTTCCATTGTGAGAAAAATCTCTTTAAACTTTGAAGGATAGTCCTAAGGGCACCAACTAGTGAAGACTATAGATGAAATAACCTCCCTTCAAGACACTATGCTGAGATATGAATTTTATGCTGTATAAAAGAACTCTTTATGAGGACAATAATAATAAATGTGAAGATAGCTATCCTTTGTAGTACTCTATCAGTATAAGTTGTAAGTTATCTAAGCAGTTCTTTTTGAAAACTGTCATCTCAGAATATTCTCACAAATTTCATTAATATTTAATAGCATTGGAAAACTTGAGATAAATTCAGAGTTACATTGTCCATATTTGATTGCTGTAACAGCATTCCACTAACCTGTATCCCTTAAAATTAAGACATAATAGAAGTAAAGAAATGATTCACCACTTACATTTCTTCTGTGCTTTGAGGTTTTAGTGCATGCAAAACTCAAATACACAGAGCAGTGGATTTCCTGTTCTTTACATAACAGACATACATTTCAGTAAGGTGGGAGATGTACAAGTTCATTAAGACAAGCATTTCTCTGTAAAATACTGCAGCTGGTAATAGAGTCTACAGAGTACGGAAAAAGTCAGAGAAACTGTGCATTAGTCATGTCAGATTGTTTAGGTTGTCGGTTTGTTTTCAGTGACTTGACATTTTATCATTTCTAGAATCTCAACAGCAATAAAGCTGGGGTCATTCAGATTAATTCAGAACTCCGAAGTAATCTTCAACTGTGCCAAAGTCGAATCGTTTATGATGTACTATGAAATTACACTGCCACCATCTTCTAGCGTCCTACTTTTGATGCATATGAAACATCTTAATGGCACTACCTGTACAACACAGATTAAGAAATAAAGTGGGTGACAGAATTTGCCCATGAAGTTACTAAAATATATATTTACATATTCATCGACTGCACAAACTATGCTTTACAAAATCACCTTTTCCCTTGGAAAAGGAGAAATATACCAGGTAATGAATGAACTAAGGTGGAATTTTAATGATTGAATTCTTTAACTTCTTATAGGTAATATTCCTTAGTAATTCCAAAGGTTAAAAAAATAGCTGTTAGTCATAGGTTAAGTAGACATTCTCTGAGTAACTATATTATTTGAAGAACATATACTTTGATTTTTAGGTTTATATTGTGTGAGTGTAAGGAACATTCATTGCCACCTAATGACAAACAAAATGGAAACAAAATGTACTTTCCTTCAATTTTTCTCTTTGAGAAAATTCAGAAGCATTAATGAAAACATCAAAAGATATATATTTACTTAACAGAATATAAATACTGCTTTAATTTACTGAGAAAATAGATTATAATATATAACTATATTAAATGAATGGACAAATTATAAATATCATGAAAACCTTCAGCAATATGAAAATTTAAAAAGATGGAATATATTGTTATGAAATTACTTTCAAAATACATTTTACATTTAATGCATTAAATCTTCAGGTAACAAAAATTTGTATAAGAACTCAATGTTCAACAATTTATAAAGACATATATAACAGGTAACTAATGTGGACATAATTAGTACTCAAAAATACTAGAAGTTCACTGAAGGGAAGGGAGTGGGAATAGGAAAGATAATAGAATGAATTGGACATAAGTTTCCTATGTTCTTATATGAATACATGACCAGTGTAACTCAACATCATGTAAAACCCCCAAAATGAGAAGTTATACTCTATGTATGTATGATATGTCAAGATAAATTCTACCATCATGTATAACTAAAAAAAACAAATACAAAATTTTTTAAAATACTAGAATACTAGAAATATGGAAGGTTTAAGGATAATTTGATAAGAATTGTTAAACATTTCAAGAACCCAAAAACTTACCTCAAAAATGTATCTTTGAGTCCACCTAAATAATTAGACTACTTCTTAAAGAATTATGTTTACATTTAATACTCAGAATGTATATATGCATATGCATACACAATCACCAAACTGTAGATTCCGTAATGGAATTTAGACATAGAGTTGTTTAAATTATGATACTGCATGTTTTTTGCTTGAAATACCATTTAATTGTACCTAATTGCATATAATTTGATTTCTTAAGCAAATTTAATAGTATACAAATAATGTATTACATAAATAATGTATCAGAGGAAGCAAACAACAACATCTTTGTGAATAAAAAGGAACTCGTCTTGAAAATTGGAGAATTCAGGAATAACAATATACATTGATGGTCGAATTACATGTTATACCCTCTGTCTTCAAAATCTTAAAACATTTTTTTAGTTAAAGGAATAGAAACACTGTATACAAGAAAAGACCAATCTGGTGACAACATTAGATTCAAGCTGGACTTTGTTCAAGCACACTAAACATACTGTGAGTAGGACTTCAGGAATGACAAAAATATGCACTCGTACCCATTCTCAGAATGTCTATGAGATGAGTGACAATAATGTGAAGAGAGCTAGTATTTGTTCATCTCTACTAAGTATTCTAAAAGGCTCTTCTTGAAAATTGTCACAAATATGCTCACAAATTTATCATTACCTAAAGGCATTGAGAAACTTCTTTGAAAGATAAGTATTTTCCATAAATGATTGACTTAGTAACAGTGAAGACTGAACATATTTTTGAAAATGTCAAGTATTTGGCTCCCATAATATAGTAATATAGCTTTACTATATGAGTTAAATTATTTAAAATGTGATAGTAGAAAAAAAGGAAATTCAAAGAACTCAGAACAGGAGAGGAAAACAAAATAGGTGTAAAATATAATGGAAAACAACTTTAATATATCATAGTAAGTTAAAAACTTTTATATCTAATACAATCTCAATTCTTCAAAAATAAAGGAGAGAAGAATGTTTATAAAGGTTATAAATGTTCATTCTAAATTGTAAATGCACACACATTTACAATTAATTGCTGTCGCTGGCTCTTTGCGGTACCAAATCCGCAGATATTTGTCACCGCCTGGAGCAACAATTTGCGCGGGTCTTTACGGGTGGTGGACTGGAAACTGAGTTACTTCTATTTCTGAGCTACTTCCTTACTTGCTTGCTTGTTTATGGAGGATAAAGGAAATGAGGTTTACTTTCTTTGAGAGGAGAGAGAGAGAGAGGCTTTGCATAAGAGAGAAAGAGAGATTTTGCTTAAGAGAGAGAGAGACTACACTTTCAGAGATCTAAGTCTTCTTAGGCTTCTGCTGCTTCTTCTTAAAGGTGCGTCCTGCATCCTGTGAACTAAGGGTGCATCTACCTAAGGTGCTTTAGTGATGTGTCCCACGTACTGCGATCTGCCTATCTGCAATCTAAAGATGTGTTCTCAGTTCTCCGCTCTGTGATTTGCCTTCCGCCGCTGCCCCTACTTGCTGCTTCTATCTGCTTGCCGCTTCTTCTTCTTCCTTTCTGCTAATGGTTTCTCTGCTTCTTTCTGCTAGCTGCTGCTCTTTACCTTCTCCCTACTGCCCACTTACATTCCCTCCAAGAGGCAGAGGGCAGAGCCACGCCAGTTGAGATCAGGCGAGGAACCAGCTGTCCAATCAGGAGCAGGCACGAGCAGGAGCACTCAGGAACACCTGTGCCCGTGTACCGCAGATGTGATCAAAACAGCTTCTGACTGGCTGCCAGGCGCCATCTTGGTGAGTCCGCATGGCATAGCCCCCAACAAATTGCTATGTACATGATATCTAAAATTAATAGACTGAATTTTATGAATTCTTTGTAACTATAGTAATATTCCTTTTCTAAGAGCAATAAGAATCCATTCATCTAAAACTTCTAGTTCTCAGCAAATGAAAACAGTGCAAAAATATTGGGCCAGATGTGAATCATCTTTATATAGTAAATTAATTCCTAAGTGTGCCTTTAATCCAGGTAATTGATATTAGGCCCAACTACAAATTTTAGGAACTTTATCTACAGAATGACAAAGATAGTACAAGAATGAATGAACACAAGATTATACTCTATTTATGTATGATATATCAAAATGTATAAATGCATTCTATTGTGATGTACAACTAATTAGAACAAATAAAATAAAAAGAAATTAAAATAAGAATGAACAAATGGAATATTTACAGGTATTTTTTAGAATTCAAATCTCTATCTTTTGAACACTTATATAAAAGCATAAAAATTTTACATATTTATGGGTTTCCATCTTACCTTTCAAAACATGTATATATTTTGTAATGTTCAAATGAGTTTAAACATAGGTAGCAGTGCATTTGACAGTATTTATACTTTAGTGTCATTGCAGACTTTAATTAAAGAATCACAAAAATTAAACTAGACTGATGACTCCAAAGTTCTAAAGCAAATTCACAATTTTATTCCATGTGTGTGATATTTAGGCTGAGTCTGAGCTGAACCAACTTGATATTTCATCTGTGAGTTCAGCTAATAGGAAACAATCCACAGAATCATCAATCCATAGAATCAATCCACAGAAGCAACCACATGAAAAAGCTGATAGGCTCAGAATTTCCTGCCCTATAATTTTCTTTGTTCAGTTACTCCCACTGTGATCTATCAACTCTAATGTCCGAAGGACTACTGGTATATTAATCTCTATAGATTCCCATCTTTTCCCTGTCCTTTCCTTGTCCAACTGAAAAGCTCGATTTATCATTTCAATATAATATTAACCTGTGGCCTACATATATTTCCCATTCTCCCCCTTTGTTTTTAATAACAGGTGTTGAACCCAGGGATGCTTAAGAATTGAACCACATCCCCAGCCCTTTTTTAATATTTTATTTAGAGACAGGGTCCTACTGAGTTACTAAATTGCTGAGGCTGGATTTGAACATGTGATTCTTTGGCTTTAGCCTCCAAGCTGCTGGGATTACAGGAGCGAGCCGTCACACCTGGCTTCCCATATTCTTTTTTTTTTTTTTTTTTTTACTATATCTGACAAAGCCAACCCTTAATGGTGGTAATTATCCTTCTAAAGGGGAGCTGAGTAATACTAAGAAAAACCAAGAAAGACAGCTAGATATCAGTGTAAATTATGATCATTAACCCCACATTCACCTTCCTCATTGCCTGCAAAGCATGCATTCTATTTTCATTTCTATTTTAAACCAATCTATTCTCCACAAACTCAGCTTCTCTAAGTTCACTACTCCCTTTCCCAGTTGGAGACTCTCATTTTTATTTTGCAGAATAACCTTAAAATGATATGTAGGAGACTTTTCTGCTTCCAAACCTGCAAACCATCCCTCACTAATATTCATGCTATTGGAATAGGCACAGCATGTTCCTTTTTCTCCCTCTGCCTCTCTCCATTTCCTCAGTGAGTGTCTTCCCTTGAATGAAAACAATGTTGAGCCAGAATATCATCTGCAGTGGGAACTACGACTTAGTAGTCAGCTGTATGCTCCCCATTAACTCTCAGAGGTGTTCCCACCCAAGTGTAGGACGCAGCAAAGCTCGGGGTCTGGTGTGTCCTAGTTTGAAGGTGTAGTTTTGCTTCTCCAGGTCTGTTTTGTCTGAGTAGCAATGAATGAAGGGCTCTTGGAAGCACCTCCTCCTATATCCCCTAAAAGCATGGTATGGCCTCTACTCTGACAGAACACTGTCTAGCCTTGAGATTCCTCAGTGATTCACTCCACACAGATTCTCAATTAGAGGAAAATCTCCTGTGTAGGACTTAACATGATAATCAGTTGGTTTTCTCTTCTGCATATATATTCTTACCCTCCCTTTTGTTATCATGTAATTATTTTTCCAAACAGCTTTCCTAGGATACTTCCACATTCTTAAACATATGGCAGGGACCATCCCAAGAATTTGCTCCCTGTCTGGAAGATACAGCCGCCGTCATTATCAGTCCTGGTTGCATGAAATGCTCTTCTCCCCACAGCTGAGGGCAGGGAAAGGGCAACCACACCCCTTTCTTTGATTTTATGGGGACTGTTCATCACTCTCTCAAAGAATTCCTCTGCACAAATTTTTTTCTTTCACTCCCTGTACTCTATAAAAAGTGTTTTTAAATACCACAAAATAACTTGTTCTGATTAATGGCTCCAACAGTCTTAAATACATCCTGACATTTTCATTGTCAATTTTCCTGGGGCAATACTTTGCTGGGTGATACCCACTGTATCTCATCATCACGGTAAAAACTTCAATAATAACCTCTTGCTATATCTGTAATCATTCTGACCCCCCCTTTTTATCCAATTTCAAATGAGATACCCTCATCTCCACTTATACTATTAAATTCTAGCAATGTGTTTGTACAATATATCATAGTCTTTTTTCACTGTTAATATTCTTCTTAACTGACATATTCCCAAGAATACACAAAGTGTTTGTGTTTGATTAGTTTACAAAGTTTTTCCTTTGCTCTGAACTGAATCCAGGCACCTTTTTAATTATTTTCCTCTTTCTAACATAATTTCTCATCAATTGTCACTGTGGCCTACTCCTACCTAACAACCATGCCACAAGTAGACTTAGGCCCGTTTCTGAAGCCCCTGCTCTATAAAAATTTCCTCTGACATTGCCAGTTATTTCTGTCACTAAATCCTTGACAATTTTTCTGCAGCATTCAACCCTCTTGGTCATTCCCTCTTTTTCAAAGCACATTTCTCTTTAACATTTCTGACAGTCTACAGAGTTCTGGTCACTTCACAGCTGCCCCCTCCCCAACTCCCTTTGTTAGTGTCCTCAAGATGAGATAAGAATTTTGCAGCATGTTAGCTTCATATGGAAAGATTTGGAGAAAATGCTGCAGTCCAAGAATAACCCCAAGAAGTGTTAACTTAGTGATTCTGAGTTTAGACCTAACCTCCTATTCTACATGACAATCATCGTCAAGAACCATTATCTCCAGCTGTCCTCAGTTTTTTCTCTTCTAGTTAATTTCATCTATCCCCTTGATTTCATTTACTATCTTCCCACTAAAATTCTTTATATTTTTACTTCTATATACAACTGTTGAGTTTCATATTTGGCAAAACATTATTGTGTTCCAAAACTTCAAGACATCAATCTTGATATATTCAAAATGGAGACTAAAGGCTTGCAGTGGCCCCCGAAGATCTCTAATAGTCACTAATATTCACTGTCTCAGCAAGTAGTGTTACTATTCCTTCAGTTCCATAAACTAAAATTCTCCATTGATTCAAATAAAACTATCAATTTTTGTCCAATAAAATTGTGAACATCTATGTACATATCATTTTCACAGTGACCACAGCCTTCACCAGCAGACGTCCCCCACACATTTCTTCTCCGTATTACTGTCAATGTGTGTTAACTGAGCTTCCCATGTTACTTCCCTCTGCAGTACCTGCAATGTCACTCTCATGCTGTTCTGCAAGAAGAGACAGGGTCATGTCTATCACTCACGGGGAGAAAGCCCATTATTTTCTGTCACAGAGATGACTTGGAAGAAACATAGGAAGCTTTTAGAAAAGCCATGGATGTGAACAAAAAGGAAAGGAAGACATTTTCAAATAGATATTATTCTTCAAGGGAAGAGACAGTTTTAGGAAGCAATTCTAAAATGCTTTACATTTTGTAGGCACGTTTCTAAAAACCAATCCCATGACTAAATAATTGTATCATCACATTAGGACTACGATGTCTGTACTATTATAATTACCATTCTACCCTAGTAGGGTGCGACTACTAACATACTTATTGGAGTAGGGAGGGAAGGCAGGTATAAGCCCTGATTTTTAGTGTTTATCAACTTCTGTGGTATAAGAACTCCCACCATAGACAAGACAACAATGTGTCATTATCGAACACAGTCCTGGATGATGTGCACTAATAGCTCAGATAATCTGTTCAACCCAGCTACCAATCTAAAAATGAGAAAACACGTTCTCTAGGCCATGAGAGGAACCACTCAAGTGGCATCTCTGACCCATGGCATGATTCCTCATTTTGTTTGTTCAATTTGCCTCATTTTACTGCCTGAAATCAATCAAACTGAGGCAATATTTTGTTAGTAAGTAAGCTTTTAAAAATAAAAATAACTCTAAATTAAGAATTTCAGCTATATCGAAGCATGTGTATAAATTAAGAATTTCAGCTATATTGAAGCATGTGTATTTCAATAAGGTGTGAGGGTTAGGCATACTCGAGAAAGGTTTCTGTTTTCAAAGTTTAAAGAGCAGAGTCAATAAAAATATGGAAAAAATGAGCATTAGGAGATGTAATAAGATTCAACGAGGAGATGGGGCTCTAAAGATGAAAGGACTTTTCTTTCTGCACTTTTTCTATGCCTATAGTGCAAAAAAGACGGAAAACTTACTACATTTCTTTCTGGACTTCTGATTCTCCTTCCCTTTTTGTATAGTACCTACTATGCAAGTATAAATTCTTATGTTTAATACTACAGTGATACTAACTACATATTCAACAAGCACATATCTGTATTTTCCTGCTAATCTAATTGTGCTTCATGATATGTTGTTTTTTTTTTTTTTTTTCAGAAAAATACCTTGGAATTTCAACCACACATATTTTAAATGAGCTATAGAACACAGACCACTTACATTACTTAATGATTGTTAAAATAAAAACCTGTTGCACATTCTCCAAACTATTTATATTGAATACATTTGAGTTATATACCCACTTTTCCTGTTACATTGTAGTAAACATGATGTAGATCTTGGCAAGAATTCACAAACTTTCTAGTGCATCAATAACTTTCCATTTCTTCCATCTTACAGAGTGTATTTAGTGTTCCCTTAAATCCTCCATTAAATATGTAAACATTTCTTTCAGTTGCCTTATCTTCATAATTTCTGATTCATCAAACAAGATATGGCATATGAATAATTCTAAAGTATATGGCTCATAACTCTACCAAAATCTTCCACAAGGAATACACAGTTTCTTATGAATTAGAAAAATAATTGAGCACCTTAAAACTAGGATCCTATCTTGGTACCATGGCAAGTGCCTGTAATCCCAGCAGCTCAGGAGGCTGATGCAGGAGCCTCATAAGTTGAAATCCAGGCTCAGCAACTTAATGAGGCCTTAAGAAATTTAGCAAGATCCTGTCTCAAAATAAAAATAATAATTACAAAGGGCCAGGGATGTTGATCAGTGATTCAACTGACTTTATCTATTTATTCAAAGATTTAGGTTGTCATAAATTTACTTTTTTCTAAAATATTTTTTAGTTGTTGATGAACCTTTATTATATTTATTTATATGTGGTACCAAGAATCCAACCCAGTGCCATGCAAGTGGTCTAGAACTTAGCTACAACCCTAGTCCATAAATTTCCTTTTGAGACCATAGGAAGGAAGAGATGCAGTTTTGTAATGGTCTCTTCCATGTCATAATTTGGTTTCTTTTAGCCAAAATCAATTCCTTAACTGATAGTCCATTTACTGACTTTTTAATTTGATTTCTTAATGGTCCTGATACCATGATAAATCATGTGTGTACCCACTGGTTTTTCTTTTTTGCTATTGCCTGTGTTTGACTGTTGAGGACCCCAAAGCTTCACCTGTTTAGTTGCTAGTGCCTTAATGTTTCACTAGCCTATTACTCCAGATCTCTTCATGTACAAAATCTGTTCATCATTTTTTCTGGGAGTGACCCCAAGGCACTCTTTGATGATTTTTGATTTTCTTTCTTTGGATACTACCCTCCCTTCCTTCCTCCCTCTCTCCTTTCCTTCCTCCTTCCCTCCCTTCCTTCCTTCCTTCCTTCCTTCCTTCCTTTTCTGTCTTTTCACTTCCACTCTTTCACAGTTCTATGTATACAGCGCTTTAAATAGGATGTCATGCTTTGGAGTGGTGTAAATATATCAGTATAGCTTTGGTCTTCCACTGACTAACACTCATTATAAGAATCTTAATTCAGGAACCAATGTAGATGTTCCCATTGCTCTGTAATGATGTGGATTCCCATCCAGTGTATATATATATATATATTTCTGTTCATCTTTTCTATTTCATCTTTTTTTAAATTCCAAGTTGTGTAATTGTCAGTTCACTTAAAAATCTATACTTGGTGCTTGAGGGAAGAAATTTAAAATTTTATTTTTTTATGCAGGTTTAAATAAAAATGATATGTCTTTTTGGCACTTATTACACCTCAGTAAAAATGGAAATTTTAATTATTTTTCATTAAATGATGTATTTTATTTCATCTAATATTTGTTAATAAAATATATTTCTTATATACTGAAACTTTTGTTTCCATGTGTTTTACTATTGCCTATGTCTGTGTTGCTTTTATAAAAGAATAGTTTTGAAATCCAATTTCTTTGTCTGTTTAATTCCTAAGACAAATAATAAGGCAAAAATGAATAGGTAAATGTGAACCATATGGAATAAAAGGTAGCTTTTGGATTATTTCACAACTGTGGTTAAAGACTGGCACCAATGTCAGAAATTTATGTAGTAAAGACTTAATATGATTATACTTCATATTCTCATGCTTTCATTCTCCTTCCAAGATTTTTTGTACTTAAAGGTAAACAGAGCATGATTTCTTTAACTTGGTTATTTTTCCTCTTTGCATGAGAATTCATGTATCTCTTCTTTGCTTATGTATCTTAGAAATACTTCTTCGACTCTTGACTTCTGTTTTGAAAATCCTGTGTTTTCAATGCCCCTTAGCTTCCTCCCCTCCAGCTCATCATATTAACACAAAAGCCATCTTCCTGCTGAAGTCATTTCTTCATTGCTCTTCATCTTGCTTAACACACTCTTGAGTCCAGAAGATCCCCAAATCCTTTCTATTCTGTTACTGAAATGTGTCCAGGCTTTGCTTCGCATGTATCTCTTCCTAACAGTTGCTGTGGGCTTTCTCCATACTATTGGCTACTTTAGTCCTTTCCACATATCAAAGCTACTTATTTTAATTAATTAATTTTTAAATTTAATTTATTTATTTGTGTTTTATTTTTACAGACTGCATTTTGATGCATTGTACACAGATTGGGTACATATTTTCGTTTCTGTGGTTGTGCACAATGTAGATTCATACCATTCCTATACATAGGGTCATGATGTCTGTCTCATTCCACCATCTTTCATGCCCCTACCCCGTCCCCCTCTCATTTCCCTCTACATAATCTAAAGTTCCTCTAGTCTTCTCTTACCCCCCCACCTCTGTTATGTATCATCATCCACTTATCAGGGAAAATATTGGTTCTTTGGTTTTTTGGGATTGACTTATTTCACTTGGCATGATATTCTCCAATTCTATCCATTTATCTGCAAATGCCATAATATTATTCTTCTTTTGATCTCGCTCTCGGAGCTAGTTTTTCTAACAAAGCAGTACATGACATTGCCCTTCTGCAATAGTGTACACACATAAATATGTAGTGTCTATATTGTGGCATCGCAGCATTTTGTAGTCAACTTGCTGCATTCTAAAGGGTATTGATTATGCACGTTCTGAGGTGTTTTTTATTTTTATTTTTATATTTGGTGAGTAGACAGCTAGCTAACCCTTAGCCAGAATTTCCCGGCAAAATGGGAGGTGAGATGTAAAAAAATGCACTCAACAGGAACAAGGAATCATGTACAACCAAAAGAATGAGAAATTATACTCCATCTATATGTGATGTAACAAGGTGCATTCTACTGTCATATATAACTAAGTAGAACAAATAAAAAACAATAAATAAAAATTTTAAAAATGCATGAAAAAACAAAAAGAGTAACAAAGAAGCTTGTGAAAGGAACTGAATGATCCTTACCATATCCAGTTCTATTGTGGGTAGTACAGGGCCTTCTCTGCACTTGAAGGCCAGGGATATTATGTTTTCTCCTGGAATGTGATTTAGTTATTCTGAGACTATGTGTTTGTGTATGTATATATAACCACATAAATATCTTTGTGTGCGTGTTTATACTCATGAATTGACCACCTCACTTAATTGATTTTATTTCATAATACATACTTTAGATCAGCTTGTTAGATGGTTTTTTCATTTAAAATTGATGTAATGGAAATCATTAATATTTTTGTAGCTTACTTAGAAAAGGAGATCCTCTAGAGATATCCCTGGTTTCCATAGATGGGAGCCATATAACTCTCATGAAAAACATTTTTCAAAAAAATACTTTGTCTTCATAAGATTTCAGGTAGAGCTCTTTTTTTATGCATTGAATTATTTCCATTACTGAATCAGTATTATTGGTTTCATTTATGGACACTTTTCTGGGTTATTTGGGAGATCTTTTGAGATAAACATAGGCATCAAAAGCAAATTTCCATTCTAGAGAGAGAAATTTAAAAATGGAGTTCTTAGACAAATCTCTTTTACTTTTTAAATAATATAGCATTACAATTTCATTTCTGAAACTGAGACATTACAAGAGTTAAATGAGAAGGAACATTCAAATCACTTTTTGTGGTGTGGAATATAGTAATTTTATTAGTCAATACCGTAGTTGTCATCATTATCATCAGATTGAGAAAAGGTTCTAAAATCCCAGGGGCCATCAATTTTAAATCAACAGCAAAATGACAAACTATTTACATAAGTTTGCTACAAATACATTTGCCATTTATGTGTTCACATCTCCTTTTATAGAAGAAAATGGATGTAAATGAGGGCTTAATAAATCATATATGCATATAATTATGCACATTGCTGAAAAGCACTGTGATAAGTAAATTCTAAGAAATTATGTTGTGCATGTTTAAGCAATGGAAAAAGTATGTCAAGTTCATCTGAAGCAAGATTTTTGATCATAACTGCTTAATAATCATAAGCAAATACAGCTAGCTGTTGGGAATTCTCTTTTAAGTTATTTATGTATGAAATACATATTTTCTTGACATTAACATTCAAATAGATATCATTTCAGTTTATAATTTTATGTCACATTTGCTGTTTAATTGCTCCATGTGAGAAATGTTTCTGCTAAATGAGCACTGGTCTCTAAAGAAATGTTTTTTCTGTGTATAAATGTGTTCTGTCTTTTCCTCTGAAGAATGTAATTCAAAATGATGTTATATTAAAGAGGGTTTGACACAAAGACGTGTAACACTTCAGCAGGGGGACTAAATTTTTATTCATGCAGAACATGAAAAGCTTCTTTCAAATATTTCAAAAATATCTACCATTTATTAAAATGTCAGACTGTGGTTCATATGTTCCTGTAAAACAATCATAAAATAATTTGATCACAGTGATCTGCTAGGTAATTTTCTATTGCCCTTTCATTTTCTTGTTTATGAGTATAGGCATTTTAATATATGTCATGATTATTCTGAAGATGTGTTCAAAACAATATTGTTTTAGAGTGGCGTAAAAAGAAAATAATAGTTTTTTATTTTAAAATGTTGAAATTAGAAGGATTTTGCACTTCACATTTAAAAAACTTGTAACTTAAATTCATTGATAATAACTGAATATTTTTCTCTTTAAGCTTCCAACTTAAAGGGCAAATTTCACTAATACTGTGAAAAGTAAAATAAGACAGTGATCATGAACTTTCTCAAACAGCTTAAAATGCTTTAACAGTTCCAATGCTGTGTTCTCTCAAATACTTTTCCTTTTTATTTACCCGTAAAAGCAAAAAATTGAAATTTGAGTAAATACCCAACAAGCCTATTGCTTTATCTAGATTATCTTGCCCCTAGATAAGATCTTAAAGTTATTTTCCTTTTTCAGTGGGATCTAAAACACAGTGTTTGTTTCCTAAGCATATGTAGCTTCTCTTCAATTGAGACTTCATCATTTCACTGTGCCTGGGTCTATTATCCCTGCCCAAACTTCTACAAAATACTCTTCACCCATACCCACTAGGATGACATCTTTCCACTGGTAGTGATTTTGTATTTCTGACCTGGAAACCCCAGTGTCACTCATGCATTTTCCTAGGAATGCATTTGCTACACTATAGAGTCAATATGCTTTATACACATACAACCTGAATCTGTACACACGTTCATAATTCTACATTGTACAAGCAAACAGAATAATCTCCCAATCTATCCTGCTCAATAATCTATCACTGCTTGCCCCACTTAAGGCAGACATATAAAAAGAAAAAGAAAGGAATTAATAAGTAAAGAAAGAACTAAAGGAGAAAAGAAAAGAAAAATACTGAAAACTTTAGAGCTAGAATCATATTCTTTGGTAAGATCTTATGACAGAGAATCTAAGTATTTGTTTCTAATTTTAAATTTTTTTTCTGCTTCCCTTAATAGAAAAGCAAGGGAAAACATTGCTTTCAGATATTTTGTGTTATTGATCATAACACATCATATAGTAAACTTTGTTATAAAATTCCCTTGTTCTAAAATATCATGGTGTCTTTGCAATGAATTCACTCATTTTTAAATTGACAGATAAAAACTACATGTGCCACATGGCATTTTGATATATGTCTACCTGGTGGAATGGCTCAATTGAGCTAATTAACATATGCATTAAAGCACAATGGTTTCTATATCCATTCATCTGTTGAAAGACATCTAGGTTGGTTTCATAAGTTAGTTGTTGTGAGTTGAGCTGCTATAAACATTAATTTGGCTTGGTAATATGCTGATTTTAAGTCTTTTAGATATGAACCAAGGAGTGGGATAGCTGGGTCAAATGGTGGTTCCAGTCCAAGTTTTCTGAGGAATCTCCATATTGTTTTCCATAATGGTGGCACTAATTTGTATTCCCACCAGCAATGTATGAGAGTAACTTTTCCCACCACATGCTCACCAACATTTATTGTTCCTTGTATTCTTGATAATTGCCATTCTGACCAAAGCCCAAATGTCTAATTTACAATAAGAGGGGAGGTACCAGGGAAGAATAGAGTTATTTAGACTAGTGGAGGGGAAAGAAGGGACAGGAAGAGGTATGGGGGTAGGAAGGATTGTAGAATAAAACAGACATTATTACCTCATGTACATATATGACTGCATGACTGATGTGATACTATAGTATGTACAATCAGAAAAATGAGAAATTATACTCCATTTATGTATGATGTATCAAAATGCATAAATGCATTCTACCTTCATGTATAACTAAATAGAACAAACCAAAAAATTACAAAAAGCACAATGATTTCTAAATGCCACTCCAAACATTTGGTCATTAGACTTTCTGATCACTAAGCAAAAACATTTTCAACAAAGAAAATATAGATTGAAACTTGAAAGAAAAAAAGTGACAAAGTGGTCAAATATTTTAATGTAGCCAAAGGAGTACAACACCCATTTACTTAAATATTCTTGGTGCTACATATTTTAGTAGATGAACTTGTAAATTGTCCTTCTGAAATGGGAAAAGAAAAATCATTTTGGTTTTTAAACTCTCTAGGAAACAACTACCTAGTGATTTAATCAAGTTTCTTATAAAACCATGGCTAAAAACCATTCAGCATCAATATTCTAAGTCTTAGGAACATAGAAATAATCGCTGAAAATGCACTGGGAAGTGAATAGGTCCTGATTGGTGTTAAATGTAATACTGTAACAGAAAACCAGATGAAATACAAGTGAGAAATACTCATTTTCAATGAGAAACACAGAGTTACAGAGAGGATACAGGTGTGAATCATTCTATTATCAAAAGGAACTATAGCAATTTTCACCTATTGCAAAACTAAAATGAAATAACTAGCCAGAACTACAATAATGTAAATACCATCAATATCATCGTATACACAAAAGTATATGCAAATGATTCAACACATATAATTACAAAAAAGGAAGGCAAATAATTATTATACTAATGATATAAAATAAAAATATTATGGTACATGGGTTATAAATATGATATTTTACATCAGATTTTGCATATTTATGTTACTTCTAAATTTAATCAGGTGTCAGGGTAAGATCCAACCCAAACTATTATAAATATTTTGTTTTAGTTAAAATTGATTCAATAAGACTGATTGTTCGGTTATTAATTCTATTTTCTATTAAAACATCATGGGACATGGATGACATTGAAAATTTAAAATCTGAAATGTGATTTTTATTTGCTGACTTCTGCTCCCTAAAGACAAGGAGGGTCTGAGAAATGATTTCAATTGCCAAACCATTAGATGACATTGTGATCAATAATTTCAAAAAACTCTGCAGGTTTTGAGTTTAGGGTAAATAACATACTTTTAGGGAAGCGAGGTGGGTTGTCATTGACGTCACTGAGGGTGATGTTGACTACTGTCGTTCCAGCCAGTCCTCCTAGTTGTCCTCCCATATCTTTGGCTTGAATGAGAACTTGGTATTGTTCTTTGACTTCTCTATCCATGTTTGGCAAAGCTGTTCTAATAATACCTTAAGGGGAAAAATAATAATACAAGACAAACATCAAAAATCCTGTACTTTCCATAATAAAATAGATGACTACAACAATAAAATCATTCTTCTAGATTCAGTAGCAAAGTCATACTACCTAAAAATCAAGTGTTATTTGAAAACACCTAAAATGTTCAAAAGTTAAGATATAATTTATTATTATGGGAACAACCACATAATGAAATACAGAGCAGCAGTGAGGAATTATTAAAAACTACTTTATTAGCTCTTGAAAGATGGTCATCACTGATGCATTAAGTTAGATTTTATTTATACACAATCTGTCTCAAGTAGCAATTGCTAAAAGATTTAGGCAAAAGTATATATATGAAAAAATATACATGATCAATCTGAGTTGAGGTGTGCACTTTGCAATGATTATAGTTTTCTTCTTCACTTTCATTTTCTAGGATAATATGCCACTTAGTTTTTTAAATGCATGAACCTTCATCTCCTTTTCACATTATATTTTGTCTTTCACCATTTCCCTCTGTTATCGGAGACTAGATTTTTCACTTAGGTATCATTAAGCTTTGCCATTGCTGGGACTTCCATCTCCTTTGTCACCAGGATCTGCCAGCACCTAGGACAGTGTCTGACATTTGGAAGGAGCTCCACAAGTAATAACCAAATAAATGACTGGTTGAGTGAATCTATAATTAATTCCATTTACAGTCATAAATTTGATAGTGCATGTGTGTATTTGTACATGATGTTCATTTTCTACCTTTGTGTCCAAATTTATAATTAATTTATATTTATACTTATTCATAATAAAGTCAGTAAAAGCTTCAGGATTGTTTGCAAATAAAATCATAAATAAATTTTAAACATAATTCCAATTTGCAGTCAGTTGTTTTAGGGCAAGAAGAGACAGGCTTGGCCTTCAATTTGTGTGGCATCGATAGTGTTGTTTCTTCAGGGAGCAAGTATGAATGATAAGGAATATATCAATAGGAGCAAATAACGTTGAAATCATAAACAAAATATCCATCCTAATTTTATCTTGTCTTTCCACTATCCACCTACCAAATGCCTTTTTTGTTGCTAATTCAGATTTAACTGCAATGTAAAACTTATTTTGACACTTGAAAGAAATAATTTTAAAACGACAGCCTTCATTTTTGCTACTGATGTTTTATTCAAGAATTGGTACTGACACCATTTTGATTCAATCTGTCTCCTCTTCAGCTCAGGCGCCTGATGCTTTGTTTCCAAGTAAATCTTAAAACTAAGATTTTCATCTCTAGTTTTTAATGTTCTGGTCCTACATACCTTAATCTATGTAATTTTTTCATGAAAGACAGTTCTTGCAAACTTTAGATAAATTCCTAAGTTTGATTCTTGTGCTTTCTGTCTTGTTCTTGTATTAAGGCTTAGCTTTACACAATTACTTTAAATTATGGAAGTCATAAATAAATATTTGCATATGAATTATATTTCTATTTGCTCAATTCATTTCTGTTTGAAAATCCCCAATATCAAATTAGGGAGAGAGAGAGAGAGAGAGAGAGGGAATTGTGGACTTGATTCTTTCTGGTTAGTTAGTGAAGTGTATAAAAACTCTATCTTCTGAGATCAAGTTAGATCAAAACATTAAGATGCAATTGCAAAATGGGTTAGATACATATAATCCACTTTAAGAATATCTATTTTTCCCTATGATTTTTAAAAATTGCCGAGATGTTCCCATTGCACCACTGCCCTGCCCTCCTTATCCACCTTGGGTGTGATAGGTGAACTGCCTCCTGCTCCCAGCCCTCTTTTGGGTATTGTGCTGCCTAATTAGAAGGCAGTATGTTAAAATATGGGAAGAGCAATAGCATATGTGGGCATTATCTAGTGATGAGAATGATGTACTTACCCTTCCTACCATCACTTACATTCAAGAACTGTGTTCCACAGAAATAAAATGTAACATTTGTGCATTTTTCTTAAAGAGGTGAAATCTGAGGAATCAGGCAGACTGCAATATTGAACATGAAGAGATTTGTTCAATATCTTCAGTTTTTTGAAAATGCTGAGGAAGAAAATCTCATTTTCAAGAAGTTATCCCTTTTATGACCACTTGTTTATTAAATGATTAACAATGACAAACAAATGAATAAACAAAGACAGATTACATGGCTTTGATGTAGGAGGGACTTCACGAAGGACTGAACTGCAGTACTTCACTGCAGACAGCAAGTAGCAGAAGGAGGTGCCACGTGCCACTGTTTAGTTCTCGTGTTAGTTTTATGTGTCCATCCTGTCTGCCTTCCTTTCAGTATTTGTATCTAGATACAGTGACTGACTAATAGGAGAGTAGCAGAAGACAAACCCGGGTATTTTATAGAACAGCATAAATACTCCACGATAATGATACCATTGACTTTAATTAATCCCATATAATTGTGAAATAAATCATATTTATTGGATAAAAAGAGAGAGAATTAATTAATCCTGGAATGATTTGAATGTCTTCTAACTGAGGACATTTCTAATGTACTAATCAAGACAATAAGAATGAGAAAAACATCATCATGTGTTGTTTCTGCCAACATGAATGGACATACATGGTTGAGATGATTTTATGTATTTAAAATAATATAACAAAGAAAAGTAGTCTGCAGAGAGTGTATTTTCCTTTGGGGATAGTCCCTCAATCTTGATGAATCTCAGTTTATTTTATGCAAGAGGATAAATGTTTCAAAAATACCATTTTGAGATGAAAATAACACAATGCTATATAGGAAAAAATCATAAACATCACATGTGATCACCTAGACTACAATTTTAAAGGAGCTCTTTTCTTGATTGGAGAGGTAAAGTACAGTACTAAGACATGGGACCACAGATTAGTCAGGCCCTATACTGAAACATACCCTTCATTCACCCTCTGATATTAGAATTGAGATATAATAAGCACACTCAATTGCTGCCTCCCACTCAGAGCTACTTTATATGCTTTTGTAGACTTTGCTCTCTGGCTCCAGGCAGCCTTAGGCCTTGTGGTAATGGATTGTAGGGTAAGACAGAAGTCAGCCTGGGCCTTTGTTCCCCTGGGAGCCCACATCCCAGATGGTCTCTGACAGGGTCCCTCACCACACAGCGCCAGTGTCCCTAGACCCTGTCTTCCCTTTCCCTAGTGAGGTAACAGCTCCCTCTTGTTAGTCCTTCTCCAGGTACTATTTGTGCCTTAGTGATTCTCTAAAGTCTGCATGCGCTTTAGCCTATAGTACTTTAATTAAACTAATCTCAAACTTTCCCCGAGTGCCATATGGGACATATGGAATGATAATTCATACACTCTCTGTACAGTTCCTTTCAAGATTTACATTTAATGGGTGTGTGTTCGTGGGAGTAAGAAGCAGACCATAAGGAAGTACACAAGTAATTTAGCCAATTTGATATGGAATGAGTGTTGTGAAGACTATAAAAGCAAGCCTTTGTGGGGGTCTCAGAATAGTTTTCTCTAAGGAAAGGCTGTAGAAGTGAAATATCAAAGGAGAGGAGGCAGAGGTAGAAAGGAACAGGTGGGGCATTCCAAAGAGAGGAGGAAGGAGAGCATCCCTACTTCAAAGCCCACTGGAGGAGCTCTTAGGCCCAGCGGATAAGAAAACTTGACATGAAATGGGACCACGGAGGGGCAGAACAGTCAGCTGTTCTTCTCAAAGACAAATAGCCTAACACATTTGAAAAGCATCTTGAAAATTATGTGATCACTTTTGACTGTCACAAAACAGTCTTCTGACATCTATCTGGTGACAGTCCAGAGCACAAATACAATTTGGGGGACTATTCTGCACAATCCCCAAATCATTACAGATCTTACTGGATCTTAATACAGATTTATTATTATTACAGTTGTTATTACCATTACCATTACTATTATTATCTAAGACAGGCTGATAGATCCATCCTTTTTCATTTTCAACAATACAGTGACCATGTTGATCATGGGGAGACTGACATATCTAATGTGTGGATGACTATTGTATGGTAGCATTGATAAATTAACCTTTAGTCTAGGATCTGTCATTTTCCACATATATTCAAAAATGTTGATTTAAAGAAAGGCAAGATGGTAAGGAATCATTTGAACAGTGCAACTTATAGAATTGTTATATTACCTATCAACAGAGTAGGGATTGAGAAACTCTCCCAAGAAATGCTTCACTGCAGCCATCCACCGCCACCCATCACAGATTTTGGGCATGTGACATTTGAGGACCATGCCTGGAGTGATCCACCTCGGTTATCCGGGCCTTGCCAGGCTGCGCGAGCCCCTGTGCTGTTCCAGGCAACTCACTCTGTTCCACAGTCCGTGGGCCTGATCATCTTTCTTCTTCCTATGTTAGTCTGTTTTTCCTATGAAGTCATTTCCGCCTCAATTTCCAGCTCCATTTATGACGCATAAGTGACTGTATCTAATAGGATTCAGGCACAGAAGACCACTTTTCATGGTGCATCTTAACTTCTTTTCGTATCTTCTCTCACTAAACTGAAGGCTACCAGAAGACTAATGGGATTTTTAATCAATTTTATGCATGTATGTCTATCTTCCTGTTTCACTTTTATTAATACAACTCTGTATTTTTTCTATATGTAATTTAGGTAAAATTATATGTAATATAATTTTTTTTTGTTTACTTGACACTCCTTATTTTGAAATAGATTTCGTTTTCATTTCATTGCCCACAAATCAGAAAACATAAGAATTTTTTTTTCTTTTTATTAAGGAATGATACACAATTTCCCCCATATCTATGCCCTGATTTAGAGATTCACATTGACCTTTTCCGTACATAACTATTTATTCTGCAATAAATATCAAATAAATAAATGAAGTTAGATTATTTGAAAAACCTTTTACATTCTTCCCAATTCATCTCCATCTGGCTTTAAAGTTAATTTTGAGAGCGAGAGAAGTCAGATTTATCAATCCGAATAGCCTCATGGAAGAAGAAAATATATTTGAAGACAGCAGAGGGCTCTCATTTTCTTCCCTCAAAAATTCCTAGAGATTTCAAATAGTATTATTGTTTGGGTTTGGGGAGATGAAAAACAAATGAATCACTTCATTTTCCATTCACTGATCACTCTGGTCCCAAGGAGTCCCCAAGGCCACCAGTGTGCTGTCAATAGAGCAGCTACAATGGTAAGGTTGCAATGATCCTGTCTCTGAAGTCCTCAGAAGTTGTGCCTGACTCTCCAAGTAACGTCTTCTCTAAACCCCCACCTTCCCACTGAGCTCTCCAATCCTCTCCCCTTAACTCCCTTCCTGACTTACTGCTGTTTTCTCCACTCTCTCCTCCCTCCTGCAAACATTCATCCCATGGTAGGCACAGGAACATTTCCTCCACTTCCTCCAGAATCTTTCTCCAGGTTATCATTTAGAACTTTGTTTAGCCATTTGATCTTAACTTCCAGGCTACATTTGTTTCCTATTGCTTCTGTCACCAATTATCACAAATATAATGGCCTAATACCATATCAACATATTATCTTATAATCCTCGAGTGTCTTGTTAGCCTCAAGTTCAGCTGTCAGCAGGACTGTGCTCCTTCTAAACATTACATCTTCTGGAGGATTCCTAACTGCCTGTATCCTCTTTCCCATTCTCTATCTTCTGAGGCAGAAACAAATCTTTTCTGACTCTTCTGATTCACTAAGAAAGACTCTTGTGATTACTTGGGTGCACTGAAGTGAAACAGATTGATCCCCATCTCAACAGCAGATGATCAGCAGGATAAATTATACCTACTACTTAACTCCTCTTTGCATACAGCCTAACGTATCTGCGGGTTCAAGCAATTAGGAACTGAATATATTCAAGGTAGGTCATTATTCTATCAAAGATACAACTACTCAGAATTTCATGACCTTTTCCTTCATTCTTTCTTTAGTTCTTGTGTTTATTTTTCTTAATTGGTCTGTTTGGTTTCTGGTGCTCAAACAAAATGTCAGTTACTGAAAGCAAACTTTTTTTCTCTTTCTGTTTTGTAGCGTATCTACTGAAAATAATGTCAAGCATACAATAGGGATTCAATAAATATTATTAAAATAAGTAAGTTTCCACAAAATAAAAGTTAAGATATCCTATGGAAAAAACATACATTTTTTTCCGGAAAGCTTATCTTAAGTGTCTCTAAAAATTCTGGTCATTATTTGCTAAAAAATACTCCTGATGTAATTTTGAATGGGATGAAGGTTTTTGCAGGAACCTAATTGTATTATAATTGCTGCACCATGAGAAACATCTTTAATAAAGGTTATTTTTGGACCAGATAGTGATCTCTCTCAGTAAATCACAGGTTCCAGGGACCATGTCATGATTTACTTATATACAAATAAGAATATGGGGAAAGCAGTAGAAAAGATATTTCATACATAAGTCTGTTAAGGACAGATGACAGGATGGGAAGGACAATAATAGTGAAAGAACTAAAAACCTAACTTTACCAGGTGTAACATGTTTCCATTTTTAATTTCACAGTTAAGTAATTGAAAACACTAAATAAGAGATCCGATTTTGTATCAGTTGATTTGAAAAGTTACTGAGTATCATTTCATTTTAGACTTAATTAGCAAAAAATAATGCAGTTTTAAACAATATTGTTTTAGTTAGCTTTTCGTCTCTCTGACCAAAATACCCAACAAGGACAACTTAGAGGAGGAAATATTTTGGGGGGGGCTTACAATTTCAGAGTCTAGTCCACAGTAGACCTACTCCATTGTTCTGGGCCTAAGGTGAGGCAGTACATCATGGGGAAAGGTGTCAGTGAAGGAAAGCTTCTCCCCTCATGGCAGGGTCAGGAAGCAGAGAGAAAGGAAAAGCACGCGCAGGGAGGGGCCGCAGGGAAGATGCGCCCTTCACCTTCTAATGACCTACCTTCTCCAGTCACATCCCCACTGCCACCGTTACCACCCAGTGATTTAAACTAGGATGGACTGATCGGTTTAAAGCTCTCATAGCCTAATAATTTTACCTCCAAATATTCCTGCTTTAACAGGAACTTCAGGGATACACCTCATATCCAAACTATTACAGACATTATTAGTAAGATGTGTCCATCACTGCATATATGAAGTTTATATTTTCAAAATGTTATTGCCTGGCGCTGTGGCGCATGCCTGTAATCCCAGTTGCTTGGGAGGCTCAGGCAGGAGATTGGCAAATTCAAAGCCAGCATTAGCAAAACAAGGCACTAAGCAACTCAGTGAAACCCTATCTCTAATACAAAATAGGGCTGGGGATGTGAATCAGTTGTCGAATGCCCCTGAGTTCAATCCCAAGTACAAAAAAAATAAATAATAAAAGAAAAAAGAACAAAAAAGACTGTTGTTAACTATGTATTTAGATGACAAGATGACAAGAAGAATTAATAAGTTGTTTTTAACAGAGAAGGGAAGAGAACCCCCCCCCCACTACAACAGGCCTTAACTGTTCCATAAGATTTAGGGGTCATTTCCCTCAGATGTTCCTCAAGAAGTTTCATCCTTCTAATCAGTCTATATCAGTAGTGCATTATTTTTCATAGAATTGTGTCTCACAAAACTCAAATGTAACCTTCCAAGGACTTGATGGGCTCCACCCAGTAACTGGGAATCTCCTTGATTCATCTCAGTATCATAGTAGCAAAGCACCTGCCATGCAATGTCTTATAAATAAATGTATATAAAACAAATTGTTAATCAAATCCATGATAGGTCATGGCATTTTCTTTGTTACCAAATCCAGTAATGTCGAGTTCACAGGTTTATGACACAACCACTTTTACCCACAAAAACACGCAGGCAGAACTCTTTCTTTTTTTCACTCATTTTATCCATTGATGGTGGTTTCCTCTGAAGCAACACGGAATGCTACTAATTCCTAAAGGCATACATCACAAGCTTCTGGGTGTATTTTCTTTTCAAGGTCAAACATTCTTAGATCTTTCTGCTGATGTTTGCATCCTCTGACTTCTAAAACAAGGCAAGTGAAACTCAATAACACTTCTCTAGAAGAGGGACAATGCCCAGTACAAGAGGATCTTTGTCTGTGATGCATTCGTGGTCAAATAATATTGCTACACAGATGAAAACATTGCAAAATAGCTAACTACATAAGCCTTTTATCTTAATAATGGTGTGTTTCCTTGACACATTTTTCCTTCTTAATATTTACTTGTATCTATTGATTTTCTTGCCCTTGGTGTATCCATAATCAGTCCTTGTCTTAATGCTTCCTGGCAATTCATTCTTTCTGGCTCACACATATTGAAGGGATGACTACTTTGTGTGAGCACTCTTGTCCTTGAGGGAAGGAGATATTCTTAGAAATTTAAGTTCTGCAAAATTATATAGTGAATTAATATGAAAATAATTTTCAAGACACAAGATATCATAAGCATTTGCATGGTCTTATAAAGTATTGGTTCAAAACTAGAGTGTGGTCCATGCTGCAATATTAATATGAACTTTAGAATACCAACACACTTTAAAACTTAAAAAAATAAATTTCAATCAGAACATAGGAATACATATGATATAGACTCAGAGGTTATTATCTATGAAAGAATAGTGATAGACTCACCAGCAAAAATCTTGATAAGTGTCAATGAACTAGAGAGGATCACAGCTTGAAATATCAGAGCAGAGAAAAAAACAGGAAAGTAGCACATGCAACTGCATTTTCCCTTAACCATTTATATAAATGATGGGGATATATACAAATGAATAATTTATGAAGTACATGTTTGAAAAATGTACATAAATTAAAAGATATTGGCAAAAATTTTCTGGATATAAAATATTAGTTCTATATCTGTATCTATACATTTTATCTATGTAATGCATCTATACATTGTCAGTTACATAACAATGTTATATACTTAATACTGCTGAAATTTTCATTTGAAAGAATTAAAATGGTAAACTTTAAATCCTGCATATTTGACAATAGACAAAATTAAAGTTCATGGAATAACAAAGATATTGAAATTGATGTCAATAAGTTTTCTCAAGTAGGGCTCAAATAATTTAGAAAAGTCATGAACACATGATGCATGATATAGATACACTGATATATAATGTAGAAATCTCTAGTTGCCTAATGCAAACTAGTTACTTGAAAACATTTAGGAAAAATACATTTAAAATTTTTAAATATTAAGACAGGGTCAGTTATTAATATTAATATTTCTTGTTTTAAATGGAGTATCTTTATTATTAAAGTTGTGAAGATGTTCAGCAGTGTCCTGATGCAATAAACTAGATAAAATACATATTATTTTGTTTCTTTTTAATATTTTATAACTTATAAAGATTTTCATTGTTCTTTAAACATTAAATGTAATGAAGTATGATAGTTTACATAAACCAATAAATGTTAATATAACTATTTCAATGTTTATAAACATTAAATATAAAAAAATTAATGTTTTATAAATTTATTTACATTCAAATTTTTATAAATATCATTCAGTTTTAATTTAAGGCATATATGTGAACCTATCTATAGCAAAGTATTTCTTGGTTAAGACAAAAAATATCAAATGAATAATTTTAAGGGAAATATTTATTCTTGGTTTATTTCATAGCATATATTAATTTATATTAGTGTCACACACTTGTATTTAGAAAAAAATCTTGCCATATCTTCTTAGAAATGTCAGAAAGGTTTATCGAAGTGCAATATCAATTTTATTTTCTCATTTCTAATGAATAAAATATAGAAGTATTTATCTTTTCCTAAGTGTTTATGCACCAGAAGTTTTAATGAGACCCTTCCTTTAAGAATTGTTTTAAACTATTCTCTACACTCAAAAGTGGAAAATTTTAGATAATATTGGTTTTTCATGCATTTTATTTAATAACAGCAAGAGGAATCATAAAAAGAGGCTATATGGCTGGAACAAATGGAGAGTATTTCTGAGAAATTGCAATTATCCTTGATTTTTGATTTACTCTTCTCTACCACAAGGTGATAAATTTGACAAAAAGACTTCTTAATGGTTTTCGTGCATGAAGAACTAGTTTTCATTCTCTTAATGAAGTGCCTCATCATCCACTCTTTTCCTGTCTAGTGGTCTGAGGCATTGCTACTACCAAGACTTCTGTCTCCAGTGAAAATCAATGCTTTAAAAATCTATTATGTAGTTTATGCCAGAATTGTTTCACATTTAGTTCTATATAATAAGCCTTATATAAAAATATAAACATAAAATTATAAAGTCATAATGTGTATTCACATATTATATTATAGCGTAACACTTTTTGAAAAGCATTAGAATTTATCTAAAGTTAATACTGCCCAAGTAGAGTCAAAGGGACAGTATTTGTCTGGACTCATACAATTGATATCTGTCTGGTATTAATTTGACTATAGCAAATATATTCTTATCTCAAGCATTTAGTTAGTCTGTATAATTTTATCTCATTTTCAGTTAGATAATGATTACACCCACATCACCTACAGTTTTCTTACCAATATTGTCATTCATCTTTCAGTGGCCACTCTTATTCTGAGTATATAAACACACAGAGTTTATAGAGTGCATCACTGCAACCCCATGAGAGTGTTCTAATACTGATCCTCTTTCTTCACCAATCACTATATTCCTTTTATCTTTCTTTTTTCTCTGAAGAGTGTTCCATAGAGGCTGAAGTGATCCATATTTTTATTTTTGGTCAGATTATCTATTAAAGTAAATTTGTAAATGACTTATAACTCTATAAGAAAAAATAGCTGAGAAGCTGGGGTTGTAACTCAGTGGTAGAGCACTCGCCCAGTATGTGTGAGGCACTGGGTTCAATTCTCAGCAGCACACAATAAAATAAATAAATAAAATAAAGGTATTGTGTCCACCTACAACTAAAAAAAAAATTTAAATAGCTCACAATGACCCAATCTGATGAAAGGATATATTTCAGATAATTTCCCTTCATCAGCACTCTGTATATTCTGCACATTGTCCAAACCTCTGTAATTTCTTGGAAGCTTTGTACCAACAAAACTTCATTGAGCAACATCCTCAACTTTTTTCTTCTCCATTTTTCCCTTTCTTTATAAAAATATATATGATTTTTCCATATTTAACAAAAACCACAAAACTTCCTTAACAATGATATTGACATACATCTTCCTACATTTACTGCCATATTTGTTGAAAAAAAATTCTAAAAGTCACTTCCCCATCTCACACTCACTGGTAGCATTGCACTGCCTGACTTTTAACCTCCAATACTTCACTAAACCAGAACAGGTTTAGCCCTTATGGATTCTCCTCAGCTTATAATTGCCTCTTGTTTTAAATTTTTGTCTCTGTTACCAAAATACCCAACAAGAATACCTTAAAGAAAGGAAAATTTATTTGGGGCTCACAGTTCCAGAGGTCTCAGTCATCATCTTCCCACTACAGCCATGCCAACCAGCTGACCGGTACACTAGTCCTTTCAATCTAGGATGAACTTACTAGATTTCAGATCTCACAATCCAATTATTTTACCTCTGAATATTGCTGCATTAACACAGAGCTTTTGGGGGGATACCTGGCATCCAAACTGTAACACTTCTTAAAGGAATTCTTAAAGGACTGATAAGTTCTCTTTACTCTCAACTGGTTTTTAGGTCTACAAAAAGGAGAGACTCACTTTCTTTCTCTCAGCTTCATAGACTTCTGTTCCCCCATTGACCTCATGATGAGGGAAAGAAGTGAGCAGAAGATGGTAGATTCAGTTGACAGGAAGTTCTGTAGGTTCTGCATTTGTTTCTGATTTAGTCGAGAAACAATATAATTTATGTTTCTAGGCAACATTAATAGATTATTAATTAAATATCTCATTGACATATCAGATTTTAGAACATACTTCTCTTAGGAAATATATTTGGATTATATCAATAAAATATCTACAAAATATACAAAAATATATATATAATATGATGTCTTAAATTTAAAAAATTAACACTGATTTTAGTCTACAATAATTAATCTGCACATTTTTAAAAATAGTTTATTCTAGTATGTTGACAATTTCCCATTATCTTCAGCTAACATAATAAATAGTGCCTGATTTATTTTGCAACATATTTTACTGTACTACATAGGAGATGATACAATGGCTATCAGCCGGAGTTTCTGCTTTAACCGTGATGTGACATGGAATTCCTACTTCATTCACTAATCAGAGTGGTTGAATCCCTATTACAATCTATTGAGAGTTCAAAACGGACTGGTTGAAAGAAGAGATATCTTATTTCCTTTAAAAGGGAAAATAAGGACTAGGAGTGTCCTCAGTGGTGGAGAACTTGCCTGGCATGCATGAGACCTTGGGTTTAATCCCTAGCACCACAAAATAGAAGACGGGGATATAACATCTTCCAGGTGCATATTCTCCTGGTCTTTCTACAGTACTTATATTATATTTGGCCTTTAACTCTGTGGTTTAATTTTTTTTATTTAGAAATGTGATGATTTTGACCACAGGCTACAGAATCAATGATCTTGATGTTTCAGTCTGTCAAGTTCTCCTTTCCTTCATTACAAGCATGTCTATCTTGACCTTAGCCAGTCACTTATACAAAGAGCAATAGATGTTCCAGGAGTTTTCCATGCACTGATAAGGCCAAAAATGGAATATAATTTAATTCAACCAAGAAACCTGAAATGAAAAGTTATTTAGCCAGATGAATTAAAAAAGTGGACTTTTGAAAATTTTAAATAAGACAACCAGAGGCTTTGTAAGTATATGTGAGAAGGTTTATATTTACACAAATCTCAAACAAAGGGAAGCAGTTTTGCAATAGATAGGTGAGATGCTATTTTCTTTGCTCAATATGATGCTCACTGAATCTTTATTGCTGTACTAGAATAGGCAATTTCCATGCCAAGATTTAATTACAGTTTAAATATTTGAAGGAGTGGTGATTATATTGTTGCTAATAAAAAATTTACCTGTCTTGGGATCAATAGAGAAATAAGGTTGTCCCTGAAGAATGCTGTAAACAACTCTGGCACTGTTTCCATAGGTCGGGTCATCTGCATCCGTGGCCTTGACCTGGAGCACGTATGCACCTGGAAAATAAGACAGTGTAACTCAAGCTTCCTTCCTGTACAGAGTTGAAGGCCATTTCTATAATTTGCTGGACTCCATTTTCCTTTGGAATTTGGCATTTCTCAGAAATGTCATGAGACATTATGCCACTGAAGAAAATTAAAGCGTCGTAATCAAAATATCAGCCAGTGACACATCAGAACCACAGTGAGATATCACATCACCCCAGTACAAATGGCTAGGATCAGAAAGAGTAAGAGGATAACAAGTGCTGGTGAGAATATGGAAAAAAAGGAGCTTCACTTAATGCTGGTTAGAATGCGCATTAGTATATCTATTTGGGAAAATAGTGTGAAAGGTCCTCAAAATTTTATATCAAAACTTCTTTTTGAATCAGTGGTCCCACTACTTTTGGTTTCAAGGGAAATATATATTTAAGGAAAATGAAATCAGAATGTGGAAGACCATTTGCTCTCCCCTGCCCATTGCAACTGTATTCACAATAGCCAAGAAATGGAAGCAACCTCGGTGTCCCTCAACTGATGAACAATAACAAAAATAAAAATAAAAATGTGGTGCAGACACAAAGTGGATACTAATCTGTTCTATAAATGAAATTCTGTCCCTCATGACAGCATGGATCGAAGTATAGATCATTATGTTAAGTGAAATAAGTCAGGCACAGAAAGACGATTATCACATGATCTCACTCATGTATGGAATCTAAAATATTTGATCTCATAGAGGTGAAGAGTAGTATGGTGGTTCTCACAGTCTGGGGAAGTCCAGGTGGTGGAGAGTGTGGAAAATGTTGTTGAACGTGTTCTGAGTAACAGGAACAAGAGCAAGAAGCTCTGGTGTGATACTGCATCATAGGGGTCTACGGATGACAATAATGTACTGTATGTTTCAAAAAACAAGAAAAAAGAATTTTCAAAGTTTTCACCATAAATAAATGATAAATATTTAAACATTTCACAATTTGTACATGTATCAAAGCGTAGTACGATATATCATTAATATACATAAACGCTATATTTTCATGCATTGGTTAAAAATAGATTTAAAAATGTGTAATGATAGAGCCGTTACTGCAAATAGCACATATTTTAAACATCTGTTTTAAAAACTATGCCCATTTCCAGTAGCTACATCATTGAACTGAAAGTCGTCAAGGCAGCATTATTGATTTCTACACCAAAGAAAATGTGGACACCACTTACATTAGCTCATCTGCTTACTGTGGATGCTTTAATTTCATGATTAGAATATCAATAGTGAAGCTAAAAGGTTTAGAGGTTTACTGAACTTCAGAGGTTAAGTGATTTGCAATTTCAAGTTACAAATCAGCAACTACATAGTCACATTAGGAAGCCTTTAATTAGAAAAGAATATTTGAGAAATTGAGGAACCATATTTAATTGCAAATAATTATAGTGTCAAATAGTTACAGAACACCTCTTGGTCTCAAGACTAAATTAAACGGGGTTCACTGGCATCGAAAAACACTGGACAGTCCAAATTATCTGTAGCTTTTCTACTTTTTTAAAGAAATGTGTATATTATTTATGTACTAAAGGGAAATTGGAGAGAATTTTTTTCTATATTTTTCTCTTATCTACTTAAACATTCATAAATTAGTTTCCAAGAACTTTTAAGTACCCCTTCCAATGTCTTCTTCAACAGTGTTATTCTTAAATGAGAACAAACAAAAAAGAAAGATATCATAACTTGGATCAAAGTGATATTTTGCTTATAATTGGATAGAAATCTCTGTTAAGTATATGCATGTGAGTGTGTGTGTATGTGTGTGTGTGTGTGTGTGTGTCCTAAGTTTTACCATGAACAGGACTCTGAAATGTTTTCTTTGAAAACTAATATTAAAATCTTTATGCAAATCATTTTTAAAGTTTTGTTATTTAAAAAAGTGAGAAGTACTCTATTAATACATAGAAGTAGCAGGTATTTGTCATACAACCCCATTTTGTGATTCAAAAGAATCACATGAGAGCAAGAATACATGTTTCTCCACTTTAAACACATTATTAAAAAGAGCTGTTGGTTCAAGTTCAGAATAGTTAAGTCCTGGCTTGCTTCATCAGCCGTTCCATGCCTTTCCCCATACTAAAGCAAAAGTCAGGATTTTCATGTTCTCTCATTAAAAATTATCAGTTAAATTTAAGAAGTATTTATGCCTTCACGAACTACATTCTTCAGTGCTTGGCTAGAACACCATTTGTTCCTGACACTATTAAACACTAATGCCTGGGAAGTAGCAGGAGGCCGTGGACTGGGCAGTGGAAGAGGCAGGCATGTTTAGTGTGCAATAGGGAAATAATATACTAATCAATGATTTTCACTGAAAATGGAGTTGTCTTCTATTAGACATCAGCCTAGAATTTATTCCCTATCCCTCAAATCCTGTTACAACAGTATAACATTCTAACTGCAGTGCAGAGAGAATGTAGCTCATAGAGAAAACATTACTTTATAAATGGTTGGAGTTAGAGTGCAGAATGTTCAAGGCAGAGTACCAAAACGCTTCAAGTTCCCTTGACGCTGCTCTGATCAGTACAAATTAAGCACTGTATTTTTAGTAATAAACTAAATATATATATATATAAAATTAAGAGCAAGGGACACTAAATATATATATATATAAAATTAAAAGCAAGGGACAAATTGAACATAGCAAGGTCTAGTACAAAGAAAGAAGAGGCATCAGGAGGAACCCAAATGATAGAAACTGAACAAAGTGAGTGTTTGCTAACATTCAAATGACCATGAGTTACAGCTCATTTGAGATCCAGTTTGGATGTTGCATTAGGTAATGCTGTGATAAACAACAACCACCACAACAAAATACTAAAGACTAGGGTGATTTAAAAAATAGAAAGCAAAGTTCTCACAGTTCTGGAGGCAAGAAGACCAAGACCAAAGTGGGAAATTTGGTTTCTGGTTAAGACCTGGTCTTCCTCCCTTCTAGAGGGCCACCTTGTGACTCTGTCCACATGGTCTTTCCTTTGTGCTCATGTGAACTGGGAGAGCTCTGACATCTTTTCATCTTCATAGGAGACCAGATCTATCAGGTCAGGGCCCCACGTTTATGATTTCATTTGTACTTAAGACTTCTTAAAAGGCTATATCTTGAAATACAGTCACATGGATAGGGCTTTAGCACATTAACTTGGGGGGAAGGTACAATTCAGAATAAAGGTGAGGAATGTTTTATATAGTGATCGGGAAAAGAAATATTTGAGAAACTTCATTTATATGAACACCTGAACGAAATGAGGTGAAGTTTTTTGCACTTGTTTTCTAGTTTGTTTCTTTAACAAACTAAATTCTATGTGTTTATTGAGTACAACATGATGTTTAAAATACTTGCATACACTTTAGAGTAGCTAAATTGAGTTACTTTCTGTATGCATTACTTTACATAGTTGTCAATCTTTGGGTTAAGAAAACCTTAAAATTGTGCTTATTAGCGATTTTTAAAAATATAAAACAGTTTCTGACTTAATGACAATTCAAATTAAGATTTTTTTTTGCTTCAAAATGGTGCAAAGTTTGTGCATACATTCATTTTACATTCAAGAAAAACCATACGTCAAATTGTGAATTTTGATCTTTTCCTGAGCCAGTGATACATAGTAGAATACAGCCTTAGGGTACTTGGAAGCAGCATTGGCAAGCAACAGCTCCTACAGTAAACCCTGTGATCATGAGGGTAAAAATCAATACTCTTTTTGGAGATAGTTGTTTAACAAATTAAATGAAATATTCAACACTTTATTATAAAATAGGCTTCATGTTGATTTTGCCCAACTCTAAGCTAACAATGGTTCTGAGCATGTTTAAGGCAAGTTAGGCTCTAAACCGTGAATTTAGTAGGTTGAGTTTATTATTCATTACTGATAATATTTTCAACTCACAATGGTTTTATTGTATGTAAGTCCATCTGTACATTGTTTTTAAGTATAGTCAACATGTTGCACAATATATCTCCCAAATATATTCCTCCTAACTGAAATTTTGACCAAGCTCTCCACAACTCCCTTCTTCCCAGCCCCTGGAAACCACAATTGAGCTCTCTGCCTTTATGAGGCTATTTGAAGAGTTTTTTAATAGAGAGACAAAGTCTAAGGCTAAGTTACACTGAATGGGCTCAGGGATCCAGGGAACACTGAGTCACACTCACTGGAGATTACAAATGATGAAGAAGGGATGGTGGAGAAAATGAATATGTATGGTTTTTAAAGCTATTGTTAGACCTATCCTCTCTCTCCAAGATGTCATTGTCTTTATCTCATTATAACTCATTGTACCTGTCTAATTACCCAATTACCCCTATTTCAACTTTTATTTATATAAAATATAGAATTATGCACACATTCTCAAAACTTACTTTGCTCACTAAAATATGTTAAGTAGACATCATCAAAAAGCACAAAATATTCATCTCATCTTTCACTAATATCTACTTAATGGATTCTCTTTTTAAAGGTTTTTGTTTATTTTCTCTATCACAAATAATTCTGTAGTTGGTAAATTCTTACCATTGGCATAGCTCTATCCAAAAGCATTTGCACTCAATATGTTGATATCCATTGTCAAGTTGTTTTTCAAAGGGTTATACGAATTTGTAGTCCTATCAACAGTATGATTTTTAGCATCCTCATCAACCCTCTTGTTCTTATTTGTAGTTCTGTATTGAGTGAACTTTGGTAGTCCAGAACCTTAAGATTATTGTCATTTCTATTTTGTGTATGCATTAGGCACACACAAACACAAACACACACACGCAAATATGAACTGGCATCATCACATTCTTAACATTTTGTCCTTTACACATTGTTATCTATTAATCTGCATATTGGTTATACATTTTCTACCTTATTTTTATTTAGTTTTTCATCTTTTATTTTTGTATTTTTGTATGTTCTTGGTTAATGATTTGAAAAGCATGTTCTTCCCTTCCTCAGTACTAGGTGTTTAATCAAGGGATACTTTAACACTGAGATACAACCCCCTAGTCATTCCCTTTTTAAATTTTGAGGCAGTCTTACTAAGTTACCAAGATTGCCCTCAAAGTTGTGATCCCCTGCCTTCATCTCCCAGGTTCTGGAATTATGTGTGAGCCACCATGACAGGGCTCATTAAATTAGGTTGTGCTAATTAGGACTTTTTATGCATATATGCTAATTTGAGTTTACATGTATATATGTGCACACTTTTAAATATTATGTATTGTTTGTGCTGGGTGATATTAAGTTGTCTTTATTGCCTTTTTTTTTTTTTTAATAATTTCTTCCACAGTGCATACGGTTCTGGAACCCAGAAAAGACTAGTCACTTTACTTCACAAGGGACCCACACAGAGCTTGCTTCTGCTTGTGTATATCCTGTGATAATTATGCTTTATTTATTTGATTTAGTTAAGAGAATGTTCTCAAGGTCAGAATGGATTTTAGTAATCAAAGAATTTATACTGACTGCATTTCATAATTCAAGAATTGAAGATCAATGTTAATATCACTCTTTGATACTACCACAGAAGAATGTAGCAAGATGAGGATAGACCACAGCCACACTGACAACTGCAACTGAAGTAGTCATTAATTTGTTGGTGCATTCATTTCTCCTTTTAAGCAACATCAATAGTATCTACCATGTACTAGATATCACTTTTAACATACAAGAAATAAATATTGCATAAATATTATGTCAATGCCACTTTTAGCATGAAAATTTTATATTCTGCATACAATATTACTTGCATTCTGAGTACTTAGTAAATAAACTTGCTAGAAATCCATAGAAAATTAAAGTGTATTAAATCTAACATACAGCTTCTATAAAATTTTTCTTTAAAAGTTTGCCAATGTATAGGAATATTCTATTCATCAAATAAGTCCTTCGCTTTTAATCATTATGAAACTGTCTAAATTCATTTGCATCCTCACCATTGTGAAATGGAAAGCATCACAAATGCTTTCTCATCTGACTTCTTTTACACAGACATATCAGAGTCTGATTCAACACAAAAATTTACCCTTTTCCTCTCTATTTAAAAAATATGTTAAGATTCAAAACAAACAGCAAACAAACAAAAACTCTAATGGATTTCTAATTTTTTTTTTTTTAATATCTAAGATCATTGGCATGCTCTGATGAGAATGACATGAATGGGTTTCAAATGCTCTTTGCAAATCATGTTCCAACAATGCCATCAGAGAGCCCAGGTCAGGATGGATCATAACTCCTGCTGTCTGTGATTAGGCTCCTCCCTGCCTCTGAGCTCTTGCTTAGGTGATCCTGCTACTTGAGGACTTTGGCCTCACCTTTGATGTCCTACTTTCATGACACTTCTGTGAACCCTTATTTTTTGACTTCCGAGCAGAGATAATTTGCTAACTTCTCTGTTTCTCCATCAGTTTTAGTAAATTTTGACTTTTTAAACACAATATAACATTCTTCTTTCTTAACAAACTACAAAATGTTTTCAATAACCCTACTGTATTCCTCTTTGTATACTACCACCTGGCACAGGTTTTCTATGAACTGTGTCCAAAATAAAATTCCATCAATTGAAAAAATTTAGTACTCCCATAAACATACAAAAGACACAAACATAATACACACAATCCTATTAATAAGGGACTTGGTAGCTGGTTATTGTGTTTAGCACTTTCTTAAATACTGATTTGGACGTTTCACTATTCTTGAATTTCTAAAGAATCTCATTGTTCTCTCTACAGAAAGCATACCCAATAATAAGTGGTATATTTTAAAAATAGTCAAGGTTTATCTAAGATATGAAAAGAAAATGAGGAATGAGTTAATAAGAATATTAATCTAAATAATGTTTATTTATTTTCAGTACTAATGGTTGTGATGAAAAATAGAAATACCCTTATGTATATCATACTTTTAAAATTTTTTCCATAAGTACATTGTATTAGAACATTGTATTATGTTCTAGACATCAGACAGGAAGTTATGGAATGATAAACATAGTGACTTTTTTTTCAATTAACTCTTAAAAATTATATAAAATAGAAAAACCATGTACTTTATTGCATAGAGAAGGCACTAAACAGCACCGGAATGTTAAGCAGAAAAATGTTCATTGTAAGTCTAGAGAGAAAATATGTATGTGTGTACATGTGTACAAGAAGCTACAATGGAATGGGAAATAAATTATAAGGTGGGGTCTGCTAAAGCAGAGTTCAATTATGAATTAAAATTAAACATAGATGAACAGTGGATGAACCTCATCTTTATAATGGCTGGGTCATTAATCAATTTTTGCATTAGATTTCAGTGCACCGCTCTAGATATTTGGTTTTTAGTTTCGTTCAATAGATCAATTTCCTGTGTTTGTCCCCTAAGACTTAGTAATGATTTCTGCATCCTCTCTCTCTTTATCCCCAGTTTTGTATGTTTTTATAATGATTATTAACATTGTTGAGATCCTGATCAGAGTATAATTTCTTGTTCCTGAGTGTGTCAGGTATCAGAAAGTTTTTAAACCTCTGCAGATGAGTTTGACGTTTAGCCAGAGCTAAGAAGTCCATTTCTACACAATTTTCCTAAAAGAAATGCCAATTTGAAGTGACTGCATAGAGTGACATTGTGATTCTTATCTTTGTCTCTGGGGCCTATGTCCAGGATTGAATCCTAACTTTATTGAAAGCCAACCCTGTGGACTTATGCAAACTCATGTCTGCTTCACTTTCCTCATTTACCAAAAAAAAAAAAAGAAAAAGAAAAAAGAGAAGAAAAAATAACCGATATTCTTGTGGTGCTGAAGGAGTAAATATTTACAAAGTAATTACAATATGGTTGGTCATATAGTATATGATATTTAAGTATATGTAAAATAAAATCAATAGATAAACTTGCTTTTAATATTTTGCATCACACATACACTGACAACTCCCAAAAGTTTAACACTAGACTGGATCATGTGCACCTCCCATCCCTTAATATTCAATTATTATCTGAATTTTATCTTCTACATATGACAAAATATGATATATGGGCCGTATTTTTAAAATACAATAAAATACAAAAAAAAAAGAAGTAGACTATGATGATATTGGACTATTTTCTTAGAAAACAAAGAAAGAAGGATTTACTTTTTATTATTTTTTATTTTTACAAAGTGTATTTTGATTCATTGTACACAAATGGGGTACAACTTTTCATTTTCCTGGTTGTACAGGATGTAGAGTCACACCATTTGTGCAATCATACACGTACATAGGGTAATGATGTTTGTCTCATTTCACCATCTTTCCCCTCTGGGCCCTTCCCTTCCCTCATTTCCCTTTACACAATCTAAGGCTCCTCCATTCTTCCTTTACTCGCTCCCCCTATTATGCATCAGAATGCACTGGAAGAAGAAATTATGCATTTGTTGAATCTGCCTAAACTAATCAGAACCTTCAAGATGGAATATGAAAGACATAAAAACTCCCCAGCATAGAATTTATGGCCTCTTGAACTATTCCTCCAAGATCAGAACAGGAATTTTGGTTTTCTTTTCCTCTCATCCCAACACTGTTCAACCTGGCCCTCAAGTAGCCCCTGCATATCTAAAATCTATGATATCAACTTACAATCTATTATTTAATCCAAGGACACAAGGGCACTTTAAGATTATAAAATTTTTCCTCCTAGATATGTCCTAAATATTTTAGACTATACATATATACACCATGTAATTCAAAACCACTCTGATGGATAAGTGAATCCATTTTTATGAGCACTCAATCTCTCAGTTGTGTGCCAAGAATCCTATATGGTGAATATCACTACAAATTAATCCACAGACACACACTGAACTCCAATTAACAGTCATGGCACCTAAGGTCATTGGAAATTATTCTCACATAGTACTCTAAAAAAATTCTAAAGAAATTAAGATTAAATGTGTGAGTTTGAAATACATTCACTTAGTGACTCTCAGCTCCAATTCAATAAACTTTTAATATCTTTTCTATATAGCATTATATTTTTTGAAGATAAAGAAATCATTTTTGATTCAAATGTATGTAACCAAAGTTAAGAATCAATTAATGTGATCAATTAGAGCTTATTTAGTATGTATTATATTTCTTTAATATAATTTTTAATTTTATCAGGTGATTCTGCTATTAGGGTCAGATCTATCTGGCAATCTAGTTATTTCTACATACCTTTCTGTTCTTCAAATCTATGTGTATATTATGTGTATATACAATAAATGCATTGGTTTTACTATATATACCTGAATTCAGAAGTAGTTTAATTAAATGGCAATATGATCTTTTGAAAGTTATTATAATGATAATGTAATTTTGTGCATGTGTGGTACTGGAGATTAAATACAAGACTTCATATACGCTAGAGAATGCTCTACCACTGAGCTACAGCCCCCTTATTTTTTATTTTATTTTTTTATTTTGAGACAGTGTCTCAATAAATTCCAGCTGAACTCTGCCTTGCAGTCCTCCTGCCTCAGTTTCCTGGGTATCTGGGATTATGGGCATGTGCCACCATGCTCGGTGAAAATATAAATACTAGAGAAGTAACTCCCTAATGACTATCCCACTTAATATTGCAAACTGTCCATACATGTCTTCTTATATAATTATCTCTATCACTCACTCTTTTATGCATGCAAAAGTTGAATTCCACGGAGTCAGTAGGCTCAAGTTTAAAGCACACAATTTTTTTTTTCCTGGTTAACAATGATTACTTCAGGATTGTGTATGTGACCCATTTAAAGCCAAGAAAACCAGAAGAGAAATGTGCTGGGACTTTCTTTTTTTAATTATTTATTGGTATTTTTATTTTTTACAGACTGCATTTTGATTCATTGTACACAAATGGGGTACATCATTTGGTTTCTATGGTTGTACACAATGTAGATTCATACTAGACCCTGGTCAACATCCACACTTTCCAGTTGTTTCAGAAGCAAAGCTGCTAGTTAATTAGACCACAAAGAGTCTTGATTGCATTCTAGACCTGTTTTAGAACTTAGTTTATATTCAGTTCAGTGTCTCATTAGTGGACCATTGATAAAATGTCTTTCCTCTCTAATCTGATACTACTTTTAATTAAAAATATTAGCTTCTCACCTAGATTATGGAATTACCGTTTTTAATAACCCCAAAACTGCCTGTTTAACACCTACAATTCACTCTGCATAATTCAGCCAGATTTGTCTTTCAAAAATGTAAATTTGACATTGTCCTTAGCAGTGTCTCAGATGTTCTTAGGAACTACCTCTCCTAATACCTCCAGGTTCATCTCTTGCCATAGTCTCTGCTTTATGCTGCCTCTGTACAATAGCAGTTTTCTAAGACAGAGTACTGCTCCATATTCTGCTATTTATGCATGCTGTTGTGGGTGTTAGAAATGTCCTCTTTGCCTACTTTAAAGACTGGCCTCAGTAGCTCCTCTTACAGAAACTCACTTCCATATGTTTAGAATGTCTTGGTTCAGGTCTCTCCATTCCTACTGTGTCTTACACCAGTCATCTACAACTGATTCTGCTTTACTTTCTTTTGGAATCCCAGCAACTATTATATAATAGGTTTTTAATGCATGCCTTTTGTGTAAACTAATAAAGGAACAAATGTGTCTGGCTAAAAAAAGTAGTTTTAATCAACTGATGTTAGAAGTTTTCAATGAAGCCTTAGATTCCTTGACTCAGCCAAAAGGCTCAATGTTCCATCCTGTCAATAAATGTGAAAGCAGTGCTGTTTTGTTGTTTGTTGCAGAAATCAAAGGAGCAGCTTCAAATCAAAAGTGTCTTGAGAACTCTTAAGGGCAATGGCAAAGGAGTACAAAAAAAAAAAAAAAATCGATTACTAGCATATTGGCAATCCTGACATCTCAAGCCCTGCTAAGTCCACAGAAGAGTGCACAATTCTACTTTTAATTCCAAGAAAGAGAATACATGTTCCTAAGAGCAAACATTAAATTGACATCATATGTGTGCAGAAAATATGTTTCAATAAAATCTAGAGTTTGGTTATTGCAATTCACATAACCTGGAACCAGGTCACCTTAACAATAGATTATCACACAAAATCAAAGGCATGATGATACCATGTGACTTTGCAACACTTGAGCCCAAGGCCCTGTGTCACATGTGTGTAGTCTCAGAGACTCTGAAATCTGAGACAGGAGGATAGAAAGTTTGAGGCCAGCCTGAGCAACTTCACAAGACCCTCTGCAACTTAGTGAGAGAGTGTCTCAAAATAAAAATAAAAATGACTGGGGATGTAGCCAAGTGGCAAAATGCCTTTGGGTTGAATCCCCAGTACCAAATACTACTCCTACTACTACTCCTACTACTACTACAACTACTACTAGTTCCCATAAGTAGTGATAACAACAGGGTCTGGCTGCAAAGGAGCAATAACTGCATATTTCTGTTTAAAATATCCTTAGCTGATAGCGAAGGGTGTATCATTCATGTGTAATAATGTGATTCCAATATTAAGATTTTTTTCTTTTCCTTTGCCATGGTTAAATGCTCTAGTGATATAAGGTGACTTTTGACATGGTAACTGTTAACAAAAATAATAGATTTGGAAACTTGTTTTGCTAGATTTGTTATACCTCAATCAAGACAGTTCACTGTAGCTAAACAAAATTTAAATTTACTTCATGTGTCTTCTGATTCAAATTCTCCCAAGTTTTTAAACTGACATCAATTTCTTCATCTATAAAATGGGAGATTCAGGAATAGATTCTTCTATGCTGATAAATATTATAAATCCAGATGGGTATAGATTGTATTCATAGTTGCTGAAATCAAACACTGATGAATGGGCAAGTCTTCATTTCACATGCTATCACATTATCATTTCACATCATATGTTTCTGTATGAAAAATGGGAACCTATGATTTGTGTTGAAGCTACAATATAGAAATCATTCTCATGATGATTTTTATTTTTACATTATAAAACAACTTTAAAAGTGAGGCATCGGTTTCAAAGCTTGTGAAGTATAAATAAATATTTGTATTTATTACTATTTATGTTTATTAATACTTTATCACTACCTTATAGGATGATGTTTTACTGACCATTTGAAAAGTTCAAAGTAGCACACAAATGAATAGGAATATTAGAGACATCATATCACTAAACTATAATTTTCATTCATTCTAGGTGCAACATTGAATTTAACCAAGAATTTATACATGGATGCTGATAGCTGGAGGTATTCCTGTTACTTACAAAGGAAAAACATTTGTATTCTATTTTATAGTACATGGTTGATGAAAAAAGTAAAACTAAGTATGCCATTTATTTCCAAGTGACTGTGATAGGTCTTAACTAATTTAGGATTCTAGTATTTACCTTGAAGCTTCTCCCAACTATACTGAAGTATTTTTTCAATATTTTGGTGATTATGTCATTACATGGAACTTTTCACATATAGCATTTTTATCAAAGCTTTCAGGTGGTAAGTCAATGATAAAATATAGAACAGATTAAAAGATAAAAAAGGGGATTAAAAGTACAAAGGAGAATGAGTTCTAGCTAGATGGGGTTTCCTAGAAATTTATTTTATGTCCCAGCTGTGGAGACAGAAAAGATAACTAATGAAAATCTAGGACAGCACTAGCCAATGTTCTAGGAAGATGAAAGGATTCAGAATATGAAAGCAATGAATTTTATTCATAGTTGATTTAAAAGGTAGATTGAAAATTTGGTGAGAGGCAATTTTGCCTAGTAGAATTACAAATTACTGATGAATGCTATGTAAAATTAATACTTATAAAAAAGAAAACTGTGAGAAAATAAATTTCAATAAATTTAGCAACTGGCCTGAAGTCCATCAGACATTTCAGAGACCTGAATGTATGCTAGGCCTGAGGTTGGGCTCCAAGTTGTCCTTTCCTGTCCTGAGCACTGACCTGGGGCCACATTCAAGCAAAGACTGCCATGACTCTGAGATTTTGGCTAGCAGCATGTATGGCCTTGAAATTCTGGAAAGTAGTTTGGTCCATTCCATAAATCCTACACCAAGGAGGACATCTGAGTCAAACAAATTCATATTTCCTTCAAACGGTCTCACCCTTCAATCCCCATTCCTGCCATGATTTTCTTTATAGCCTTTTTTGTAAAAAGGGCTTTCTTCCAGGAAATGGAATTGTGCCTGGAGTGTGGCTTCCTTTTCCTCTTCAATGTCCCTGCATGAGACTGGAACTTGTTTGTTGGAGGACCATGTTAGCATGGTGGTGCTTTCCATGTAGTGTGTCATATTTTATTTTTTCTTCTTTATCCTGGCATATTTTATACACAGAAGTCCCTATAAAGTGGAAGTAATAGATAACAGAATCCATCAACATTTTCCATCTTGGGAAAGAAAACTTTATAGATTCAGGACTTTTTTCTTTTTTTTTTTTTCAATTCTGAACGATAAGATTTGGCATTGAAATGCAAACACAAATCTTCCATAATTTCCAGATTCTGAAATCACAAGAACTTCCACTTGTTTTTTCACTAACTGACACTGAAGATACATATTGAATATCAGGACATATTTTTTTGATGTTCTCTGGGGTTAGAGAAATTGTCTTTATTTTTTTTTTCTTATTTCTTAATTTTGTTGTGTTATTTTAATTTTTAAAGTGTGTGTTAAGTGATCAGAGTTGTAAGCAATTAGCTGAAAATAAGACATAAAACACAAGCAAAAGCAGCAACAATAACCACAACAACTACAATAACAATACCCAAAAAAACTCCCCTGTTAAAAATAGTGCTTGAAGAATTTAAGGCTATTTAACACGAATTTTAGGGAATTCAGAAAATAATTCTCATCAACAGCTCTTGGTCTTCCCTAAAAGGATTGAAACATAGCAACTAATTTATTTGGAGCTACTACAATGTGTCAAACACAGTATGAAATATTTGATGCATTTAAAGTTAAACCTGTCCTGCTTCTATGATTCACACTGTTTTTATAAATGTAAACACTTGCACAGCTTTTTCATTGGTGTGACTAAATGATCTGACAATTTTAGAGGAGGAAAAGTTGTTTTGGGAGCTCACAGTTACAAAGGTCTCAATCCATAGACAGGCCCCTCCATTCTTTGGGACTCAAGGTGAAGCAGAATATCGTGGAGGATGAGTGTGGTGGAGGAAAGTAGCTTAAGACATCACTCCAGGAAGCAGAGAGTGAGAGAGAGCTATGTTCAACAAAGACAAAGTATGTACCCCAAAGGCATACCTCCAATGACCCATCTCCTCCGACTGGACATAGTTACCATCCTTTTAATCCCTTTCAGGAGATTAATTCACTGACTGAGTTTAGGTTTTCATAACCCAATCATTCTATCTCTAAAACTTCTTGAATTGTCTCAAATATGAGAACATACTACATTATAATGCAGGTTACCTAAAGTCAGAACTTTTAGCAAATGGAATGGGGGAAAATTCTTTTAGCTAAAACCAAGACCTTTGCTCATAACCACCATGATGGTCAACTATGGGGTGAAAGGAACTCTGGGTGAAGGATCTAATTTGTTTCATTTTATCATCTTGGTACAATAATTTGTTTTTTATATTTGTACTTTTGTTTTAAATCAAGAATTCAGTTCTTGAGAAATACACTACTCATTGTATTTTGTTTTATAATTCAAGTAACCAAATAATCAATTTCAGTGAAATTCATTTAATATTTACATTTTATCTTTTTTAATAAAAAAAAAATTTAGTTGTAAATGGACACAATACCTTTTTTTCACTTATTTATTTTTATGTGGTGCTGAGAACTGAACCTAACACCTCACACATGCTAGGCAAGTGCTCTACCACTGAACTACAACCCCAGCCCCATTTTAGTTTTTTTGATATTAAATGAATATGTTTATATATATATATATATATATATATATATATATATATATACTCTCTCATCATACATATATATATATATTTACAGGATTTCACATTAACTGAATATTTAGTACACAATTTATAAATCAGTTACGTATGCTTAACACTAAATATAAGTAAATATATTAAGGACTAGATTGTTGCTTTTTAGTCTTATCATTTACACAACTAGCACCACTATAACCCATATTTGACCCTCAGCAACATAGTAGAGTAACTAAATAAACATTTATCTAATTACTAATTTTAGATGCATTTGTATACTTCATGATTTATTCATTTGGAATTTCAAGATAAATAATAGATATCTTACCCAAGCCAAAATAAATTCCAAAGCAATATTTGCAAAGTTAGATCAAACAATATGTCCCATAGTTAATTAAGAAACAATGTCCAGGATTCTTTGCTTCATTTTTAGCATGAGACAGATATTATCTATGAATTCTTTGTTCATGCTATAACAAATTAAGCCCTGCTTCATTGTGCTAATTCTTCCATTAATTGAAATAATGTTTTGTCAGAATTTATCCTTATGTTGTTCATGATTTATATGTAATTTGCTTTATTGACACACACAGACACACTCAGAAAGTGATAGGAAGAAATTGTAGGATTTATGAAAGCTGTATCATTATTATTTCATTAGTATTTCAAGAAGAATTTTTAATCAGAAAAAAAGGTTCGAACCAACATAGATTTGCTGTACTTCTCTCATCATTATGCAGGTGTCTCTCTGTCTATTCCATTGGTAGTACAGTTACAACCTTTAATAGCTGCCCAAATTAAAGTCCTGGCTTAGGCAGTCTTTTCTTTTTAAGTTGTTCTTTAAAAATGCATTCATTTCGTTTCTGCAACTACTTCATGAGGTAGTAACTTATTATGACAACTTCCCTTGTTTAAACAAATTAAGTTCTCACAATAATATTAAAAAAATCCTTTCATTCATATTTTATACATGAGGAAACAAACGTTTTCTCAACTATATCAAGATCCTAAAACTATAAAACTCATGTATGATTAAGTTGTGTAGTTGCTGAGCCACTGCTATAGGTTACTGTGTGCCATGGCCTCTTAATTGACATGAAATGGGTATCTGCCAATTGAATTAGGGAGTTGGCAGCACCATCTTTAGCTTCATAAAAGTTCACCTATTCAATAAATGACTTGTGCAAATCATCCAGCTTCTTTTTTTTCCACAATTATTTACCTATTTATTAGAATATTTAAAAGGATGTTGCAAATGTAGCCATGATTATATCACACAGTTTTGGTAGTCCACAAAATTATTTTTTTTTTCCTGATTTTCAATGGTATCATCTTCTTTTTCTTGTTTGTTTGTTTGAAGTTTTTATTTTTTGTTTTGTATTTTTTACAGTCTGAATTTTGATTCATTGTATTCAAATGGGGTACATCATTTCGTTTGAATGGTTGTACTTGATGTAGATTCATACCATTCGTGTAATCACACATGTACATAGGGTAATGATGTCTCTCTCATTCCACCATTTTTCATACCCCACCTTCTTCTCATTTCCCTCTACATAATCTAAATTTTCTCCACTCTTCTCTCACCCCTCCATCCCCCATTCCCACTATATATCATCATCTACTTATCAGGGAAAACATTCTGTCTTTGGTTTTTCGGGATTGTGTTATTTCACTTAGCACAATATTCTCCAATTCCAACCATTTATTTGCAAATACCATAATATTATTCTTCTTTATGGTTGAATAATATTCCATTGTGTATATATACCACAGTTTCTTATCTTCATTGTTTAACTGGATAGCTTCCTCTGTTCTCAGTATGTCATATTTGACTCTTTCTTTATTTGGTTCTTTAATTTTGAAGGAGGTACTAACTTAACATCCAAACAATTACTTGGAATGTGTGTATATATATATATATATATTTATTTATATATATTTATTTATATTTATTATTTATTTATATTTATTTATATTTATATATATTTATTTATATATATATTTATTTAATATATATATATATTTATTTCCTTAAATAGATCAGTCATTGGAATAGATTGACCATCTGGTCACATAGAGCATTCTTGGTTCAAAATCATCTTTTTTTGTACATAAAATGCATTGCTTCATTGATTTCTAGCATCTATGTTGTCACTGTTCCTGGTAACTCTAATGTCACTTTGATTCTTTATTTTTAGTCACTTATTTGTTCAAGATTTTTACCTTGGTAGATTTTCTTTCTTTTTTTCCTGTTGTACTGAGGATCAAACCCAGGTGTGCATTCCCACTGAGCTACATCTACAGCTGATTTTTTTTTTTTAATTTCAAGACAGGGTGCAGGCTAGCCTCAAACTTGCAATTTTCCTGTCTCAGTGTACCAAGTTGCTGGGATTACAGGTGAATACCACCCACTAGGCTGATTTGTATTTCTTTAACATTTATTTTTCTCCTCTGAAATTTTGGAAAGGTTTGTTCAACTTTGGATTCTGATAACTAAAATGAAGAATAGGTTTTTTTTTTTTTTTTTCATTCTTTATCCTACATACTTTTTAGTGAAATTTTAAGTCTCTACCTCATCCAACCAGATTCATAAAATTAATGACTTCATTCTTCCTGACTTCTTTTTCTGGAATTCTTATTCTTATTCTCTTGGTTAAGATTTCTCTTGCTTTTTCCTTCTAACATTTAAAACAAAAAATAAACAAAACAAACAAAACAGAACTTTCACACTTTGTTCTATATTTTTTAAAAAATGATTTTTCTTTGCTTAAACATACCTTCAAATATTAGGCATAAGAACTTACTTTGTGATTATTTCATTTTCCTCACATTTTTTACTGAATTTTAGATTCCATTGAAACTTGAATTTGTATGATATTGGAAGTGATTTCACTGTTATTTTTGGTATGCTATTCTGAGTATTTTTCATTAAAGATTATTTTTTATCTGTTTTTATGTTATAGTTTTCTTCAAATATATGATGATTATGCTTTTTTGGCTCAACTTTTAAGATGAACAGTAGCATCTTTTCTTGGAAACTGCATGTGTGGTCAGAGCTTGTTAACTTAGGACAGAGGCTTCTAACAGGTGTGCTTTGAATGCTTTGAACCATGTGTACTATGAAGATGAATCAAGTTTGGTAAGAGATTAATTATCTCTCTCCAAGCAGCAGGGACCATCAGGGCCATGGGGTCAGTGTTACACAAATTGTCTTATTATCAACCTGGGTTGTCATAGGATAGAATCACTATTGAATATGTGATAAAATGTGATATGAAAAGAGACAGGAAACTTAGTTAGGACTTTCCTACTTACAAATAGCTACAACTTGATTTAAAGTTAATGTTTATTATTTCTCAACTGACAATATTTGAGACGACTTTTCACTTACGTTTTAATTGTCTTCATCTTTATTCTCACTTACAAATATTTCTCTGGTGATAATTCTTTGAACATCCTTCATTTGCCCATTCTTTCACTCCTTACTAAGTTTTGTTTTTAGACACCTATTTTTTAAGGTTGATGAAAATGTCGAAACAATAAATAGATAACAATAATACAAAAGTGTAATAAATATAATATTTTGAGTAAGCAGCTAAAGGCTGTTTATTCTACTACTTGATGAACATTAATGGTGGCATAAGATGTGAAATGTGAAATCTTCCTTACCGAGTTAAAACCTGTCCTCCAGTGACTTTTCACTCACTTGCCCCTTGGAGATACTGTGCTTCTACAACTTGCAATGTTAACCTTTTGAAATTGGAATTCAGCTATCATTTTGCTCTTTGATCTTTCCTTGTTCCAAATTAATATATTTACCTTCTTCGACTCTACTTTGTATAACATGATTTATTACTATGAACTTTCTCCGCCAGCCTTCCATGGTTCTGCTAAAATTCGTCCCTTCTAAAATCTAGAAGTACAATATTGAATGGCAGACAAACTACCAGGTTGTAATAGGACTATACTTTTGTTAATGTAGAGCCAGTATTAACTATTTTACATAATCTGTTGCATTAGGGGACACAGTAGTTAAGAATAAAATTACTTTTGAGTGGTGGTAAGAGTAGATGGCATAAGCAGGGATTGCTGCAAATTTGTTTTCTTCTTAGTCCCAGATTTTCTTTCATCTTTCTTTGTTGTACTAATGAGACAATTCTTTGAGAACTTGATCTAAACAAATCACCTAAAAGTATAAGATAAAAATATATAAATTAATGAGAGCCTTAGAAGACCACTGTAATGAATAGATCTGGGAAAATATCTTGCAGGGAAAATATTTGGTTGCAATATTCTGAAAAAAAAAAAAAAAGTTAACTCAGCCTGGCACAGTGGTGCACAACTGTAATCCCAGCAGCTCAGGAGGATGAAAAGGATTTTGAGTTCAAAACCAGCCTCGGCAAAAGTGAGGTGCTAAGCAACTCAGTGAGACCCTGTCTCTAAAAAAAACACAAAATAGGGCTTGGGATGTGGCTCAGTGGTTGAGTGCCCCTGAGTTCAATCCCTGGTTCTTCCCCTACAACAAAAATTAATGCATAGAATGATGTGGAACACACTGTGAATCAAGTGTAAGAAAGAATGGAGCAATACTTGCTGGCCTTTCATTTCTTTCCTATAGTTTTGTTTAATATACTTTTGCATTATTAAAATATTAATTTCTTCATATGAAAATCAGGGGCTTCTTGGTTTTCAGAATTTAAGGTAATTACTAATCAGTTTCAAACACCTCACCTAATAGTTTGTAGATAATACATGTCATTAACATTATTGGGGAACAAAAGGCCCTAACTTGTAATTTTTAAAATCTACGTAAAATGTTTTTCTCTAAATATAGAAGTAACACAGGTTTGTTCAAATCCTGATATCTACTATTTGTGATAATACCTTTTAAGTGTTTATTGTGCTTTCTGCATAAAATACATTATTCATAATATATTCTGCTTTTTTAAAAATTTGACAGTATATAATGATAACCATTAAGTTTTTAAAATTATTAGACATATTTTAATAAAATACAAAAATATTTCATGAAATAAATTATCAGACTATTTTTAAAGCTAATCCTTTATTAATGGTCGACTAGTTTATTTCATGGTTTAACCATTACAAGGGCATGGTGCATATTCTTGCACATACAAATGAATGCGTATTACAGAATTAATTTATTTTTATGCAAGAGCTAAGGATTTAAATTAGAGAAGTATATCTTATTATATATTTATGAGATAAAAATTATTGTATCTTAGACACTACTCTTACATACTTAGGAAAATAAAAGTCGACATGCCTCATTGTACATGATATTTTTGTATTTTATCTCTGAAACAGATTTTCAATAAAAGATAGAGAAAAATGTTTCAAGCATTTTCTAAAAAATAGAATTAGGTCATTAAAAGTATTTACTGTCTTAATTTCTAAACTTCACAATGTATAAGGACTATTTTTCCTTTACATATTATCATAATATAGCAAAACAACATGGGAAGAAGGGAGACTTCTTCTGGCTCAGTGCAGGGGTACCCTGCAACTCAGATTAGGAGGCCTCCTGGTCTCTGCACAAGTTCCCCATCTGTCACCTCCCTCATGGCTTTTGCAAAGCTCTAGTTGCCTGTATCTGTAAAGAGAGAGGCTGGCATTGATTTTGTGAATCTTTGTCTTCTATGAAAAACATATCGTGAATTAAACAGTTTGAAGCTAGACTCTGGAAGTCACTTGTACAGAAGGAATGTGAAACAAAATATTTCAAGAGAGAAGCCTCTTTCCAGTCCTTGTATTCACATGTGTAAGACCTTGATAACAAGGCTACCTATGCCTTCAGTATCCTCAACACTGAGAAATCTGAAAGGCATATTCTATTCTAGTCATCTCAGAAAGACACGTTATTATTTTTCTCCTGCTTTTTTCTCTGTTGCCTTTGGAAGTTTCTTAGTATAGATGATGAAGAAAGGCTGCCTTCGCCTAAATCCCTCTCTGTGTTAGTGCCAGAGGCCACTCCTTTCCTTAGCCTGTAAGTTACCTCACATTGGTATTGACTGATTTTGCCCACAGAATCTGCTAAAACATCAGTTTTAGTCTAAGACACTTCTTACAGCTGTATGACCAAGAAAACAAAAATCTCAAAGCTTCATTCTATATATCAGGAAATACGGGGAGCAAGTTTAAATGATCGACACTTAAATGAATCAAGTATAGAAAATGATCTTGATTTTTCCCTTTGTAAAATATAGTAAACACGTATACACGTGTGTGTGTATGTGTGTGTGTGTGTGTGCCGCTTACATATAATTCATTTGTTTTCAGGACTTAAACATCTACTTTACTTTGCTGGCATTCATTTCCCTCACACATCTCCTCTTCCCCACCACCAAGCACAGCATCACAAACTTTTGATGAATGGCTGCTTCAAGAACTGAATAATGAATCTGTGAATTAAGCTTCTGAATCTCTTTTTGTGCTATAAGTATTAAATCAGTTGTTCGGTATAATAGTTAATAGAAAGCAAGAAGAAGAAATAGAACCGTGTGGTCTTACTTTCAGCTACTTATTTGGCTAAGAAATGTTTTTAGTTCTTGTATTTCTCATGTGATTTCATTATTCTACCTTCTTCAAACTCAATGGAGGAGAATAAAAATAATTATGTCATATTTATTTAATTGCATTTGCATACTACTAAACATGGATACACCCCACCCTCATTAAAACATTCTTTTAGAAACAGAATGATTCTCCATCTTTAGGTTTTGCAGCCGAAATGTACATAAAATACAAGGACGTTTGTGATTCCGCATGTATTTGAAAAAACAGAATTGAGCAATAAAGCTCATTTTATAAAACTGCATTAAAAATACCAGAGCACTGTCAAGTATAGTTTACAACAGTGAATGTGAATGGTTTTACCGAGAGTAAAAACAGAAAATAAGAATTGAAAATTTAAATAAATATCAAAGTAAGAAAACAGTTTGAGAAAAAAATATTATTTCTCCATTTGAACATGTTTTCAATATTATACAAATTTTCTAAACACCATTATAATTTCACAGAATATTAAGTATTGTCAGAATTCCAATAAATGATGAAGTTAAGTACCCCAATCATGACGTGTCAATATTCATAGAACTCCATCTCAGAAGAATGAACTACCAGTCATATCCTGTTTATATATATCAAAATTGCAATTTATATTTCTGTATTTAAAAAAAAAGATTTCCATCACTTTTGCATCAGCATGACATTTGAGATAAAGAAGAATTCAGAAGTTTAGAATTAAGGAAACCATTTTTCTTGGATGTTTGATTCTACATTCAAATCATCTTTCTTCATACAGAACAAAGTCAAGTTACTAATGTGTAACTTTTAGGCCTCGCCTGATTTTGGAGAAATTCAGCAAATAAATATTAACTTTGCTTTCTTCTTAAGCTCATAATGTTTGAACTACACATTACTTAAAATGAAATTTCTAGCTGGGCACAGTGGTGCATGCCTGTAATCCCAACAGCTCAGGATACTGAAGCAGAAGGATTGCCAGTTCAAAGCCTGCTTCAGTTGAAGAACGGTGCTAAGCAACTCAGTGAGACCCTGTCTCTCAGTAAAATACAAACAAACAAAAAAATGGGACTGAGGATGTGGTTCAGTGGTTGAATGACACTGAGTTCAATCCATGTTACCTCCCCAGAAAAAAGAGAAATCACTTTTTAATCTTCATTTTATATGTGAGGAAACCAGACAGAGAAGGTTAATTGATTACACATTGCATAGCCTATACTATACCATGAGGTAGAAGAAACTAAGCCCCTTTGTTCTTCAACCAAAACTCTTTTCTCTGCCCAACTTTAAAGAATATCTTCACTTCATCATTCTTAAGGCAGAAAACATGGGGGCCATTGAGTGACTTGGAAAATGATGCAAACACAATCACAAGTAACAATGTTTTGTCTGTTTTCTATGGTTTCTTTTCATAAGAAATGCTACTTTAAAAAACCATCAACAGACAAAAGAATGATCAAAAGTCAATCTCTAGATTGAGCCATCTGTGTGTGGATGTGGTCAAAGCAGCTGAATTTATCTCTGTGAGTCAGAGATCAATATTCCATGATAACAGTTTCTATTTTTACTTAATTATCCTCACTAAATGTACCTTATTAATTATTTGGAAACAAGGGGATTGATGTGTGGCTGTATCACATCAGAACTTTTTAAAAAGGGAGGAAGGAAGAGAGGGAGGAAGGCAGGAAGGTAAGACAGAGAAAAGTGTTGGAAACTAGGAAAGATTTCAACTTCATTCTAAATCAATGGCTACTAATATGAGTTCTCTTGAACTTGTTCCAAGTTTGAACTGATAAATTTAAATGACCATGAAAGTTATGTCAAGCTGATATAACATGTACAAAGAACGATTTCTTTGACTTTAGATCATTAAATCTCATAATTTCTTTCAATAAATAAGAATGATTCCAAAGATTAACTTCAGTTAATGAAGAGAAAATGCATGCCACTTTTAAATGATACCTTTGATAAAGTTAGCAATGTGACAGATGTGTTTAATAATAGAAAATCGATGATTGATAAACAGCCAGGTATAGTAAAGATACTTGGCAAGACTGAGAGTGATGTGACTGTCAATCATGGTGCTGAGTTCTCTTGTGTGCATGATTCTTCCTAGAATGAAACAAAGTGCCCCTTAGTGAATCCCTCAGCTTTGGAGTGGATGATGTTTTCTAGGATTGCAATGGGAAAAGTAGAACCTTTCACTTTTGTTACTTTACTCAGTTTTCTCAATCACATGAAATTACTTACTTAGAACAGAGATTAATTTGGATTATATAAAAGTCAGCTTTCCTTTTCCAGTCTAATTTTATTCACTCAAGCATTAAAAGACACAAATTCTTCCTGTGAACAAAGGTCATAATATATGTTAAAAATGTTTATTTTAGTTCAAACACATGGAATTAAATATTTATGTATATACAATGCTCGTGTCAGAATAAATTGATCTATAATGGTAAATCTTTTGGAAAATAATGGAAGATGGTTGTCAAGGATTGGACCTATGATGCTTCTGATCCTTGAATCTGATTTGAATTTAGAAAGAACAAAATCATGTTATCCATCTTTGGTTTCTCCCCCACAAAATCTGCTTTATCAATAAAGTAGTATTCATTTACCTAATAAGTTTTCTCAAATAATAATTAAGGTGTCACTGATACCCTTGAACTACTAATACAGTATAACAAATGACTTGAAATACTGCACAGAGAATTGGTCTTGTTCTTGACAAAAGGTTTAAATAGATACATTTTGTCCCATCCCTGTTCCTTTCTCTGTATTGTACCACTACAGTAACAGCATTCCCTGCATCCTGTCCTTGTCCTTATCCTTTAGACATTGACATCTGCTAGCAGATATCTCATTTGCACTGCACTGCAAATGACTCAGAACAGGCTTGATCATTGCCTTTCAAGTTAATTGTGAAATTTCAAGCATGGATGGATCATGTTAACGGGCACTTGCAAGAACTATTTAGTGTATACTATAGTTGAGGGTGGAAGATAGAATTAGGAATTACATTAATAAGACCACAGCAACAAATGTCCACATTAAATAGAAAATTCAAGGGAATGAGAGGAAAGAATATAATCATATTCAGAATTGCATAATGAGTTTAAAAATGATTATATCACAGAAGAATGGAGGAAATCCAGCCACATCCTCTTGTGAAGAAACACACACCTATAGACATATTATTTGTGTATCTTCTCTCTTGCTAAATAGTGCTGGTTACATTTATTGTTACTAACTATACCTAACATTCTTGAATTTTCAGTAAAATAATATAAAGTTAGCATTTTTGAGCCATTCAATCACTCAAAAATAGGAATTTCAAATATTCTTGTCATGTTGGTATTTCCTGTAAAATGTAGAGGTGTACCGTCACCATGGACCTAAGATTATTTTAAATTGATGCTGCATGTTTTCTTATCTACTGGCATATAAACATATAAGCAAGTGTGATATATGGAATTACTTATATCACCCCTTCTTTACCATTGATTTTGAATCCCAGGGGAGTTTAAAGTAATGAATTCCTAAGAGAAATGTAACAACTGAAATTCTTCCTTAAACACATTGGTTTTTATCCCTAGCTCGAGTTTTGAAATTTAAAACCAAATATCTGAGATTAACATTTAAGTGAAAATGTATTAAACATATGCAACTATTGAATGCTAGACAAATGACTAACTTTCTGGTAATCACCCCACTGCCCAGTACTTCAGAAAATGATGCTATAGATTCATGAAGTATTAAACTCATCAAGCATATCACTTTTGAGGTTTATTTGGTTATTAAAATTTCATTCAGTATAATTTTTCTGAAGCAAACTTACAGTGTTTCAATTTACTATATTCCTAGTTAAAAATGCAAATGAAAATAAGTAAAAGTCTTTAGTTCCCTACTCTTTATCCACAGAATATTTGGAAAATACAAGGTGACCAAAAATCATAATTACTACTGATGGCTAAATCTGAAAAAAATATTGTTTGAATGGATCATCATACAAGTTATTTTGTTGTGATAGAACTTGCTAGAAATATGATCAACTGCAATGCTTGTTAATATGGAAATAGAAAAAAAATGATAAATAGTACCATAGCTAAGCACTATAATCTTCGATGACCATGTGACTAATGTTCAGTCTGTTTTTTTGTTTTTTTTTTTTTTCTCATTTTTACCAATCTGATGAAGAGAAACTTTCATCATTAGTTTAGGAATTAAAATTTACCGATCAAAAATACAGGCTTCCTATGACTGTGCACATCTAGAAAGTACTGACATTCTACACTTTTGTAACATTGATCTTATCTGTATTTTGTTTTTAAAAAATCTCCAAGGTGACACTTTGATGTTTTATGAGAAAAAATTGATGTAACAGGAAAAATGAAGCACAGAGTATCTGCTATGTTGAATGAAAATTTACTGAAATGGCTGATCCAAAGATTTTAGAGAACATCATTATCCTGTCCCATGAGTCCAAGTTTCTGAGTTACCCCAAAATAAAATTAAGACAGGATCACAAAGTCACATGGGTAGTTTAGATTAAATTTACCCCAGCTCTGAGAGAACCCTAGACACATGAGCTTATTACGTACTTGTTATGTATACACATGTTTACGATGTCTTTTTTTAATATTAAAATTTCACAAGATTTTCTGGTATAGCATATAAGACAAAAACTCAGGATTACAAAAAAATTTGTTTATCAGGGCCATTTTGAAACTGAAAATGAAAGTGGGAAAGACATTTAAATGAATCTAAAATTTATCTTTGGCAGTGTGCTATAGGCTTCTTCATCATTTGGCTACTATCCAACTACTTCCAGAAGACTGAAATTATAAATGCTCATAGTTGATAATTACATGATAGAAAACATCATCATTAAAAATATGAAGAAAAACTGAGTAGGTAATATGTCACTTAATATTATAATGGTTCTGATATTTTTATTAAAGTCATCATAAAATTGACATGTTCTTTCTTAATGACAGGCATGACCTTATGTAGTAAAAAGACTGTTTTGAATATTCAACAACTGCTTAAATCATCAGAATAAATCAAAAGGTTGGCTTACCTTGGGAATAAATTATAGGAGGAATTCATACTTGGGGCCATTAAATGTCATTTAACATTTCTTAAGGAAACACTTTAAGGTGAGATAATTTAAATTTTGTTAAAGAAACTTGAAATACATGCACAATTAAGTCAAGCTGAATGCAGAGATCAATCATGAAGAACCCTGGGGAAAATGGTACCCATATGATACAAATTTCTTCATCAAATCACAAAAAGGATATGATCAGAGAAATTAGAAGGTATTTGTAATGGAAAAGGTGGTCATAGCTTACATTTCCTTTCAAGATTTTCTATCACAATTTGTCTTATCTTCCAGGAAAACCTCACTTCTATTTCCTAGTGTTGTCTTTCCATGTGTATGATGAATCTCACACTGTTCTTTTCAACTGGGTGTCTGTAGTTCTTCCCTCTTCCACTTTGGCTCTATGTCTTCCTGTCCCTAAGATTGAAATGTAACTACCATAATCACCAGGTATTCATCTGTAATCTGTCTGTCTGGAATTAATTTTCTTCTCTTCTATACATCCACCCCACTTTCTACTCTCATTAGAGTACTATCGAATGTCCCCTCACTTCACAGACTTTTGTTTACACAGTTGGGTCCTTCCTGGTTTGTAGACCTCCTGATTTGCCTTGTACCCCTCTCATGGCACCAGGAGAACCTAGCACAGCACCATCTTTGAAAGTCATTATCCAATTCAACAAAAGGCAAGCCGGTTTAGTCCCTACTTATGGAGCTTGCTATTGACTAGGTTACAGTTAAAAAGTTTCAGGTTTATCGTGTTTGAGAAATTAAGTATATGGGCACTTAAGAAGAAAAGCAACAAACAGAGTTTAAATTCATTTAAGATTCGAAAGGTCTCAAATATTTGAGGACCTCTAAAGCAAATCAGAGATTTAAGAGGCATTTAAAACATGGGATTCCTTTAATCTAGGAAAATATTTTTTTAAAATAAACTTAATAGTATTCATCTATAGCAAATGAGAATGCTATCTAAAAACGTACTTATCAATAACATTATTAACCTTGATATCAATAACGTGATTTTTATAACAGTATTAACTACAAGCAAGACACCAAATTATGTGCTATGTGTTTATTATATAATTTAATATTTATAATATTATCTGTTTCTGTTATCAGGAAACCCATTATTGTGATTCTCATTATAAAAATAAAAAAGTCAAGATTATAGAATTTTTTGGAAATTTTCAAATCCTTGAATTCTTATTTAACATTTTGATTGTATAACTATGGTGTTAAAAGATGAATAGAAAGATATTATTTATATAGGTATTTAATAGAAACTATTTTACAAATCTTAATAAAAATTAGCTTACATTTTAATTGCATAATGTAGATTTTAATAATGCTACTTTTAGTCATTGCTTTATTTGGTACCCGCTCTACAGAGTATATATTCATGAATCCAATTATGTATATTCATGCATCCCAGTATCTATTCTGGACAATAATATATGTTCCTCTACGTCTCTTGAAGGAAGAAAAAAAGGAAGGAAGAAAGAAAGGGAAAATGAAGGAAATGGTGGGAGAAAGAAAGAGAGGAAGGAAATAAAGAAAGGAAAAAGAGGATGAAAGAAGAAAGAGAGGGAGGAAGGAATAAACCCTTTTTAGGGTATGATCAAATGACAATGATAGGTAAGAGATTATTCCTGATGGTAATCAACCAAATATTTACCAGCAAACAAATGAGAATGCTATATAAAAGCCAATTAGAAAGGACTCTCTTACTTAGCAATAATTGCTATTAATACCAATGTGAATGTTATTTTTATAACAGCATTAATTATGTATTATCCTATACAGTAGCTCACACTAAGAGTACTTTACATCCTACATTTGTATGGGCCAGGTATACAGACTATTTAATTGCTATTCTAAACTATGAAAACTCTGAAGGCTAAATCATGTTTTATGTTATGTTATACGAGTTTTATCAGCATGTTATTATACTCACTATTCATTAGAAAAATCACAGAAAATGTATTAAAAGCTGGTAGTGACCTGGGAGCTATACCCCTGAAGAAAAGGAATACTGTACATTACACAGGAAGTGTCGTGGTATTTTTGTTTCTTCGCTGTGGGCTATCCAGTTCTAATTTGGACATTGAATAGAAAACACATTCTTCAAAAAATTCATTAGAAATCTGCCCCCTCAACATCGCCATCATCATCCCAACACCAGCAAAGACAGTACTAAGTATTCTGCAGTTAGCACAGTGAGAGAAGCAATCTTGACATTAAAAATTCAGAGAGGCAAAGGGTTGCTGCAGGATACAGATATCCATCTTTAAATCCCATGCCTAAACAGGGACGAGAAATCCTCAAGACAATAAGTGAGCACCACAGCCCACATGGCATTGTCACAGTGCAAGCAAAAGTCTTCAGGCTGCTCTTTACCACTGTTTCTACTGTTCAGAGTCTCTGGTGCAGAACAGTTGCTCACTCAGTAAATATTGTGGAATACTGTAAGTGAATTAAAACTTTGATCTGGATTCAACCAGAGGAAAAAATAGTCATGCATCTGCAAGGTTTCCTTCAAATGCTTAATGAACAGCTGCATGTTGAACTACATGTTGCACATTTTACTTTGTGAAATGTAACGTGAGTCATTTTTAAAGAACATTTTTGGGGTTTTGTAAAGTTCAGTATTGAAGAAAGAGTTTCAAGAAAATATGAGGAATATTTAGAAATCATATTACTTAGTAGAGTTAAGATTCCAGTTCTGAAATTAGGCAAAGAGGATAAAGTGCATCTTTTATAATGTCCAAATATGATTTATTTCTAACTAGCGTAAGTCCATGTTACACATGATAAAAGCTCATGTAAATCTTTAGCTATTCAGATCCAGATAAATTGCCTCAGAATGGTAATTTTCACATGTCCTTATTTTTCAGAAACTTGTTGAGCTAGTTCTCTGACATGTTTACCTGCTGATTGTAAAATAGTATTTCAGTTTCCTTTGATTTGTCTCTCTGAAACTTCTGCTTTAGTGCTTTCTGATTTCATATCTACATAATAATGTTTCTGTTTTGCCCACCAAACTTTGGCATCTCCCCTATATATACTGTCTTCCTCAAGCCTCCAGCCTCATTTCAACCAACAGTCTCTGCAGGTAATTTCTAGTAACTCTTAGCTCACAAGTAGCAAAGTGTTCTTTCTTATCCAGTCCATTTACACCTAATCCAGAACTGGCAAATAGCATCAACATTCCCTGTTTTTTTAAACATTGGGAAGTTTTCAAACTTCAGTCATTCAATTATTTCCTTAGCAATTGTGCTTTATCTGCGTTTCACTTACACTATTATCAATATGATGTGATTACATAGTATGCGATCTATGATAAAGTTATTTTCATGTATGCACAGAGATTAGAATTATACTTTCCATAGAGTCAGCTCTCAGGATGCATCAATAAGCAAGATGAAGGTATGAATTCATGGATCCAGTAAAATTATGTGATATAAACACAATATTATTAGATCTTGTCATTATACCGTTACCTTCTTCAGGACTCTTTCTAAAGGTCTGCATCCTCTTTTTATTTATAAATAATAAACAAATATAAAGATTTACTAAACTAAAATGAGGTCTTCCCTCTCTTGGATTGTTGTTACTCAAAGTGAGGTCCCAGGACCAGCAGATCAAGCATCGTACAGTGAGTATTTTTGAAATGAAGAATCTCAAGCTCCCTTCTAGATACATTAACACACAATATGTTCAGGTGATTCATATGTATCTATAGGTCTGACAGATTCTTTCCTAAATGTAATCAGAGAGATAAGAAAGACTAAAGACACTTAAAAGAATTGAAAAAGAATATGTCTTACCATGTAACCCAATTTTACTTATTTCTACTATTATTATTTGTTTTTCATTACTGGAAGTTGAACCCAGGGGCATTTTATATCTCAGCTACATCCCAGGTCCTTCTTGCTTTCATTCTATCTTTTTAACACAGGATTGAAGTTACTGGGAGTCTCTCCTAGATAATGAGGCTGATCTCAAATTTATGATCCTCCTACCTCAGCCCCCTGAATCACTAGGATTACAGGTATGCATCACCACACAAAGCTAACATTACTTAATTTTAAATTAGTGTTACTAATAAAAAACTTTGCAATGACAAAAATGTCCTACATGCACTTATCAATATTCTATCTGCAAGGTAAATGCGGCTATTGATAATCTTGATTTCAATATGAAATTTTGATCACTTAGGTTCATTTTTAATTGGCCACGTGTGTCCTGTAGTTACTATATTGGAGGATGTAAGTATATTTAACCAAGGTAGCAAGAGCTAAACTTTGGGGAGCTCACCTAAAGACATTGCAAAATTAAGAATTACATAATAATGATAAATTATATCCAAGAAAATCTTAGTAAAAAATCTGTCCATTCACTATTGTACTATGTATTTTATAAATGAGTTAACACATTTATGATAACATTTTAGAATAATAAGAGACAGACTGATATTTAAAGGAAAACAAAAACGATTAGACTGCTTTCTTCTCCAAAGCCCATCACAATACTAATAAATAAATATGAGATCTGGAAGAGGCAAGAACAAACAGATTTTAAAAGGCAAAAAACTCCAAAACAAACAAACAAACAGGAAAAATAACTAATGCAGTATGTCCTCAGAAGTTGACTTTTATGCAGTGGTAGTGGTAAACTCAGAACTTAGTGTAATTCTACCATAGATGCCATAAAAGAATGAAAATATGCAGTATTTAGCTCCTTTTGAAAACTATGTAAATGAGAGGTTGCAAGCAGGAAGTTCTAAAACACATAAACACCAATGTTGCCAAACTCACTCTACTGAGCCAGGAGCTCTTACTCATATCCCCTGTTATCCATGGCCCAAACTCAGGAGAAGCCTCAGTGTTTATTCCCTATAAGGGGCAAAAGAGAGTCCTGGACACTAGACAAAGCTAAGGGCAGGGGCAATTAACTTAATTTGAAAATAGAAATTAGGAGAAAATTTACGTTCTAAAAACTGGACCTGCATCTGTTTGATCTACTTAGTTCACAGTACTCCAACAACTTAGCTTAAGATCCTACAGTCAAGGAACTGAAGAGACTGGGAAAGCTGAAACAGTCAACATAAGTAAATAAAAATAAAATTGCAAAGGAAGAATCCAAATTAAAAACACAGTTATGGAAGTCATCATGTAGGTAAAGTGTAAAGAAAAACTGAGAGATAAGCAAATGCAAGTAAAAAAATCCAAATAATAGTAATTCCAAAAAGAGGACAGAAAACAGTCCTAGAAAGGCCACCAAGGACCTAATTTTTTTTGATGCAAAGAGATGCATATCCAAATGAAAAATTCTCACTAAGCGTCCTGCACAGTGGAAACACAGATGTGCACCATGAAGATGGGGAATTTTCAATACCAGGGTTGGTCTTCCTGTGTATTCTTTGTAATGAGGCATTCATCTCAGAAAATCTTAGCCTTCTCTACTGGACAATTTTAACTAATGTCCGCTTTGCTGATTTTCTTCTTTAAATTTTGCCAATAAATCTTATTTAATATTTTAAACATGTTTCCAGTGAGCATTGGATCCATTCCCATCATATGATTCAGGATCTTGGTTATTTTGCCTACCATTGGTCTTGTCTTGGAAGTGTTTGGAGAGACCTGAAGGAAGCAAACTAAGGCAAAAGAAGATCAGAAGTTCTGGGGAAAGGGTGAATGAACACAAGAGAGGTGGGAGTAATAAAATGAGGATGATTATTAAAACAGTCACTTGGTGTTGGAATTCTACAGAGTAATCAAACCAGGTTAGTGCAGGTCAGAAAGGTCTAAGAACTTCCTCAAGACTATGAAATTGAAAAAATAGCAGGTATATTGAGATGTGACTTATACTGCAAGTGATACTGAGGCTGTCTCAAGAGTAAATCATAGCAACCCCCCCCAGAAAACTATAAATTCATGATTGTTATTCAATTGAGGAAAACAAAAATAGTAAGAAGGAAAAAACATCTCATGACTCAGTCATGAAAGTATTGTCACAGTCATGATGATATATGTTCTGAATGTCAGCCAGCCCCTGCTTTTTAGAAATAGAGGAAAAGTAGTCAAGAAGAATTTTAAGTAGATGCAGGTGGACCTTTCCTAATCTGAAAATGTGAACTCCAAAATGCTTCAAAATGGTATACCTTTGGAATGCCAACAATATGCCACTAGAATGCTATTTCACACCTGACCTCATGTGACATGTCACAGTCAAAGTGCAGGTATACCTGCACAAAGTGAAAGATAACGTAAAAAATTACCTTCAGAAGGTCTCTGCATGAAGTGTACATGAAACATACTTAAGCTTTATGTTCAGATTGGGTTCCATTACCAAGATATTTCATTCTGGATGTGCAATGATTCCAAAATTTTTTTTAATTCAAAATTGAGAACACTTCTGGTTCCAAACATTTGGATAAGGGACATTCAACCTGCCCCAGTGTTTAGAGAAGAGGGGTGAGGTTGAGAAGAATAGCAGACAAGTGGAGGGTCCCTTTGTCTCTTAACCTCATAGACCCACTTGACTCAAAGGTTACACATTTAAATGAGCAACTCATGTAAATAACAAATTGACAAAGCAAGTGAAAAGTTAAAAAGACAAAGATGTGGGGGGAAAAAAAACTTCCATACCAATTGTGATAATACCCTCATTTTAATAAGGACTTTCTCTTGGGTTCTTACTAGGCAGTGTCCTAGGCACTAGACACTCAATGGTAAACAAATCATCCCAAATCACTGACTTTGCAGTTTGTCTTCTCTAAGCTGATTAGAAAATATAAAACCAAATCAACCCTCTGATTTTCTACCACCAGATTTTAGAATCTTCAGAAGATTCAAGTCATCCGTGTGATTGCTTACCCTATAACATTCCCTCTGGTGCTACCCCCAATCCACCTAGATACTGCTCCTCACAATTCCTGTGTTCTGTTTCCTGTGCTAGTAACAGGTATTCCAAGAGTCTCATTTATTCCATTCTGGGAAAAAATACCATCTCAGCAGAGATCTCCTCCATCACTCTCCTCCATCACTGTCTTTAAGACCCCATCCCCACCTGGTCACTCTCTCTTCTTTCACTACTTATTTTTTCTTCCTGGCAATTATAAGCACCACTTAATAGGATATGCATTTGTTTATCCACGTATTTATTGTCATTGTTTCCTGGACAGAAGCTAAGGTGTATGGGAGCAGAAAGTGAACTGTGCTCTGGCTCTTTCTAATTTCATGGTGTCTAAAACACTGCCTGCTTAATCATAGATGCTCAGCAATTACATTTGGAAGAAAGAAGGGAAATCATGTATGCGAAAGTGAGATGATGGATAGAAAAAAATAAACCCTATATGACTATATGTACATTGTGTTCATGTGTGTTTGTGTGCATGTTAGTGGGGATTTTATGAGGGATGCTCTACCACTGAGCTACACCTTTAGTCCCATTTTAGTTTTAAAGAACAGGTTATTTTTCCTTCTAATCATTAACCAACACTTAGACTGTTTTAAAAAACTACTATTTTAGCTGAATGAGATTACACTTGTAATCCCAGTGACTCAGAAGGTTGAAGCAGAAAGATGGAAAGTTCAAGGTTAGACTCAGAAACTTAGGGTGACCCTGTCTCAAGATAAAACAAAGTGTTGGGCATATAGCTTAGCAGTACAGCTTCCTCAGGATCAATTATCAGTAACATAAAAGAATAAAAGACTGGTATTTTAGGTAGTTTAGGAATAAAAATTAGTGTTCAAAATTGATTTTTTGAACTAGAATATTATCCAGATGTGACTATAGTTACATAAACCTGAGAGGTCAGAGTTTTTCATAGCATTAACCATTCTTTTCAAGGTTCTTGACATATTTATTCATTGAGCAGACATTTGTTTTATACATTTAGTAAAAAAAAAAAGTTTGCAATGCTCCATGTACCACATAATGAGATTTTGACACATACTTTAAAATACAGCAACACCTTATTAACTATAGTGTAACAAAGAGTTATAGAAATAAGAGAACTAGACAACTCTGAAATTCCTCTGCCACAGTTACTCTTTGGGGAAGAAAAAGGTGTTAAGAGGTGATGAATAATAATCACAGATGAGTCACTTCCTGACACTGTTGTCTTGCATGATTTACTTGAATATAACCCTTCAGATGGCCTTTGTTCTTTTTTTTTTTCTTCCCAACTCCCAAAAGGAGGGGTTATTTTCTACTGTGTTTGCTTTCTTTTACATATCGGAGTTAAAGCAAATGGACCGGAACTTTGCTTGCCACCATTTGGGGGGCTACAGGCAAGTCCTTCAGCATCTGGTGCAGCACTTTGAGGTGCGAACAGATGCCTCTGAGCCCCTACTCTTTTCAGATGCGCCCTGTCATTACTTAACAAATATGAAGTAAGAGATGGTAGTTTTCTCTTGATAGAGCCTAGCTCCCGTGGAAATCGCAGTGAATGTGATAAACTGGCTATTACAAAAGACAGCCTCCGTCTTAACAGAAATATAAGCTACTTCTATACTGTTATTTATTGGGCAGACCAATCATATAAACTAGCACATCCCAACATGCACTTAGAAAACCTGCAGTGCTGCTACAGCGTAGCAGCCAGTTGAAAGATGTTAACAGGATTGAAGGGTTAAAAAAAAATAGGCCAAAGAGATAAGAGTTAAACTGAAAACCTTTCTGCCAAAGAGATCTCATGTGTGCATAGAGGGTGGGCAATAGTACAAAGCCAGTGACCCAGATAGGAAAGGAAAGGAGAACAGGGGGATGATTTTCTCACTAATCTCAAGAGCACTGGGTGGGATTTAAGTGGTGAGTATATTTGAAACTGCAAAGCAAGCACATAAAATATAATTTGTTTCTATGCTGGGGAAGGGAGGGGACTGCAGGTGGGCACTGTGAAAATCTGTATCGTGCAACGTAAGCCTGATGGAAATCATTTCAGAAAAGCGTATGATTGCTGCAACCAATTTGAAGTTGAAAGTAAAATATGATTACTCTGTGTCTGGGAGTTCCTGCCCTAGCTTCATCCCAGGTGGCACACTTTCTTCCCCGAACCCCAGAGTCATGCAGAACCTCTAGGGCAAGATGTTGGTAGAAATAGCATCTGGAGCAAGATGTTGGTAAAAATTATTATTTTCAAAATTTTGTAGCAGTTTCTAGGGTTGTTCCATTGTAGAAAATGAAAGGTTATTTGCCTAGGGCATTCTTCTCTGATACCTCGAACACACAGAATGACATCATCCCCTCACTGTGTTTTAGTCTTTGCAGTTACATCTTCATTGCTCTTCATTCTGAAGCTGAAGTTGATAATAAATGTTTTCGTTTTGTGGGAGAAGCTCTCTTTATGGCAATTACAGAAGCATAAAAGTACACATTGTAAGCCTGCATACACATACACAGTTCAAGCCTCTGTCATGTCTCTTAATACACCACATGCTCAAATCATATCATCAGGTCCCAAATCAAGGAGCAGAGAAGCACCTTCTAACATAACAGGAGGCCTGGCAAAGTCTCACAACCAAGTGCATAAATATAATCTTCAATACAGGGTCACACCCTCCTTCCCTTCTTTTACCAATGAATCTCCAGAAAGGGCTCTTCTGTTCTCGCATTTGGAACCATAATGTAACTTCTCCTGTGATTCTTCTTAAGTAGAAGTCAGGCATACATGAAGGTGTCAGAAAAAGGGGGTTATTTATTTGGTTTTTCTTGACTTAATAGTTTTCCCGATCTTAGTATTTGAGAATTATCTTTTCCCTTCTGTTTGTGCATGTTATTTTTCTTAGAACGAATTCATTCTTAGAACAAATAGACCAAATGAAAACGATAAAGCAAAACTCCCCGTCCTTGGTTTAATAATTTAAACTGCACCTGTCTGAACGTCATCACAGTCTAGGTTTCTAAGGCAACCCTCACGCCACTCTCCAGCACCTTCCTTTCCTGTGTCTGTCCATTGGACCTGGGACTTACGGCATCACTAGTGAAGATTACTCACAATGTTCAAGGCTCCACGCACAATCCTGGGTCAGTATCAAGATTTTGTATGTGTTTCATCTATTTGTTTGTGCACCATGCTGAAGGCTGCCTCAAACCTCTCACAGCAACCAATGCTAAGGAAAATACAGGTAAAACTGAACTATTTCCACAAGAAATGGAAAGGCATTTGTTGGTAAATTTTGCCTTCAAATTTTTGTTTTCTCCAGAAATGAGAATGTAATCAGTAATAGAATATTATAATCAAAATCAAGCAAAGAATAATTAGTGTAATAAGCCCAGGGTCCAACAACTTTGGATTACTCAAAATGATTGCATTTCATCACGTTTATAACAACAATGACAGCAAAAATATACCAGTAAAAACTTGGGGCCTATACTACGGTTGTTAATATTTTATTGTTAAGAGAAAGAGTATTTAAGAAGGTCAAATAAATGCAAAAACTACAATCATCGTAGGTTCACCTTTTAGAATCATGTGTAAACTCCCAAAGTGGTAAGACAATTTACTTTCATGAGAAAAAAGATGCATGACTTTTTCTTGATATTTTTTCATTCTTTCACTCATAGATGGTAACATCCTCACAGACTGGAACTTAGGAATCAGAGTGACTTATGTATCATTCCTTGACCCACCCATGTCAAGATGCATCTGACTGGCACGGAATTGCAAAAGCCATGGCGGTCAAATGGAAATTTCTTTTGGTCACACAAAGAAAATAGCTGTTATTTGACACAGAACTAGATGGTTCCAGTTTAGAAAAATCTATGCTTCTCAGCTATTTTACTATTGACAGGGTATAGTTAGCAGTCATTCCCCATTTAACACCTAGGCCACTACTTATCTAAATGAGTCACCATGTGGAAAAATGACAGAGCATCCTAGATGCATTATTCAAAACTCTCCTGGCTGCAAGTGATAGAAAATCAACCTAAAGTATCTTAAGGGAGAAATGGCCTTTATCGACTCACATAACAAAAAGTAAAGCCTGGTCTGACTCCAAGCACATCGGATGCAGAGGTTCCAAGGATCTCATCAGGATGTGTGCTTTTTATCTCAGGGGTCTGTTTTCAGCTGTGGTGCCTTATTTCTCAGACACAGTGACAAGCCACCTGCCAGCAGGTTCCTGTTTGCTCATTTTTTTCTCAGCCACTTAGGAGAAAGAAAACGTTTCTTTCTTGTGATAGATTCCACATAAGCCCTGGAAATGGAACCTGTTGGTGAGGATCAGTTTGCCATGGATTGCATGGCTTCTCTGAACTTAAAGTGGATTGGCCAAATCTATTTTACCTCTTGAGAGGATGCTGCTGTGATCCACAGCAAAAGGAAGACAGAAAGGGAGGAGAAGTAGTTCTCGAGAGAAAAAGCAATTTTTGTTTTTTAACACAGTATTCCAACAAATCTAAAACAACAGCAACACACTCTTCCAGTAAGCCTTCTTTCTAGAGGTCTATCTACAACAAAATTCATCACCTTCCCTGTGCTAGGAAGAAGTGATTGATAGTTCCCCTATTTTATGACCTTGAAGAGGCGTCAATAACTCATACCCCAAAGGTTAAGGGTGCTAAAGGAGTCAACAAAACCAGTCCAATTAGCAAATTCATCTCTGACACCAGTATGCTCTCTAGGGTTATTTGTCAATGATTTTAGTCGTGTTAATAGCCTAATAGGAAGCCATGCAGTGTTTCCAAGAAATTATTTTCAAAGTTAAATTACAGAATATAGTAATAGCGCTTGTCCCTACAAATGTATTAAATTTACTTTTTTTAAAAGACAAAGAGAGAGTTATTGTTCCTTTTCACTGATGCCCATTACATCATTTTGTCTTTTAAAAATAGTTCTTAGAGACACATTGAGTTTCATTAAAATCAGAACCTAATTCTATTATGTAAAAAAAAATCAAATCCCAAAATATCCTTTTAAAATAAAGCCATTCTACAATTAGAAATTGGAGGTTATACTTATTGCTAATTTTAAGGTACTTATTAGAATTCCTATCATTATTAATTAATGACTTTTGCTTAGGGTTTAGGTAGATGAGAGGCCACTAAATGAAATGATACTATAATCCTATTGATAAAATGTTGTACAAAGTATTTATGTTGAACCTACATCACAATATGCAAATGCTATGAAATACAGAGGAATGACTTAAAATGGTTAAAATCATACAGAGTTCAAACACTCAGTTTATTTATGAAAATTAATAAAGAATTTTTTAAAAATATGAACTAAGACCGTATAAAATTTTAACCTTGGCAGACTTTTTTACATCTATATTAAAAGATTAATTACACTCGTGCTTCTTGAAGGGAAAGATGTATGTACTTGTTCTTTTGATCATAATCACTCTTAAGCTTGAAAAATATAAGTCAAATTATTTTGTCATCAAATATTAATTTTCATATGACACACATTCTTGTTTAATTTAAAGGTCAGTTCAGCTTCACAATAATTTTTTGTGTTTTCACAAAAAACTAAATTCTGTGATTATGTTAATTTTTAGAATATGATGGCTATGTTATAACAACTATTGTAAAAATCCAAATTAAAAATCTTGGAATACGATTGCCCAAGAAAACTCTGAGTCTTCCAAAGAGAAAAAAGTTTGGGCAGTTTTGTACAGTTTTTAGCATGAAAGTGAAAGGAGAACAAGACAGAAAATACTAATTCCAAATATATATAAATTATAACACATCTCAGGAACCAGATGTGAATGTTTTAAATATAACTGTTCATCATTGTTCTAAAATGAATTTCATTTAAAATATGTTTACAAAATTGCAGAATACATATATATGTATATATGTGTGTATATATTTGTACATATTTCAAAAGAAAATTAAGAATTTATCTCTGTGATTTTGAAAGAGTTGGATTTGACACATTTGGATTCTAGTAAATGGTAGGCAAGGTGAATATGATATACAAAAACAAGGAAATAGTATGTTTTTTGAGTGAAAAGAAAATTATACACAGAAAACAAATGGACTGGAAAATTGATAAAGCAACATCTTTTGGAGGGGGCAAGGGACTTACATAACCCATCAGCTCTGTATTCAGTCAGATCACTTCAATAAACTCTTCTGCAACAAGATTTTAAATGAAACCCCCGCTTTTTTAGTGTTTAGACTGAACCCCAAAGATGAAAATATAAAGTTTCAAATGCCTCACATTCATAAAAGAGGCCCAAGTAGACATTGTTCCAAAGCCCAATTGCTGCAGATGGAACGTTAGCCACCAGCAGATTGTCCTGAGACAGAATGCTCTTGGGGACGTCAGAGGGAAGGACACCTTTAGAGAAGCTGTGTTGACCTTGAGTCACAAAGATGCCCAGGTCACACCTGAAACCCCAAGTCCTGGTCAGGGGGATCAAGCAAAGCATAGGTGGACTGAAAGGCTCCCAGCAGATCCCAGGGTACAGCCAGGTCAGAGAGACCAATCGGCGCTGCACTCCCATTTTCTCAAGTCACAAAATGCTGAGGGAAGACTGAGAAGGACAACCGTGTGTTACGGATTTCAGGGTTGAGAGGAATCATTACCGAGGCACCCTGAAAACGTTTAAAGTGGGGAGTGCAATCCATAAACTTTGCCTGTGTTCCTCCACCCTGTCACCACAGGCCCAATTCAGAAAGACCAGAAAAGGCTATTGGTTAGGGGAAGTCGGGTGTTAGGTGGGATGAAAAGGAATAAAGGAACTATGCTAACTAGATTGCAGTGAGGTCATATCTTTGAAGAAAGAAGATTGGAATCAAATAAAAATGAAGTTTTGACAATGGGCATCCTTGAAATACCACAATGGGGCTCACTTTCTCACTTGATCTGCTGCAGTTTCAACACAAGGGCAAGATGCTTCCAATGGAGCTTGTTAAAAGAGTGATGTTGGGACTAATGACACGTTAACTAACTCCGGCTGACTCCTTTCTCCCTGGTGAGTGAGCAAGATCAAGGCCTCAAAGGCGGTTTCAAAAGTTAATGATGATAAATCACACCACCATCAGGGATTGGTTAACAACAGTTCCGCGAATGTGATCAGCTCATGCTTGCCATATAGTCCAATGGGACTCTCACCTGCTTGAACCCCCCCTGCCTTGCTGACCTTTAAGCTGATTGGTTCCCACCTAGCCTCCACCCTACATAAAAGTTGTGTGACTTCCTCAATAAACAAGTTCCTGCTGTGACTGGTCTCCCTGATGCGTCTGATTATCCTCCGCCGGGAGGACTGGGTGTGAGCGGTCAGTTGGCACTACCTATCCTGGTCTGGCCTTGTTGGGGAGTGTCCCCTTCCCTTGTCGCTGGTGGAGAAGAGCTAGGGGGCTAAAGACCCCGACAGAGTGAAAGTAAAAGGAGAATAAGACAGAAAATACTAATTCCAAATATATATAAATTATAACACATCTTAGGAACCAGATGTGAAAGTTTTAAATGTAACTGTTCATCATTGTTCTAAAAAGGATTTCATTTAAAATATATTTACAAAATTGTAGGATATATATGTATGTATATATGTATGTATGTATTTGTATGTACCTATTTCAATAGAAAATTAAGAATTTATCTCTGTGATAAAGTTAAACTTTTCTTGTATAAAAATGTGTTTTTACTGGTGCATTATAATTATACAAAACGGTGGGGTTCATTGTGCCACATTCCATGTGTAATGGACTGAAACCATTGCATTTGAGAATCTCATTTCAAATGAGAATTCACTCCCTCTGGTTTTCCAGGATGAAGTTTTGACCTTCCGCAAATAACCACCTTCAATAATGATGATCTTAAGTTCTTGAGTAGCAGATAAGTATAAGACTAAATGCTAAATTTATAGGAGACAAAGGCGATCACATTTTGCATGTTTATGACTTGTCTACCATAAGCAATGTGAATACCTTGTAGTTAAAAGAACTCTAAAGTCATAATTATTACTACTGATGTGTTGTTATAGCCTTTATTATTACAAATTATCATTATTTGTCTCATACCACTCAGGCCTGGCACTCATAAATGTTCAGACCATTTTATTAAATGGTTAGATAAAGAAACATGCAGGTATTAATGAAGATTAGTTTTACTGGCACTGTGCAGATAACCAAATTTATATTAATACATAGTAGAGCATATACTTTGTCGTCTATGCATTTTTGCTAATCAGAAGTACCAAGGTTACCAGGCTTGGTGGTGCGCGACTGTAATCCCGGTTGCTTGGGAGGCTGAGGCAGGAGGATCTCAAGTTCAAAGCTAGCTTCAGCAAAAGTGAGGTGCTAAGCAACTCAGTGAGACCCTGTCTCTAAGTAACATACAAAATAGGACTGGGGATGTGGCTCAATGGTCCTGTGCCCCTGAGTTCAATCCCAAGCTCCATCCCCCCCAAAAAGTACCAAGGCCTAATTTCTGTTCCTTCACTCTGGTGAAGAATGACTTTTTTATATCTCCTGTCCTATTCTATTTTTCCCAATTCTTTAAACCACAAGCACACACAATACTCTCACACACATATTCATACACACTACAGACTGCAAAGAGAAGTAAAACTAGAAGACAAAATAAACAAACCAAAAAAACTTCCCCTAGAGAACCCCATGAAATAACTAAAGCTGTGAGAAACTCTGGCAAGATGTGCAGAAGGACTGTGATGTACCTATTTTCCTTGAGAACTGACCTCCCTCAACACCCCTCACCCTGACTTAACCTCCCCAGGCAGGAAAGAAAGAGGAGTGAGTTTCCTGCTCCTCTGTGAACAGCTTGTTATTCTAGGGATAAGGACATGGCTGTGCCACAGTACACCACTGCTAATGGGTAAATCTGTCTAATCCTGGGATTTTGTATATGAAAAATTCTTCCTAGTTGCCGATAGAACCTATACTTTCCAAAGCAAATCACATTAGAAATGGATGTGGAAATTTGGTTCCAATTCCTTACTCTTGAGTCTATTCTCAGTCAAGTCATGAGAGAGGTCATTCACTGTGTTTCTTTAAAAAATCTCAGTAATAATCTTCGTCTTCTCCCTCAGTGAATAGGTCAGATCTTGAAAGTTCATTCCTGAGATTTTGTGTTTGTTTTCTCATATTTACCTTCTCTAGGCATTACTTTTACCATTAATTATTACCATCGCATCATTTCTTATTCACAATGAAAATAAAACCCTTGACCCCAATCTCTGCTAATATCTAGTCTTTGGTTCAACCTATGTTGTAAAACAATACAATCAAATTTATCTTTCCAAAAGACAAATATTTTTAATCTTACATTTTGCTGAAAAATCTCCCATTAGTATTAGCTGCCTTCAAGAAAAAACTGAGTTTTCAGGTCCTTCCCGGCTGAAGGAACCCACCTTCCCCGGGTTTCTCCCCCCTCCTCCTCTCTGCTCACCCTCTCTGCACTGGCCCACCTGTGCCTAACAAAGCACAGCTTAGCCCACATTGTCTCCCACAATTTATCTACACTTTCATCTTGTGTGATATTAATCATACAGTTCAAATAACTCCTACTCTTTAAACCAATACCCATTCGTGTTAGTCAGTTTTCCATCAATGGGACAAAATACCTGAGAAAAAGGACTTGAAGGAGGAAAGACTTATTTTGTCTCATAGTTTCAGAGGTTTCAGTCTTTCAGTCCATGGTTTTCTGGCTCCTTTGAGTTTGGCCTGCAGTGAGGCAGAACAGTCTGGTGCAAGTGTGTGTGTAGGGAGAGAGAGAGAGAGAGAGAGAGAGAGAGAGAGAGAGAGAGAGAGAGCGCAGAGATAAGAAATACCCTTCCTGACCATTCCAGGGTTTTCCCACTGTGATCAACTTTCCCAAACTAGGTCCCACCTCCTGAAGTTTCTGCCAGGTCACACTATTGTCACCAAATGATTGATCCATCAAATAATTAATCCATTGATGAGGCTAGTTTTCATGATTCAATCACTTTCTAATCCTGAACATTGCTGCAGGGGACCCAGCCTACTACATAGGAGGCTTTGGAGAAAATTCCAGATCAAAACCCTAACAGCACTCTAAAATCTCACCCAAATTGGAATGAGTTGGTACCATGGTTAATTCTATGTCTTCACTTGGTTTACGGGACATACTTACTTATTTAATCAGACACTATGTATTGAGAGGTTTTGTAGATATGGTTCCTATCTATAATAAGTTGACTTTAAGAAAAGGAGATTCCCTCCATGATTTTAGTATTGAAGAGCAAAAAATATAGATTACCTGGAGAGGAGGAAATTTTACCTGAAAACTATAGAATCAACTCCTGCCTGAGTTTTTAACCCCTGAAATCCTGTGTAATTCAGGTTTACCAGCTCCCATAATCATGTAAAGCGGTTCCTTAGTCCCTTTTGCCTCCCTCTCTCCCTCTCTTAATCATTCTCTGTGTATAAATGAACACTTACAGACACATGTATGAATGGATATGGTCTTGTGACACATAACAGAGATTCAGTCAGTAATGGACAGCATGATCTTGTGGTCCCATAAGATCACATCATCTGGGGCTGGGTTGTGGCTCAGTGGTAGAGGGCTTGTCTAGCATGTGTGAGGTGCTAGTTCAATTCTCAGCACCACATAAAAATGAATAAATAAAATAAAGGTATTGTGTCCATCTAAAACTAAAAAAACAAACAAACAAACAAACAAAAAGATCACATCATGTAGTGACACAGTAGCCATCCTAGATGGTGATGTAGACCCTGTGTTGTTTGCACAATAACAAAATCACCTAGCAGTATGTTTCTAAGGACATATCCCTCTCCTTAAGTGAAATTTCTCTTTCTCTCTCCACATAAATATGCTGTTTGTGTGTTTTTGTGGAAACCCTTATTAATACAACTGGTTCTTCTCTGCCTTTCCCTAAAATGTTACCTGCTCCTGCTCCTCAGGTGCATGAGCCTTTATTCCTGCTTAAATGTTGACATCTCTTGCCCTTTAATCTTATTATTTATGACAATTTGGTATACTCTGACAATGTTTTATATCAGGAAGATAAGCAATGAATACAGCATTGAAGATAGAGGAAAAAACGTGTTCAGAGATTCCACACCAGGTTTTCACATTAGCCCACTTCAATGCAGTAGGGTGCTGTGTATTTCAAAAAAATCTGACAGAAAGATTTTTCATTAACATTACTTTTCATAAAAGGGAACTGATGGTGTCTCTGTCATCTTCCAGTGAGAATAACAGTCTTCCTGTATGTTGAGGACTCAGATCATGTATGATAGACCAGGAAGGCCTTCCTGATATAGAGCCCAGTTTACTCAAAAGAGAAAGTACAGTTTTGAAGTGTGAAAAAATTTTATATACATATGTGATTACTCTTAAGATTAATCAATTTCTAAAGAAGGCCTTCATAACAAAAGTGAGATTTTAATTCTGCACAAAATTATAGTTCCTTCAACAAAGAATGAATTGGAACCCCTCAAAGATTTTTTTCCTGCATATTATGGAACTCCCTTGAATTTTTCTTTATCAAAAGAGGGTTCAGTGTTTCCACAGAAATAAACTCCATAAGGCCCTGGGTTCAATCCCCAGCACCACCAAAAAAAAAAAAAAAAATAAATAAAGGCAGAAAATTCCATCATATTTTAGTTGAAACAAAGAATGAAGCTTTGAAAATTACAATTGTTTAAGTTTTTCTCATTTTTATACAATTCAATTTTAGATATTCTATCAAAGTCATGTTTAATTTTCTCCTTTATGAACAATATTTTCTTAGTCATTGTATAGGATGAGAATCTACTGAAGTATAAGAGTCTGACAAAGAGAAGGTGCTATCCTGAGCTTTTCCTAATATTCACTTAAAAAAATTTGTCTCAACTTTCAGAAAGTATGTTAATGTTCATTCCAATGCAGTTAAAAATTAAAAATAGATTCCTCAGTCAATATAAAATGAAATATAAATTACTCAGGTTTGTCTTTCTTTTGGAAAAGTACTTTGTGCATGCAAAATTCATTCATTCTTCTCTGTGTTTTCCCTTAAAGAAATAATGAACTTGTTAATAATGATATTATTAATATTACATTAGAAATAGAATAGTGTTTAATGCGATTGTATTCAGCATTCTTTTACTCTCACTTTCTACCCTTATCTCTGACTTGTGTTTAATATGTTTTCATCAGAGAAAAGAAAATCTGTGAGCTCATGGATGAGCAAATACAAAGGTGGAACTGTGCTTCTTATTTAGAATTCTTTGTTGAATTATAGTGCTTGAAATGCTTAACAAGTAAGGGATTTGGATTTGAAAATGAAAGTAGTATTTCCCATTAGATAGATTCTCATTCTTCTTATTTATCTTAAAGTCCCTAAACATTCTCAGGGATGGCTGCTCCTTCTTTCATGACCACATAACAACATTGCCCAGTCAGCTTTCCCCGTGGGACTGCTGAACCCCTGAGGTAAGGACAATCCAAGCTGGTAATCCCTGACTTTATTTGCCTTCTCTCTTTTTGAAAAAACACCCCAGTTTTCAGAGATGTGAGCACAGAATTCATTGTCTCCTCTTCTAAAAAGCCACTTGTTTTCAGCCTGAACACTGTCTTAGTCTCTTGGGGGAAAAGGAGCCATTAGGATTAGACAAAACAGGTTGTAGAAGAAAAGTGTGATTCCCCGCTTCTCATACCATAACAAAACATCTGAGATAATGAAACTATAAAGAGATAAGGTTCATATGGGCTGATAGTTTTGGAGTTTTCAGGCCCAAATCGATTGGCACTGCTGCTTTGTCCCTGTGGCAAGATAGAATTGCTTGGCAAGAATGCAAAATTGGTTGAGTGAAAATGCTCACCTCATGGCTTGGGAGTCAAGGGAGTCCCCCAAAGACCTAAGATCTCACACAAGAACCTAGGGCTTAGAGACTGGACCCCCTTCCAACAGCACCACACTTTCGACCAAGTCTTCGCCACATGGGTATCTGGGGTCACTTAACTTCCAAACTCCAGCATAGTTCATCTGTAATAACACTGTCCTATCCTCACTTAGGCATGCCAGAATAAATATAAAATCAATTTTGTTCTTTTAAAATTTGCTTTGGAAATCATTGAGAATTTATTTGTGGAAGATCAGAATATGCCACCCCAAACTGTGAAAGATTATTGAGCTGAAGATAGCCAGCAGCACATCCAGAGACTCTTTCTAACCTCCTCTGGTTTTCTTAAAAGCAGGATCTACATAGAAAACAGGTATTGTAAGGAATTTCCACGGAACCACCCTGGACACAAGAAATCACATAAGGGAATTTATTGAGCAATCAGAGTGTCTCCCTGCAGGGTAAGAGAGAAAATGAGAGGAAAAGAGAAAGGAAAAGAAAAGGGCGCGCGCTAGAGAGAGTGGAAAGCCAGGAGGATAGAGAAAAGTGTGTAGGACAGACAGAAGAAAGGAAAAAGATGGCGGGGGGAGCTACAGTAAAACAGTTGAATTCTGCTGGGCTAACAGGGGACCAATATCGGAGGAAAAGGATATTTGCAAGCTGACTGATGAACAATAGCTAGCTAGGATGTTCACAGATTGACAAGTGGTTGGGAGGCGGGCAATGGCTGCACCTGGTGGGCAGGGGAGTAGCTTTATACATTACAGGTATGATAGCTCCTCTCTACCAAAAGGACAATGAAGACAATGTTAGAGCCTGGTGATGACACCAAAGCCATGGCAACGACACCAAAGCCACGTTCACTACCCAGTCTTTATCTGCCCATTTGTTGCTTTCCCTCCGTTGCAGCCTATAGACGTGCAAAGCCACTTTCCTTTCTTGTGTGACTATAAAATTTACTCTTCTTTATTGAAGACAATATGTAAATGGGAATTACATTCACCACTTTGAGAACTACTCTTTCTCTGTCTCCCATGTATGTACAGATGAAATACACATTTTAATAAGCTTGCATTTATTTTCTCTTGTTAATCTATATTTTTAATGAGACAGCATCCAAGAAGTACCTATTCAGGTTAATTTTTTGCCCCTACATATTCAATAAATTTGGGCTTCTATTATGTCCAGTAGGATAAGCTTTGTAGAAAAGAAACTTTTTTTGCATCTACTATTGAAAACCAGTGTGTCAGCATAAAACATTATCTCTTTGGTTATTTAAAAACTATTGATTTTAAAAATTATTTGTAGTTGCAGATGGACACACAATGTCTTTATTTTGTTATTTATTCTTATGTGGTGCTGAATATCAAATCCAGTGCCTCACACATGGTAGGCAAAGTGCTCTATCACTGAGCCACAAATCCAGACCTAAAAAACTACTGTTTTAAAGTTATCAACTTGCTACATATGAAGAAGTTGAAGTTGGAAGAGATTATGTTGTCTTCCCAAGGTCATGGAAGTAATAAAAACCAAAACAATTCTGAAATGCAAATTCATGCAATTACAATACACACATGCACCACCTTCCAACAAAGCCAAATTACCTTCAAAGAGCTTGTATGTCAGTCCTGGAGAAAATATAACACAAGGTGAGAAGTATGTTCTGAGAGAGACAGAATGTAATCATTACTGCAATTTAGCCTGGTTATTATTTTTAATTGAGAGGTTCAACATTCTAGCAGTAATATTTGACCTGTGAATTTTTATCCTAACACTTAAATTGTCTGCTCAGTCCTTCTACCAGTCCTCAAAGCAGGGGAAAAAAAAAAAAACTAGCGGAGTAAAATCTATAATCAGTGATAATAGACCTATATGGTTTATGCTAGAAGATTTATTTCAATATTTAATGTAGCTCCAAAACTTTAGATCTTCATTGCCTGAAACAAATAAGCCAAAAAGATAATTAAAAAAAAAAAACTTTCCAAAGCAATTATCAATGTCAACTTCTTTTTTAACAGTAATGAAAAAAGGAAAGGGCTTGTTGATGTTCTACATTTGTTTGTGCCTGGAGATTAGTTTTAGAAAGAAAGAGGCAATCATATTTCAAATGTTGGTGTTTAATGAGAAAGTGATAGCTTGTACAAATACTGCTGTATGATTTTTAATTTGATTATGCATTCTATTGCAGGTACTCATTGATCATAGTAGCGTTTTCATTATGGTTATTCAATGCAATGAGCTTCACATTAGAAAAGTAGAGAACTTGTTTGAATTTCACTATTAATGCAGGGAAATAAACAACAAAATGATTTGGAAAAAGTTTTATTTGCCAGTTATTGCAGGTCCAAAGCAGTCATTATGTAAAACACTGACTTCTTAAAATTAATCTTTTTAGGATAATTTAAGCTGGTTTATTATAGCCTTAGATCATGGAATTCCAATTTATGGTTCCAGTTCACTGCTAGACACCAAGGGAAAACTATCTTACCTAGTATATCTTCACTTTTTGTGTGTGTGATGAACCTAACAAGTATACTTTGTAAGAGGAAAAAAAATCTTATTTTGGAACAGGCAATATAGGTTACTGATGTCCTTTCAACCAAATGTTCATCTTCAAGGTTTATCTGACCTTATGGGGAGTGGTACTGTCATTGACTAGGCTATTATAAGCAACTATAGAAATATAAGCTAATTTTTAGAAAAATGATAGCAATGCAAATATCTATGGAACAGAGATATTTGAATATCTCTGTTCCATAGAATGCAACTTGGTTTTGGCTGCTTAAATGCAATTGATTCTTGTCCCATGGAAATACCACATTTTCCAATTCATTTTAATATTAGCTTACTGTATATAAATTCCTGCTTTTTTGATTTTCCTTTATGACTGTTATAACATCTTACTTGCTCCCTCTTTAATAATGAGATAAGTAAATTTTCGAATGCATTAGTTTTAGTTTTGCACAAAGTTGATGATTTGGGCAAGGATGTGGCCCAGTGATAGAACTCTTGCCTAGTATGCACTAGGCCCTGGGCTCAATCCCCAGGACTGCAACAAAACAAAACAAACACTTTCTCACACACATGCTAGGTAAGCACTCTACCACTGAACTATATCCCTAACCTGACTTTACCTTTACATTAAGTCCTTTAATATTTTTAGGATATATTTACAAATAAGAATGAAGATTGATATAAAACTGACATAAAATGTCATTAAAAATATTTGCATTGTACACTTTGTAAAATGACTGTTTAAAAACTAGTATTTCATTTTACTTTGAGTTTCCTGCTTACATTTAATTCCATACTGGTATAAAATTAAATTCAATTCTCTGTAAATCCTATCTAAAAATCACAAATTATATATATTTTTGTTGGAAAACCCATCTTTTTCAAACAAAGTAATAAAAAACATTTTGATATAAATTGTACCATCATATTGTAATTTATTTTAATTCATAGGGGATTATATAATTATCTAACTTAAAGTATTTTATATAGTCTATTTTTGTTACTTTTTCATTATCAATATTATATCATATATACAAACTAAACTATGTTTGAAAAATAAAAAATTTGGTTTACTGCATTAAGTAAGACAAGTCTGTTTCTTTCACATTTCAAAGGCCACTAAAATACCATTAAACTGACATAACTATTATAAACCCAGACAGAGATATGAAAGTATTGAAATCATTTCTAAATTGCAAAGCTCTATTCTGATGAAACCATAAATCCAAAATGTTTAAAAATCTGAAAGAAGTGTATTGTTGTCTGGTCAAAATTTATTTATTTTCAAATGTGGGGTTGATAGCAAAGTTTTACAGATCTGAGCTACTTTCTTTATTCACTTTTCTCTTTCTATAATTTGTGTTAAAGTATTTTGTCACAATTACCTAAATAACTTGGGTGATTACTAAATATTCTTTCCCAAAACACAACATCCAAATTCGTGAGTTAGTTATAAGCCTATTCTTTATTTTTATTGTCTTGATTACTTGACTATCTAAACTTCTTATATTGTCTACTGAAACCAACATGTTAATACCTCAATTTCACTTACCAATGTCATTATTTTGTAAGCTGATTATTTAATTTCTTTCTTTTGAGAAAATCTTAATAAAATTCTGTGAACAAAAGTGTTTTCATTTACAAGAGACCCTCAATTTTCCAGGCCTTAACCCAGTTGCACTATTAGTTGTGACCACAAGATGTCACCACTCTCTTTGAAAGAGCGATTGGCTAGAGGATACAAGGAGAAATATACTGATAAATACATAATTTATTAAATCTAAAGTCAACACTTTCTGGGAGGAATCATCTAGCTGCATTAAATTTAATTAATAATGCATTTACTGCTTAAAGATGATTATAACCTGACACATGAGGATCAATCTTTGATAAACATTTTCATTGTCAAAGAGTTTTAATGTTAGGATTTCTGAATGACTTCTCTGCAAATGTTTAAGGAAAGAAAGATTTCTACAGCTTACCACTGTTGTTTCTCCCAGTGATGATATTAAAATCCACATTATCATATTCATTTTCTAAAGCGTACATAAGAAAATACTGGTTTATTTTATATTCTTATTTCCCTTCGAGTTTATTAACAATATAGAATATATTTTTCTAATCACTGTAGCATTATTTGTTAAATACAATTATAAATTCTCCCATCATACATTGGCTTGAAAACATTTAGACATTGTAAAATATATTCATTCATTTATTCATCAATTTATAGAACACATATTTATTGAGATAAACAATGAAAAGTACTGTATCAGTCATCAGTGAATAAAGCAAAAGCAGACAAATGCCCCAGTCGTCATAGAATATCATGCTAACAGAATGTAAAAATTTTTATCATTAACAATAAATAGGACACTTGCTGAAAACAAGTGGCTTATTTCTAAAATCAAATATTTTGATTTCATCAGAAGCTTTAAGAAAATTAGAGTTTACTTTTAATACCTCTGGAGCTTGGTATCAATATTCTCCATAGTGGAAGTAGCCTCTTTTAAATTTGGCCTATGAAACCATTCAGAGAAATCACATGATGTATTAGTATGCTACAGTTACCAGTTTGAGATTGTGTAGTGTATTTTCACTCCTACGATTTTATCTCATTTTAATGAGCCTCCCACAATCCAAAAATATTTAAGAAAGGAACTGGATAAAACAGGAATAGTAGGGAGGCAAAGAGAGAGAAATCATGAATGTTTAGGTAGTCAGATCTGCTTCTCTGCAGCAGCTGCTTGCAAACTACAGAGGTTTCCTAATTTTACATCTGCTGCTCACATTTTAGAAAGCTCTTACATGCAGAAAGCCTTACCCCCTACAGCATCAAAATTGTCATCTCTCTTCTCTCTGTGTCCTTGAGAGACATAAAGTTGATCAATGTATTTGTTGAGGACTTCATGCTCAGGAAATGTGAGAAATAAAGAACAGAAATAAAAAAGGCACATATCATGATAACCCATGTTTTTGAGCAGCACTATCTTAAATTTAAGATTTTATATCTATATCTATATATATACACACACATATATATGTGTATATATACACACACACATATATATATATATGTATACATATATAAAGCTTTAGCCTTATACTTGTGATAAAATTAGTCAAAATTGTCTAGAGGATGGTCTGGTACGTCATTCTTCTGGTCCTGAGACTAATGTGTTACTTTATTCCAATAGAGAAGTAGATTTGGTCTTTTTTTTTTTTTTTCCAAAATTAAAGCTTTCTTTCTTCCTTTTAAAGCAATTTCTTTGTCTTGCCTCCGTTCTTTGCTCCTGACTCTCTTTTCTTTCCAACCCCAACCACACGGCTGAAATGAAGGGTTAGTGATCATTGCCATCCCATCCACTAAGTCGCTTTTTGCGTTAGTAAAAGCAGGCTCTGCGAGGCACAGTCAGGTTTACTTGGGTTGTTTCCATCTTTAAATGAAAAAGGATGCATGTCTATTCTGTTTTCCCATGCCTCAGAGATACCACAACATTTTTTCTATTTTAGATATGTTTGGGGTGGAAGGGGGATTGTCATTATGAACTTTCCTCCATACAGAATCAACTAAAGTTCTCTCCATTTGTACCCTCTACTGACTCAAAATGAACAACATCCTTGTGACACACCTGGGACCCATCAAGGAAACACATGGAAGGCTGCTCCAAGCTCTCTGCTATGTAAAAATGCCCACTTTCCCTCCTTTGTCATCTGCTAATTTCAACATGTACCTTTTTCTGCATTGCCTCAGACTACCTGATTGGCCAAGTCTCACATTGAAACTAGACCAAAAGGGTGAAACACAAGTCTTTTCATGCAAAGTGTACCTGCCAGATTGTTGGTAGTAACTTCTTGAACCTGAAAGGTCCCTAATATTGACATAATCAAATTGATAAAATAAGAAGGAAAAGTCTCTGTGATTTCTACTCTCTCTGTAATCACTGATTTATCACCTTTAATACCCTTTGCCACAGTTCTGAAATGGCTTATGGAAACCCCCATGCAAATACTTTTTAGAAAACTGAGACCTGTTTAAAAATGTTTATTTTCACATTTCACTTTTATTCACAATAAAATATTCATAGGTTATGACAGAATTTCAGAGTATAGGATCTGTACCAGGCATCCACGAACCAATTACAATGACTTTCAGGAACAATGAACAATCTGGTTTAGAATATTTTCAGGTCAACCTTGCTTCTCAAGTCTACAGTTATTTCTCTTTTCAAAAATGTTAAATGAGGGCCAACAAAACCTACATCTGCGTACCCAAAAGGTTATCAGACTTGCAAATGAGTATGCTGATTTCTAAACTTTCTCAGGACACATAGTCAAGAACTTCTTGATAGTGCATGAGGACAACTTTCTCTGAGAAGAAACACTTCAAGTAAAGGCAGGAGAGAAGATGATGTTATGCAACACAGTTCAACGTGAGTGGTATCACCTACAAGGTTCAAGCGTACTTGGGTGAACAGACACATTGCTGTGTCTGTTTTAATGGAAAAAAATAAAAATGTAGATACCATTGTTATATCCTTTCTTCAGGTGATAAAAACTACCTATACCGCACCCTATCTACTTGTCTTTCTCTTTCAAATCCACTTATATGCTTTCAGAGAGCATAAAGGAAAGGAAAACACTGTTCAGAATTCTCTATCAAAACAACAACAATCTGTCTATTCATTAATAACCCCTCCAAAATCTTGTGTATGTCATACTCTTCCCTATACCTTAAATGGGCTATAATATAAAAGGTATAAAAAACAGAATATACACTACACACATACACACACACAATTGCACACAAATGCTTCACAGGTTAATTCAAACATAACATTTAAGCAAAGACGGTATTTTTAAATTTCAACATTGTTACTTTAATATTTTTTCTATTGATTTCAATGAAATGAAGTTTTAACTTCCAATCCATACTACAGGTGAGAAACTTTAAGTCGCAATGTTAAAACACCTAGAATGCGTCTTACAGGGAAGTGACAAAAACTTGTCCAACATGTGGAAACTACAGCTAAGCTGTGAGAGGTGAATTAAAAAATTGTGAGATTGGAAGGGACCTTCACAGTCTAATTCAAACTAGCACCCAAGGCAAGAATTCTTTAAGATTTTCAAGAAGTATTTCTAGTATTTACATAAACACATGAAGAGGTGAATCTCTCTCTTTTGAATGTTTTTCAGTGTAATTAATAATTAGGCATTATTAATTATATCGAACTGAGTTTTTTCACTCCACCAACTTTCAACCCTACCCACACCCAGTGGCAGGTAAGAGGTTCCTCTAAGTTCTGCCAGTAGACCTACTTTTGTCCCTCAGGACAAAACTGTAGAGCATGTGCTTCCTCCCAACTCCTCCTCAGGGTCCAAAGTCAGCCGTTCTCTTTCTGTGTGCTCCCTACCTTCTGTAAGCGAGATTGTCTACTTTCTTTAGTGATTCCACAGAGGAAACGCACCCACCATTCTAGCATAGCCGTGCCTCAAAATCTTTTGTTTGTTAAAACTTGATAATTCCATTGTCATTTTCCTTAATAACTCTGAGATCTTATAATCATATGTATTTTGGTGTAATGTTGGGTCACTATGATATTCCTTGTTTTCTATGAATGTATTTCTCACAGTGTTGGGTAAGATCCTGGATAATTTTGCATCATAGTTGTTTTTGTTGTTGTTTGATCACCATTGACAGGAGTACATCTAAGTTTCCCCATTATAAGAATGAAGAACATATGGTTAATTGTTGGAACATGAAGACATACTGCTGGCGGGAAGATACCTTGGAGGTACTGTCTGCATACAGAGGAAGTTAAGTGCTGTGGATTTTAAGAGAAGAAACAGTGGACTATCTTCTTCCTTTCTGTACTAATTTAATTTTTCTGTTTTACAGAACGAACATTCAAACTGTAACGATGGCAATCATGCTATAACTGATGCAAACTTTAAAACAGGAAAACCTCAAGTTTAAGATTACAGCTGCCAAATGTTTTTCTTCGATGAACTGTGGGACACACACTAAGGTAGTGAGAATCAGTGGAAGAGAGGATGATGTGCCGAATGACCCATTTACTGCCACCAGCAGTCCTAATTTCCAAGAAGCCTCAAATCAAACTGGTAGACTGAGGATACAGCTTGATTGTAGAGCACTTGCCTGGCATGGCCTAGGCCCTGGGTTCAATCCCCAGCTCAGCAAAGGAAAAACACCAGGAGGCAGGACCCACTTTGATCTTGTATTTCCCCACTGTTGTCATTAATCACTATCCTATTTTTCAGAAAGTTGGAGGACTGCTTCTATTATGTCATTTTGCCGTTGGACAGTGTAGGATTTCATAACACTTTCTCCTGTGCCTTAAGTTTGAAACCAGTGTGAAAATGTTGCTTTGAATACTTACTAAACAGAATTAGTCCAATGCATCCCCCTTTTATGTGGATATCTGTTTTCAGAATTTTACATTGACAAAAGAAATAACTATAGTATTTAGAAGTGACCCATCACTATGCCACAGTTACTAAAGCTCTTTCCTAGTTGAGATAATTGACTAGACCAATAATATACAATAACATATGCTGAAGTATTTCTGCCACAGGAATACAACAGAGTTAATTTTATTAAGCATTCAATCCCAAAAAAACAAAAGCCGAATGTTTTCCCTGATAAATGGATGATAATATATAACAGGGGTAGGGGGATGGGGGATGAAAGAAGAATGGAGAAACTTTAGATTACAAAGAGGGAACTGAGAGGGGGCAGGGGGCGGCAGTATGAAAGATGGTGGAATGAAACATCATTACCCTATGTACATGTATGATTACATGAGTGGTTTGAATCTACATGGTGCACAACCACAGAAATGAAAAGATGTACCCCATTTGTGTACAATGAATCAAAAGGCAGTCTGTAAAAACAAAAAAATAAAAAATTAAAAAATAATAAAGTTAAATTATCCAAGGGGAAACAAAAAAGAATTCAGCTAACTTTTGCTCTGTATGACAAGACTAAAAATAAAGTACAAATAAAGAAAACATATTGTTTAGAAAAATGAGAAAAAATAAAGAATACAGCAAGACTGCAGAAGCAAAGATTGGAGGAGCACATCTGAATGTTTCCCCGTCTAGCTCCACATTGCACTAATGCATGCAGAATCCTTCTGCAAATCACAGTGTATTTTGTATTTGTTTCCCTTATGAAAAAACTAAAGATAGTTTTAAAAAATCATAAATAGATACAAGATTAGCTGCTAAAGGAAACTGCTTTTCAAGATCTCTCTATATCATTGTATTACTAAAACCTTTGACTAAACTGAACCTTCATCATTTAAGTGAAAGAACATAAAATGAGATAAACTTCTAATTACAGTTGACACTAATATATTGATATGCTGTGACTTGTTCTTCTCCTGTGACTCATTGTATTTGGACTATTAGTCTTTTTCCCATCAAAAACCCAAGTATGCTTTATCAAAGCAAAAGAAAAATCTTTTGAATCAAAAACATTTTAGTAGAGACTTTTGCCATCACATACAGGAAACTATCAGTTATAAGAAATGTTTCCAAATATTTACTAACTGTAATGCACTTGGTTCTTTTATATTTAGTATTCCAAGTTCATATTTTTAAATTCTTTAAGCTAAGTTAGATATAAGAACTATTATCATAAATTTAATGATATATACTTTTAGTATCAAAGGACATAGTTCCCCCAAATTCAATATTTAATTAATAAGAGTAAATCTGTGACCCCCATGTGCCCCACAACTGGTAGTAGCAGGCCAGGATATGAGTATAGGACACTTGAAAGCTTACTGTTATATCCTACTGACTTTCTATTTCATTTCCTTGGAAGTGAATTATGACTCCAATAATATGCTTTTGGTAAAAAAAAAAAATGATTTCTGGCATCTTGTGGGGGAGGATCTGAACAGGTTTTAAATTATATTTTGTCATGAAAATACACATCTTGTCATCTTTCTTTAGATGTTAGAATCTTTCATCTTGCTTGAAAGTTCAGATTGATCTGTAACCTTTTTTTGAAAAAAAAATCATATGTCAGACACTTTGATGTGTTGTGCATATTTTTGCTCAGGAAGCTATAGGGCTTCTGGCAGACCATAACTGAGAAATGCAATTGAATTTTATACACTATCTGCTGACCTTGGGATGGTGTCGGATGCCCTGGGAATCAGACAGTCCTACTTTCAGCTTCCCTGGACAATTCAATGACATATTGACTTGGCTTAAGTTGTTCTGCAGATGAAGTTTTTGCAAGTAGGATGAACTTCTTCATCTTCTAAGCTCCGGTGGATGTTCTGAGAAGAAACCTTGGCTCATTGACTAGAACCAATTAATATCTTAATTTACTTTCCAAAGAATGTCATACTTTTGGTGTCTCTCTCTCTCTTTCTCAATATCCTGGGCAAAAATATCTTGTAAGCAATGTCATTTCAACAACTAATCTAACCAGCATTTACAAGTTTTCTAGCTTTATTGGTTAAACAATAGGGTTGAATAAAACTCTTGAGGGCAGGACTACAGAGACAAAACTTTACTAATCCTCCAAATTAAGTTATTTATTTGATGCCTTAAGGCAAAATCTGATGTCTTTGGTTTTATCCTTTTGAGAGGAAGAGATGATTTTCTTGAAAGATATCCTTAAGTGAGCAAAAATGATGGCAAGTCATGTAGAATAGAAGAGTTGACTTCAAGAAAAATCCCTGGGAGTAGCTGTAGGTTTGAGGAAGAAGCATAGCTATGAGGAAGATTCTCTGGGCTCTGAATTGACTCAATTAATGAGGGTGGGCAAGATTAAGGGACAGCTAGGAGCACATGAGACCATGTGCAGACAACAGCATGTTACATATTTCTTCCAGCCACATTACACTGTCAAGATTGTAGGTAAGGAGTAAGGAGAGAAGAGGACGTTACCAAGATTGGGGTATCTTCAGGTGATTAAGGAGCAAGAACTTTAAAACTGTTATGATAACAATTCCTCCCAAAATTTAATATAGGTAAGGAAGGATATAAAGTCATGGGTGGGGGAAGTTAGAATGGAAAAATGATAAAATAAATCAATAATATTCCTATATGTGTGAGGTTTTGTGTGTGTGTGTGTGTGTGTGTGTGTGTGTGTGTGTGTATGCACTCTTAGAATAATAGAATTGTGGTGCTGAAGAAAAAGAACTGGAAATATTGTGGTCAGGGATATTCAGTCACTTGAAATTGAGAATATGGAGTCTACGATTATTGGTGATGATGAAAAAGAGGATGACAATGATGGAAAGTAGATTTATCTACAACATGATCATCTATCATTTTTATGTGTATTGAACTCACCAAATATTTTGAGTGGGGTAAGACTGGAGAGAGACCAACATATAAAGTTTCAAGTATTTTGAGAAGTTTGAGTGAGGACAGAAGAAGAATGTTCCAGAACTGACAACATGGAGCATGAAGGACATTTATTCTCACTTACAGGGAACCTAGTATGAGGGCTGCAGGAGAAAAATCCACCATTACCTCACAGAACTTTAGGGGGAATAGATGCTTTTAGAGAAGATCCTAGAGTTAGTTGGACCAAGAAAATGGAGGAAGTAAGAAATAATTATGAATTCTGCTAATGACAGATCACATGTTTCAATGGGCACTCTGCACATGTCAGGAGATGCTGAAGTTTGGAGGAAGTGGCAAAGTAGTGGATATGCAGGACTGTAATGTCCTATAAACTAGCACCAGAATTGACTGGCTATTCATGTCCCTCTTTTTAAAAATATATGTTTATGTCTTTTTGAATTTCTTAAGCTTTAAAATATTATATATACTAGTTCTTTATTAAGTCTGTGTACCTACTCTTAGAACATTTCATTTCCTTACTAATAAGTTCATGCATGTGAGCAGATATTTTGTCTTCTCAAGTATTATTTTTGCATTTTGACTAATCCTGAAAATGGCAAAAACTATATTTTATTTTGCATTTTTGAGTGATTTGGAGCATTCCATGTTTGAATTATTCTTTCAAATTTGACATTCTCTAAAACTAGACCACATATTCTTGGTTCTTTAATTATTCTTGACGTTTTTCCTTCATTCTTTGCTCATCCATCTATAATAGTATGGCTCATCCTAAAGTACAAACTTGCCTTCCTTGTGCAAATTTTCAGGATGGAAAGGAGAAAAAATGAGAATTATGGTAATGAGAGCACCCCAGGGAATGAAGAGGATGTGTGAAACCAAAGATACGTTCAAAAAATTGGGCTGTAGGAAAGTGTTCCGTATTTTCATTTTTCCAGTCAACATCAAACATATGAAATCAAGTGGCTGTCACTGTGGTCCTGAAATGAAAGAAAGTTCTTTCAGTTTATAAAACTACAAAATAAAATATAGTTCAAACTTGTGAAAGTTACCTCTTTTTTTTTTCTTCCTAGGTATGAGAGATTTTTTCAAATACATGGAGAGAAAACATTCTTTTCAAGATATAGGGATCCAAGATGTAGTGATGTGGTGATTGTACACAACATCAGTGATTGGGAAGCATGTAACACATGGTGATATGTATCTTTTCATGACACATAACGTATTCTCCAGCAAGCCAAGGCAGCACATGGTATGCTCATGAGAACTTGGATGTGGTATTGGGAGAGAGTGGCAGCCGACAGAGAAGGAAATTAGAGTTCACTGATGACTCTAAGACATTGTCTCTTCCCTTTCTTTTTCCATTTTTCTCTTTTTATCTTGTTCTTCCGTGACTCCTACCTTCTGTCCTTCTCTTCTTTCCTCCCTTGGAATTTTCCTGGTCCTCACTAGGATAGTGAAAAAATTAGATTTCTTATTCTTTCTTGTGATGGTAGATAGTCATAGTTCCAATACATAGTTCCATTTGTTCATTTTTCTCATGAGTAAATCAGACTGATATAACAGTGTCCGGACAATTCCATAGTCAAACATCTTAAAATTCTTCCTAAAGTTCTACTTTGAATCACTCGTTCTGAATGATGAATGGTTTCCATAAGGGCCAGGAAAATTCAGTTCATGGATATTTTGGAGTTAATAAGTGCCATTAGAAACTGCTTTGCCAGTTGGCTAGACTGACAAAGTAAATATGGAGAATATTTGTGACTTGGTCACTGATTTCATTGGTTGGGGCGGTGACAAGAAGGACTGGTGTGGAATGCTTGTGTTTGGAGCAAGTCATCTTGAAGGAGATTGAGTATGTTCTTCCAGAGAGGATGCTGCATGGCTTAAGTGCTGGACTCACAGATTCCAGGCTGATGGGGGCACCACGGCTTGCTAGTTAGGCTTACTGAGGAATGTTGTTGTCACTATAATCAAACCCAAGTTCAAAATGCAGAGTAATTGTATGTAACTGAATGTTTTACAGACAATGGAATCAGGGAGATAGTAAAACTAAATTTTCCGGAGACCATATTTGTTTATAGTCATTTAGTAAATAGTACCTAGACTATTTTTTTTTTTTTTTTTTTTGATACTGAGGATGAAACTCAGGAGAACTTTACCACTTGGTTACACCTCCAGTATGTTTTATTTATTTTGATCAATTAAATCAATTAAATAATTTACTTTTTATGATACTGGGAATGGAACTTAGGGATACCTCAGCACTGAGGTGCATCCCAGTCCTTTTTATTTGTTTGATTTTGAGACAGGGTCTCTTGCTATATTTCAGCAAACTTGCAATTCTCATGCCTCAGCCTTGCTAGTCCTTGCGATTATAACTGTGGGCCACCATACCTGGCTTACCTTTACTTTTATTATAAAGTAATAATTATATTATTGCAAATGAATTCCATTTTACTAAATTAGATTGAAATTAGTGAATTATTGTCTCACATCCCCTGTCTGATGGCTCCAAAGGAATTTTGGATTTGTGACAATCAGCGAAAGCTTAGGAAAACAGGTATGTTCCAAAAGATCTAGAGCTTAAAGTGTGTAAAGAGTGCTATGTATAATTTTTTTTTTGTACTTGGGATTAAACTCAGGGGCACCTGACCACTGAACCATATCCCCAGCCCTATTTTGTATTTTATTTAGAGATAGGGTCTCACTTACTTGATTCGCACCTCGCCATTGCTGAGGCTGGCTTTGAACTCTCAATCCTCCTGCCTCAGCCTCTACAAGCTGCTGGGTTTACAGGCTTGCACCACCATGCCTGGATAAATTTTAATGTATGGGAAGATTTTCTGTGACAGAGCTTTTGGTTATATTGTTCAGAAGTCCAAGTGGCCAATAATATCCTTAGACCCTGCATCTTCACAGCTAGATCAGGGTATCTTATTAGTATTCTGGAGCATATGATGCCACAATTTACAGTATTCAAAAGCCTGTGAAATTGTGAGAATATTGAAAGTTGTGATAGAGGGGGCAAAAAAAAGCTAAGAAAAGATGAGCATTTCCTTCACACTTGCTCCCAGCTGGGATTACAGCTGCCTGATTCATGCCATCTGGGGGTGTCTAATTAGAAACTACCTAGAATAGGCTCTTAGAGAAGTAATTTGAGAATAAACTTAACATCAGCCGCAGTTCGGATCCCAGAGGGCTGGGAGTTAAGGTTGTGTGAACTAATGGATCAATGAACAAAAGAAATATTCACTAATCACGGTGCTTGAACAATGTTATTCTTGAAAGAAGCAAATGCCACTTGTTTCTTCATTGCATAATAAATCTGCCTCAGACTGACTGACCTTTAGATTAGCAAATAAAAATAAGCGGAAAAAAAGACATGCATATTAGACTCTTGAACGGGCCTATTGTGGTTTAAGTGCTTTTTCATTTCATAACCAATTTTCAAAATATGATAAAGCATAAATTCCAAAACAAACTGTACTTCTCTCCTACCAAATAATTATGGCTAATTATGTTTAGATTTCTCTCCTTCAACTCCTTGGTTTGTCCCCTAACAGTAACCTTAAGAAGATATATATTATTTCCTGCTTACCCTAATTAATGAAGATTTCATTTACCAACGAGATTGATTTAGATACGAAGATGTGGATGATATATTTCACAATCTACATCATGCTGCTGGTAGCACCAATGCTAAGAGTTGGAATGTGGACACTTGGGCTGATGACGAAGTTTTAGTCCTTCGACATTTTAAACATTTTAGATACTTTTACTGGTCTATCACCAGTGTTGAGCTTTATAAGACAACCCTTGTAGACTGTACACAAATTAAACTAAAATCACTTGCTGTGCTTTTAATCATAATATCATTACTTTTATTTAAAATATGCCTTGTATTCTTGTCTATACCCAACTTCTTGTAAAAAAAAAAAAAAAAACACAATGTTCTCTTGATACACAAGGGGTTAATATTTAGATATCAAGCATTAAGATGATTTAAAATAAAAAATGAGAAAAGCTCACGGGTTGTACCATATGAGTCTTAGACACTACAGAAGGGAAACTCCATCATGGTCAAAGACCGTGTCTAACAAGGAACAGGGAGAGCAACAGTGACGTCTTTCAGTATTCCAAAATGCATATTAATTAACCCAAGACCGTACTAAAACTGTATCTCCAAAAGGACAGTTGAGCTTGGGCATGTTAAGAATTATTACAAAGTAGGAAAAGGGTTTAGAAACACCATTTTTTGGAAAGTACATCATGTGTTCTATAGCATGTAGTATCTCTAGAGAATGGGATCTCTTTTGACTCAAGATTTGTATTAGCGAAACAAGCAGCGGGCCAGCACAGATAGAAGAAAGGAATTTGTCAACTGAGAAACAGGTGTTTGCTCTGGACACATGAATTGAACGCTACAAAGATACCAACAAAAGAACAGAGATTGCACCCGGCTTATGTATGATTTATCAAAACGTATACGTGCATTCTACTGTCATATACAACAAACTAGAACAACGACAACAACAAATAACAGAAAATGGTAACAGACCTGAGTACAGGCATGCAGGGAGAAGTTTATATATGGCAGTGGTTGAAAAGGGAATGGAGGAGAAGCGGTAAGGCAGAAAGAATTCATTACACAATTACTCATTGATCTCAAGCATGGCAATGTAGTTCCATGTGAAACTTTGTAATTGGAGAGAAGATAAAACTAACAGAAAGCATGAAGCAGTCACTAAATCTTTTTACTCTCTATGGATTCTAGGAACACTCTTAGGATGTATTCGACAAAAAGATTGCTTGAAAACTGTGAATTATGTCATTTGCTGCTTTTCTTTGGAAAACATTAGTTTATATCAATGTGACTCCTTTTTGGAGTGACACACACACACATGCACTTCACCAAAACAATATATTTTAACTGGTAATTTTTATAATATTTCAAATGGGTCACACAAGATTAATTTTGTCAGAAATAATTTAATAATAAAAGGCTACAATTATGTTATGCATATTATCCTTCCATTTGGAGGAAGAACAAAATACATTAAGATGTTCTCCAAAATTCAGCATTAAAAATGAAGGCAAAGAAATATTTTTCAACAGACAATAACTTAAATAATTATTTCTTAAATTATGCCAAATAAAGATGTGAGGTATGTTTTTGTTTTTGTTTTGTACCAAGAATTGAACCCAGGGACACTTACCCACTGAGCCACATCCCCGGCCCCTTTTTGTATTTTATTAGAGATAGAGTCTCACTGAGTTGCTCACGGCCTTGCTAAGTTGCTGAGACTGGCTTTGAACTCGCCATTCTCCTACCTCAGCCTCCCCAACCACTGGGATTATAAGCATGCCACTGCACCCAGTTGGTATGTTCTTAATACAAGTAACCACTGTTGTAGAAGTATGCAGTGGTTTGTCGCTTAAGTATTGACTGTCTCTTGCAAATTTGTCTCATATTGTGGTATAATGTTATTTAAGGAGTGCTGTATATTTAGGAAAATTGATGCAAATGTTTGATCCATAAGGAATTTTTTTTATAAATATTTTATATTGTCAGTTTCTTTAACCAGATATTTAAGATGTATCCAAGCTTCATTCATGAATTTCCAGTTAGGATAGCAAGAATCGTCAACAAAAAAGAGCTCAAAGATGGGAATTTACCTATCTTTGCAGTTTAATAGTTTGAACACAAAAACAGTTATTAAAACTTGCTGAACCTCTACTACCTCATCTGTTAAGTAAATGTAAACTTCATTTATACATTCATGTGTTTACAGATTTATACCAAGCGACATATTATGCATGTCCTATTTATAAAAGACCAGTGTGTAGATTAAACAATGCATAGGACTTTATTTTAAATGATGAACTCCAAGTATGTATGACATTCTTTTATTATAAATTTAAATTATTTTTTACTTTTATTTTATTAGGTGTGAAACTTTAGTGTTGATGCAGATTAATATATAAGTATTCATCCAACAGAAAGTTGTTCAATTAAATGATGATTCAATTAAATTAATTTGCCATCCAAAGGACTGGTAAAACTTGATATTTTTCAAGGTGTTTGAGTCACAGATTAAAAACAAATCTTTGCTTTTGCTTTTATACTGACCAATCCTTAGTCAACTTTTGAATTAGAAATATCTTACTCAGACACAAATTAAAGATCATGGATTACAACATTGGCGAAGGCTATTCTTACTTAATAACAATGATATGTATGGAAAGATGTTCACTGAAATAGTGCTTATAGTACTGAAAACTGGAATTAACTTAATTGTCCTTAAAAGGTACATGGAAAAATAGAGTATATTATGCTATAGAGAAATCCACTGGTCTTTAAACAACTGAATTAGCTGTATGTGTGCTGATAAGAAATAAAAACTGTGTGAATAATGTGTAGTTTATAAATGTTTTGTTAAATAACAAATATCACTAACAGTTCATACATCTTCTGTACATATTTGAAATCATAGAAAAATATTCCAGACATATATGTGGAGAAAATAAACAGCACTTCGAGTTTTATATATTCTGAATCTTTGAATCTTCCCAAGCACATATGACAATCTTAATTTTAAAATGACAGTAAGTTAATTAATATAATATCTATTCAAATTTAATAGGAACATTTGCAGAACATATTTTAATGAAACTTCTGAATATAGTAGAGAAACAAATGTAATGTTTTTATTTTCCGTTTTTGTCAATGAAGTATTGAATAAATTTTCTTCTTGTTTTTCTCTTTTAAATATAAAAAAGATAGAGTTGTATGAAAGTTTTCAGAAATCATTATAAATGGATAGTTATGTTTAACATAAAATGTAAACATGAATATGATAGGTATAAAATAGGAATTTTTCTTTTTCTGTTTTTTTTTTTTTTTTAATTTCTTTACAATACTGGTGTTGAGCCCAGCAGGGCTCTTACCCTGAACTACATCTTCAGTTCTTTTTATTTGTTTTATCTTGAGACAGGGTCTTCTTAAGTTGCTGAGACTGGCTTTGAACTTGCCACCACACCAGACTGCATTTGTGCTTTTAACTCTGAACAACTGAATACATATTCAACTGTTAATGCTAAGCATTTATGAAACATTATTTCATCCCAAAAATGGTTTGACAGTTTCTACCTAATATATCCACATATTCCCTTTCTCCTAATGATTAAAAAAATATTGAGGAAAAGATATTTTTAAAACTATTTCATTGTGTACTCATGATAAACAAAAATGTAGAAAACTATGTAAATTGTTCAAAGCAACTCTCAGAATTAGAAAGAGTTCAATGTTCCATTTGTTTCGGATTTCATCCTGGAGAAAGTGTGAATACATTTAGCTTAAAATGTGTTAATATTAATTCTCATTTATTTTTGAGCAAAATAGAATTCTGCACTTTATAGTTACTTGGCATAAATAAAGGCATATTTCCACATTGTTTTCCCATGAAAAAAGTCTTGTGAAGTTCATTACACCTAACTTGTCAAGTTCACAATGATTTTCAAAAAGTTAAGTTTATTATAAAAATCTTCCATCATCCCTGCCCCTGACACACATAATTGAGAACTAATAAGCTTCTGAACAGAACTTTAGAACCCCATAAATCTACTTTTCTTCTGAAAGTGATCTATGTAATTCTGATTATACAATTACTTCACATTGTACAATTTAAGCATATAACCAGATAATCCAAATGCAATTGCTACTGAAAATTTTTGTTTCAGTCTCTAAGTTTCTCTGTATCCTTGTGCTCTCTCTTCCTGCCTTTTACATTTATTTAAAAACAATCAATCTGAGATATTAACATAAAGTCCAAAATTCATCCATGAATTGTCTTAAACCCACGTTTGAACTTGAAATCTACTCTACTCGTGAGACAGTAACAAACTTGGGAGTTTTGAATATTCCTTTCACTTCAAAAGGGATTGAACTTCTGAAATGAACTTTGGTACGCCTATTTTAATATTCTCTGCTGCCTGCAAGCTAGCTTCAGGTTATTTTAGTTACCAGAAGCTGCACTAATTTGCAATATCTTGCTATGACTATTTGTAGGTAAAAATTGCAGGCAGCTGACTCCAGCCAAAGGCAAGCTTTAGGAAACCAACATAATCCTTAAAAGAAATAAGCTAACCATCCAAACATCAAAATAAATTGCACCTTGTTTGACATTTTTTTGGAACAAGATAGTGTTTTCTGCAGTTGTTGAACTTTATGAAAAGATAGAAGTTAAGATAATAAGTTATTTAAATGGTGTGCCTACTTAAATCAATAAAAACCATTTTTTATTCTATGGAAAATTCTTCTTTAAAAATTTTTGAGCGCAGATGTTTCAAATCATGAATAATTTGTCAAGTTCTGTTTAAATTCAAGCTTGAAAATTGTGACTGGTCATTCCCATTAAGAAACTCGGCTCAAAAATCTGTTCCACTCAATCAAGCTTAAATCACTAATTGTGTACTTAGATATAGATGAAATTTTTGGACTCAAACTTTTAAACTAACTATATATATTTAGAAAACTAGTTGATGTTGCCTGACTTCAAAGTAAGAGGGACTTATTAAGTGACAAATCATACAGTGGGAAGAGAGAGGAAATTCTCTTCACTGGAAGAGGAATGAATGATGTGACTGTCCTTAGACTTCAGTGGTGATGAAATCTAAGATGTGACCAGCTTCATTTTGTCATCTAGATTCTTTGGCAAAGTATTCAGTTTTCATACATGGAAACTGAAGGGCATTCTAGTAGACAGAAAATATATTGACTCCCCAAAATATTCATAAGCAAATAAGCTTGCTAACACAGCAAAGGAGAGGTTGCAAATGTAATTATTTTAGGATCTTGAAATGGGAAGATTAACCTGGACCTGATTACAAGGAAAATATTTTTGATGGTAAAAAAGAAAGGGAAAGTGACAGAGGATGGAATGATGGAGAAGGAGCCAGAGCAAGGAAGACAGGTGGCCTTTAGATGGGAGAAACTTTAAATTTGAAGCCTACGTCTATTTTGGCCTGTACCTGCAGGATACTAATAATAATAAATTCACATTTTTTTAATTCACTATGTTTGTGGTAATGTGCTATCACTACTATAATAGATACAATTATAAATATAAAAGTAATAGATCTAAATCTAGATTTTCTGATTATTAACTAAGTTCTTATATTTTTAATTATATATATATCTCAAATTTATAATTATGTATGACTAGTGTTCCATTTTCTTCTTATACTGTGATTTTTTTTATTAAAAAGAGTTTTGAGAATATGTATTGATATATGTTTATATATCCATTTATAAGTGTATATTTGTGGGTATATGTATGTATGTACACATACAGACATACAAACATGAACATTCAAAATTCTAAATCATTTTGCAAAAGAACACAAGCAACATGACTCTTCTTTCTATTTGATTGTGTGTTTTCTTTGGAAGTTTAGGTATGATCCATTAGTAAATTACTCTGGTGCCTGGAGTAAACACAATGTTAATGGCATTTTTAATTCTCAAAAAAGTGATATCCCCAGTGGACTTTTAGCGAATTGGCCTTGGCTAGTGTGATAGTTTGCAAGGCACAGAAATTTTGTATATTACACATTTCCATATATGATATGTACCTTTTACTAGTTAGGGTATGTTAAAAAATGCTTGCAGTAAAATTTTCAGGAGGTATATTTTTATAACATTCATTCTTAAAATATCGTACAACCAGTTACTGACATATGTTTTCAACCCAAAGTTTATTTTATCCCATATAATACTCCTTTGTGGTACTTCTCCTCAATATTGTTTTGTAGAAAGAGAACATGATCTTAAATTTTTAGATACTTAATTTTTTTACTAAACTGCAGCACCCTGATTAGTGCCAAGGGGTCCCCTGGGGACGTGCCTTTGCTTTGGGTTTTGCTACTGGACTATACTTGGCTGCTAGTGATTTTGCTCTTACACTAACACGTAAAGAGCTGATTATACATAAAATTCTGAAGAAAAGACACAAAGAAATAGAAAGTGCAAATTAATATTGCTAAATGGTGGTGTAAAATGTAATAATTAGTCATAGAAATTATTTTCTTATTCATTTCCTTATTAATTTAGTATATTTTGAACAGAAGTTTCATCAAAAATTAACAAGACCAGCATCAAAACTTGCAGGTGCTTATTTCAAAATTTAAATTGTCCAACATCTTGTTCAAATATTACTAAAAATTTATGATGATAATAGCATGGGATCCAATATTTGTATTGGATCTATGAAAATGCCCAGATCACATAATCATGAATCTAGTCTTGTCAATGAGTTGGTTGTAAGAAATAAGATTCAGTATATATATTTTTATCTATCCCCGTATCTGTATTTGTATTTATGTATTAGTATCAATTGATCTGTATCAGTGTCTATGTAATTTCACAGCCCAATTGAAGAGGAAAGGTAATGACAAATGATCTAGTCCAAATTCATTTTCTTCACACGGAGAACACAGGGCCACACGGTAGTACTTGAATCATTTCAATACATGATATTAGAAAACAAAAAAGCAAAGTAATAACTTTCTAAAGATATCTGTGTATTCTTCCTGATGACCAGCTCAGTGTTCCTGTGATGACTGGTTTACTTTGCTTGGAATTTGAACTGCATATTTCTGCTCTAATTCACTGTTCAAAATAGTCTCTGAATAGAATGTCTCATTCTGTGTTCAACAGAATAAAGAATACTGATGATATAAAGAGAGTTCAAGAATTTTGAGGAACTGATGATTGTTACATAATTTTTATATAATTTTGAAAAATTATAAGTAGGTGACTTATATAATTCGTTCTCTGAACAGGGACGATTTTGAGAGTTAACAAGGACACTATTAATAATTATGTTGAGATAACAGTGAAAACATTGCTGTTGAGCAAAACCAACTATATGTCACCATACAGGGAACTAAATCTAACATCTAAAAAAATTTAACATCTTGTCAGGCACTGTTATAAAGGCTTTGCTTGTATTAAGATTTGATTTCTCACAATTCACTGTGAGCTTTAAAGCTTCCACATTAATTTTAAAGATGAGAAAATTTAGACACAAGTGGGTGACCCACCTAGCTCTACATCAGCAGATTTTTGTTGGTATAAATGTATTAATATTTTAATGTAAAACTGTAATTCAAACCCTACCTGGTATTTGTATCTTGACAAATATGCAGTATTATTTCTTATATATTCCATGGTTTTAGGTTGGCATGGATTGTTTCAGCCAGGAGAATGAGCACTATAAATGGAAGAACTTGTTATAGACCTTCCAATTATCACACAAGGCTTTTTACAGCTTCTCCTCACCCACACTGCTTGGAAGCAACAAAGCATGTGTCAGCACCCATTCCCTCCACCCTGGTGAACATTCGGGAATTGAGGGTATACCTTATCTTAGACACAGCAAGGACACGTGAGTCAGTGCCCCACTTTTACTGTGAAGTAGTCAGTGGTTTGAGAGGGAAGCTAAACTTGTGCTTCACTAGTCTGCATTGTGGAAATGAGTCATGAGTCAGCACCTCCCTTTTGTTAAGGTAATGTTAGTGGGTCCAGCAGGAAGTTGAAGAGGCATGTCCATCCAGCCTCAAGTTGCACATCATTAGGGGACTGTTCGAGGGGGAAGAGGTAGGGAGAATAATAAAAGGAAAAAGAGATGAAAGTGAATCCATAGTCTCATAATTAAATACAAATAAGTCCAGAATACAATGAAAGTCACTATTTTCAAAGATAACTAAGAAAATGAGACCTGTAGGAAAAAAGATAATCACCAGATTTCAACAGTTTCCAACACAGATGTGAAGGAGCGCTTGGAATCATCTGACAAAGATTTTGAGGAAATCTTAAATAAATAATTCCAGAATCTCCTAAAAGAAAAGTAGAAAAGGAATTCAACAATTTCATAACAAAGTTATGAAGTAATCCAATGGAAATTATAGAAACAAAAAAAAAGTACAAGGCTAGAAATAAAAGACTCAGTGGATGGATACCAAGTGGAGACCGCAGAGCATAGATGGTGAGTTAATGATGCACCCATTACTAATCAGAGCAACAAACCCAACATGAAAATAGCAGAATCACAGGGAACACAATACCCAAAGAGTTAACAATTATCATCTTCTCCAAAAGGAGAGAAGATCAAGGGTGGGACTGAAAGTGTATTAAATAATAATGACCAAAACCTTACCAAATAAGGTGGAAGGCATCAACCTAAACATGCAGGAGGCTGAACAATCCCGATAAGATTAATTCTAAAGTACACTTCAAAACAGTCAATAGTTTAACTCCTGAAAGCTAAGGACAAAAACCTCAGAAGCACACAGGAAAATGGAACATTTTTTATAGATAGACAATAATGTAAATGATAACAGATTTATTTTTATCTCAAACAAGGAAGATCAGAAAGAGGTAGATGATACTTTTTTTAAATACTAGAAGAAAAGAACCAAGAACTATGAGCTATATAATATTATCTTAAAATTATCTTCCACATGCATAAGCACCTCAATTGGTAGAATACTAATTTTGTTTCAACATCAAAAACTACCTAATAAGCTCAATAGAAATTTGATATGTATAATATTTTTACACACTTGGATGGATTTTTTTAAGCTCCTGAACCCTCCCTACCCTTTTATTATTTCCATGAATAACTTCTGTTAGTAATTCATAAAATCAGGTTTGAGAGCAATATCTTTGTTTTCTGACATTAACAATCCCTTGTGTTACTTTGATCCATGAAGGATATTGTTGCTGAAAGTAGAGTACTTAGTTCATATTTTTTTCTTATTTTTCTTTTGTGATATTTTAAAACATCATCTACTTCTTTCTGGCCCTCATGGTTTTACATGAAACTGTGATGTCATTTACGTGACAGAAACAAGTCTTCAGTGCTGATTGTACTTAAGAGCGCTACATGAAAGAAATAAGCTTTTCATTCTTCACTCAAGGTAGTAATACATTGACAACATAAGACTAATAAGTTATGTATATATGTTATATATATAAAAATTATACATACATATAATTTTAACAAGAGCAACTAAGAAAACTAAACAATATCATATGGTTAAAACACTTAAAATAAATAAAGACAGTATTCCAAAGTTTTCATGTAACCCATAAGAAAATGATAAAGACACATGGAAGAATGAGAGACTGACTAAAAAAATAGAAATAAATAAAAGTGACAAATTTAACCTATAACATATGGGTTAATCCATGTCATATTTACATGACACAAAGTAACATACATGGCCTAAATGAACCAACTAAATAACACAGGAAGGCAAAATGATTCAAAACAATGTGGTTACAAATATTCTATCCCTTGGAACTAATTTCAATTACAGCATGACTAATGAGAAGAAAATTCATCAGGCAAATGTAAAAAAATGTAATGTAAAAAAAGAATGAAGACAAAGAAATAATAATCATTTTCTCATCTCAGTTTCAAAAATTGAAGAAGTAAAAATATCAAATTTTTTCTAAATATTTTTTGTTGCACTACTACTCACAAAACTAAATATGTTGTCAGTAAAATGAAAGAACCATTATTCAACTTAAAAATAATCACAACAATTTCTTCACCTTTCCTTTTAAAATCAGTATCTTTCTAATCCAGGTTTATTTGTTGAAGCAATTAAAATATATTCATATGCAAAACAAAAATAAGTAAAATAAGCACATATCAGCTATTTCTGTACAGAAAAAAGAAAGTTCTCTTGTAGTAAATTGGTCTCATTCTTCTTTAATCCCTGAATAACCTTGACCTTAGAATGATGTTCTCAGAAGTGCTTGGACAATCAGAGTTGGGGCATCCTAGCACAGCAAGCTGATTTGTGATCAAATGGAAGTCTTGATACTGATATTTCATTTTATTGGAGTATTTCAGTGCCTTTGTAAATTTCTAGGCAACAGTTCTCAGTGAAAGAAGCGACTGCCTCTTTAAATGACCATTGATGGTCCTCTGAGGGATTCATTGTTGCAGATAAGGCCCTCCAGAGAAAACAACCAAACCCAAACTAAAGCAAGGAGTCACTCTGACTCACTCCTGAGGGTGAACTGCTGAGAGCTTGCTCTTATTATCTCAAAATTTGAAATCTTCCATCCGGGAGTCATTTCTCCCCACCATTTTTGAAAGTGTGAAGTGATCATAAGGAGTATTTCCAATATGGATATGCACATATTTCCCTAATAAAAGCTCCTTGCTTTCTTTGTTCCCAGAGACTCTGCTTTGTGAGTTACCCTCAGTGCTGTCCTTGCACAAGTAAAAATCTCTCTTGCTGTGTACCCTGGTGCACACCTGTAATCTCAGAGACACGGGAGACTCAGGCAGGAGAGTCACAGTCCTGAGACCAGTCTGAGCCACTTAGCTAAATCTTGTCTGGAAATAAAAATATAAATTAAAAAGAGTGGAGGTGTACCTAAGTGGTAGAGTGTCCCTACAGTTGAGTCTTGGTATTGCCAAAAGCCAACCAACCTACCCCAAAAGACTAACTAAAAAGAAAAGTTTTCTCACTTTTTGATCTGTGATTCTGCTTATTGACTTTGGACTCACCCAGGGATGAAACCGTTGTGTTTGGTGACACTTCAAATACGCTCTTGAGGAGAGAAAATATTTGAATGAAAGTGTATCCTTGAGAAGTGAGGCAGGTTGTTTTCTTTAAGACGTGGTCAAGAATGACTGATGCTAGGACAAGGATACATGGAAGAGAGGAGGAGAAAGAGAAATTCTGCTCTTCCTATTTGCAATTCCAGAGGATTAAAGTGAAAATGAAAACCATTTGTGGTGATACAGCTTGTAGTAGAACAGTTGAAAAGCTGCTTCAGTTCATATCTATTCTTCTACAATGTAATAACCATTTATTAAAACATCTGAAATGCAGACTTTCTTTAGTCCCCACAAGTTATTGTGTGCATATAAAGTGTGTTCTGAAAAATTCATGTGTTGGGTAGTGTTGGAGGGTTCAGAGGTGAAATGATTAGATTAGGAGCTGTAACCTCATCAGAACATTAATTTATTTAATGGATTAATAATTTGAATGGACTCCTTGTTGGTAACCAGGTGGGGTGTGGCTGAAGGAAGCAGGTCACTGGAGACGTGCCTTTGGGCACTCAATTTCATCCCTGGCTCCGTCAGCTCATGTGCTTGCTGTCTCTCCTTCCCAGCTGCTACAAGTGATATAGCTTTCTTCTGTCACAACCATCAGTCATGATATTCTGCCTCACCCTGGACCCACAGCAAAGGAGTTGTCTGATCTTGGACTGAAACTCGGAAACCTGGAACTATGAGACCAAAGGAGACTTTGCCTTCTCTAAGTTGTTTTTGTTGGGTACATTTCTTACAGTGAGGAAATGTTGACTAACATACCACAATTAATTCTTTTGTAATTAAAAAAAATCTGTGGATCTCATATGTATATAAAATATATATATAATTTGTATATATGTATATGTATATATAAAACATATAAAGTTTGTGTGTATATATACATATATATATGCAGATTTTATTGTCCAATACACTCTATTGTCCTGTATATATAAAGAGAACAATTAAATTTATATTTACTAAATTAAGAATAAACTGCCTTGTGCAGTAAGTGCACACCTTGGGAGGTTGAGGCAAAAGGATACCAAGTTCAAAGTCAACCTCAATAAAACAAAGCTGCCCTAAGCAACTTAGTAAGACGCTTTCTCAAAAACAAAACACACACACACACATACACACACACACACACACACACACAACAAAGCTGGAGATGTGGCTCAGTGGTTAAACTTTTCTAGGTTCAATCCCTGGCATCAAAAAAAAAGGAATATATTTCATAAGTTACAACATGGTAGATAATCTCATCTATTACAATGAATCAAAGACATCAAATTTTAATATTTTTTATTCCCTAAATTGTTATGGATGGAAAATATTTCTAATATATGAAAAAAGCTTTACCACTATATTGTTTTTGGCAGTATATCATTTAATCAGACTATACATATAATACTATACAACACAGATGTATTATTTTATAGCTTAATCATGATAATAACTGTTTTCATTGCTGTAATTTAGATTCTGGCATATTGACTGACAAGAAAATATCTACTTGCTATATATTAGTTAATACAAAACCTTTCATTTAATTTTATTTCTTCTGACACTAGGGATTGAATTGAGGGACAGTCCACCACTGGCTATTCCTCCAGCCTTCTGTGATTTTTTTTTTTAGAGATGATCTCATTAAAATTCTGGGGCTGACTTCAAACTTGAGAATCCCATGCCCCACTTTATTTTACTTTTTTAGAATATAGGGACACCTCCCCTATCTCCTTTCAGTGACGTTAAAATTAGATGGTACATTTTTCTTCTCTGTTTGTGAATGTATGTGTTTAATTTGTCCCTCTGTCACCCCGTCAGAGTACTCTGCATTCCTGTGTACATGTGAGATCCTTATATCTAAAATAATGTTGAGTCATTATTCAAACAGAAGAACAAGTAGTCATTACCTCCTTCTACCCTCCCTTATTGGAGAAAAAAAGCACATGGCTTCCTAGTAACCAAGTTATTGGAATTACTGTAACTTTATTTGTAAATTGAGTGAGTCCTACACACACACACACACTCATACACACACATACACAGGACGACAAGGTAATATGCAAAAGTGAGACTTCTCTCTAAAACTCTTTGTGTTGCTTTTAACCATCAGAATATCTGTCTTTTTTTCCTGCAAAACCAAGAGGGATTTTACCACTGGTAGAATAATGGATTATCTGTGAAAAAGGGAGAGATCAGTTATTAATTGAATCGAGGATTGGCTTGTCTCAGTAGTTTCTCTTCTCTAGGTTTTATTTGATTGTAATCGTGAGCAAATAAGTCATCCTCCATTAAATGTAAAATCAACAGGAGAATAGAAGGAAGTTAAAAGATACAGGGAAAATTGCTTGAATGACATGGTTCTATTTGTTTGGGTAAAGTAATCGCCCCACAAGATATACAATGCAATTCAGGCTTATTGAATAGAGTGGTTATAGTGTTTTATCCTTTGAAGTTCATATCCAGGAATTTCAGTGGCAAATGGGGAAGGCTAGGAGAACTAATTTTAGATATCCTATTATCTTCAGGTACTATGTTAGATTTGTATGTGTGTGTGTGTGTGTGTGTGTGTGTGTGTGTGTTACCAGGGATTAAACCCAGGGCCTCACACATGGTAGACAAGTATTCTTGCATTGACCTATACTCACAACCCTGTTATATTTTTATACATTAATTCTTTTAATACACATGCACCCTAGTTATATATTTCCATTTTACAAATGAAAAAATATGCACTTGCAAATTTCAAATCACTTGCCCATAGTCATTCAGGTACAAATCTGTGGCACTAATGTTAATATATTAAGCTCTTTTCATATAAAATTGTTTCCAAAATGTGTTCTAAAGCAAAGTTCATTAGGAGAACTCAAACCACCCAATATATAAAATGTCCTGCACTTAGAAATATGTCAGGATTTCATTCTCTAGTAATAATGAGATACGTAATTTGGATTACTTGTTCCATTTGAAAATTATTTTAAAAATACCTGTTGTACATAGTAAGACATCATTTTTAATACATGGACAGCTTATAGAATTTTAATGAACTATCAAACCAAATATGAGGAGAAAAAAAGGAACCTCAAGGGATAAGGATATTGCCACACTAGCTGAAAACTGCTGATCCCTGCAAATATGAATACCTGACAAACTCGGGTTGAATTAGGAAGCGGAACCCAGGACGAGACTGTGTTAAGAAGTCTGACAAGAACCTGCGCCCCAAAGATGTAGATCAAGTCCTATAATCAACCAGAGAGAAAGCATCTATGGCAGGGGTCTGGTACTTGGGTTTGTGCATATGTATGACTCACATAACCTCAATATTTAAACATGGTTTAAAGTAGTTCTACTCATGTTCTGTCCCATGTATTAATAAAAAATTCAAATCCTTTATAAATATATCTTCAAACAAAACCTCATAGTATTCTCAGAGAACACAAGTCAAAATAAGCCAAAATTTGCAAAATAAACATAAAATAAAACAGAGTTTAAACATTGAACAATATCATATGTGAATAGTAAATATTTTACTGTTCATAATTTCAATAAAAAGAATAAAATAATTGCAGAGAAAATAAGAAAATATTATATTCTATAAGAAATAAATAGGCAGATGGTTGCTGGACACTCCGTCTGCCCCACCCCCACCGCAGACTATTTCAAGAAAACAAACAATAATAGATGTTGACATGGATGTGGGGAAAAAGGCACACTTACATTGCTGGTAGAGTTGCGAATTGGTGCGGCCACTCTGGAAAGCAGTGTGGAGTATCCTCAGAAAACTTGGAATGGACCCACCTTTTGACCCAGTTATCCCACTCCTTGGCCTATACTCAAAGAACTTAAAATCAGCATTCTACAGTAATGTAACCACATCAATGTTTATAGCAGCGCAATTCACAATAACTAGATTGTGGAACCAACCTAGACGCCCTTCAACAGAGGAATGGATAAAGAAATTGTGGTATATATACACAATGGAATATTATTTAACTATAAATAAGAATAATATTATGGCATTTGCAGGTAAATGAATGGAGTTGGAGAATATCATGCTAAGTGAAATAAGCCAATCCCAAAAAACCAAAGGCTGAATGTTCTCCTTGATAAGTGGATGATGATATATAATGTGGGTCCAGGGTTGGGGAGAGAGAGAAGAATGGAGGAACTTTAATGTAGAAAGAAATGAGAGGAAGGAGGAGTATGAAAAATGGTGGAATGAGACAGACATCATTACCCTATGTACATGTATAATTACATAAATGGTATGAATTTACATCGTGTACAACCATAGAAATGAAATGATGTACCCCATTTATGTACAATGAATCAAAATGCAGTCTGTAAAAAATAAAAAATAAATAATTAAAGAAAAAAAGAAATAAATAGAACTTTTAAAAATGAAATATAATTGCTCGAAGTTAAAAAAATATTATTTGCTCCAGATTAGACATAGAAGAATCAATATACAGAAATATAGGCCATAAGAAATTTACATTTCAGCATGGAGAGGTAAAAAGAAAAAATACAGAAATAAAGAGATGAATGATTATGATGATAAATATCATAATTAATAACACTGAAAATATGGGTACCTTTAAAATAAGTCTTAGTCTCCAAGAAAGCATGTCTATTAAATAGTTGCTCTAACATCCATTTAATTATTTTTCCTTCCAAGACAGTTCAGATTGTAGTACAATATTTTGGCATCAGTTTTATTTTTTATATTATTTAGCATTACCAAGTATGGTTTATGAATAGGCAACTGTTTCTCAGTTTTAAATATGAAATTTATGGTTACTTATTGAATTATAGAATATCTGAGGATGCTAAAATCATTAATAGTTTATTTACTTTTTTGTTAATCTTGATCCCTAGTGTTTATTCATTTTTAAGATAGTGTTAACTTCATTTTATTGCATTTAAATATTAGATAATTCTCCAATTTCCTCTCTTATTTGTTGGTGAGGGTTTTGATTAAGTAGTATTGGTAGATGCAATTTGCTTCCTCTGCTCACATGAGAATCTTTTATCCAAGAAACTGAAGTTTCTAATTATTAAAACATCAGACATGCCTTATGGACTTTGACTTTCTTTTCAGTGGTCAGTACACAAGTCTTTTGAAAGTGGGGGACATCACTCCACATGCTTGCCACAAGGGACTGTGAACTCTTATGCTTGGGAATGGCTGTCTTGGAGCTCATCATTAGGCAATTACTGGGGTCTTTCATCTAAGAGCAAAGGCATAAAGGAAATATTTACTGAGTGTGGGATGGGAAATCATTTTTAATAAACTTCATGGCCTACTCTTCAAAGATGTAGCCTTTCTATTTCTGATTTGGAGATTATTTTTTAATTCAAACAGAAGTATCATTTTGTAGAAATTCATCATTTTTGCTGGTCTGGGAACATGGATCTCTCACCTCTACTAGGATTTCCTAATGGTATATTTGCACATGATTTATGTATGTATGTATGCATGCATACATGTTTTATGTTTATATGTGTGTGCATGGTAAAATTTAGATAGAGTAAGTTGCACAGAACTTGAAATTTCTATTTAATGAATTTTCACAAATGTAGAAACCAATTAACCAGTACCCCAATAAATGTCAAATCATTGCTTCACCTGTGAAGGGACATTTTAATCTTCTACAATATATTAAGGCTTATTTTATGGGCTAGAATATGTGATCCTTTATAAGTGGTTCAGGTAAGTTTGATAAAACTGTTTTCATGAAACATTTTCTGTAATTGAATATTAGATGGATTGGTTGGTAGTATTAAAATCTTTCATTTTTCAATCTATTTGTATCTTTTACTTATTTTGAGCTGAGTGTTAAAATCTCCAATTATTAGTAAAAGTTTTTTATTTCTGTTTAGTTATGTTTGTTTTTACTCCTTTCATTTGGCCACTATGTTTCAGTTATAAAAACACTGAGGATTGCAATGCATTTCTGAAGAATTTACCCGTTTCACATTGTAAACTATCTCGATTTCTTTCTTTATGTATATTCTCCACATTTTTATTGATGCATTGTAGTTGTACATAATGGTGGAATTTGTTGTTACATATTCATACATGCATACAATATAACAATGTAATTTGACAATATCACTCCCCAGAAAATTCCCTTTTCCTCTGTTCCTTCCTCTCCCTAGTCCTTTTCCTCCACTCTACAGATCTCTCTTAGATTTTCATGAGTCACTCCCCCTTGCCACCACTCCACCCTAGTTTCCACTCCTCTCTAGTTTCCACGTATGGGAGAAAATATATGGCTACTGCCTTTCTGGGTTTGGCTTATTTTGCTAAACATAATGGTCTCAAGTTTCATATATTTTCCAACACATGACAATTTCATTTTTCTTCAAGACTGAATAAAACTGCATTGTGAATATATGCCACATTTTCCTTATCTATTCATTAATTGAAGGACACCTAGGCTGGTTCCATTAAACTATTTCATGTTTTAAATTTTTTTAGTTTTAAAAATTTGTTCTCATTAGTTATACATGAAAGCAGAATGCATAAAGAATCAATAAACTATGTCACTTTTTATCTCTGGGTACTAAGCTTGTTTGGAATTGCTCTCTCTCTGCATTATCTTTCTTCTCTTTCTGTGATATTCCTTTCCTCCTTTTATTTTTAATGCATTTCTCTATATATGCTTAAAGTGCATTTATAATAGAGGGCATATACTTTTGTCATATTTTATCCAGTCTGAAATTTTTATCTCTTGAGTATCTTTTGTGTTGAATTATGTGCTGCCCAAAATTTATGTTGGAGTACCTACCCCAGCAATGAATTTGAACCTTCTTTAGAGAAGGGTTCTCTATACAGTTAATCATGTTGGGTTGTTTTATTGATTACTATGAACTTTAGGTAATGTATTGTAAATAAAACTGATGTTGTCTTTTGATAAAGAGTCATAAGTTTTTGCTTTTGAAGCAGTTAAATTGCTGACAGATCTTTATCTGGCATGCTCGATTTCATTATTTTTTTAAGGAAACTCTCTTTTCATTTTGTTCTTCTTCATAGAACATAGGCTTTACTGAAACAAATGGCCTTTATTCTTACTGCCCGAGATACTCTGTGAAATCTCTCCCCTGTGGCTGATCAATAACTTCAACACCTCCCTGTCCTGTATTAAACCTGAATTCAGTCTCCCCAGAAGCGGTTTTTGGCAAGTGTGCAGGGCTGTGTCCATGCACAGTGCTTGTTCAAAGCTTATGCTAAACCCTTGCTCTGACTTTGTGGTGCATTCTAGGTCTTTTCTCCCCTTCCAACACAATCCCAGTCACAGCAGTAGTTCTAAGGTCTGATCTCTGCTTCTCCACTCTTTATCCTAAGAATCCCTCTCTGGTGTCAAATCACCATAAAGTGTCCCTAATCAGAGTCTGGCCAAATGTGGTGCTCCTCCCATGTTTTCCTTCAAGGATGACAGATTAATATGGCTCTCAGTCTTAGATATGGAAACCATAGCTTCATTATATGTAGTCCACTTTTATAAATATTTATGGTGAAAAAACAAATCTACCAGTGATTTGATTGTGTTAAAAAATACAAGCCTCATTGACATGTTTTATGTCTTTCAGAAAATTCTTATTCTCTCCAACCTTCCAGTTATTTAATTACTATGTTCTATTATTTTAATGGCAATTTGAAGAAGAAATAAATGTTTGTTCCATCTGTTTTTTAGGAATTCAAATTGTAACACATTACATTTCACATAAGCTAGACATTTTTCATAATAATTTTGTATTTTCTCATTTGTCTGAGTTACTATTCAAATATTTTGGATAAGCCATATTTAATAACGATTCTGCCTTCTTAAAATGTTTCTGAAATGTCCTTGGTAGGTGATTTGTTGGGAACAATTGCAAGGATAAACATAGAAAAGAAAAGTCATTGAAGACATTCATTCCAAAATTAAAACCCGACAGGAAAAGAATCTGCTTACATAAGGCAGGAGGAAATGATTCTAACATTTATTTAAACCCTTCTAGGGTTTAGTGATGTTTTTCTTTAATGACATCTCTTTCAATTCTGGTAACAATATTTTAGTGACAAATAGTACTTACTAAGCTTGACAAAAATAATACAACTTTCCAAACACTCCCCCATCTGAAGTCAAAGTTTATGTCCAGATCTTTTATACTCCAGGGCTCCTTCTCCCCAGCCAGAGCCTTCTGCATCCCTAGAAGCACAAGTGTTTTATAACTATGGTCTGTAAACCCTCTTATTCATACTATTGTCAGACTTAATCATTGTGTATTAGAATATTTCTACAAGTAACCCTCAGGAGAAACAAATATTTGGAACAATAAAATAATTTTCAGAAGTCTTTCTTCTTTTATTATTCACAAATAATAATCTTATTGTAGGAAAAACTGTCAAAACTATTTTATTCTCATCACCTTCCATTTTAAGCTAAACTTGCTTCTGTTGTACTAGATTCTAACACATGCAGACAGTATTCCTTGTGATTGAACATGGGGATCCATTAGTATTCCTGTAGTAAATAAGCAAACTATACTTTTAAAAACACAAAATAGAATTTTTATGTATTTAAGTAGCCATTTGTGTCAAGTCGAAACGTATTAGACAATGAATTCCTCACAATCACATTTGTATTTCCAATATTTAGAATTAATTGCTACCTTGTAAACACACCAGAGTTTTTTTCTAAATACCTGGGGGGGTGAGAAATATAGGTGACAAAGTTTACATGATTTTCTTAAATTCTAGAAGACCCATTCTGACTGACAAGTGGCAATGAGAATAGTGAATGAAACTTCACATTACATACAAAATGAGTGTATCTGACTCTAGAAATCTAAACTTAACTATGGGGAGTCATCTTTATGTAACAAAATCAGATGAGGTTGAGTCATGGACACAAGAGGCCTGACGCCTAGGAACTGACTGCTGTGGAAGACAGTCCCAGATCACTGGGGGGTATGTGGCCCTGTGTGGGAGTGATTGCCTGTCTGGTTAGATGATAGGTTCCCCTAACTCCACCCCATCCTGTCTATCACAGAAGAAGCCCCTCCTGTTCTGGGCCCCTTTACCTGTGCGACTATAAATAAAGGAGAGTTGGGCTACTCCATGTTTTTAGAGGCCAGATCTGGTATGGCCCAATTCGTCACGCCCTCTCTCATTTAAAAAGAGTATTGGCTCTTGTGTGCTTATTGATTAGACTATTTTTTAGGTAATTGATCGATTTATAGCCAACATCATCCTCTGGCAGTTAACCCTTTTCTCATCTACTCATCTACGCAGGACGTGGCAGAAACCCCACACATAACTATATGAGAGAGTTACTCCTAACTTGGGTCTTTTCTTAACAGGTATTTAACATTGCCAAAGAAAAATATTATTTTTGTGAAAATGAAAACTTCTCTCAGAAATGGTGATTAAAATTGCTGAAATGTTTTCTAATCTTATAGTGAAGTTTCTAGTAAATTGTTGTGACCATGTTTTCAGTATGGATCATTTCACTGTATAATGACAGCAACTTTATTAAATTCAGTCAAAAGGGGAAAAGGACATGAACGAATCCTTTAGCTATTCAGGCTGCCACCAGTTGCTTTCCTATTTCATTTGATTCATGTAGTAGATAATCATATTTTGGCACTTTCTAGTCATCAAAATATTTTTTAAATTATTCCATTGCTATGCTTTTCTCAGTGGCAAAATTAATGTGGTTAACTATTCAATTGAAATGTTTACTTTCCTTTTAGTGCCTTTGCCAATGAATTATGCCATATTTTTATACTCATTTTTGTTAATCATTTGTTAAATTGCAGCCTCTTGAGTTTTTATTGTTGAGTTTTGGTTTCTGGGTCAGAAATGGAAATAGTCTCACTCTTAAATAAATTCATGATATTCTTACCTTCTGAGGATGTTTCCTATAATACTTACTTGGTAGTAAATATTAATGCTGGTGGGGTTTTAAAAACATACTTTCAGTAGTTTTGCATTTTTCTTTAACTTGACGATATCTCAATGAACAACTAGACTGAATTCTGAGGGAGCAGATGGGGAAGTGATGTTGCAACCCAAACTAGAAGCTGCCTTTTTGAACCTCATTAGTATTCAGGTTTTAGTTTTGATGTAAAAAATAATCTTACATGTTTGTAAGAATTATTATTTTTGCAGGATAATTATTTAAGAATTCCCACAAAGAAAAACTTTATCTTGAAAATTTAGCCCTTAAGAAGACTGTTGAAGTGATTATAATAAAGTCATACCAACACTTTTAGCAGAGATTGATGGTTCCTTACTACCAAGGCTAGTGTGGAACTTGCTTCTCCTCTTCATATTTATGTCTGGTTTTGCCATTTCCTTTGTTTCTTTTTATTTTTCAATATTATTTTTTCTTTTGGAAAGAATATTTTGTTAAGGAAACGCTCTTTTTCTTCATGATTCTCTTTTTAAATGTTGGTCTTAAAATTTTCTTCAGTACCCAATCTACTATCTAGTAAGTCACACTGCTTTTCTGTAAGTACCAGATAGGAAATTTTTCAGTCTTTCTAGGCCATATCTTCTCTGGTGCTGACTGCATGTAGTTTGAACACTGTCACAGACAATAAGTGAATGAATGAGTATAACCATCGTCCAATCACACAGATGATGTTGGATTTAGTTCACAGACCACAGTTTGCTGTCACTGCTTGACAACTTTGTGACAAAGGCTTTTGAGAGCAGGGGCTGTTGTCTTTGTCAGTTACTCTTCTAAAACTGCAGTATGCTCGTCACATAGGTATCTGATCAATATTTGAATTATTGAACATATTCCTAGAATAGAGAATTCAGGAAGAAAAATGCCACACAATTTGGAAAGCAACTGGATACTGTAGAAATCAAAGCCTAAGTAATTAATTATTTGGCTTAACGATGAATTCCTGTGCCTGGGATGATAGAACTGATTCATTTTGGAATTGTTTCACAGAGCATACCTGATTTTCATGTGAATTTGGTTAAAATCAGGACATTTGCAGGGTTAACTTTGAGTAGACCTTTTTATAGTGGTTTCCTCTTCACTGTCAGAGTTGTCACACTGAATAATTTCCAAACATAGACTACAAGTCCTTTATCATATGTGAATTACAGGTCTCAGTACCTTCACAGTCTGCCATTTCGACTTTCTTTGAGTCTTTTAACTTGGCAAAGTAGTTTTGCCTTGATTGATGGGTTTGATACATCAGTGACTGGTTACATGAAGGTGTTTTTCTAAATACTGATGTTAGTGCATGCCTTGCTTATCTTTCTTCTTCAACACAGTCCACAGATGAAAAAAAAAATTCTTTTGCAAAACAGAACTGACCTCTACGTGGAATTCCGGTATAAACAATTGAACCTCAGCAAGCCTCTATTACCAGCAGGTTTTATACAGGTTCAACTGTTCTCTCGTGATCACTTACCATAAAGCAATAGACAATTGGGCCAAGGTAGCCTCTTGCCTGCTTTTGTGTACAAAATATAAATAGAATGGAGGAAATAAGGAAAAACAGTCCCGCAGCTGGAAGGCAACTTTAAAGAAAAATGATGTTCATAGCTATACTGCCAGTAGCTGGCAAAGCAGTTTTTATAAAACATATTTAATGTTTACAACCACTTGGAGGCTGGGGAAGGAGTAATACTTTGAAAATGTGTTTAATGTTTTGAACCACTCTGTGGCCGAGAAGCAACTCCTGCTAAAATATATTTAATGCTCAGAGTCATTTGGCAGTTTAGGAAAAAAGAAACTTCTTGTTAATTTTTAACATTTATTGCTGATCAGTGGCTGCTAAAGCAACTATCAATGTGGTATGTTTTATGTTTAGGGACACATTGTGGTGCTACTGAAACAATTCATACGCTTTTCTCAAGGCTGCACAAAATCTGTCAATAGTTTTACCTTTGCTGTTGCACCACCAATAAAAACATGGGAATCAGACGGAGGAATAATATGCTCCCTGAATGCTCAGTCATAACACCCTATGGCCCTGAAAAGAGTTCTGCTATGCCAAGTGCTGTGGACACTTCATGGCTGACACAGGCAGGATTATAAGGCCCTGCTCAATTCCATCAAACGTGTTAAAGCCACGTAGGAGATTGTGAAGCAAAAGTGTAATCTGATAATTGATGCTTCTTACATATCAACAGTTTGTCTCCACACATTAAGATAAAAGAGTCCTCTACACCAAAGAAATGTAAATTGGAATAGAAGGTCTATTAGGTTTTTAAACAAACTTGGTTTAGTTTGTAGAAAGGAAGTTGGTAAATATTGAACTTTGTGTGTCAGAAGGAGAGACTGTTTGAGGAAAAAGAAGATGATAATTAGCAGGAACATCTGAAAATTATGCTTTCTTTGGCTAGTGTCCTAAGAATGATCACCACATCAGGATCAGGACACATCCCCATTTATTGACAGCACTTTTCCAGGGACTGTGTCAAGTGGTATGCACACAATTTTTTTCCTTGGTACTTTCAATAACTCTGAGAATAAGATATTTTTATTCCTCTCTTGCAGGTAAGAAAAGCAAAGCACAATCAGGAAAGATCACCTATCCAAATGAAATAAGGAAATGTACTTGGACTCCTAACAAAGTGGTTTGATATCATAACAATTTTAAACCCACGTATGATTTCAAGTTCATGCTATAGCTGGATATGGTGGCACACACCTGCAATCCTAGTGACTGGGGAGGTTGAGGAAGGAGGATTGCAAGTTCGAGGTCAGTCTCAGCAATTTAGTGAGGTCGTAAGCAAATTAGCAAGACCCTACTGAAAATTTTAAAAAGTAAAAGGGGCTTCATATAGATATAAAGTTTTTGCTATATTTTATGTAAAAGCAGGGAGGACTCGGAAAACCAAGAACTTAGACGGTGGACCTTAAAGTCATGGGTAGTATTCCCAATATTAAAGATAGTCAAATGATTTCCCACATTGAGTACCCAGATTTCAGAGTTGTGATGGACGGGTTAGTCCTTTATGCCGTTCATTATTCCACTTTTTCACAGAAATATCTGCAGAAATTGCCTCCACACTTACGTCACCAACCTGTTCTAGGTATGTTGTGGGTAAGTAACAGGCCTCTGCACTTTCAGATTCTAAATGGAGATGAGCTGAACTCAAGAACCCTGTTCCATCTGGACTTGATTTAGATGATTGTCAGGGGCGGGCTCTGAGGGCCCCAGAGCCGCACCGTGGCCTGATCTCTAAGATGGCACCTGGCAGCTTGCCAGACATAGCTGCACTCATATACAAGTTTTAGGAAGTAACTCTGGTTGGCTGTTGTACATGAGGCGATCCTGGTATCTGCCTGGAGACTGTTCCTTGATAGGCTGACTTTCCTGGTAGTCTACTCTCTGATAAGCTGATGTTCTCAATATAAGTCTGAGACTTGTGGAATAAAGCCCTTTTGGTTCCTGTGATGAAGAAGAGCGTACGCGTTGTGATTGTCCCCGCGGGCGGTGGGCAATCATAGATGATGAGCTCCTGGACTTTGAACTGATATATAATAGGATAAAAACTTGGGGTCCTAGGAAGTGATTGAATATATATTGCTGGAGAGGAATGTCCAGAATTCATGAGAATGCAGGAGGCTACAAAGTGTTAGGCAGAATATAAGAGGATCAAAATTATCACAGCTTCTTCATGTTCATGCTTTTGTGTCATTGCAAAATGAGGGGTGAATTTACTTATCCCAGATTAAGCTAACCTGAGCCAATAGCTTGGCTATAATCTCCAAGTTTTGGGTCAATGCATTAGGTAACAATAGATAACTGATACACAACCTTCATCAGTTACTGAAAAGGAATATCATTAGTAATGAGACAAATTAGAACCATGTCCTATCTGATGGAACAATAAGAATACTGCACTGATTCTCTGGTATCTTGGACAAATATATATATATATATATATTTATATTGGACAAATATATATATATATATATTTATTTATTTATATTTATATATCTTTAGTTTATACATGAGGCAACCACACAACTCAAAATGAGGGTTATTCTAAAAAAATCACTGGCCAGAAATCTCTGAAAGTGTTAGGGTCATGCCTGCCAGGAAAAGGCAAGGAAGAGATCCAGATTGAAGGGAACTAAAGATATCTAAAATATAAATGTGATGTATGATTTGGAACTTGAACTTTAAAGTTTAACACTTCATTGAGACCATTGATGAAAACCGAATGGGGTCTAAGGATTAGAGTGTAAATTCCAATCTGAAGGTGAAGGTTGATTCTCGATAAAGAGGGAGAATGTATTAGGAGCACAAAAGTCCACCTGCTGCCTCCTGACAAGGACCGCCCTGAAGAGCATAGACCGATGCCCAGGAGATTCCTGCTCTGCTGTGCTACCCAGCTGCTCTCAGTTACCACATCGGGCTCTCAGACAAGGCAACATATGTATTTTATTGTTTCTTGGGGTTTATTTTCCCTCTGTATGACATCTCTGTGAAAATAAGCAAGTGTGGGCATTTATAGGTGTTTCCACATCAAAACAATGATGTAATAAGTTAATGCTAAGTATAGTTAAGATCTTCACTATTTCCTTCTTGGAGATATCCTTTCTTCAGTACAAACCAAATATACTGTCTAGTCAACAACCTCTGAAAGACCCTAATAACAACAACAAAAAATTCATTTTAGCATTTCTCCCCAAACTTTATGTGAAACAAAATAGAGTTCTAAGAAAATATGAAAAGAGTACTTCTTAATTATTTTTTATTAAGCCAGTAGTTAATTTTTTCAATGTACCTTGGTTTACTTAAACTTTTAGTAAAGCTTTTTCTAAGAAGGTGGATAAGAGATTCCTATTCTTCAGATCTGTTTTAAGCAGGAACCCCATTCTAAAATTATATATATAAATATAATATATTTACTGTAAGACAATAATATAATAGGCATTCCAAAATTCTAAGAATATTCTCTGAAATTGAAATCTAAAACTGTTTCCCCAAGATCGTTTTTTAGTAGCTACTAACCCTAGAAAAACAGTATAATTATGATTAAATCCATTCCAAAGAGCCTGGGAGATGTTCTTACTTTGTCAGATACAGAAATTACTGAGTTTTATAAAGAAAAAATAAAACATATAAAAATAATGTACAAAGGGTTTTTTTTTTTAAGATGAAATAAAATAAAGAATAAAAATCTCTGGCTACATTATCTGGTACCTTGGTATTGCTTAGGGAGTGGTACATTTTACTACATAAATTATGATTCATGATTCGCAATTGACAACTACTAAAACATGTCATGGAGACCTGGTTATTAATAATCTAATCAGCTGTCTCAAAATGAGTTAGCTGACGCAGAGGGAGAGACCACAGTGTGAATATGGATTTAAACTCTTGAAACCTTCCAGTGTTCCATGGAAAGTAACTTAAACTGCATAATCTACTGATGCATAATCATCAGATATTAAAGAGGGCACATTCCTGCAATTCATTGTAACTCTAGTGATCTTAAAGAATTAAGACCACATTCATAAAGTCTAAATTTGTCTCCAAGGAGTAGCTTTGAGTTGGAGAATATCTGGATCATTAAGTAATTTCCTTAGGTCAAAGTAAAAGCACTTTATCTCTGAATATTACTTCCATGGCATATTGGATGTAGCAGAAGTTGGTAACAGAATGACCTTTCTCTTAAACAATTCATAGATTCAGTAGAATTTTCTTCAACTTAGGGAATTAAATGCACTCCATAGTGTTATAAGTCTTAAATATTGATTTTCCTCTAAAATCTCAACCTGCTCTGATCACCACCATTCTCTCTTTATACACTTACGTTCCATGTAATTTTCATTTCACTTAATTTCTTTGCAAGTTATTTGAGTACCATGATTTCAGGTATCTAATCCATGATTGTAACATAGACATTTGCATAAGACACTTCATTCCAATACTACTTTGTGTTCTCTTTTGTATTACAAAATAAATTTTTTCACTATACGTGTTTTTAAATTGGTTGTTTCTTTTCTTTTAAGAAATTGAAATTATCACATTCTCAGTGGTTGGGAAAGAAAAGTTGTATCATAGGGAATGCCTCAAGTGAGATGTGTTGTAACCAAAGCTACAATTTGAATTTAATGTGAAGAGTTCCATTCAGTCTGGATCAATTTAAATATTCCCAGAAAAATGTCAAAGAGGAAGGGTTGTCTAGATTATATGGGGGTGGGTGGTAGTTAGGAAGGTAGGGGAAAAAATAAACTTTTATTTGCTTATCAGAGCAGTGAACCATTTCCACCCAGTAAGAAGGGCATACTTGAGAATGGAGTTCAAGTAATCTGGAAACATCCAGTAAATACAAGTTCTGGATATACAATAGTTGTTGGTGAGATTTAAATTAGTCATGGAAAAAGAGAAGCAACAGATGCCGCAAGTGTAGGTGGCTCTCCAGTGCCTTGGGCTTTATATGTGTGGGGGCCTTATGAAGAAAGGCAAAAGCAATGTATGCTACATTTTTACTTTTAACATTTAATTCATAGGTGGTGCTTGTACCTCGGTATTCATTTGAAAAGAGCACAGTATGTAAATGTATTTCAAGAAAACCCAGAGTAACCTACAATATGTAAATAGTTTCAGATTCGAAAGAAATACTCCAGCTATGAAAAAATGTGGGTACACTTCAGTGAATCTCACCATCATGTACATCCAGAAGACTGGGCTCCTAATTAGAATAAGTTATACTCCAGGTATGTATACTATGTCAAAATATGCTCTACTGTCATGTATCTCTAAAAGGAACAAATAAAAAATAAAATTGACAGTGGAAAATGGGTAGGGTGGTACAGGCCTCTAACCCCAGCTACCACAAGGCTGAGCAGGAGGATGGCAAACTCAAGGTCAGCTCAGGAAACTTGGAACCCATCTCAGAATAAAATGGAAAGAGCTGGGGGCAGGGCTGCAGCTCAGAGGTAGAGTCCTTGCCTTGAGCAGGAAGACTCGGGGTCTATCCCCACTACCATGGGATGGAAGGAATGTGCTGCAAACCAAGTTAAGTTTTTACTGGAGTCTTTTGAGTAGTCAAAGAGAAATTTTATTAATGGCACACTTCACACAGCCTCATTTTCCACAGACCTTTCCAATTTCTCATGGTCTCACAGTAAATAGTGTTACACCCTGAAACTGTAAAAGCTGGGTCTACTTCATTTTCTCATTTACCTACCTTTCTCCTGATTTTCCAGATTGATTTCTTTTGTCAGGCACTAGCTGCAAATTTTCTAAATAAGGGCTTTGGCTCTTTGGCCCTGTACTTTATCCTAATCAACAAAAGACCTAATTGTTTATCTAATGAGACAGAATTTTCTGATACTGTAACAAGATGTGTGTGTTTGCTTTAAGGATGTTGTTTTAGTAATAGAATCACTAAACATTCCAAATTCATGTCGATATTTCTAATTTATACAAAGTGACTGGGTTAAACTACTTATCTACTGAATAGCATTGTTTTCTTAAAAGTCTTTTTCTCAAAGAATGTTACCTTTACTTTTCTCCTCCCTGTAAACTAAAGACACAATTAATAAAATTGTCTCCCTCATTTCCTGTTTTCTGGTAGTGCATTCTTCTTCCCCACTCTATTTCTAAATATCCAGCAATCATAATGCTGCATAAAATGGGCAATTCAAAATGCATCTGAAAATGAATGAGATCTGCAGCTCTGAGTACACAAATTAAAATTTGGAATCTAAGTGAACTACTTCCATTTGATTTCTTAGGTAAGGGTGAGAGTATGGTCTCTGAATGGCTGATAAGGTCACACACACAATTTCAAGTGCATTTGTAGTAAATCTATGTGACAACTTCTATAGCCACTAACCTGCTTCTGCCCTCGGGGCAGTGTGTGCAATCTTCCCTGCATGTCCTGAACGGTTGTAGGGGAGCAGCAGCCCTCTGAGACATGTCAGACTCAGGAAATATTAAAAATGGCTCACTACAAGTTTCAAGTTTAACCTACGTGTAGCGACTTTATCTTCCATATGTGATAGGAACTAGAAGTTCCTGAAGATAATTTCTTTAATCAGGAATATTGAACAAAAACTTCTAGTCTCTTTTCTTTTTGCTCCATTATTTTGATTACAAAAATTTTAAACACTCATAAAATTTGAAAAAATAAAAATGTGCTGTGAATACCAGTGATAGGAACTAGAAGTTATAGGAACTAGAATATAAGAATGAATTTGCAGTTGTGACCAAGGAGTAAAAATCTTAATTAAAATGGCCATTAAGGCTAGAATTCTCAGCTTAGTTAACCTTATGGTATATATTATAGGAATTTGTGAAGTCTTTGATGTTGAAATATGAATTTATATTAAATACAGATTATTAAGAATGATGATGTCACCATAGTCAAATTGTAAATTTATTCTAATAATAAAATCATAACATTATTTTCTTTGTTGTTTGGTAGTATAACTAATATGGAATATTTATATACACAAAATAAATGATCTTACCATTCTCAAATCTCTATTGATTCTAAAAAGGGTGTAAAACACCTCTTTCTGTACTCTTTCTAGGTCAGACTCAGTACACATTTTGGTTAAGATTTGCATACTTGAGTCAAAATTTCTCTCTGGTATTTGGTGGTATGAGGTAGTTAAATCCAGCAGTCAGTTGGTGTCTAGAATTATTAAGGATAATCCATTTCAATACAAAATAATTTTTATTCTTGAATTATAAGGGGGTGTTATGAATTAGGTAAATCAATATGTGGGAAACACGGAGAATGGTCTATATTCTAATTGATACCTTCATAATGAAGAGAAAAAAGAATTAAATAGAAAAAGCTGAGAAAATAAATAAAAAAAATTGCAGCCTCTATATTTGAAAAGTAATTGGAGAATTTACAAATAATATATTTACATTAACCTGAAAATGTGAATGTTGGAGAAGTTTATTAGCATCTGACAGTTTTCATTTGCCTACTTACCCACAGGAGACATTTCTGGAACACTAGCAACATAAGGTCCATCCAAAAACTTTGGCTCATTGTCATTAATATCCTGCACTTTGATGATGAACTCTGATTCAGGCTCCAAGGGTTTCCTGGTCTCTATGTCCACAGCCTGTGCACGCAGGGTATAGAAAGGTTTTTCTTCTCTATCCAGGCTCCTTATTGCATGAATATCGCCTGTAGTTTCATCAATGGTAAAAACGGTGCCAGCACCGTCTCCCGAGAGGGTGTATTTAACAGTACCCTCTCCCTTGTCCAAGTCAGAATGAAGCTTTGGGGTGGGGGAAGATAGAGAGAGAGAGAGAAGGAGAGAAGAGAGGGAGACCATTAAAAATGTTGCCATTATTAAAGAGTCATATCTTGCAGTATAATTTATTTAATTAGGAATATTAAACAAAAACAGTCTCTTTTCATTTTTCTCCATCATTTTTGAATATAAAAATTATAAACATTCAGGAAATTTGAAAAAGTGGGCAGTGAATACCTGTGTGTATATATGTGTGTATATATATATATATATATATATAGAGAGAGAGAGAGAGAGAGAGAGAGAGAGAGAGAGAAAGAGACAGAGATTCTAGATATAGTTATAGAAGATCTTTCAGTTATAAATGATAGACTATCTCATTTTAACTGATTGAGATTATATGAATTATCTAATATTAACCAAATTATTAGTAGGATCAGTGGTTTTCATCTCAAATTAATAGATAAGTTTCTTCTAATTCATTCTGCATATAGAATATTTCTTGTTTGTAATACAGAGAAATTTGAATTCAGTTAATTTCTTTTGAAATTCAACACATTATCAGTTCACTGTATTGTACCATGAAATAAGATACACATGATATCAATAAGGGAGAGAATCAAAGAGAAGGGAATTCATCACAGTGACGTGGTCCTCATTGCTCAAACTGGAGTCCAAGAATAAGTGAAAGGCTCAACATAGCTTTGGAAAATCATAAATTATCCCAGAATAAGTAAATATATGCAAGAAATAGCACATTAAAAGATCATGTTATATAAAGTTTGTTAATACATATTCTTATAATTAATATAAATAAACATATTTTATAATTATTTTACACAATAATTTGTATTCATATAATTATATCATCTACATTTGTTTTAATTCAGGTGCTGATATAAAATGTTTTAAACTGTTTTCACTCATAATGGAATAATTTTCTGATTTCAGTTTCCGAGATTTTATATTTGGGAGCTCATTGTAGTCAACAGATCACTTAAAGAAACAACGTCGAACTTTTATGGTGCCCATAACCATTGGACTGTGCCTTACAATCTGCATACTGGTACTGCTCTCTGGCAAAATTTTGGTACAAAAATGACTTATGTTTGTTAATATTGTAGCACAAAAGAGATTTAAAATATTTTTAATTACATAAACATATTTTATTTGCAATTACCTTTCTGGGTGTTGGTATCAGTAACATCAAATTAGAAATACCGATTAAACGTAAGCTCAACATTAGTACCTCTTTGCTTTCAAGCTTGACATTGTGATTTACATTCAGTAAAATGTTATTCTTCAGGTTAACATTATTAACTTGAATTTATTCATTTTGGAACTTTTATTTACTTCAAAACTTGCTCTGAAAATATATTCGTGTGTGAGTGTAAGCATAAAGATTTATACCTGGTGGTGTTAGGAGTCAGTCCTGAGTAAGTGGTAGAGGTAGGATAACAGACATACACATCAAAGACAGCCCATAAGTCACAGAACTGGGGATAACAGAAAACTTTTTCAAAGTAGACCAGCATCAAGAAAATGGGAACTGGTATGTCCAAACTCTCCAGACAGTTAATTATAATCCCTTAAGGTAACTATCGTGTCAAGATCTCTTATGATCAGGCCTTCATAACTCTCCTGTTGTGACAGGTCATCACCAAAAATAGGTCACAGCCACCTGTGACTATCTGTACCTACACAAAGACCTTCTGAGGTTTCTACGAAGGGTAACAAATCACTTAATGGAGTATTAAAAATTGAGGTAAGATGAAAAAAAAAAATACAAATCCTTTCAAAACCCCAGATCGTGCAATAGCTACCCTGTCTCTCCATGAGAATGTCCACTCAGTGCCTATCCTGTGCCTCCCTATCCTCACTATTTCTAATTAACTTCCGTCTCTGACTCTGTGCAACACACTTGAAATCCTTCCTATGGGATTGCCAAGAGCTAGTCCTACCAGCCCCGAAGTCACTTGGGCTCTGTGGGTCTTCTCTTCAAGAGTTCAGGGGCATAATTAAAAGACTAAGGCAACAATTAGAGGGCATATGAATTTGATATTTCTTTAAGTTTCTATGTTTTAATTAAGTATGAAGAAAATTGCTATGAATGATAAGAGGAAGTTTTTTTCCTCCAAATATTTTAGAAAATGCTATGAAGCATAGGAAATTTCAAGTGTAAAATCAAGCTGTAGATAAATGTTCTTTTTTTTTTGTTTGTTTGTTTTTGTTTTTTTGCAAAAGCAAGAGGCAGTTTATTGGTTACACAGGCGCCTGTGGGTGCTCAGTAAAACCTCAGCCGGAGCTTCGGTGAACTGGCACACCGGGCTTTGGGGTACAGGTTTTTTATAGGGTAAAGGGGCAGGTTTCGCGCGCGCGGTAAGCAACAGGTTTCCTATTGGTTATTTTGAATCCAGCACGTACACAGCACATAGGTTACTTGAAGGGTAAGGTTATTATATCCCAAAAAATCCACAATTATTACTTGGTATTCTTGGTATTTTTATGGTTCCTGGTTCCCGCTTATCAGTTCCTGATTGTTCAGGCACTCCCTGGGACCCGATGATCTATGCTTTCCCAACCGCCCTATTCTTTCTTAACCTAGTTATCAGTTTAACGACCTCCAGGTAGGCCGTGCAACCTTCCCAGGGGGGGGTTTGGTAGAGTGTCCTAGGTCATGGGTTTAAGACAAAGAGCTGGGGCCTTTCATTTCCCCCCTTTTTCTTTATCATGGATAGAATCTTATATCCATTTGTCCATCCTGCCTCGGTTATGCTGATGTTCTAAAAGTCCCAAGAAGTGAGCGCACCCTACATCTTTTATAGGTTAAAGTCTCTTTTGTTCTCCAGTTCTCTCCCCGCTTACCTCTCTCTCCTTCCTGCCTTCGTGACTAGGCCCGGTTTTACATAAGTGAGAAGCCAAGGGCAGGGGGAGGGCCAAGGTGATTCAGACAGGTAAGGGCCCAGGGGGCATTAATTAGCATCTCCTTGCTTGCAGTCCTTGATAAAGGCAGGTAAATTTGGTCATCAATGGGCTCCGGAGATCCTTGACATTCCATTCTTCCAGGGGCAGTCTCCAACTTCCAAAGGCAGATGGCTTTATGGCCTCCATTTCCTCGAATTGACCCGATTTCCTATTTCTACACTAACTACCTGTCCTTAATTCTGGCTTCATTCCCCCCTTTAGCTATAGGAACTCCCAACTGCTTTAAGGGAAAGGGGGCGTCGGTCGTTCTGGCTGCTTCGAAGCTGAAAGGGGGCAGTGAGGGGCAAGCAGTTAAATGTTGTGTTTACATTCCTGATAACCTGGACAATGTTAAAGTTCCCAAATAAAGGCCTTGTCCTTTCCAGCCTTTGCTAGGTCTAGTTATGGGAACAATTTCTCAGTTCTTCCACCTCCTGGTGAGAGATTGACTTCTGTCATTTTCATGATACTCAGTGGCATGTTCCAGATGCTGCAACATTTACTTTGTACTAATTGCATTTCAGTACTCATGTCTTTTTGTTCTTCTGTCATAGAAGCACCCACCCCCAGATGACTTTACAACCTGCTCTTCCCCAACCAGACTTCTACCTTGGACCCCTCGATAAATGTTCTTTGAACTTAGGAATTTCAAATTACAAATTTCAATCATATCTTTTAAGATATTTAATACAGTGGGTATTGCTGTAGCTTTGGAATTTATCTAAAGATATAAGACAGGCAAAAGCTCAATGCAATGGGAATGACTTCATAAAATGGATCACTTTGCCAATAGTTCAAAGAATATGTGCTGATATCTTCAGAACTGAGTGAAAATTCCAAGTTGGTTTTTTTCAAAGTACTCCAAGTAGAATTACAAACAAAACAAAACAAAACAAAACACAGCACATTTAGGTAAAATCAAAAATGTTTTCTTTTGAAAATGTCATAAGAATAAAAATGCAAATGTGTTTCTATCCCTATCCAAAATTTAAATTAAATTCACTTGCTGGTTTTCCTCAATCTTCTACCTTTTCCTCCTTCTAGTTTAAAAAAATGAGCTTTTCAGAGATTATAGCTATATAAAAATACCTGAAAATACATTAAAACTTTGAGTTGCAAATGAAGTTGAAACTCTTGAAAGATTATAATTTTTATAGGAATTGAACGCATGATAAAACCTTAATGCAGATCACAGGTGTTATCCTGAATTGACAGGCAATATTTAAAATTAGCTATTCAATACTGAATAACTCAAGAACAGGGGTGATTAGCATAAAGTGCAGTTATTTTCTATATCAAATCTGATGCTAAATAAATAATAATGCCCTGATGTTGGATAATATAAAATTTTCTTTAGTTAAATTATAAAATATTTTGAATAGAAAATGGGATAAATTAAGATGAGAATATCATTCATTCACTTAAAAATAGCTTATTATATTTTACTTATATGTTCTAGAAATATATATACAAATGGAAAGTGTAAAAAAGCATGGAAATATATTAGCTATAACTTATATACATATGTAAATATTTCTCTGTATGTGAACACTTGATGTAAAAAACTGAGTTGACATATTTCAATAAGAGTACCATAATTATTTTTCAGTGTCACTTGAAATTCTTCAATTCTTTTAAGTGACCACATTATGTTTATTTAGTGAATTTGAATGCTATAATGTACATTACCCATTCTTTCTTAAATAATGTGGTAAATGTGCATCTGTGTATATTTTCTTACATTTATGTCTCTGAAATAAAAAGACAAATATCAAGAACAAAACTATGATCATTTTTATGAATCTTGAGAGATGTTGAAAACTAAGATTTGAGACATTTATCTCCATAGATAGAACTGCTGTACCAGGCCTTTCAACAATGGAATGTAGACTGAGCCTACTCTGTGAAGCAATTTCATAATCTCATTTGCATAAAGAGGGCTGGGGCAGAAGGATTCACATGCTTTGCCTCATTTTTGGGTGGTGTTAACTGTAAAAATAAAGTCATGGGGCATGCATCATTTTACAGTCACTCCAAGCTACACATACAGCATGCTGATAACTCCACCAAAATTAAATTTATTTTCCTTTATGACAATTTAAAAATAACAGTCAGAAATGTGTCTTATTCCAAGTAATAAAAATAAACTGTTGCTGAGTAGGTGCCGACTGCATTTACTGACTGAAGCAGCCAAGTCCAATAATATCATTTTTTAGTATTGACACTTAAAATAAAATTTCTCCCAGAAACAGAGTTCCATAAATGATGGATGTGGAAATAGACACTGTCCAGGCAGTTGCTTTGTGGAAGTGGTGGTGTTATTTTCTGATGTGTTCCAAGTCATCTCAGATGGTGCGTGAAAATGAGATGCCAAGAGAGGCTTAAAAAAGATACTGAGGACTAGCTTCAGAGTGTGAGCAAATCTTCAATTTCTGTGCTCAAAAGTTTTGAGAAAGCTAATCTAAAGTTAAATGTTTACTAGCATCTCTCTGATTATATTTTGGAAGCTGCTGCAAAAAAAATGGAGTATATTCTTACTTTCTACGGGTTGAAAAGTGCACATAAAATGGAAAATGCTTTTGTATCACCATGTCCAGCAGTGATTTTATTTTTATTTTTCCATTTGTCAGGACAGGGGAATATTTACCAGACATGAAGGGAGTATGGGGTGTGTTGGGAGGAAAAAAACCCACTAATTTTAAAAATGTAGTTTTTGTATGAAAACCAATAATTATGTTTAACAAATACTATTATTAATTCATATGTATGTGCATTTTACATAAGTGCAGTAGACTTACCTGCTGGACAAATTTTACTGAGTTACCAGTTTACTGCTACATGTAACAATTTAACATAAACTCTGCATTATTATGTAGTCCCTAAATCTTAGAACTAGGCACATTTCCTGGAGGGAGATGGAAATGACAATGCTGGACTGTTACAGTTATGAGACTTATGAAGTTGTGGTGTGATTGTAAAAATGGAAAGCTGATACAAAACATTTTTTCAAGGAATTTTACAGAAAAAATAGTTGTTGCCGCCTTTGAAATATTATTTAAAATCTTAATTTCTTTGTTCTTTAAAACAGATACTGTTTTGTAAATTGCTCCTTGTGCTCCAAATCTCATTCATTCATCCCTTTCTTAACTTTCATAAGCATTCATTTCACCCCTTCTCCTATTGCCTTAGTCTCTGAGGTTGAAATTGGTAGAATTTTTTGAGAGAATTTTATCTTTCGTTTTCTTAAATTATAAGAAAATATGGAAAAAATAGGAAATGGGGGACATTCATTGTTACTTTTTTTTTTTAATTTTTTTTTAGATGTTGATAGACCTTTATTTCATTCATGTATTTATTTGTGGTGCTGAGAATCGAACCCAGGGCCTCACACATGCTAGGCAAGCGCCTACCACTGAGCTACAACCCCAGCCCCACTTTTTTTTTACCTATTTGTATAGGTCAGTTTTTAAAATTTTTTAAAATTTTGTTTTTATTAGTTATACATAACAGTAGAATGCACTTTGATACATCATGTATAATGGAGTATAATTTCTCATTCTTCTGATTATATATGATATAGAATCCCACGGGTCATATAGTTATGTATATACATGGGGTAATGATGTTTGATTAATTTTATTACCCTTCCTCCTCCCAAACCCCCTCCCCTCCCTTCACTCCTCTCTACCTAATCTAAAGTAACTCTATTCTTCCCTAGCCTGCCCCTCATTGTGAATTAGCAACCACTTATCAGAGAAAACATCTGACTTTTGGGTTTTGGGGATTGGCTTATTTCACTTAGCATGATATTCTCCAGCTCCATTCATTTACCAGCAAATGCTATAATTTCATTCTTCTTTAAGGCTGAGTAATATGGAGAAAAAGGTACACTCATACATTGATGGTGGTACTGCAAATTGGTATAAACACTATGGAAAGAGGCATGGAAATTCCTCAGAAAACTTGAAATGGAACCACCATTTGACCCAGCTATCCCACTTCTCAGTTTATGCCCAAAGGACTTAAAATCAGCATATTACATAAATGTTCATAGCAACTCAATTGACAACAGTTCAACTATGGAACCAACCTAGGTACCCTTCTTCAGATGAATGAATTAAAAAAAAATGTTTTATATATATATATATATAACTGGGCATATTTCCTGGAGGGAGACAATGCTGACAATGGTGGATTGTTACAGTTATGACCCTTAAGAGGTTGTGATGTGAGGGTAAAAATGCAAAGTTAATACAAAGCATTTTTTTCAAGAAATTCTATAGAAAAATATTTTAACATTGTTGCCACCTTTTGATATGTTATTTTAAATCTTAATGAATTTATATGCATACTGTGGAATATTAGGTCAGGTTTTTGTTTGTTTGTTTGTTTGTTTGTTTTTTGCTAAGACCAGAAGATCTGACAAGAACAATATAGAGGAAGAAGAATTTATTTGGGTTTCACAGTTTCAGAGGTCTCAGGCCATAGACAAACTGGTTTGATTTCTCTGGGCCTGATGGGAGGCAGAACATCATGGCTGAAGATTGTGCCTGAGGAAAGCAGTTCAGGACATGGCAAAGAAGTTGAGTTGACCGAAAGCTCTGATTAACAGGGACAAAATATAAACCCCAAAGGCAACCCCCAGTGACCCACCCCTCCAGCCATACCCTGCCTGCCTACAGTTACCATTCAGTTAATCTATTCAAGTGGATTTATGCATTAATTAGATTAAGACTTTCATAACTGAATAATTTTCCCTCTAAACTTTCTTGCGTTGTCCAACGCATAAGCTACTGGGGGACCACCTCTTATATAAACCATAATACTTATAAAATTTCTGATTATGTGCCACACCACCTTTCTTTTCCAATAGATTTGTAATACAATTCAGTTTATGTGTTATTAATGAAACACTTGCCTAAATAACACGTGTTTCTCTCTTTTTCCAAATTCAGTTCAGTCCTAGAATGATTGTGGTTCTCCATCTCCTAAGGGCACAGCATTAACACCTCCACCCTTCCCCCTATATCTCCTCCCATTTCTTCCCCCACCTTTCATCATCTGTCCCAAAGATTTACGAATTCTGTCTTGCTTTTTATGTAACCCCGATGGTTAACTGTAAGTGCCCACTTGATTGGTTTATGAGATTCCTAAAGATTTGATCCAATATTATTCTGGGTGTTTCTGTGTGGGAGTTTCTAAGACATTAACATTTGGGTTCTCAGTAGAGTGAAAAAGTTAGGTTGTCCTTCCTTGGGTGAGTGGACCATATCCAATCAGCTCAGGGCCTCACTAGAAACAAAAGGCTAACCCTTTTGTGAAGAAGAAGGAACTCCTATTGCCTGATTGCTTTAGAGCTGGGTCACTGTCACATCTTTTAAAATAATTTTTGCTTTGAACTTGAATTATTAGATCTTTCTGGGTCTTGAGGCTACTTATATTTATACTGGAATCACATCACCAACTTTGATGGGTCCCCACCTTGATGACTGTATATCTTGATACCAGTGAGTCTCCATAATGATGGAGCCAGTTTCTTATCAGCCAATTTCTTATCAATGTCTACATTTATATATATCTATATCTATGTGTGTATCTAATAATTTGATTATTTCTGCTTCTCTAGGGGACTTTTACTGATACATAAGTTCCCAGGGGTTTTCTATAAGTTGATGCTAAAATATTTTTTAAAACCCTAACAATTGCCATAATGTAAATATTTTTGTTTCACCACCAAATAATATGCAATGCTGATGTGCTTTATGTGTTTTCTTTTTAAATATGAATTTTTTTTCTATTATATAATCTATGTTCATTTGTTTATATTATTTTATTTTTTTCATACACTTAATCTCATCCTATTTCTCAGGCCAACATCAATCTCCTTTTCAGAACATACCTCCCAGAGGAAGGTCTAAACCTTCCTAACCCAAACAAGAGAACTTGGAATTTTTCTTTGTTAATCTCCTGGTTTGGAAACCAGATCTTGTATCTTATATTTTCTTCTACTTTGGTTCATTCTTCTGTTTGCAAATATTAATGTCATACAATGTCTTCAGAATGGTTCTGTTACTGGAGTCTTTGCATACCAGAAAGTGCCTTTATTTTGCAGTCATGTACAATTAATTATTGTCTGGGTACATATTTCTAGGTTGGAAATCTGTCTTCATACATTTGAGGGGATTATTGTATTTTCTTGTGCATTCACTGATTTCTGGAAAGCAAGACAGAATGTCTCATTACTTTGTAGACAATGAGCCTTTTTTCTATTTACTTTAAACTATTTAATTAATTATTTAGTAAATTTTTCTATTTATTTAATCTTTTTAAATCTTGGTATTCTAATTATTTAGACAATTATATCCAAATATGTAGTTTTGAAAATTTTCAATATTTTTCTCCAGGTTGAGTTTATGTGTGTTTTCCCTCAGGATGTGCACTTTGTAAACTTTTCAGTTAAAAACCTATTTTTCTTCAACACTTAGACATTTTCTTCTAGGATTATTTTCCTTATTATTTCTCATCCTGTTTTCTCTGTTATTTATCTAGAATTCATATGTTCAGTGTTAGAAATCAAGAATATTTCATATATCATATATATTTCACTCACATTATTCATTTTGTATGTCTATTTCCCTAAAAAATGTTTCTATATTACAATAATTTATTGGTATTCTTTCTCATTTTCCAAGTCAGTACACACATAAACATAGACATATTCCAATACTTCTTTCTTTTACTTTGATATTCCCATTTTAAAGAATCGTATCATTATCTTGCAGAAAGTGGGTATTTTTCACATTTTTGAGGACTCTTGCTTTTTGTACTTTGCCTGAATTATCTGTTCGTTAAACATTTATTTTTGGTTTTGAAATATGAGTATTGCTAACCATATTGCTGGCATTCCTCAAATATCTGATGACTCTTAGTCTCTTAGCTTTCTGTCCATTTAAATGTTACATAATCTAATTTGCAATTATGGATTTGCGAGTTGATTAGAGTTTTGATGTAGTATTAATGGAAAGAGAACCAGTCATTGTTCTGTTTTTCAGATATGTAGTGGAGAATATTTTAACCATAATGTAGTGCCAGTCCTACTCTAAATCCAGATGATCTAAACAATAATTTCTTTTTTTTCTTATCACTTAGAATTTTTATTTTTAACTTCTTATAAAAACTTCAAAATTGTTAAACATCAATTCTTTAGTTTTTTTTAAATTTAATTTTGTCTTTTGATTCATTGTACACAAATGGGGTGCAACTTTTCATTTATTTGGTGGTTCATGATGTAGAGTCACACCATTTGTGTAGTCATAAGGGCACATAGGTAATGATGTTTGTCTTATTCTGTATTGCTCATACTCTGGTGATTTATACCTTTGCTTATGATTTCATTCAGGTCAGAAAAATAATATATATGCAATACCAGTCAACCTCTGTATTTTACCTAGAAGGCCTTATTTATTTTGTCCAAAATAGCTGACAATTTGAAGACTTTTTCAAAGTTGCCCCTGCTTTGCTGGAGTCCTCTCAATGTAAACTCTTGCATCTAGCATCTATGAGTACCTTTGACAGTTACCAGTCCTTTACCCCCTTGTCATTTACAGTAATTAGATATCCATTCTCCATGCCATTCCCATCAGGATAACGGGCTTGCACTTTTGTTCCTAGATTACAAATTACTGATGGTTTTAGGAGAAGAGTCAAATGTTTGTGGGCAATACACCATTTTATTTTAACAAAATTGTATTGAACAAAATTTAAAAACAATAGAAAACTGGAATGATAGAATAAAAACCTCTATTCTCACCATTTAGAGTAAATAATTAGGAATATTGTGTTGTATATGCTTTGTTCTTATATGTACATTTTGGAAAAATGCAAATATAATAGTTCACTAGACACTCTTAAGCACTGATTTATTTAAAATAAGGCCTTATCCTACACAATCACAATGCTATTAAGTCATTTAAGGAAATTAATTAAAATTCTTATCTTTTAATAAACATCACTTATTCAATATTATGGATATATCTCTCCAAATATCTTCTGTTTTTGCACATGGATTCATCAAACTTTCATGAATTGCATTTGAATTTTGGGTCTTTATTTTCTTTAAAGATATAAGGATCACACATTAATATATCAACTAATTTTATTGTCATTTGTCTTTGTCAAAATCCTTCTGAATTTGTCTACTGAAACAAGAAATTTCTTGTTATGTCTTCTACTCTTTATTATTCTAGCTGTTTTATTAAATTTTTTGTTCAGTCTCAAACCATATACCGGCAAAATTGGTCACCCAAAATTCTGCTTTACATAATAGGGAGAGCTTTGTAACCAGAAATGGACACCTTTGGGGCTGGAGATATGGCTCAGTGGTAGCATGAAAAAGAGGCTGTTCTGACAGCTATTTTTACACATACACATTAAAAGGTAAAGGGAAAATTCCTTGTACAGGATTCCTTCAGGAAATATTGGAGTAATAATTGCATATAAGTGGTAATACTTATTACTAATTTAAAATGGGTATAGAATGATTTAGCCATATGGTTTAGCAGTTGATGCTTGAGATATGAAATAATATTGTATCCATTTTATTTAAATGCAGAATTAACTCAGCTAAATTGGCCAAAATATTTTTTAAAGTGAATTTCTTTGGCTGAAATACTTTTATTACATAGAAAACAAATGCTTTTTGCCATATCTTTACTGGTAAGCCTATAAAATACTAAATATTTCTGTTTTGTAGTTCTTTAGTTTCAAACTAATGCTTATTCTTCTCTCAGGAACATCACATTGGTTACTGGGTCAGCTAAAAATCCATTAGATTGTGATTATGATATTGTTTATAGACAAAAGAAGTCCAGACCAGAAGATGATCTGACTTCATAATGCTGTAATGCAAATTTCTTTCTTTCCAAAGTCACTAAATGCCCAAGAATATTTGACATTCTGGGCCATTCTACTCTCATGAGAGGACTCATTTGTTCTTTCTAGCTTGATTGTTGCAAATTGAGCAACAGGAATATCACTTCACAAGGTTAGGAATTCCCTTTAACAGTCCAATGTGAGTAGAGAACTCCCCCGCCTGGGTAACAGACCCAAAGCTATTTATCATCTGGAAATGTTTCACCTTCTATTTAAGAAAGTAGAAATCCATTTCAAAAAGGCCCACACTTCCCCAGAGATACACAAAAGAAGAGCAAAGGAGAACAAAGACAGCTTGCGATGTTCAGGAGCAACAAATGTTAATGTGCTAGGATATATTGTATATCTTGCTAAAGAAAAAAATACATATACTATTCCCCCACTATTCTCTTCCACCTCTTTTTCTCCTTGAATATTGCATGTATGGTTGCATGTAAGGGGCAAGTTATTTTCTCAGTTCATCATATTTTACAACTGTGCTTAATTTAGATTATATTCTATCACTTGAGACTGTCACAAAATATTAATAAGTGCTTCCATAAGAGTTAGAGAGGTCACTGGCTTGATGCCAGGGTTTTGAAGGAAAATTGGGAGGTTAAAATAATTTCCTCCCTACATTTCCCAAGCTATAAAATATTTTTCACAAAGCAAAGTTTTAGGTAGCAAACCATTCCTAGAAGATAAAGTATTTTTAATCAAATTTTGAGTAATATAATCTCTTTTGAATAAAATTGAATGTTATATATAAATTCAGGCAATGTGATTATTTTTTAGAATACTTAAATATGTACCATTTAGTCTGGACTTAAATTAAGTGATAATCACTTATAATAACATGTGATTATAATTAGATATCATTTATAAATTTTAATATTAAATATGATTTCTCCATTTTATTATTTTATTAGTCCTTACAGAATATCATGAACTATGTTATATACCCATAGGCATTAATTTTCAGACCAACCAGTAATATATGCTATCAAGATATGATGAATCTTTGAAAATAATTCACATATTCTAAATGCAAACTATAATTTTAAAAATCTATATGTCCTACACTAATTTCTTTGTATATATATTTAATAACACTAATAAAGCATATGAACCCAAATCTCTAAAGTAAAACTAAATTTAACTATTACCTCAGAAGTCATTATTATTATTATAGTTCATTTTATGCATATTTTATTTCCTTTCAGTTATTAATTTTTTAAATTTTAAAGAAAAACTTGTTTTTATTTGATAACACAAACTGTCTTATTACATGTAAACAAAATAATTAGCATTAGATAAATATAAATAAGATTTCAAAATTAAAACTAAATCCACATAAAAATTCTGTCACCTTCCAGTATATACAAAATATACATAATTTGTTAATAATAATAATAAATATCTCAGGTGAAATGTTTTAAACATATTTGATTCATTCATATACCTTAATTTCAGTACAGATCAACTGATTCATAAATCAACCAAGTACAGGATGCTTTCTATCTGTCGTTGGCTCTCTCTTACTGATACATTTCAAAAACTTCTTCCTAAGAGAGGACTAGGGAGGTGATGTTGGGTCTCAGAGCAATATCTGAAGAAAGAAAAGGTAGCAAATTGCAGCAGTCTCGATTTCTGTCCATAACCCTAAGGTCTGTTTCATGGGAAGAAAAAATTGGGGTCTTATATTTCCTGCCTTTATTTCTTACTAATATTTAATATGTGAAGTTATTATCTGCTTTCTATAAATCAACCCCTTAATCGTCCTTAGTGGGATCATTTTAATAATCAAACAATTTTCTATCAAGTTTTATGATTGCTGTAAATATATCTATAATGCTAAACCACTTCAAAGAAAAAATATATACAGTTTATGAACTTTGGAAAACCCATACCTCTTTTTCATGTTGCTTATTGAAGGAGAGAGAATGACAATTCACAGATCAATATTTAATGCATTTCTTCCCCAAATGAATCTACTAATTAACAATTTTTAAAAATCTCTTGCACATAGCCCTTTGAAACAATCTAATATAATAAGCACCTTAAAAGAGGTAGAAAGAAGTCTGTTATATCACAGAAAATGTCCAAAATTGATTTGTACCACATGTAATATATCTTAACCTGCAGCGGTAAATCAAAACAGAGTGAAATATTCCAGAAGAAAGTCACCTTCCCATCCCCATAAAATAGCACCACAGATTATTTTGGTCAATTAATCAATATCAGAGAATATCTAGACAAGATTCAACATAAGAAATATTGTTTAACTTTCTAATTTTATGTATATAGGAAGAATTCTGAGATATCACTGGGTATTCCAAGAAACAGCAAGACATTTCAAGATAGAACATCAAAGGTTTAAAAGAAAATCAGGGGACAAGCATGTATAAGGTGTTGAGGCAAAAAATAAAAAGTTATCTGTGGAATAGCAAAAAGAAAAATTACGGAGAGGTAAAAGAAAGAAAGGAGAGAGAGTTCAAAAGTATAATCATAAGTAGAAAACAATAATTAAATAAGAACACATATTAATTATTCTTCTAGAAATGAAAATAATTAGTGCACACATTAAGCTCACATAAAATGTGAGAAACGTTTACTGTTTTGCAGTAGTTCTTTAGCTTATTAGGAAATTTTTTCTTCTAACAAATTTACCTAATTATTGTGAAGGTGATTGAGTTTTGTGTATCAAGGGATCTTCTTCATTTAAAACAGTTAATTAGTTTTCATCAAGTGAATGTTTTCACTAGTCTTTTCTCTGTGTTTGCTAATCACTGGGTTTGACATTTATTTCTAGACTAAATGTAGGCTGCCTCTTTCCTGACCCGGAGTCCTCAGGTTGTTAAAGACGCTGCCAATTCACACCATCCACCCTTTCCATTGCCTCTACCCAAATTTAAAAACAAAATAATTTTTCTGCCAAAAATAGTAATTTTAAGTGTGTTAATATTTCAAATATATGTGATTTTCAAGATGAAATACGTTTTCTTGTTTTCAATGAAATATACCCTAGATTGTACCAATTCTACAAGTGGCTTTATCTTATGCTTAAATAGGCACAGATTTGGTTGAAAGATGTCATATTCAATTCAGAATATTTGACAACAAAAGTGTTATATATTGATATCAAATCCTTCTGTTTAAAATTATTCTTTCTCTGATTGACGCACTCTTTCTTCCTGTGCCTGCCCAGTTTTAATACTTCTATTATTTGTCTCAGATTTACCTCAGTGTTGGTGTGATTTCAGTTGTCAAAGTTTTTTGTTTTTGTTTTACTTAGTATAAGGCATTAGATACATTTGGACTTAACCGATTTTTGAGTTTCTAACTGATGAAATAAAGGACATGTGTTTCATGCTCAGTAATGGTTTCATGAACTTATAAATTAATAAAGAAACAAACACATAAAAATATTTGATCTTTTGGTTTCCTTTTATGTTTTAGTATGTAGAGAAACACAACATAGAATGACTTAAAATTCATGATAATGGATAATAATTATCTGGGAATTAGAATCCTAGAATGATCACTTATCACCTCTGTGCTATTGTGTAAATTACTGAATTTCTTTGTATTTCACTCTTTGTATGCAAAATAGGGATCATAATATATATATTTATTTTGTAAGGATACTTTAGATGATTTGACTTTATATTTGTTTTGCTTCTCTCCGTTTACATCCAAATAAGCCCAATCTAACAATATTTGTTTCAATTTATATTAATTTATATTAATGCATATGACAAAACTAATTGATTTCAAAATAATAATAGAAACCCTTATTGAGCTTTTATTTTTTGCTAGGTAATTTTATAATGCTTTTTATGTCTAAAATCACTTTAATACCCAGAGTAATTGTATCAGTACATTGCTATTATCTTCTTTCTTTTGTAGAGAGAGAAAGCAAGACACAATCAGGTTAAAAGTTCCAGGTGCACAAATAGAAAGACACAAAGCCAAAATACAAACCAGGTATTCCAAACCCATGTCTTTAGACTAACACTGGAACCATTAGATCACATTTAATTGGATTACACAGTAACTTTTTTGGTTTAACTTTTGAAACTGTTAGTCTTGAAAGAAAAAATAATTATAAATGACCCAAATAAACCTTCATCTTTGGTCAGAGAATTAGATTAACAACAGATGGAAATTATCCAAGAATTACTTTTGTGACATCATTTTGTTTGAACAAAACAAGATTTGTATTATTGTAAATTAATGAGTGAAAATATTTCATTCAAAAACACTTTGTACCGTTCATTAGTAATTTTACAAGACACTAGAATAGAGAACACAATTCAGTACTTCCTCCCAGGAGACAGAATACTGTGGTGAATACCTTTGGTCATGACAACACAGGCATTCATTCAGAACAGTTACTTTTTTATATTTTTATGACACTAAAATCATATTTTCCTATGGAAATTATAGTTACACATATCTTACATGATTTAAAGCATGTACTATTACCTTATTTACAAAAGTATTGTTTGTAGTTAAAATTTATCTGTCTTAATAATATATTTATAATCACAAATACTATTACAAGTCTTAATTTTACATTTGCTTTGCTTGTTAGTCAACTGGCAAAAGTGAAAAATATTTACATTGAATAGAATATAATTTATCTTTATGTCAATAAAATATTTCAATGAAAACATTTTTCCTGAGGTTGTGTACATCATTTACACAATAATTTGCTTTGAAAGATAAAAAGGTCTATTATTTTAAAAAAATGAAATACTTCTACTTAATTATACAAATAGTCATTAAACTATTCCTCACAATGAACTAACAACTTTACAAATAGATATGTATGAATATGTTTATATAGATATGTGTATATAAGTAAAAGAAAAATGAGAGAGAAGTTATTTGTATTTTCTTTTTTTCACACAAAATCACATCTTTGAAAAATAAATAAAAGGCCAAGTATTTATACATAATATAAAACAATGCTCTGAAGAACACAACCTGAAATTGCAGGGTCTGCTTACTTTCAAGGTTTGTTTGAAGGTGACCCATTTTCTATAGCAAGCATTAATGTGGGGAGTGCTTTTGTGTGTTCAAGCACAAAGCCACATCGTTGAAGTCTTTTATTTCCTTACTTCAATCTAAAGTAACTACTTTGAACAGAATTTGGAAGTATAATATCACAAATGTTCGAAAAATAAATCCAAGAACTTAAACAACTTGCTTTCTTTATGAGTCATTTTTTTTTTGCCAAATTTATTGTTAAAAATTCATGTCTCTCAGTCTTATATCCTTTAAGTATTTTATAAACATTACATTATTTGCATGATAATTTATATATTACATATTCACTTTCTGCTCAATAGTATGAAAATGAGTCATCTTACTGCTAAATTTAAGTGTATCAATGAGAAATAGTAGCAATAATTCAGTAAGTAGCATCTTATTTCTAAATACAGGTGAGCTAGAGATTTTTTTCTAAAGCTCTCATTATAAACACATTAAGGAAGAAATCATTCACTTATTTCCCAGTAGAACTAATAGGACTCCCAAGAAACCACTGAAAAGCTAATAGTTCTACTTTGACACCTTTAAAGGAAAAGAAAATAGAAAAAAAGAAAAAAAAGATAAAGAAAAGCTGTCACAGAAGCTGTGACTTGAACTTCCATTACTGTTAGCAAATATACACCATAGAATGCCTGACTGAAACTGATTTTGGACAATTGCACTTGTAAAGGTCAGAAATGATCATTATTTTTTAAAAAGGGTTTCAGAATTATAAAAGCAGATGCATAATTTTACATTGAGGGAGGCCTTAAATATGAATAAATCTTTTAAGATGATTGCTTTTGTTAGTAATATTATCCTAAAATATCATGGAATCCATGTTTGGAGTATGATTATGTGTTTATAACACATTATTTTTCCAAAATTGATGAATGCTAATGATTTCACAGTTATATTATTTCCAAAATTAAAATGAAAGTTTGTTAACTGATTTTTTTAGCTGCTTTTTAAAATTCCTCTTTCTCTTGGTAACTTTGGTGGCTGAGTAAGTTGTACACAGAGGTTTTGAAACCAACCAGATTTCAAATTTAGCTTATAATTTTATTGTATAATTTTGGATCATTAAATGTGAGCATACTCAACATTAAATTGAATCTAAATCATGTCTCATTTCTCAAATATGATCGAACTGCAACATATGGGGTAGTAGGCAGGATGGTATATGTTCCCTGTATAATCCCCAGGACTGTGAAAACTGTTCAATTTCATTCCTATGGTTAAGATGTATTATATAGCTTGACTAACCCTAAAATAAGAAGGTCATTTTGTGACCTAAATAAGCACATGAGACCCGTCAAAGAGAGATTTTTTGCTTTTGTTCTTGTTTTTTTCCAGTTTAGAAATGCTACCAGATGTGCCTCCGCTAGCTTGGGGGAGAAGAAACAGCACTTGAGCTGCTGATTGAATAGCAACCTTCAGGAGATGAAGATAGACCCTAGTTTACAGCTCACAGTAAAATGGGGACTCCATTCTCAGCTAGAAAGGAAGTGGCTCAGCTAACAACCCGAATGAGTTTGGAAGCATCTTTTAACCTAAGAACCTCACTGACAATTTGTTTTCTATCTTGTGAGATCCTGCTCAGAGAAGTCAGGTGTGTGGGACTGGAGCTCTGCCTGCAGAAGGAAGAACTAATGACTGGGGATGGTTCTAAGGTGCTAAGTCTATGGGGGTTTGTAATGTGACAACAGAGTGCGGACTGTAGAGTCACTACAGATCCCTAATATTAACATTACTTCATTTAAAGAAAAGTTAATAAGTCTTTAGAATAAATTGACAATTGCCATTTCTTGGTTATGTGACATGATTTGAGGAACATTATTTAATTTGTTTGATTAACTTTTTTTCTAGTATCCCTCCTCCTCTGATTTTGATTGAGCACTCTGTATTGATACTTTAATCTCTGTGAATCTATTGATGTTGATGGTTGCTGCTTGTTGTCCCTTTGGCCACTACACAGGCCAAGATCTCAGGTGTACCACCAACCTTTCTAATCAAAAAGAATAGCCGCTTGACTACTAAGATGATGTCCACCCTCCTCTTCTCCCACTCTGGAAAACACATAAAGGTAACTCTGACATCAGAGGAAATGAAGCCTCTACCCAAAGGGAAATTGAGACAAGAGAAATAAGGAATGCACAGAAGAAACAGATCTGATAACATCATGTTAGTTCCAGGGCAGATTCTTGACTCTGTATATATAAGAGTCCCAAACCTCCTAAATATGAATTTGGTTTTATTAGTCTAAAAATGATCAAAAATCAGAGACACAAAACAAACAAAAAATCCTGCCTAGGTTACCCAAAAACAAAAAGAATCACATTTTTTCCCATTTACTTTTTCCATGATATCAACATTTTTTGAACTCCAGCAGTATTCAAGTTGCAAAATTTTAGGGAAAGCTGCATCAATAAGTCCCCAAATATCGACATGGTTGGAGCATCTTTTGCTCTACATTAAAGGCAAAAGAGCAATGCAGCACATTTTACTATTGATATTATTTCATCCTTTATCCAGTTTGAAACTACTCTGTTTCTTATGTTAGATCAAAATGAAATGTCTGTTAACTGCATCTTGTGGAAGAAGGAATTGTAGACCATGGAAGTAGTATGTAACAAGCTCAATATTGAGCATAGAACTTTCATCATGTAAATATTTGCACAAAGGCAAATGAAATCTTATGTTGTGCTGTCCTGTCACTTTGTTGTGTGTACATGTGCTTCTGCCATTTAAATAATGACAGTTAATTAAATTTAATCAAATGCATGTATTAATTAATTTTATTGTGATCCTTACCAGCATTCTCCAAGCCAACCATTCTAAGCACTTTATTTAAACATGGAATTTTGAAAATGAAAGCCTAGCAGTCACCTCATTATACTGAATGTATGTTTAATGAAGCAGGGTCATGGATTATAGTTGCTTCCCATCCCCCTTTTCCAATTCAGAATCAGTCACACATGTAATTTCTCATAGAAATAAACTTATAACTTCTGTTTGATCCTTTACAATATCATAATTTATCTGATGTACAAGCAAATGTTCCCTTACCCTACTTTTTTGAGGAAAATAGTTTTCACTGAATGTAATGTTTCTTTAATTCCAAGTTTTTATTTTGCTCACACAAAAAAACACAAAATATGCTGTATTTCAGTTTAATACATGCTTCATTTATTGCCTTATAAAATGTTGAGTATTTTTGCCTCTATGATCTGTCTATGCTTACAGATATGATGCAGTTGCCACCCATTTTATACCCAGAAGCCTTCTCTGAGTAGTTGGCATATCATTTGTTGGTTCTGAGTATACAGTGGCCACTTATGGAGTTTGAAATTTATTGGACTATTCATAATATGAAGAATGACAAGGCTTTTGAGCAGTCAGTTCACATACCTATGAGTTTACAAAGCTGAAAGAACAAACAAAGCTATACATTTGAGGTTTAGACTCCTTCATTCTTGTTCTAGATCTATATCCACCATCGCACTGGAACAGGCCAGTCTTGATCATCACATAATCCCCAAATTGGAGAGATGGGCTATGCCCCATGTCAGCTGTCCCTCAATTTTATAATAGATGATTATAGGCATCTATCATATCAAAATATATTTATTATCAGACATTAAAAAATGACTATTAGTGTGATGTGAATTGATAAGGAGTTATAGACTTAAAAATAAGAGTAGCCTCCATGCATAGCTTCTGTTATAGCATAAAATCAGGCCATTGGAACTGAAAGGTACCTTAGAGAGCATTGTTTCAATTACTTCATTTCACAAATGAGGAAATTGAGAATCAAAAAGGCTAAGTGATTTTCCCAATATCGTAGAGCTAGTTAATTACAGAAATCAGAATAGAAACTGGGTTATCCCACTCTCTGCCCAGGATTCTTTCCAATATACTAAATGGAATTACCTGTCAGTGCTTTGACTAGGTGGCCCATGGAAGGAGCCTTATGATGTTTAATAAATCAAAATATTATGTTACTATAAAAGTTAATGCATTTCAAAGTAAAAGGAGCTTAGTTTTCTCATGGTTTCAGGTAAAATAAATTACACTAAATGGATTTCATAATAATTTCATATATAAATGCATTACAGTACTTATATGAGAAAAAGCCAGTAACACCAAAAGGCATCAGGGATGAGACTAGATCAATGCTGGGATTGGAAAGGACGACATCAATTTCAAGCCTCATTAGTAGCACAGGAAAAATAACAGGGTAAAATTAGTACATATAAGCTTTATTTTCAGACTTGGGTATGTGTGAAGAGAAAAACATAAATCAAAAAATAAGGATTGTTAGTTTATTAATAATAATCTAATATTTTCTATTTGAATACTTTTATCAAAACTCATGTGCTATTTCATACAAATTTTCTTTGACATTAACATTCCTTTTCTCCTTAGCAATGTCAGTGAGGAAACCAGAGCTTTACATATTAAAATACTTATCCAACAGGCTGTAGTTTCCAGGTTCAGAGAGTGAGAACAAAACTCAGGTGTTCTGACCTAGGCTTAATAATCCATTTCTTCTTTTATTTTATTTTACTTTGTATTATATGTTGGAATTTCTGAACAACAAAACTGAAACCATTTCCCCAACGTTTATCCCTATTTTAAAAGACCCAAAACTTGTGGACATGAGGAGACAGTAAATGGTGAATATTTTCTGCACTTCACATCTTTTATTATATGTTATATATTGGGGAACATAAAATTTTATGAAATTATAGTTACATGCTTGAAATGGATTTTAAATCTCTTCATTTTCGATGTCACAAGTGAGAGTTGTAAACCTGAAAAATTAAAGTTGCAGTGTAATTTATCTTACCCATAAATACTCTACTATACATTATACAGTTTTGAAGTAAACAATAATAGACAAGACTTAAAAATGATATTTCTCCATGGAAAACTGTGTGATAAATAGCTTGAGATGCAAGAATATAGCTGGAATTATATCACTTTGATAGAGAAAGAAAACTTTCCACTCCTTACTTGTACACTGTCTCTCTTACTTAGCATATAACAAAAAGTCAAATAAAAATTATAATATTTGATTCTGTTTGTACTGCAATTATGTATTGATAAGAAAATTTCCAAGCTGATAGATTATTATGTGTTCAGTAATGTCCTGACCACTTAAGATTGCTTAAAAAATCTACAGTGATTTCACACCTCAGAATGTTGTTTTCAATTGTGGGGTAGGAGGTTTAAAGGGTATTATATAATATCAAGTAATTTTTAGTTTTGTGTGTGTGTGTGTGTGTGTGTGTGTTTGTGTGTGTATATGTGTTTTAACTAGGAAAACTTGAACAGAAGCAAGTTTATTTATTTTTATTTTATTTTTTAAGACTGGTTTTATTTTGATCTTTTTCAATTGGGTGGATTGAGATTACAATATGAGAACAAAACATAGCTGTGAGAAAGACAGAAACTTCAGGGTTATATATGGGGTATAAATTATCCTTCATCCTTCTCTTTCTCTTACTCTTCTATATAACTGCTGAATTTCCCTTCTCCGACCCTACAAATTTAATTAAAATAGGCATGACTGATACACCTAGCAACAAAAAGAGCAGTGATAACCATGTTTAGCTCTGGAGTATTAAAAATAGTTGACAAAGGAAATAAAAGGAGCAAAGCTAGAATGCTCCTTCTTCCCTAAATATGAGAATTTTGTTTAAGATTTTAAAAGTTAAAAGCATTTACACCCAAACAATAATGTGATTCTACTCTTTGACCTGTAAATTATGTATTATTTTCATTATTATCACTATGATTAATTTTCTCTTGTATCTTTATACCCCAAATTGACTTACATGGTATAGATGACAAAAATTATTTTCTGCTTATGATAGAGCCAAATACCTTTGTGTCATGATTAATTATAATAACAAGTCATACTATAAATTTAAAAGAAGATGAACTTTCCAAAATATTTGAAAAACCAGCCTACTTTCTTTTGTTTGGGTAAAATTTTGTTCTACAGTATTTCCAGGGCCAGCTTTTCAAGAGGAACAGCAGTAAATAGTTTCTGACATAAAAGCAAATTTAACCCTACAGAGACGATCTATTTTTCATGTCACTTGACTGAATGCACCACAGAGGGTCTCCTGAGAGGCCGTGCCCCCCTTGATTGTGTTACCCAAGACGGTATTTTCTGCCTTTCCTTATCTTTCCCTTCTCATGGAAAGTGGAAAGACTTCTTCTATCAAAATAAACCATCGATAAGGAAAGTTTTCATGTATAGTAAATTTTAAGCAGGTTTAATTGTTTTTAAACCTCACAGGTAGGAAATTGAATACTCCCCTTGTACCAAGAAGGCATTTAATTTTAATGAGGACCTTAACAGTTCTCCAGCACCATCCACAGATTGAAGTGCTTCCCCCATTCACAAGTCACACAGGATATTTGAAGGGAATTTTATTAAAGCAATAGTAGCGCTTTCTTTCTTTATAAACTAACTTTTGTTTTGTTGTATTTTCTAAACTCAGATTTGCCAGATATCAAGTAAGCTAGATATATTGTTCCACCATGAGAAAATCATGGTTCAATCATCTTTGGATTTATTTTTGTCACATGCTTTTATCATCATCTTAAAAATGAAGCCTCAACATTCAAAAGACAAATGCGAGTCTGTCTCTTCTAACATTCCCACTGCATCTAATAGCATTTGATTCAAAATATGAGTTCTAAGAGCAAGTAAAAATTGACTTTTTTTTTAAACTCAAAATACAAACCCCTTGAACAGTCCCTTCAGGTTTGATGTTCCATCAGTTAACACTACGCTATTTTCACAAGAAATATGATTTGATCTGAGAAGAACTGCAGCGTCTAAAACATATATTCCCAGAACATGTCTCCAAGAGTACTGTAGCCATTAAATGTCTTCCGTAATGTCTGTGATAAATCTTAGTATTAGTGGCAGCATCGGTTAAAGGCATTTCTTTGGAACTGCTGGTCTTGTCTTACAGGTACTCACGAGCTATGGAATTTCCAGAAATGTGCAGAGGTCAATTTATCAAGGTGTTTCTCAAAGAAGTAACCTCACCAGTAGATGAAGGCAAATATTTTAATCTATTTGTCATCTCTATGTAGCTATAATGTAGACTATAATTTAAATGCACAGACTCTGGAACTAAACTGCTTAGGTGTTTAGCAATCTGACCTTGAACAAACAAGTTAACTTCTTGTGTATAAAACGGGAATAACTGTGACAAATGCGGGGACTAAAGTGGATAATAAAAGCTAAGGGTTTTTTAGAACACAAAGAGAAAGCAGTAAATATTAGCCAGTTTCCCTGTAATTGTGCCTACTTCTTTCTCCCCAATTTCTGTAGGAGACCACCTCTTTTGCTATTATTACTGAGGTCCAGTCATGCTTTATCTTCTGCCATCTGTGTTTCCTTGTGTTTAATTTTATTCTCTTCTGTCCTTCTCATATTTGATGACCTGAGTCAACCTCTACGTCTATTATGAAAATGACACATGGGACACTGAGATGGGATCAAATCTGCTTGAAAGAAAATAAGATATGCAACACAAAACAGATCAATGGGTATGTGTAAGTCTCACAGAGGGCAGGAAAATTAGGCTGTTGGGCATGCTAGCTTTTGACCTAGATGGAAAAGCAAGAGCTAGACTACAACTCTTGATTCTTGCTTTAACCACAGTAAGAATGGTTCTAGAACCATTCTATAACCATGATGGTTTCCTGGTATAAAATGAAATAAGTATTGCTGATTGAGGACCCAGTTATAAATGAGTATGAGTTTTTAGTGGCTGAAAGTATTTATCAGTTGGTAGGACTTTCATATATTTCTATAATAAAAATTGTTGCATTTAATCTACAAATGATGGTCTAAAAAATGAACAAATGCTTTACCTGCCATATACTACCTTGTGTGTGTGTGTGTGTGTGTGTGTGTGTGTGTATTACCATCAATGTGAAATTCAACTTATTATTCTCTCCCCCTACAAAAGTGTACTTATACTCTATTGAATATCTATTCAGATTAAAATGAAGTCTACCAGTTTTTAAAATCGGAGAGATATTTTTATTTAGATTTTTTGACTTATTTATATTATTAGAATACAGAAGAAATCAAGAACATGTTATTGACACTCATTTTTCCCTTTACCAAATATTTTACTTAGTCATTGCAAATATAATTGATTTCATGAATTTTCAGAAAAAATGGGAGTTATCTGATCATTTGCATCTATAAAATGCAAATTGATATTCTCACTCTATAATTTCTCTGATTTTATGAATTAGAAAACAAATGCCAAGAGATGCTAAATAACTTGCTCAGTTTAACATATTTAGAAGATAGGGAGTAAAAATGCAGATGTGATTCCACACTGTTTTCTACCAATAATTGTAATAGCTTTCAGTATAATATTTATCCATAAATCATAAAAGACAGTGAGGTATGCTACCTTCTATTCCACCGTGAACTTCTATCTTGAGCAATTCCTTTAACAGTATCATAGCCTTTTGCCATCTGATTACAAACTCGAAAATGAGCTATTTTTAGGGGAGCACCCAATATTCATTTCCTCTCATTATTTATAGAATCCTTCTGTATTATAGGATGCATTATCAGAGGGCTGTTTCCTGGGTAGCAGTATGTCAGATTACAGTGTTCATCTTCCTAGAAGAGAGCAAGGATAGACATGTGACTGCATTTCTCTTAATGAGATAGCATGGAAAATCCTTTTAGGTCTTTCAGGATAACATTTTTTTTTTTTTTTTTTTTAAGAACAGACTAATTTGGTATGTGCTTTGTGATGTTTTGTTTCATTTTTCTCAGTTTTTCATTTTTTTTCCATTTCTTGATAAAATGATGAATAGACAGAAGCTGGATTCAATGGATTGGCAATTTAGAAGTTCATTTTATGATGTTACCATGGAGTCACTATACCAAAACTAGGGTGTCTTTCTCTGGGCTTCTTTTTACACAAGGAAAATAAATCCCTCTTTTTTAAAGGGATAATAGTTGGATTTCTGTTTCTTGACATTGACTTTATTTCTGACTTAAAAGATTAGTGAATATTTTTCTTCACATAGTGGTATATATACCTGTTAAAATCATTTACAACTTTATATTGAGAATCATATACATATAAGGCATTTACAAAAGAGTGAATTAAACTTAATTAGTACTATAAGTATGCAATTTGATAAATATAGCATGAAAAGTATCCTAAATGTTTTGTTTGAGCCATTTTATTTTGTATTTTTCCTCAATGTCAAATAAGTTCCTTTTGTAAAAAAAAAATAAATATATCATGAATTCTTTACTAAATAATAAAAAATGTAAAACCTGAAAGCAAATGATCTATATTGAAATACAACTGCCCTTCTTGTCACCTATTAATTGATTGTTTTGTATACTAAGTTGCATAAAATCATTATGTAGTTTGTGTGTTTCAATAATATTTCCATTGTTCTATTTTCTAACAAAATATGAAATAAATTTCTTAAATGATAACTGTTTCCTCATTGGATTTCTTCTCCATACCCCTTCTACAATGTAATCAAAATTAAATTAAACTAATAGCAAACTATGTAGCTTAAAGTTGTCTGAGCATCTGTAAGCAGTATGTTTGAGCAAAATGTCATTTTCCATGAAAATGCAAAAATAGTGAATTTGGGGGACTTCTGGGTAATTCTTTTACTATAAAATATTATATAAAATTTGGTCATACGATGTCACATATCTCCATTAGCCTGGAGACACATTACAAAATGAAATATTTAATTAGCCTACTAAGATTCAGTGTACAGAGCAATATGTATAAAAATTAATAGACTGAAAGTATTCATAGACTCAGATTCCTGATTAAGGTATGATTCTCTGACGAGTGATTCAAAAAGGATACAAACAAGTATTTTCTGATTGAGTACTGTATGAAAAAATTCAGAACAAATTCACAACTCACAGGTGTCTGATTGGTCTTTTTCTGAGACTTATAAATTGTTTTACAGAATGACATAATGTAGTTGAAGACAAATATTTAAACAAAAAATAAGCTTTTGATTTAGTGTGTATATATTTAGGCCTAAAAAGTGCACTTTTTTGTTTTAATGATGTCTGTGCAGCAACTATAAATGGGTGTTAAGATATCTTACTGCCAGTCAGAAAATATAATTTGCTTTTATAAATTTATGTATAATCTTTTCCTTAAATAATAGATATAAATTTTTCAGCATGATGTATGTATATTTCACATCTATAAAAAGGACCATAATCTTCATATTTTCTCCAAGCCTTTATGTAAGTTGAGGAGAAAATCTGGAGTTCATTTAACTAAAACTAGTTGATCCAGTCAGCCCTTGCTATCAATTTTTACATTCCATTTTGAAAACAACTTAAACCATATTAAAAGCCAAACAATGCACTCATTAATACTCAAAGACTATGCTTATAGATCCAGTAATCTAGGCTTTAACATTTTACTCAATCATAGATTTCAATCATATGAGGAAAACCAGGAATACAAGTTCAGGATAAACATGATTAATAAGGAATTAAATGTTGAAAGGGACTCAATTACACTGACAGTGGACAGTTATTCTGAAGACTATGGGAAATAATAATTCTGTTGAAAAATTCCAGTGTTGCAGGTATTAGCTTGAAAAGTGGGTTATTTATATATACAGGTGTAGGACAATACACACTACTTCAACATGAAAGGTAAGTGGAAGGAAGCTCTCAGGAATATGTATTTTTTAGATGGAATATTTCTCCAAGACTCTTCTTAATTTGGGGGGTATAATCTATAAATAAATCTTAATTTGATTTGCTTTATGAATGAGTGAATATTCGATGAGCAAATAAAATATTTAGACTTACTCTAAATCAAATTCCAAAGGTAAAATATAAAAACATTTCTTTTTGAACTTAAAACAATCATGGTATGTCAAAATATTTTTGATTCAAATTTTTATTTCTTGTCTTTTCTCTGTCCCAGCACGTTATAGTTCTTCAAATAGGATTGATTCTACTGAAAAGAAAAGGAAAGCATGAGGCTAAAAATACTCAAGTTGCTTGATTCCGACTCCATGTATTTATCTTTTTATCAATGAAACCGAACTACAGTCTCCTCATCAAACCTCCAGTCCATTTGCTCTCTGTTCTACCAATGCAGTCAACCTGTTCTTTTCTTCCTTCTGTTCATTATAAAACTGAAAACATATGGTCTTGCATTTTCATAAGACGCTTGTCAAAGGACCATTTTTTTGTTATACTGTATTTTTGTAGTGACTGTCAAAACTGGTTTATGCAGTCAGCGCTCAAAGTCTATAATCACAAAATGAACCTGACTGGGGAAATTTGAGGACTATGGCCTGTTGTCAGCAATAACAATGGCTCCTATTTTACTCAGTGAAAGTAAAACCCTTGCAGTGACATCCTAGTTTTTTACATATTTTGTCCCTACACTATTTCCACTATTTCCTGACCTCCTCTTTTCCTCTCCCTTTGCCACTCTATCCAGTACCCGAAGTCTTGTCACATCAGGGAGTTTTATTGGCCGTTCCATTGCCTAGAGCGCTGATTCTCACATATCCACATGGATAGTGCTCACTTCCTTCTGCCTGATCTTTGCTGAAATATCATCAAAATTAAGTATAGTTGTCAAATCCATTTGAAATCTCCTTCTTCTCTTACCTCAAATGCCCCTTTTCTTTCTAACTTCGATCCAGTTGCTGTTTGTTTTTGTGACACCAGGTATTGAGCCTCAAAGCACTTTTCCACTCAGCCATATCCCCAATGCTTTTTATTTTGAGACAGAGTCTCCATAAATTGCCCAGGCTGGCAATCTTCCTGCCTCAGTCTCCAGAGCCTTTGGGATTACAGGTTTGCAACACCAAGCCCAGAAGATCTATTTGTTTTTTAAATATCACTGGTCACCTTTAACATATTACACAACATGTTTTACCTGTGGTTTGATGCTTTTGACTTTAATCAGTCTACAAGAAATTCATTTCCATGAAAACAAGAGATATTGTTTCTTTTGTGTCCCAAATAAACTTCCAATCATCCAGAGTTTTGTCTTGTTCACTGAGATTATTCAATAAAAGATTTTCTATCACTATATGAATATATACTCACTCATTCAAAATTTTTTTTCCTAGATGTAAAGGTTAATTTGTATTGTCAACTTGATTGGATTAATAGATGCTGATGATTAAGAGGTTTCTGGGTGTGTCAATGAGGGCATATCTAGGAATAATTGGAATGTGGGATAGTGAACTGAAGTGGAGACCCTCCCTAAGAGTGGGCGGCACTGCCCAATAGGATGGTGACTAGGATGGAATGAAAGTTGGAAGAATAAGGAAGCAGATGCAGATGCAAGTTTGATTCTTCTTGAATTGGTTCTTGATTCTGCTGCGATCATCTGAGGATATCGAACTCATTTCTTCACTCTTTCATGTCGGACTCTGCCAGTGATTCTCCAATGAGTTTCCAGACGCTTTGGTTTCCACAGGAGTAGCACTGTTGATCCCTCTTGTTCTGGGGCTTTAGCTTCTTGAACTGTGAAACTATTTACTGGTTCTTTCAGCTCTCCAGCCTGCAGACACTATTGTGGACTATCCAGCTTCTGGTTATGTGAGCCAATCTAACAAATCCCCTTTTTATTATCATACTTCTGTTGATTCTGTTCCTCTAGAGAACCCTAATTTATCTGAGTTACCTAAAATTGTACATCTGGTCAACTATCTCGCCTACTCTCTATAATGGTTATTTCAAACTGACTTAGTTTACTCAGAATTCCAGTGTCTTCCCTTAATTTGAGCAGCTTAATAAAATGCTCAGTTTGGCTTAATCTGATAGACAAGTTTTTCAGTTCTCTATGAATCTCCAGTACCGCTTTCTATTTTACCTGAAATATTTCTTTTTGGCTATGGAGACTACACCAACCTAATTTTCTTCTAGCTGTCTGGCTCGCTTTATCAGTTCCCTTTGCAGGATGATATTCTTTCCCCACTTACTGAATAATTCTGTCTATGTTTCAGGACACCTCTGTTTCAAAATTATTTCTCAGGTAACTAACTTTTGTATTTTCAATCTTTCTGATATATTCTAATATCCCTTTCATTTAAACTTTTCCTTTTAAGTTCCAGAATGTGTCTCAAAAAATCTCTACCTAGGTTCTCTCTTAACCCTGCCTCTACAATTGGTTAGTAACAATAATTCAATCTATTTGGAAATTATATATGTTTTCACTGCACACATAGGAACAAAATATATGTGAAGCAATACATGTGTTAACTTGTTCAGTCATTTCACAACATATACATATTTCCAAACACTTTCTTGTACACAGGATAAATATATTTTTGTTCACTAATTTAAGAATTAATAAAATGAAAAGAGTAAAAATAATAATTGTTCCTTCTAATCACTCAACATTGGAAACATGAGCATTTTGCTGCTTAAATTAATTGGTTTTCAAAATATAGAGGTAAGGACATTGGGTTTTTTTCAATCTTAACGTTGGTTTTGCTCAGTTCCACTGTTATTGCTAGATTAACGATTCTTAAATAAATGATTTTATAGAGATACAAATTTAAAAATGTGGGAATGAACCTGACAGTAGGGAGAAGATGAGGACTGAAGTTAGTAATTCTTGATATTCTAATTTATAAAAATGGCACAGTATCCTGGTTACATAATATGTGTTGATTGAAGGTTTCAATGTCAATTGCACACATTGTTTTGCCATTTTGTGGTTGCTATGGTTTGGATAATGTTTACCCCTTCTAAATCCCATGTTTCAACTGCCATTGTGGTGTGTAGGAGTTGGGGCCTTTAAGGGGTGATTAAGTCATTACAAGGGATTAATGCCTTTCTCTCAAGTCAGGGATAATTCACATAGGAATGTATTCATTCTCATTAGAGTCCTAAAGAGCAATGTTATTCAGCTGCTTCTATCTTGCCTCCTGTTCCTCCTGCTTGCCATCTGACTTTTTCACTATCATGTAAATCAATGTGAGGCCTTTGCTAGCAGCTGCCTTCACATCTTTGGTGTACCCATGGACTTCTTAGCATCGAAGACTATAAGTCAAGTAAACTTCTTTATAAATTACCGAGTCTCAGGCATTTGTTTATAGAAACAGGCATGGATTTCCTAGATTTTATCATTTTTTTCCATCTATTTATTTTGAATTAAAACTGAAATTATACCTATTCATAATGCATAAAAATGATATAATATAAAATGTAATGATATATATGTATATATACATATGTGGTATATGCATTTGTGGTAAGAATAAGAGACAGAAAGAAAACCAGAGAAAGACAAAGACAACAGAGATAGAATAGAGTCTAATACGGACTTTGTGTTCACAAGAAGGAAGTGCCGTGTGTGGTAAATTTCCTGTTTTCCAGTCTGATGAATTGACAACACTGCTGTTTTCCTGCTGTTCCTTGGACCTCTGGACATCACTGTATATTTTTTGAGTGTATGGTGACATGATAATCCTTATCTATGTAACTGTTGTAAGAATGCAAAGGTTATTTATAAAAATAACTTAAATAGTAAATATCCTAAATAGCAAATAAAAGACTGCAGGGTGTACCTCAATAGTAGAGCAAATTTATGAGGGAGGCCCTGGGTTCAATCTCTAGCACCTAAAATAACAAAGAAAAACTGAAAACCTTTAGAACTCAGCACACACACACCATAGGATTTCTTTAAATAATAATTTTACTGTTAATCCACTCAAGTTTCATCATTTGAGGCTTGACTCCATACTTTGCTTTATTTATGAATGCGCTCAGGGTGCCTTTGTTTTCCTGTGTTTTGTGATCATTATAATTCATTTCCTTAGAAGTTGATTCGAAGGAAGTTTTGAGACGTGGATTTAAGGCGCATTCCTCAATATATGCTTTAGGTTTGGATCTTACAAGTTTCTAGGTTTTTTTCTGACCTGAAACCAATTTTAAATTGTATTTTGGAACTCAGTTTTCTTAAGAAAACCACATAGTTTGATGGAGAACCTTGGATAAGAATACTCTAAGGAGTCCTCTTCTGTGCACAGAGCACCTTTAAGAAAATCATGCTTATCTTCCATCCTCTCTAAGAATTTATTTAATTTTTTAGTCAAATTTAGGGGGATAACCTGAACTCTGCAGGACCATAGAGCCAGGACCTTTGTTTTATAATATTTGTAGATGGCCCATTAAATCTCGAACTCTAGCTAAATGGCATGATGACATCAGAAGTATGTTTCGAGGGTCTTCTAAGAGAATCTTTTGCTGGGAATTGAGTTGACTGATAGACTCTGGCTCTAGTCTTATGGATACACCATCACCAAGGCCATGTTCCCCCAAGGTATTTCATTAATGAATGTGTAAGACGGAACTACCAATACCATCCACTCTACAGCATGAGGGTTTTTCTGAGTTTGGTTAGAAGGCTCCCAATCTGCCTAGTCAATGATACTAATCCCAGAACTGTGATTGTATATAAGGATCATCCTATACATACTAATTGCTTTTCCACATATCAGACCTGCAACACAGCCTAAAGGATCTCTTAGTCTTCTTTGGCACCTTCTTCTTCATCCTTCACAAATACCCCCACCCTCAAATCTTTTGCACATGCAGTTGCATCTTGGTGATGGTAACTGACATGAGTGGCAGGCACTATTCTAGAACTAGCATATTTCTCTTGCAAAATTCCTTGTCAAATCTGCCCCTCACAAATTATCTTGTACTCAGATCAATTCAACAGCTGAGGAAGAAAAATAAGAAAATTAATATTTAAAGGTTTTATTTTTAATGGTAGATATTTTAGGAGGAAGGCTGGAGTTTTCCATCTTGCCAAAAATGAAGGCCATCATTGTCTTTTTATTTTCAATTTAACTAAGTAGACTCTGTGACAAGAACCATAAAATATATGTAAGAGACTTACACACTGAGCTTTTTTTTCTGATCTTAATTTTTTTTTAACATCTGCTAAATCCTTACTTTACTATTGTATTGGAAAGCATGTCAATGGTAGTCTAGCCTTTTCTGAATCCTGTGCTGTATAAATATGACTACAATTTCAAGTAATGGAATGAATATGATTTGTAACATTTTCCCTTTCTCTTCCCTTTTTCCAATGCCAATTTCCACATAAAGATCTTTCTCTCCTTTTCGTCTGATCATAAGACGGTGCCCTAGATATTCATGGCCATTAGCCTATCCATTTAACCACTTGCACTGCATGTGTCTCTGATTTAACCAGGGTTGACTTAACAAGGCTTTTATTCTGGGTGAATGCCCAGCTTCACCCAAATTATGAATGCTCCTTGCTTCATGGAACTCTATTGCTTTTGTTCCCAGAACCAATTATATCTTAGCTAATCTCTTGCCCCTTTAATTCTCCTTGATCATTTCTGAATACAACATGTAAACTGCTAACACGCTATTACTCCCACTCTCTGGTCTACCCAGTCATGGGTAAGGATAGAATTGCCTGAACCCAGCTTATTATAAATTCATTATTCTCACTTGTGCCCAATAGTACACTTTACCTTCCCCTTATTCAGCAATATTCTCAGTCATCTTTGTTATTTAACTCGATCTCTCTTAAAAGTACAGACATGTCATTTTTACTTATACCTCCAAGAAGTATGTGTCCACATCTCCATAGGTTCATATTTTGTGACTCTGCTTCAGAATGTTGGGGCCTGATTCTTATTTATCCATGTACTAAAAGCCTTTGACAGAATATTTACCCTCTAAGGCTCCCTGAAGCCTACTCTGAAAAGGACTATCATCCATGCATGTGTCCTGGTTTAGCTGGTTTTTAAACTGATTATTTTCAATTAAGAAGCAAAAAAGACTCTGAACTCTAAGCACAAACATATCACCACTCAGTACATATGGAGAGGTAAGTGAGGATAAACAGCATGCATGAAGACTTGCAGGAAAAACAGCGGGTGAGTCATTTTCTTGGGATACTGGAATTTTTTTTAGATTAATCTACACCAGCATAAAGCATTCATCTTCAACTGACTATGTCAATCTCAAATAGAAATGCTTTCACAAAGACCTAAGAGAAGAACACTGAAAGAAAATGTTCTCCAAAATTATCAGATTAATCATTGTCAGGGTATTTTTTATGTCAATCGTTTCCATTACTGAGAACCCTCTTCAAAAAACTAATGTGAATTTTCTTCTAAACCAACTAAAAGGAAGATTATTTTTTTTAATGACCAAACATTTTACATTTTGGAGAATCTTAATCCTGTAGCTCTGCCTGTATTTTTTGCTTGCAGATAGATATGATGCTGGAAGCAATGTGTGTAGAATGCTTGAACAAAATCATTCTTCCTGATTGGACTTGATATATTTACTTCATCTCTGGTTTCATAGAATTTTTCTTTCTTCAACTTTTTCTTAATTATGATGTTCTCACACCACAAATTTTATCTTATTTCATTCTGTAGAGTAATAGTTATTTAAAAGATGCAAAAAAAGTTTCCTGAAAAAGAGCATGAAATAAACAAATATGCAAAAAGATTAATGTCCTCTGGTTCCTCTCTCACACTTTCAACAATTCATGCACAGGCAGTACTTGACACCTCACGCTGGTTAAGCATACATTTGTTTACAAATCCAAGAAAACTAAGATTTGAAGGAAAAAAACCCTGATTTTTCAATTGTTTTATACATTTTAAAGTATTCACTAAAGTTTGTAATATCAGCTGAATTTTATCATTATTATTGAAGTATAGAATGTTGCTTTACATATTAATTTCATTCAAAATTTATGTACATATTTATAGAATTAAAACACACATTATATTTTTGAAAATGTATTTTAATGATTGAAAATCAGCAAAATATCTCAGAGTTGGAAGTGGTAGTGCATGCTAGTAATCCCAAAGTTAGGGAGGTTGAAGCAGGAGAATCACAAATTTGAGGCCAGCTTGGACAAATTAGTGAGACCCTCTCTCAAAATTTAAAAAAATGTAAGGACTGGGCACATAGCTTGGTGGAGCATACTACTGCCACTGGGTCCAATGCTCAGGTGCATAAAAAATATACATCAGCAAATATGGAAAATGTCTGCTGTTGAAATTTATTATTAACCAGTAAATGCCACACCAAATCTTTAATATGCAAATGAAATACAAATTTCTTTTTCTTGTTATGTTGTATTCTTAAACATCAAAAATTTTAAAAATGAAAAAAAATGTTAACAGTTAACTCTAATACAAAGTTGTCAAGTAATTGAAAAAGTTTCAAGAATTTTAAAAACTCTCACTGCAATAGTGAGAAATATGTTATTAATGATTTATAGAAGAGAAAAATGATGAATTAAGGTTTTAATTTTAATTTAATTTTTAACAAAAACTTAAAGGCTATGCTTCTGCTATTTTTAGAGTTAAATTTATTTGTCTTTTAGTTGTTAGTGAGTTATAGGTGAAAAGATTTTACCCTTGTGCTTTATAGAACTGCTAAAATGTTTCTGTGTTATCCTACAAGGAATATAAAAGTATGAAAGATATTTATTTAAAATTATTATATTTACTTGATTGAGTAAAGTAACATGAAAAATAGAGAATCTGGAAATTAAAAAGCCTTAAATTTAGTTTAGCTTTTGTCACTAAGTGGATATGTGACCTATAACAAATAATTTAATGTTTCTTAAATGGTGTTCCCTCTTTCTAGATGAAGATAAAAATATGTACTTTACTTTCATGGAATTTATTGTGAGATCAGAATTGACTAATGTATCTGAAAATACAATTTGAACTTAGGTTTATGTTATTTTAAAACTACTACTTGAAACTTGATTCTATCTGAAAATTACAAATTTCATCTCTGAATGCAAACACACTTTCATTATTGAATAGAGGTAAATACACATGGAAATTCAGTTACAATTATTCCAAATTATATGAGGCATCAAATGAGTTGGCCAAAGAATAGTGACCTGTCAGAACACTGAGTAAAGAACATAAGTGGTTATTTTAAGGTCTCATCTGAGATCTGGAGTATAATGCAGTCTTCTTCCTAAATGCAAAATCTATAAATAAATAAACAATTGAATAAACAGAGAATGATAGAACAGACACCCCTATAAACTTCTATGCACTTTTGAGGAGTCTGGTGTCCTGATACTTATAACAGTAAGTCTCTAGTATTGTGTCTGATTCCATTAGCTATGATGTAGAAACTCATAAAAGGAAAACAGGATAAGTTCTCATTCCTAGCTGCTCTTAAGCTGAGGCATCACAAACAAAAGCATGGTTATAAGATTATGTGAGAAAAGACCTAAAATTATCTGATAGATTATGATATTAATAAAACATTATTTTTTCTTGTAGTCAAGATGCCTTTTGTAAATCTAATCTTTAAGTGTCCCATATTCTCTTTTAAACATTGACTTCCTGGAAGAAGGTTAAAGTCAGAAAAGTGAAGGTATTCTATATCTTGAGAGAGACATGGCTTGTAATAATGAATAAGTACAATAATGAAAGTGATACAGTCTCATATTTGTTTGGAATATCCCCTAATATCACAGCGTATGTAGAGTTGGGATGATAATGGAAGTTCATTGCTTAAATATTGTTACATGTATGCATTTTTAGTATATATGTGTGTGTATAATTAATACTCAAACACATATGTCAGATATCTTCAAAGATGTTCCATATCTAGAATGTATGTAAATATGTACGTGTAAGAAAGCATTCATTATTAATATGGCGTAATGAAGTTCAAGAGACATAACCTTTTCTTGATGGATTAGATTAGAAACCACCTGACTCATTTAGCATAAAGAACACACTTGTGCCAGATAGAGACAAATCAATGATTAAAGACCAGCAAGGGATAGAAATATTCTAGTTTGTAAACAGAAGCTAGAAAGATAAAGAATTATGATTTGATGAAACTTTAGTACATTCATCATATCATTCATATAATGTCCCTTCCAAGTTAAATGTCCTATCTACAACTACTTAATATTAAAAACATTGTGATCATATCATGAATGTTTTCAGATTCTCACTGTTGAGCTCCAAAATGTGCATATGCATGAATGTGTTTATACACACACACACACACACACACACACACACACAATTGCATGGAGTTTCAGCAGAAAAATTATATGTAAAAGAGGCATGCATTTTAAACTACATCATATTTCTAAAGAATATTTCAAATTGAAAATATGTATACATAAGACCAAGTTGATGCAGCTAAAGTATAAGTCCATTCAAAAATATCATGCTAACCTTCCCTGTAAATGTAAAGAGACAAAACGATGGAAAACTTCCTAAAGACTTGCCTCAGGAGATAAAACTGGAAGAATGTCTGCTCAACCATAATTGTGAATCAATCTGTTTAATTTTCTTGCAGTTGATTTTGTTTAATTAGGAGATGACATTAGCTAACTTTGCAGTTCTACATCACTGAAAAGAGGAAAAAGGAAATCCCTGACATACTTTGTCTTTCCTATTAAATAAATGCTTGTTCAATGATAATGTAGTGTACATGTTTCTATATTTTTGCTCTGAAAGTAATACTTATAAATTTCAGAATACTATAGCTCATCCAAATATAGAGATATACATATTGTACCAATTCCTTTTAAAATTAGTGATAACATAGCATGTGAGAAATGTAATTCGACAAGATAAGTGAAAATTTACATTTTTATCTATGAAACTGAACAGTGACTCTCACAAAAATCATTTGCATTAATAAAATCTGTCAAAATGTGTTGAATATATGCAACATTAGACAAATGTCACCATTATCTCTTGCCCAGACATGGTTTGAGGCACATGTTCATCATGTCCTTTATTATATCATCCATGCATATTAAGAGTACAAATGACTTCCAACTATTTAAATACATAATCATGATATAATGTCTTATGCTTTATAGAGTCCCAGCAGAATTCTGCAAATATTCCTCAACTTGCTTTTTCCTTGTAGTGAAGTACTGTGACAGAATGTAATGCCAGAGATTGCCAAATGATCAGCATATTTCTAAATGATCAGCACATATCCATCTAACTTACAATATCCTATTAAATGTTCATAGGTGGTTAAAAAAAATAGGAAAACTGAACAGTTGAAGAGAACATTTATTTCTTCTAATTTCTCTGCTTATTCATAGTTAGTAATTACAATGTAAAAGGCAAGTGGACTGAGAAATTTGCATAATATCTCCCTACTTGGTAAAAATCTGATATTATTTCATGTAAGCCAGGTGTCACAGTTGCATTATATTCTCTTTAGAAAGAGATAAAAGTAAGTTGGACAACATTGGTAATATCTTAAACTAGATTAATTTCTAACATCATTGCTTTGAAATTGTTCTTTGTTGATGCTTTGGGATCACCAAATATATTAGTAAATGTGGGGAAAATGGCCAGCACTATGATAGTTTTCTCAGATTTTAGTGTCTGATTTTTCTAGTTGGGTAGTCTAACAAATAAGAAAAATCAATTAATGGTATTCCAAGGTGTTAATGGAACTTGCAAATCCTAATTGAGATATTGTAATCAGGTGCACATACACTTGTGGAAATCATTTATTTGGCCATTGTTTTCTACCCTTCTTTAATTGTTCACTAAGATTTTTGTATTCCCATCTACTCAAAAAGCTAAGACTAAGGGTTACTGAACCTAGGAGTTCAAGGCCAGCCTGAACAACAAAGAAAAACCCTGTCTAAAAAAAATGCAAACACATGCACACACGTGTGTGCATGCGTGTCTTCAAATCCAACCTAACCTCCACTTGGTATAGGAATATCTTACACAGCAACAGCTGGATTCATCCAGTTGCACTTCAGTAATTTTTTGTTCTTCTTTTACATGAACTTTACACTTTTAGACATCAAAATTTAATGCCCATTTCACAATACAAAATACACTCAGTCTATTTCCAAGAGCGTCCATAGTCTTTAACAGTTTCAAACTTACCCAAAAGTTCAACTCCAAATTCTACTCTGAAGCTCAAGGTAAATTCTTGGTTGTGAGCCCTTGTGAAGATTAAAAGCATGTTAAATATATCTAATATATAATGGCACACAGAATACATTTCTATTCCACCAGGGAGAAACAGGGGCACAGAAAGAAGGAATGGAACGAAAGCAAGACTAAAATCCTGCAGGGCAAAAAAATTGTGCAGCTCAGCAGCTCAGCACTGGCATATGGTATTGTGACAATGTCTCCAAAAGGCTCGTATAGCTCTGCTTCTGGAGCCTTGCCAGTTGCATCCCATATTACCTCTGTCTTCACTTGTTTCTACTCCATTTCTATAGACTTCCTTGGCAGATGTCCTGCATTGTTGGCATTTCTTAATCTTGGGGTTCTCCTTTGCAGTTTTAGCTTTCTTCTCACATCTTCATACATCACTCTCTCAGGGGAAGCCCACAAGGACTCTGATTCTTTCACACTTTGCCTGGTCTCCCAGACCTACCCTTGCAATTTCAGTGGAAGCCTCCACAAAGCCCCTAACTCCAGCACTCTGCATTTCTGTAGAACCAGTACCATTTGATCAATCCCAAGGTCTGTTGCTATCTTGAGCAATTGACAAACCTCCTAGTACCCAAAATGCAGCAGCTTCCAAGTGCTTTGGCAGCTGAACATAGTGAAACAACTTCCTAAGGCCCCTGTGCAGGCAAAATGGCCTCCTGGTTTCTTCTTGAAGGATTTTTTTTACATTAATTCTGGCACCTAGGATGAGTGTAATATTTCTAGTTCCTGAGATGTTTCCAAGTCACACTTCCTATTTTCTCTGGGCAAAGTCTTTAGCATGCCATTAGTGGCTGTAATGTCTTTAACAACCACATTTCCTTAGCCCCAGATTTGCTCACACTTTTCTGGCCAAGTTACAAGTTTTTGAAATCTTTGTGCGCTGATTTCTGCTTCTGATTATCATGGCTAAAATTCACCAGCAAGATCCATGTTACCACCTGAATGGTGTGCTACCTTGAAATTTCTTCTGCCACATTAATTAGTCTTTCACTTTTAAATTCAGCTTCACAGAAATATCAACATGTGGGAAAATCATGAACAATCTTTGCCAGAATGTAACATGAATAACCTCTAATTGAATTTCCAGTAGAATCCTTTCCCCCTGAAAACTCATGGACCCAGTCTTTACTATTCATAGTCCTATTGACATTCTGGTCTTTTGAACTTCCAACAAAATCCCCATTAAGTTCTTATAACATTCTAAAGCTTTCTAACTTGCAACTTCAAATTTTTCAAAATTCCTCCCCTAATAAACCAACTCCAAAGGTTTCTAAACAAAATGGTCAGGTTAATTACAGTAATGCCCAACTTCTCTGTACCAATTTCCAATTTAGTCATTGCAACTAAAGGGTCAAAAAAAAAAAAAAAAAAAAAAAAAAAAAAAACATAGAGTAGAGAAAGTATATTTGGGGCTCAAGGTTTCTGAGATCTCAGTCCATAGATGGCTTACTTGATTTTTCTGGACCCAAGATGAGGCATAACATGATGCTAGAAGGGCTTAGTGGAGGAAAGCAGCACAGAACATACTGACAAAAAATTAGAGAGTGCTCTGTTCCCACAGACTTAAAACACAAAGGCATGTCCCCAAGACCTCTTTCGCTAGCCACCCTTCACCTACCTATAGACTCAACCCAATTAATTCCTATCAGTGGGTTAATCCACTCATTAGGTAACAAGATTCATACTGAATCATTTCACCTCTGAACATTATTGCCTTGTTTCACATATGAACTTTTGAGAAATACTTCATATCTAAACCATAACATCAGCTTAACTTGTTTTTTTCTGTTAGGCTACTTTTGTGTCAGAAATGTGAGTGTGCATGTGTGTGTGTGCCTGTGTGTATTTCTAGGGGGAAAAAATGCCTCTATTCCATTATAAGACTCTAGTTCTGTTTCCACTCTATAACTCATCACTACAAATTCAAACTGTTGGAAAGAGAGTGAACATCTGAGTCAGTGTTGGCTACAATATGCATTCAGACTCTAGAATACTTTGTTTTGATCCCTTTAATCCTTGACTCATTTCTTTTTCTCATTTTCCACTCTTTTCTTGTCCTCCCCTTATTTTCCTGTCCCCATTTACTTAAATCTTCAGTTATAGCAGGAACAGATGGGAAGTTCTGGGGAGTAATATTGTCCAAATCATATGATTATATTATGTGCACGCACAAATATGTAACAAATCCCATCAGTATGTACAACTATAATATACCAGTGAAAAATGTGGAAAAACAAATAAATAAAAACCTTGGGTTACAGACATTCCTGAGGTCCTAAGAAAACATTATTCTCAGCACTGTTCTAAAGGAATCACACTGATGATCCTGAGCATGAACCACCAAAAACTGGAAAAAATTTAACTGCTGAAACCATAAGTTTAGTAACAGTTTCAAAAGTTTGGAATAGACTATAAGGCAACAAACTATTTTCTTCATCCCATGCAAACTTCAATCCTCTGTCAAGGGCATCAGCTGCTCTTTAGATGATTCCCAATGTGTAACAGATGAATAATCTTTAATCTCTATTTATGTAGTAGTATAATTTTATGCTCAACAATATTCCACTTTATGTGATTTTTGGAAAAGATTGCAAAAAGACTATTGTAACAGAAATCCCCCTGTATTGAACAGAGAAGATATAAGATATAAGTATGAGGGCTGGGAATGCCATATACTAGAGAGACAGAGAAAGAGAGAGCTTTAGGGAGATGGGAAAGAGAGGGGAGAAAGAGAGAGAGAGAGAGAGAGAGAGAGAGAGAGAGAGATGAATATTAATATCAATGGATGCAGAGATAACTGAGCTAGTTTGTTTTTTTTTTTTTTCCTAAAATCTCTGCTTACTTTTCAATCTTACTATCATTTAGTTAGGTTGTCTGCTTTCCTTGACTATTAAGAAAAAATTATGCAATTCTCATAAGTTCATTTGTTGTCCATGATTAAGATAGTACAAAACTATTAATTTTTAAAACCAAAAGTACCTTAACTGACATAGTTTTGAAAGACAATTGTCTATCTCTTCTTCTTTATTCTAAAGATTTATGAGTGTTTCCCCACCCTTTAAAAAAAAAAAAAAAGACTTTTAGGAGTGTACCACAGAAAAGAATATCAGACATATTTAGTTCTTTGCAATTTAAAAGTTTACTATTATTAAAACTCAATAAAATATATGATAATGTTATGTGGTACTTTTTGTGTTGATGAGGATGACTGGTTAAATATAAGTAAAAGGACACAAATTCAGTAATGACAGAGATGGTTCCTATTTTATTTACTGTGTGTTGCTTCTACTGGCATTCATTATTTGCTGAATAAATGGAGACATGAACAACTGCATAAGAACCTGCATAGGTGGGGTCACTCAGTGTGGAGATTCCTTAGAAAACTTGGAATGGAACCACCATTTGACCCAGCTATCCCACTCCTTGGCCTATATCCAAAGAACTTAAAATCAGCATACTACAGAGATACAGCCACAACAATGTTCATAGCTGCTCAATTCACAATAACCAGATTGTGGAACCAAACTAGATGCCCTTCAATGGATGAATGGATAAAGAAACTGTGATATATGTATATATATACATGTATATATATACATATATATACATGTATATATATATGTATATATACATGTATATACATATATATGTATATATACATATATATACATGTATATATATATATACATATATATACACACACAATGGAATATTACTCAGCCATAAAAAATAATAAAATTATGGCATTTTCAGGCAAATGGATGAAATTGGAGAATATCATGCTAAGTGAGATAAACCAATCTCAAAAAACTAAAGAACGAATGATCTCACTGATAAGTGGATGATGACACATAATGGGGGTGGGAGGGGGGCAAGAATGGAGGAAGGAGGGACTGTATAGAGGGATAAGAGGGTTGGGAGGGGTGGGGAGGAAGAAAAAAAATAACAAAATGAATCAAAAACAATTACCCTAGGTAAATGTATGATTACAAAAACAGTATGCCTCTACTTCGTGTACAAACAGAGAAACAAGGTGTATCCCATTTGTTTACAATAAAAATGAATTAAAAGAAGAAATATTAGCATATTATTAAAAAAAGAAGAACCTGCACAAATAATATTGGGAATAAATAGAATCTGTGGAGTTAGACTATCCTTCCATTCACACCTTGGATACATTAGGCAAAGAAGTTTGATTATGGCTGCTTCAGAAAAGTCAATGAAATATTGTATGAGTATACCTGCCACAGTCAGTATTTATTAGTGGTTTGATATCAGTGAATCAGTGACAACACTAATCAAATTACAATCTATTAAAAAGTAGTGCTCTCAGTAGGTAGCATGCATTAATTACAGAAATACTTTAATGATTCCTGGTTAAATCATTTGGCATATTAATCTACCTTTCTGTCTCTCTGTCTCTGGCCTTCCCTGTTACAGATTTTATTTTGTATTTTGAAAAAACAACTGCAACTAAGATAACCTCTTTGCCTTTATTTACCTTTTGTTTTTAATGGAGATACAAAGTGAAAAAATACATACATACTTAAGACTTAGCAGAAGTTTCTCTAAGAAGTTACTTTAGGAAATGCCAGATTAGAAAATAAAGATTATACAGTATCACAAATATCATCCATTCCAAATGTTTGTATCCCCACAAAATGAACATGTTGAATTTCTAACTCCAGTGTGTTAGAAAGTGGAACTTTGGGGAGGTACTTAGGTTTAGATAAGTTCAGGAAGTAGAGCCCACATGAAGAGATAATATTCATATACAAGGAAAATTATAGAACATTAAAGAAAGAAATTGAAGGAAACCATAGAATATAGAAAGATCTCTCATGTTCTAGGATAAACTTATGTAATATTATCAAAATGATCATGTTATCAAAAGTATTATACAGATACAATGCAATTCCCATTAAAATACCAATGATATTCTTCACAGTATCAGGAAAAAATAGTCCTAAAATTAATTTGGAACAACAACAACAACAACAACAAAACAAAACAAAAAAATAGCCAAAGCAATACTGAGCATGAAGAGGAATGTTGGAGACATCACAATATCTGAATCAAATCACACTATATACCTAAAGTAATAAAAACAACATGATATTGGTATAAAATTAGACATGAAGACCAATGGAACAAAATAGAAGACAGACAAACCCATGCAGTTATAGTCACTAATACTTGAAATAGTTACCAAAATATATTTTGGAGAAAAGATAGGGGCTTTTTTTTTATAACAAATGATACTGGGGAAACAGGATATTTATATTTTAAAATATAAAACTAGATTCCTATTTTTCACCCTGCTCAAAAGTCAACTCAAAGTGAATCAAAGATTTAGAAATTAAACCATAAACTTTGCAACAGTAAGGAGACAACAGAAACTCAACACTCCAACATGTTGGCACAGGAACCAACTTTCTTAACAAGAGTACTAAAGTTCAAAAAATAAGAATCAATAAGAAAAAAATAAGAATCAATAAGAGTGCGGCATCAAACTAGAATATTCCTGCACAGGAAAAGAGAAAAGCAGTAAAAGAGAGTGCCTATAGAAGGGGAGAAAATAATTGCCAGCTACTCCTCCAACAGGGGCTTAATAACCAGATTACATGAACTCGAAAACACCAAACAAGAAAAGAAAAAAAAAAAAAAATCAATAAGTGGGTAAAAAGAAATAAGACATTTCTTAAAAGAGGAACTACAAAAGGCCAAGAAATATAATGAAAAATTTTTCAACATTCCTAACAATCAAAGAAATGCAAATCATTGAGGTTTCCTTTCACCCTAATTAGAAGGGCAATCATCAAGAATAGAAATAATATGACACTATTCTCTATGTGCATATATGACTACAAGCCTGGTGTGATTGTACATCATGTACTATAGATGAATGAGAAATTATACTCATTTATGTACAATGTGTCAACATAAATTCTATCATGTATAACTAATTAGAACAAAAATTTTTAAAAAGACTAGAAATAATAAATGCTGGCAGTGATTTTGGGGAAAAGGTACACTTATACATTATTGGTAGGACTACAAATTAGTACAACTCTTTTGGAAAGTAATATGGAGATTCTCCTAAAGACTAGGTGACAATCATACAACGTAGCTATCCTACTCTTCGGTATTTCTACAAAATAATTAAAATCAACATAATATAGTGATACAGGCACATTAATGTTTACAGCAACACGATTCACTAAAATTAATTTGTAGAAGCATCCAAGATGCCAATTGACAGATAAATGGATAAAGAAAATGTCATACATAAGACATATATATTACATACATATATATAATAAATATAACATATACATGCTTACAGTGGAGATTTACTCAGTTATAAAGAAGAATGAAATGATGGCACTAGCTAGTAAATAGATGGAAGTGGACATCTATTTACATCATGCTAAGTGAAATAAGTCAGTCTCAGAAAGTCAAGGGTCAAATTTTTCTCTCATATGCAGAAAGTAGAGGAAAATGTGGAATTAAAGAGTAAGGAGAATCTCATGGAAATAGAAGGGAGATAAGTGAAGTATTGGAAGGGGAGGGATGAAGGATGGAAAAATGGAGGAAATACAAAGTGAAATTGACCAAATTATGCCATGTACACATGAATATTCCACAGTGAATTCTACCTTTATTTACATCTATAAAGCACCAATTTAAAAAACGATAATAAATAGAAGGAAGACTAGTAAAGTAGAGCAAAAAACATGAGGATAGGGAAGACAGGAGGAAAGAGTTTGTACTGGGAACTGAAATAGTAAAGATTATATTTCATACATGTTTGGGTCAAAATGAACCCCATTATTATGTATAAGTATAATGCATTGACAAAAATATTCAAAAAACAAAAAGTTGGTGGAGCTCATTTTATCACTCCTTGTCTCTCATTCTCTCTCTCTCTTTCTCTGTCTCTTCATGTGAGGACAAAGCAAGGAGTTGACCACCTACAAACCAGGAAGAAGACCCTCACAGGAACTTAACACTAAAAGCATCTTGATCTTGTTCTTCCAGACCCCACAACTGTTGGACATCAATTTCTGTTGTTTAAGTCATCTGCTCTGTAATGCATTGTTATGGCATCCTGAGAGTTGGACATTGTTCATAGTGGACTTGATGTTACTTTTTTTTTTTTTTTTTTTTTGAGAAACCATGAATGATAGATGATACCTTAAGGAGCTCACAGATGAGGGGAATCTTCCAACCTGATTAATTATATCTCAATTTGATCCATTCCATAGAGATACATGAAAGAAGGTGAGAAAGAATGACAACTTACCAGCAAGGCAATCCTGTTTTAAGAAATGTTTGCACTGTGTCTCAAAGTGCTTTGGTAATGGTTTTAGTCCATTAACAGTGTGCAATTTATTAAGCAGGGAAATATAATGCATAACATTTGAACAAAAAAGCATGTAAGTAGGTAGATAGGTTAAGAAGACTGAAAGAACCTTCTATGAGTTGATAGGTAAGTTGATTTAAGTTTTAGATGCATTTTGAGGTATAAGAATTAAAATACTAAAAATAATAACATTATGGAATAACTACAATATGGCAAGGTGTTTTGGTCAGTTGGGCTGCCATGTATAAAACCACAGACTTTGTGTCTTAATCACAGAAATTTATTTCTCATGGTTACGGAGTTAGATAAGTTTAAGAGCAAGCTGCAGACCCATTCAGTTTCTAACAGGGGCTCTTTTCCTGGCTTATAAATGGATATCACATCTATTAGATAACATGTGACCTATTCTGGGTAGGTACATATGAGAAGATAGAGAAATCTTTTTTTTTTTTTTTTTTTTTTTTCGGGAGTGCGGATACCATGGGTTGAACTCAGGGGCATTCAACCAATAAGTCACATTCCCAGCCCTATTCTGTATTTTATTTTTAGATAGGGTCTCACTGAATTGCTTAGTGCATCACATTTGCTGAGGCTGGCTTTGAACTCTTCTTTCTGTTTAAGGACATTGATATTATTGAATCAGGACCCCATTCTTATGACCTCATTTAACCTTAATTATGTTCTTAATCTTTCTTTCCATATATAGATAAAAATAAATTTCACCTACTTTAATTAATTTTAAGTAATTATATAATTAAAATAATTTTCATAATATTAAATAATAAATATTTATTATATTAAACACATAGATAAAATAAAAATTCCACATTTGGTGTTAGGGCTTCAACATATGAATTCTGGGAGAATACTATTCAATCCATATCACAGTGACTCTGGTAAGCTTCTTATATGAATTATTTGTTTAAACAATCTTAAAAGTTTTAATCAGTGGGTTACTCTTACTTGTATTTTACTTTAAAGGCTATTATATTATATCAACCCATGAGATCCTATTATTCCATAGAAAAAGAAGAAAGGAAATGGGATGTGTTGAAGGGAGAAATATAAACAGCAATCGAAGATGTGAACAATAAAAGATGACCTGATAGAATAACAAGGAGACTACTTACAAAAGGTGAAAAGGTCTATATTGATATTACAAAAAAACCACACTTTTAAAACAAAACTACAGTAAAGATTTTTCTAAAAAAAAAAATGCTTTTTATAAGTCTTTCTTAGCATGGAAGTGGAAAGGTCCCACTCCTATATTAAATACAGATATTACTCCACTTACAGCAGGGTCACATACAAATGACCCATAGCTACTTGAATATATCTCAAGCTGAAGACATATTTGCTACACCTAACTATGAACACTGTAGATTAGCAACAGAGCTCACTGTAGCATCTGGGTCACTTCCCCTAAGGATCACATGACTGATGGATCTGAGGATTGCGGCCACTGACCAGCATCATGGCAGAGTATTCTGTTACAGCTTGCTAGCCCAGGAAAAGAACAAAATTCAAAAATTCAAGTCCACTTCCTACAAATTCTCACCATTTTTACACCGTTATATAGCCAGAAATCTTTAAAGTGTCTTATGTTGGGGCCCTTCTGTACTAGAGAAAGTAGAGAAAATTGAAATATTTCTCCTAAGAATGACTATTTTCTAAAAATAACCTTCACAGAACTGCTGATGCAGATCTCAGAAACACATTTGCCTCAGAAGCCACTGTGTAAAGTGTTTGAGCTAATGGCCCAAAGAGATGTGACCAAGGACTCCTCAGTGGTGTTTCTTAAGACCTGATTTTATGTATTGAGCAAATTGCACCATGCCAAGGAAAGAATGTAAGTAAAATGCAGCATGCTTAAGAATGAGAAATAAAACTGCTACACAGGTTGAACAGGGTGAGCTAATAGCCTCCTGTGAATGAAAGATTTGGTAGATTCTGTTGGAAGGATTAATCTTAACTGCAGCTGGACAATGGGGTTCTACTAAAGAGTTGGAATGGACCCCTGACTATTGCCTTTAGATCTACTATGAAGGTAGCGACAGTTTCTTACATCATGAAGGACACTGATACAACAAGGTATTGAATTGGGCTATTTTGTATATTCAAATGATTCCCAAATATCAAAGTCTATCAATCTTCTGTCTATTCTATAAATTTCTTGATCACTTTATGTAGCTTTGATTAAATTGAAATACCAAATCATAGAAGTCATCTTTGATTCTTTTTCTTTTTTAATATCTCCAATTGTAACTTACCCTTATAAACTATTCACTTTTCTTCCAAATAATATATGGACTTTATCTGTTTGCTATTGGTCTTATCTCCCATGAACAAAATCTCCATTATTTCTTGTCCGAAGCACTACAATGTAATCCAAATGGCCCCCTTTCTTTCATCCTACCCAATCTTCTAACAACAATGTTATATAGCAACCATTAGAGCTTTAAAACTTAGCAAGGGGATCATATTGCCCCTGTCATTATTGGCTACATTTAGCATAGCATTTAATTATTTGGACTGTAAGGTAATACATAATCCAAATCCTGTCCTCCTTCACGCCCTTTACGAATACTTTCCTTCTCTGTAGAAATATTCCCTGTCTCACACTAGTTAACTTTGTAAAGAATGTATGCCTTCTGGATATTATCCACTTTGATATTCTTTTATTTATTTTCCTAAACATATCAATCACAATTTGCTTAGGAAATGGCATACAAAAGTACTAAAAATATGCTTTGAATAAATAGTAAGTATTTTACTAGTTTTGATATGTATCCCAATATTTATACAAGGTCTATGACCTCATGGAGTTTGCATTATGTATCTACATCTATATCTGTATGCAGTTAGGGAAAAAGGAAACAATTCATAAAAAGAAGACTTGAATTGAAGTAGGGGTAAAGTTACCACAAAGATAAAAATGTTTTCATGGATACATTAAAAAGGCAGGTATAACCTATTATAAAATACCAATTCATAAAAATCAGGTTTAACACACCAAAGGCTTAACTCCTACCAAGTTCCTGTTGTGCTTTGGGTTTTCCAGGAGAGCATTCTAGACACAGTTCCATATAAACAAACCCACCACCAACTTGACAGAGGGTAGCATATTTGGACAGAGGAAAATCACTGCTCATGTAAAGATTATGAACATTTATTGTATAATATATGTATGTTATCACATTATACTCATACCTCTCTATTTAAAAATGAATACATTCTGAACATTATTGATATGGAACTTAGGAAACAGGGTACAGCCTAAGGAAATCAAGGGATGGTGTTACTGCTGCAAGTATTTTCTGACTTCCTACCCCATATTAAGTGCAAGGGATTCAATTTGGAGAAAACTCGGGTTCCTGGCCTACTTTGAGCTTGCATCATAATGGATGACAGTGTGCAAAGAGGACGGACTCGCAGTGCAGGCTGTAATTGAGCTCATAGAAGGGGCATAATGCCTTGCTATGTTGTGACAGAGGAGAATGGACATTAAACCAGAAATGGGGGCAGTTTCCCCCAAAGCCTTTCTATTGCTAAACAGTCCTAGCATAGCCAAGAGACTATGCAAATGTCTTGCTACCCCACCCCACCCCACCCACCAAAACACAAAAACAAAAACACACATATGGCCCAGTTTTACACAGACTATCATTTTGAATTTTCCAGTAACAACAAGCTATACTTTTGTAATGATTGAAAATGTGGAAGTTTTTGAAATGTATTTTACTGCTAAATGCACTGGGATACATATACTCTCCAAGTGAAAATGTACCAGAAAATTTTCTCATTATGTGGTCTCAGCATTAAAAGAACAAACCAAGGGAGGTTGGAAATCAAATCTATTGTCCACGATGTGGCTCTCCACAATTATTTAGACACATGTTTGAATTCTTTCACAGCAATTACCTAGTCCAGGGTGTTCTATTATCTCAATTTTGCCAGGATTGAAAAGGACACAAAAATTTCTTCCAAAATGTTGAAGAACAGTTTTATTTCTAGAGAAAAAGACCCTGATGTTTCAGACCACACAATTATGTGAAATTTCACACTTTTGTGTCAGTTTTAGAAAAGAGATATTCTTTATAAACCTTGGTTTGGAATTGCGCTGGATGGATGGTAGTATCTTATCTGATTCAGATTGTTATTTGAAAAAAATGAAAATTATGGCACAATAAGTCTAAGTGAATAATAATAATTTTAAAACATAGCTATCTATATCTAGGCAAAAAAAGGCAAAGATGAATATTAAAATTTGAGGATGAAGGAAAAAAGAGAAACATTTGGGAAATGGTTAGATTCAGGTAAAATATTTTTTACATGTTGTCATTAGACTTAGAAGAAGCAGTGTAAATTTCCTCCCAGTTGCACCCAGAACTTTCTCACTGGACTTTCGTCATATGAAACATTATGTGTTTCCAAGTGTCTGTGGCACAAAAATTCCTGTTTAGAACCACGGAGACACATGACCTGCAGTGGCGATCCCACAAGCAGCTGAAGGTTCCTTCTCTCTGTGGCTTCATGCTACAACAAATATGTTGTAAAGTGTAATTTTCTAATCTCATTCTTTTGTTAGACTAGGATGTTATCTATAGACCAACAAACAAAAAGTTAGTCTTAGAAGCAAACTTTCATAATTGCATATATTTTATTAATATTTAAAAATACTGTTGGTAAGTACTTTGAAATTCAATTTACTTTTCATTGATATTTAGAAACATAAAAATGTACACATTATGTATATACTATGCAGTGTTTAAAGCAGACTAAATACATCTGTCTCCTCAAACAGTTACCATTTTTATGGTGAAAATATTCAAAATACTTTCCTCCAGCTTTTTCCTTTTTTTTAAAATTTTATTTTCTTGCAGTGCTGGGGATTGAACCCAGGACCTTGTACTTGATAGACAAGCACTCTACCAACTGAGCTATATCCCCAGCCCTCTCCAGGTTCTTTACTGTTGTTTTTCTCGTGATGGGGACTGAACGCAGGGATGATTAGTACTGAGCTGTGTCTTTAGCCCTTTTTTATTTTGAGAGGGTTTCCCTAAGTTGCTGGGACTTGGCCTTGAACTTTCGATCTTCTTGCTTCAGGCTCCCAAGGAGCTAGGATTAAGCACGCACCACCACATCCATCTTTTCTAGCTTTTTGAAATGTACAGTTCATTATTGTTATCTATAGCCGCCTACCAAGATATAACACACCAGAAATTCTTGATCTAACTGTGACTTAGGACCTACTGATCTACTTTTCCCCATCCCTCTCACCTATACTCCCTAGTCTCTGAAGGACCTTTCCAGGGGAAACTTAATTTGACTGTCAATTTTCCAAACAAGTAAGGAAAATGTGTTATGAAGACACAAAGAACAAATTGTTCAAATTATACATGAGTCTAAAATATAACTCTAGATCTAGGTAACTTGAAGAGTATAACTTTTATAGCATAACATTTCAGTGTTCCAAATGAACAATCAATACAAGATAGTTAATATTTACCCTTATCATTTTGTCATGTATAGTAATTCTGTTGTACTCCAGTCTCAGGTTAGACTGCATCCTGAGAGCTGCAAAAGTTAAATTTCATTCTCTAGGTATGTATTTTGTCTGGTAGAAAACTGAAATGACTTGGAGTTGCATCCTGTTGCTCTCTGGCACTCAAAGACATGATCAAGTCGCAGGATAACATAGACAGCCTGTGATGTTTATCAGCAACAGATCAAGAAGAAAGATCCAATTTATACAAATGATTAGGTATATTAACCTTGGATAGGTTAAGTTAATTTTTCTGGTCTTCATATATATGTGCCATAACATTAACTGCAGTACAAACATCCAGTCTTGTAGAGAGCAATAAAGAACTTGAAGTATAGAAAGGTGCTTTGAAGTATGTAAATAATTTCCAATATTTATTGTTTATTATTTAAAATAAACTGAAAACAGCAAGTGTAAAAGGTCTAAAATGTTTCTGAATGCTCCATTACCAACAGAAAATCAGAAAAATCAATTATGTGTTCTGAAATTGACCTCTGTTTAGAACTGAATTTTGGTGAAGAAAAAAAGCTAATTTATACATATTAACTTATTTTACATTTTACACACACACACACACACACACACACACACACACACGTGCGTGCACACAAACACATCCCAGAAGATTTTCAAAACCTTGTCTGGATTTAACATTATGAAAGACAAAAGCCTTTCAAAAATCCTAAAAGGAAATTTGACCACTGTTTCAACTCTTTGCTGTACTTCTGACAGACTTTAAGCTGTACAAATGTCAGCTGCCGGGATTCATTAGAATTATATGAGAATTCCCTTTTGAGTCCACAGAAATCCATTGATTGATTCTGAGCATCTACCACTCCTATCAATTAAGGTTAAACTAGAAACAACTACCTGCTGTTGGGTAGATGTAGTTGGCATTGATATATAAGGGCCATTAACTGGCTTCTGTTAACGCATTTGTGAAGAAAAAAAGCACCATAGATGGTAGGATTGGTACCCTGCACTAATGATGGAAATGCTCTCTCCTGTGGCTTACTGTTTATCAATTGATGCATGTGCTATTACAGGAGCAAAATATCAATTCTTTGAGCCTTGGCTTGCTCCTCCACGCTGCACCTATTGCTTATGGTGATTGAATGCTAAGTGTCATGTGAAATGCTGAGGAGGAGAGCATCTTAGTGGAGAATTATATCATGGTAATTCTCATCCCAGGACTATAGGCCGAGTTAGCAGACAGTAACGGGACTCATTTAAAATGCGGTGTTATAATGACAACACGATGAGCTCATCCAAGAAAGAACATTGTCAAGACTCAGGAAATGGAAACCTTTCAAAATCTAAATTGGAGACTATTTTCTGCAATGGCTAATATTCATGTAAAGAAAGAGAAATGGAGGTCTGTTGCTGGTCTCAGTTTGCCGGGTTTTGTTGTCTGTTTTCCCTTTCTTGAGAAAAGTTATTTTGGAATAACTATCACGTGCAAATTTTTAGAGCCAGGGCACTGCTAATGAGCCTTGTGTCCTGGAGATCTTTCTTTGTCATCTAGAAATAGGGAAAATACTACCAGCTTTTAGAGACTGTAAAGTTTAATCAAGCTATAATTGATGTTTTAAGGTTCTATAAAATTTTCCTTCATCAAGATTACACATGAAAATTTATTTTAATAATAATTTTTTCTAAACTAGCATGCCCCAGTCAAAGATAGAAAAGGACATCTTTGAGATAACTCATGACCTTGATTTAATACAGTTATTTTTCCTAATCTAAGGGAATTTTATGTTTGATTACTTAGAAAATGAAAATTGATTTTAGGGGACATGAGAGGAAAAGTAATAATTATTTTTAATCCTCACCTATAATTTTTTCTAATCAACTCTAAAACTGAGGAAACTTAGAAGTAGCAGAATTGATATTACAAAGAGAACTGAAATTAAAAGAGAGAGAAAGAGAGGCATAGCATAAGTTAGTTACATATTAATGCAGAAATAAAATAAGAAAACACAGAAATCATAACTTGAAAGTCAAAAACTAGTGTGGTAGGTAGAATAATGCCTCCCCACCTCACACCTCAAAATGCCTACATCTGAATCCCTGAAATTTATGAAGTCTAACCTTATAAAGTAAAAGGAATTTTGTAGATAGTATTGAATTAAGCTAATAACTTATAAAGGGAGACCTAATATGACCCCAAAGAACCTTAAGAGAGTGAAAGAAGATTATTTGACTCTAAAAGCAAAGATACGAATGATAAATCTTAGGCAAATCCTGTAGACCACACGACTTTGAAGATGAATGATGATTATAGTCACAAGCAAAGGAATGCAGGCATCCCCTAAAAGAAGGGGTGCAGGGGAGACGGAAGGAAGGAAGGAAGGAAGGAAGGAAGGAAGGAAGGAAGGAAGGAAGGAAGGAAGGAGGGAAGGAATTCCTGCTTAGAAGAATCCAGGTAGAACATAGTCCCACCAGCACCTTGATTTCAGTCCACTGGGGTTTATATCATATTTCTGACCTACAGAACATAAGATGTTAAAGTTGCAATGTTTTAAGTCTCTCTGTTTGTGATGATTTTACAGCAAACGCAGGGAACTAATATACAAGATAACAAACTCACTGGTACTAGAAGTAGCCGTGTCAGATGTAAATATTAGATCACAAACCATCAGTTACAAAATTATTAGCAATCTGGAGAAAAATTATGAACTACTTACTTATTCATACAGGATGATCATTCTGATTAAATTGATAATTCAATCAACAAAATTCAATTTTTTAAAAAAATTTAAACAATCATTGAATTGTTGGACAGGTTTTGCAATTAAACACTTTAATCAAAGTGCTTATTTTCAGCCTCATGATAATCTAGAAATAGTTAATTCAAAGCAACTAAGCACAGTAGCAGTTCCAACAGTATACAAACTCTGAAACCCAAATCCAGAAGCTTCCATCTGCATCCTGGCTCACATTGATTTGCTTTCTAAACTTGAGAAGATACTTGATCATTGAACTTTCTTAATCCTCTGTTTTTTTGTAATTGCTGTTTTAGCAGTTATGAAGAAACATCCTCCAGAGAATTAAAATCTAAAATGTTTAAAAAGCAGCAAGGTACAGTGGTTGAAAGATATGAAACATTATTATACCGAATCTCTCATTCACATTTGAATCATCTAAAATGTCTGTATTTAAAGAAAATTCTTTTGCATGTATCAGCCTCATTTACTTTTTATTCTATTTTTGGAGGCAGAGAAGTGTTTTCCTTTGGGAAATGTGTTCCAAAAACTTGAGAACATCTTCTGAAGCTTCTCATGTTTTTCTTTCTTTCTTTTTTTTTTTTTTTTTTTTTTTTCTTCTTTCTTTTCTAAGAAGGTGCTTTAAATCCACTTGATTCAATTTTGGAGATGCACCTGCTCAGATGATAACCAAATAAGAAATGGTGTTTGTTTCAGAAACAGCTGTTTATTGTATCCTGTTAAAATTTTCCTGGTGTCTTCCAAAATCTTTAAGTCTAAAACCTAAAACATATCACTCAGTCACAATGCATAGAAATGTCTGTTTGATGGCTCACAATCAGGAGAGGTTTCTCTCAAACCAGGAGAAACCCGATGGCCTGAAATTTAGAATCTATACTTCTCCCTCTATTAACTCCCATTCTGATGAGCTATTCTTAGGTCATACCCTTTCATTATTTTTCAAGTGTGTGCCCGCTCACTTGAGGGTCCTTTTAATTCCAAGTACTCAGTCTATTCTCTTTAACTGTATATTGTTGACTCTCATATTTCATACTTCCTGACTGTAGGTATCAAAACTTTTTATTTTATTTTTGCTACACTAGTTCACCGAACATTGACTAACATTTACCTTGTATTCCACAATGAAGACTCCTCTGAAAATTTAAATAACAATCTCATTCTCTTCAATTCTTCATAACTGTATATTACATGCAAGTATATAGGAAAAATTTGAAGCTGAAAGTAGAGACTTAAGATCTCCACATGCTTAGCCCAGAGATTCATCAGACACTTATTGAATGCACTTACTACCAAGCACAGTCAGGTAAGAGAGGTTCCAGAGCTGAATTCTTCCAGTTTTCCCTATGTGCTGTTGTCTGACCACAACTTCAAAGTCCAATGAACATCTCTCACTTCATGCTCATCATCATCTCAAACATCACGTTGGAAACATCTCTTGACATCTCATTCATTTGTTAACAGCTACCAGCCCTTCTTCTTTCATTCTCTCTTCTTACTAATGGCAGCGGAATGTCTGAAATGGTCACATGGAAGCTTCCAAGATACAGTGAGATAAACAGTATTGTTGGACACTATGTACATTTGTTTTTGATTCATCCATATTCAACCTATTTTGAGAGATTCCATATTTTCTTCTATCTATAAATATCATCCCAAGGAGGATTTTCAAATGGGATAACCTAGTTTGCAGAGGCAGGCAGGAGACAGAGGCTAAACAAATCACTGTGTCCATTCTCCCTAACACACACAGGTCATGAATTGAATACAGGAGAACTGGGATGTAGAGAGGAAGAAGTCCTGTCTTCCCCCACCACGATGCTGTATGGATCAAAATGCAAAAACCTTGGCTCTTATTTTCAACATAGGCACTAACGATTTATAAAGCTATACATGCAATAAAAGAGCAGAAGCAGAAGCAAATTTGAAGATTCAAAACTAAGTTAAAGTATTCCTGCTGCCTGAAACATGTTAATACATATTGGCCATGCCAAAATCATTCTTAATGAATTTGTGGCTTGGAATGATAATTTCTGTTTTTCCTTTTGCTTTAAATTTAAATTGTATCATTGGCACTTGTACTAAAAAAGAAGGAATACATGTGATTTCATTCTTCTTTAAGAGTGTATTATTACATTATCATGGGTAATTCTGGTGAGAAAAGAATTCATACCTAATATTGTTAACAATATTTTAAAATCTTGTGAAAAATCTCTTTTATTTCTCCTGCAGTTCATTACCAATCTCTTTTCTGTGTACACATGTTATATGTATGGACTTATTTAAGCACAATGACTAAACTTAATTAAAATGCCCTTGACATATTTACAAAAAGAAAAAAGTAATTAATACATATGAAATGTATAATAGAGCTGACCAATAGGAAATGTGTTTTTTATTTAAAATGTAGTCTAACTTGACATTTTTCTGGTAAAGGAATGAGTTGTATATAAGAGAGGACAACATAGATTAAGGGAAAATATTGAGTGAAATGAGACATAAAAAAATAAAATAATTAAGCAGAGGAAGGAGAGGAAGAAATGGAGAGATGGGAAAGATGAATGGGGAAATGAGAACAAAAGAGAAAGCATAGGAGTAGAATGAGAATTAAAAAAAAAATGATCCACTTATTAGGGAAAACATTCAGCCTTTGGTGTTTTGGGATTGGCTTATTTCACTTAGCATGATATTCTCTAATTCCATCCATTTATTTGCAAATGCCATAATATTAGTCTTCTTTATGACTGATTAATATTCCATTGTGTATAATGGAATTATACATTCCATTGTGTATAATTAATTATACATTCCATTGTGTATAATGGAATATTCCACAGTTTCTTTATCCATTCATCTGTTGAAAGGCATCTAGGTTGGTTCTACAATCTAGCTATTGTGAATTGAACTGCTATAAACATTCATGTGGCTGTGTTACTGTAGTATGCTAATTTTAAGTCCTTTGGGTATAAATCAAGGAGTGAAATGGCTGGGTCAAATGGTGGGTTCATTCCAAGTTTTCTGAGGAATCTCCATACTGCTTTCCAGAGTGGTTGCACCAATTTGCAACTCCACCAGCAATGTAAAAGAAAAGGCTGAATGTTTTCTCTGATAAGTGGAGGATGATATATAATGGGGGTGGGGGGTGGGGCTGAGAGAAAAATGGAGGAACTTTACATAGAAGGAAATGAGAGGGAGGAGGATATGAAAAATGTTGGAATGAGATAGACATCATTACCCTATATATGTGTATGATTACACGAATTGTATGAATCTACATCATGCACAACCATAGAAATTAAATGATGTACCCCATTTATGCACAATGAATCAAAATGCAGTCTGAAAAAAAAAGTAAATAAAAAATTCGAGTGATCTTTAATGATCATTCCACTCAATTATCAATCAAGTGATCACCCACTCTATTTCAAAATGCATTACAAAAGTAAGCCTAAATTCTGTTTGAAGTTTTCACCCACTAATTCCTTATTCCTAGAGTGAAGAAATTTTGTAACATTAAAAAATACTTATTTCATCTCTTAAAAAAACAAGAGAGAAGGAGAGAGCATATACTACCATATGCAAAATTCTGGTTAAGATAGTGAGAGTAAAAATAAAATTTTCAGAACATGAAAAGCAAATAAACAAAATTTATAAATGATTCACAAAATTTATAAATGATTCACAAATATTTGCTTGCAAATATTTCTGTAAAGACTTGTGCAAAAAATAATAAGGCTCATGAAGAAAGGTATTGACAACCTATCATAGTACTGTGTAATAAGTAGTAAATGCAACAATGAATACCTGCATATTAATATTCCAAACAGAAACTATTATTTTTATACATCATAAAGTATACAGATTATAGCTTACTGCTTATAATTATACTTGAGTCACCTCTAGAATAATTTCTATGTAATTCTTACATATTATAGATAAAATCTCTATCAATGAATTGCTAGGTTACACTAGCAAAATGATGAATTACATATTATTGGCTGGTGCCAGTCTCTACACATGTGGGTATTGATATAAGCATATTCTGGGAATCAGTGGTCCATATCTATTAACAACACAAGTTTGGGGCCCAGATTCAGTAATACTTATTAAATGACTTGAAAAAATTATTTCAATTGATTAAAGTTCATACTAGTGCCCCATTTTGCACCATCATGTCTCCCTATGATCTTGAGTCCTCCCCTTTTTTCTTGCCCATGTTCAGTAGCTGTTAATTACAAAATAAATCTCTATCTTGTCCTTATCGCTCCATGATAATTGCAGTTGCTATAGTTCAAGTCCTGTTGACCTTGACAACATCTTCATAGATTTCTTTCCTGAAGTTTGCTTCATATTCAGAGTACTTGCATATTAGCATCAAGGTCTAGCAAAATCAAAATGTGATGATTTCCCTCCTTTTGCTTTAAATGCTCTAAAAAAGTACCACATTTTCCACAGAATTCAGACCAACCCTCTCATCATGATCAGCTTTTCCCTCATGAAGAGTCACATTTGAAACACTTGCACATCATTTCATGCCCCTCCCAAATCTTTTTTCTATGGCTTCTTCGGGTACTCTGAACATCTTAGAATTTTGCCAAAGATATATGGTGATTTGGGTAACCATTCTTTGCAAATGCAACTTCCTTTTTAGTATATCTCCTCTTTTCTTTCTCTTTTCTAAGATTTGATTTAAATGCCAGCTTCCTATCATCACTTGTGAAGATCAGTTATTGCCAACTTCATAACACCTCCCTGGGGGTTCATAAAAACTTCTCTATCCGCCTATATTTCCAATTCTCTAGATCTGTCATTGCTGTGTAGAAAATATCTATTCATTTCTGCAACTCAAATGTAACTTAAGTTATCATAACAATTTATAAAATTTTGTGTTGTGCTTATCTAATTTCAAATAGCTCCAGATCATATTCCAATGTTTAAAATACAAATTTATCCACTGTTGGGGTTCACAAAGAGTTGCTTAATATAATTAAACAAATTTAGTAATTGATTGGCTCATTGTGTTACAATTTTCTGCAAGAAAGATCCAGTTAAACTTATTATTATACATCTCAGCAATTAAATACTTCTAAACTATCAAAGCATGCATTTTCTGCTTACTATGTCAGTTCATCTGCTAATTATCACTCTGTTAAGTTACACACACCTGGAATTAATTTAGTCTTGGATTACTGTGACAATTTCAAACTCTTTTCTGTGGTACATTATGAGCAAATTGAGGAAATTACAGTCTGTTCTCAATACTTGGTATTCCATGGAAAGTTTCTGAAAAGCTGACAGTTTGGAAACTAAGATTCCTTGTTGAGAATTCAACCATGAAATCAACAACTATTCTGAAATGTTGGACTACGTGCTTTGATCTTAAAACTAACATGTAAGACACAATTTTTCCACTAGTCAGTCCTCTTGTTGAGCTCTAAGGTGATGTTTCTCCAAGTGTGATGTTTGGAACTCCTAAATCTGATTCAAAGCATTTTCCTCTTAAAAAATGGGGATTCACACATTTGAATAAGACCTTCTCATGCACTTTCAGCAAGGGATTTGAGTCTGCTTTTCTCTCCATTTAGTAACTATTATTCTAAGTAATTGTGATGAACACTAAATAAATTCTGCCCTAAGAGAAGTAGAACTACAATGAAACCTATTCACCATTGCTCACACATGGATGGCTCCTTCTGAAGATGAATCAACCTGGAGGAGGACCCTCTTGCTTCCCCAGTGTTACTAACCCTAAGTAACTCCAAGTTTTCCTCCTAGGAATGACTTAAAAATTAAAAGCAATAGTTATTGCTTCTTTTAATTTTGGCAAAGTAAATTGTAAGAGAAACTCACCTACATACCAAATTATATTATTTTCTTTTGTAGAGTTGTCAATTTTAAATAAAATATGACATTTTTAATTCATAAATATTTTTTTGGTATCACTATATGTAGTGTACTATAAAATTAAATGACTGGGTAGATGTAGATGATTCTATGTAAACTTTTTGTTGTTTTTATTTATTTATTTATTTTTATTTTGGTGAGACAGAGCAAATCAATGTGACTCATTTCAGAGAGTCAGAATATTTAACTCTTACCTTCCCCTCTCCTTGAAAAGCAGTGACGTTGACTGCCCTATATCATTTCTTTAAGTGTTGCTTTTGTCCTCTCTGAAATAATAACATACATGGCACAAGATACAAATTATTAAAATAAAATAACTTCCATTATTTCCTTTCTATTACTTTCTAACATTATGATTCTAACTTGAGTCACTTCAGTTATTTCTCTACCTCTGATCTTTAATCTTGACCTTAACTAGCTGGACAGGGTGCCTGTAAACCCAGAGACATGGGAGGTTAAGAAGGGATGATCACAAACTCATGGACAGTCTGGCGATTTAGTGAGATCCTGTTTTAAAATAAAGAGTTAAAGAGGGCTAGGGATGTAGATCTTCAGTAGAGCACTTGCCTAACATATATGAGGCCCTTGGTTCAATTACCAGCATGTGCACACACACACACACACACACACACACACACTTCTTTTTTTTTTTTTTAATTTTTTAGTTGTAGATGGACACAATATCTTTATTTTATTTTTCTGTGGTGCTGAGGATCGAATCCAGTGCCTCACACATGCTAGGCAAGTACTCTACCACTGAGTTACAACCGCAGCCCCACTTCTTGAGTTCTAAATCAGGCCCAAAAGAGGTGGTGGTAGAAAATTAGTGGAAGAGGAAAAAAACACCAGAAATAACATTTTAGAAATGCTACAGGAGTAGTTTGAAAGACGTGTTTTGGGAGAAGCAGTATGTAATAAGCATGTATGTAATAAGCATGTTACTTTGGGAATATGTGTTTCCTCCAAGTCTCTAAGAACTGAAAGGGAGTGATTTGAATATGTGGAAACTTTCCTTATCAGACGGAATGTGTTCTTTTGACAGCAGTTTCTCTCTGGGAGTCATACATATGGGTCACGGCATCACATCAATCACAGCCTCCTGATCACAACCTTGTGAGGAGTAAAGGAAGTGATGCATGAAGGATCTTCAGCACTTTGCCCTGACAAAGTGGAATTCTATTCCACTGTATTTTTATTTGCTTTATTCTTCTTCCATAATCTTGTTTTGAGTATATACCTGCTACCCTTTCCCCACAGTTTCCCCAACAATAAAGGATTAGGAGTTTTGTTGCTGCTTTACTCTGCAGCTCATTGGTTTCACTTGGGTGAGTACCACTGACAACTTAAACCCACATGCTAGTATCTTTGCTTTCAGCCAGTGCTTGTGAATATTTTCTTGGGAATTTTTCACCTTTGACAGTCCACCCTACCTCTCTCTAGTCTCCCTTTGAATTATGAAGCTCCTTAACCAGGAGTGTGAATTCTAGTCCCGATATTTGATTTTGACATTTTTGTGCATATGCACTAAAGCACTTTCTTGGTTTTCTGTTTCACTCTTTTCCTTTCTAATGAGACAAGAAAATAACAAATTTTGTACATTTTGTTTTCATTTGCAAGATTCGTTTTTCCTTAACTACGAATGAATTGATTTCAAAACTTACTTTGGCAAATGGCATATGCTTTTTTTCCATGAAACTTTCCGTATGAATTATTATAGAATCTTTGTTTTTCAGGGGAAATAGACACTTATACATATGTTAAATTTATAATAAAATATGAAGAAGGAAGGAAATTAGTTTTTAAACTATTTTCATGAAAGAAAACAACAAACTAACATCATTAGGTTCAACCAGTAGGCTTTTCAGAGCAAAATCCAACACTTCCATTTCTATATTTTGTCATCTAATATTTATGTAGCAAGAAAGTCTTCCACTTATATTTTATAATAGGTGCTGGAAGAGAATTTTATCCCCAATTATTTTATTTATTGAATGAATATATCTTAAGTTTTTTTTATTTAAAATCACTGAAAGCCTCTCTTGTTTAAAAAGAATTATCCCCAATAAATTAAAAAGAATGTCTGAAGTACCACTCTGCACTTCTGATTTGTCTAAAAACATCTGGAGTACTGCCTTATACTTCTTGCTGTTCCAAAGAGCTTTCTTGCCTTTCCACTAAAACATAGACTCTCTCAGCCGTTCTTTCTCCAGTAATTGAGTAATTGCAATGTCCTTCTTCAGAAACTGAATTAACATATGTTTTAAGTTATAACCCATTCAACTTCATCTTTGTAGCTCCTTGAAAGCGACATCCTGAGAATGAATAATGTGTGAGTCGCTATGTGCTTGCCCAAAGTTTTAACCACCAGTCCAGTCTCATTGGGGAGCTTGCTTGACTTTCTGTTAACATTCTTGACATGTCAGGAAGCATATTAAGCACTGTGACACATTTTCCTTGGCTGTGCAATTTCATCTCCTCTGTAACATAGTGGCTGCTGTACTAGCTTTGTAATAATCAGGAGACCTAGCCTTGGACCTCTGACTTCATGAGTTCCTTGTGACAAATGAATGAATTTCCCTTTTCTTCTACTTTCTTATCCTAGTGTACAGAAAAGATGGTCTTCTCCTTACAAAAGCACTGAATTAATGAAATCAGACCTTGAACACTCTCATATAGATATGAGAAATTATTAGGGAAATACTTAATTATTACCAGTGTTGCAGCTCACTTCTTACATTTACTTCATTATCCCATCCATCACAGGTATTTTGAAATACATATTATTCTTAACATTCTTAAGTCTTACATCAAAATAATATTTTCCTATGCTAACATCTTTATATATTTAACACCCATTATTATTTCATATCCAGCAAAAAGTATCTTCAACTTTTACTGAAAATCATTTTGTGTCAATTCTCAATAGCTGAACCAGTTTTTTGGGGAATCAAGATGATTGAATGAGGTTAGAACTTGAAGAACCTGATTTCTTTTTCTTTTTTTAAAAATTCTTGGTTTTTACTGTTTTACTTAACCTCTCATCTTAATGTAATTTTTACTCTATAGGAAAAATTCTTCAGTGTTTATCTGCTTCCCCTGGACTGGGGATGCAGGTTAGTTGATAAAGCACTTGCCTATGCTATGCTAAGCCTTAGGTTCAATCCCCAAAATCCTCCCCAAAAAGCCCAACAAAAGACATTTTCTAGAAGTACCATTTACCCACCAGAATCTTCTCTATATTTGCTCACTACTCAAATTTTGTAAAAATTATAAATAATTCCAAGAACTGGTAGAACCAGAAAGTTTATCACTAAATTACTACCCACCATAATATTAGTGAGTAGCTTGTGAAATTTCCATTTTTTATTTTGGGGGTTAGAAATATTTCATCTGGACCTATTTTACATCTAGTTTCTACCTTTGAAACCAGAAGACTAGGGTTTACCTTTGGACCAGACTTTTTCATAGTTCTGTAAAGAACTAATAGAATGGAATATTTAGTTATGGGGATACATTGTGAAGAGCCCTCCCATCCATTTCATAACAGGACATTAGGACAAAGATCTGCCCAAGCTTTAGCTTATAATGACTGTTAAAATAAGACTGCTCTTTTCTTCTATGTATGTATCCATCTGAAAATTTAACAATGAAAAGAATAATTTTTCTGGCAGAAATGTGGAGGTTATTAATGCAATCAAGTATGCCTCAAGTATGTACAGTCTTTGATAGAGGCCAAATGGTCAGAGGAGAACAGGGACCCTGAGAATACAGTCATCCTAATGATCAGAAAATCCTGTGTTCAGACCAAGACTATGTCATAGGAGAACAGTGGCGTTTTTTGCCTAGACGTCCACCTATTTGCACAGATATACCCTGGACAAAACAGCTGCATGTCTGTGTGTGATTTAATAGTTTTCTAACAATGTCTTCTGAGCCTTTGAGTCACAAGCAGTTTTCTCAATGATGCACACACTGTTGGGTCCAGGCAATATGTCATATGACAGGAACACTTTGAAAGTAAAATAGTTACTATTAATAATTTTTACCCTGCCCCACAGTACAACCCTCTACCCCACTGAGTTACTGCTGAGAAGACAGCAGCTCTTCTTTTGCATCATGGGAAAAACAAACCTGGCTTTGGATGGGTAGCAAGGACCTGCACCACAAGACCAGGTAATTCTTGGATGATAGATTGGGTTTTGGCAGTCAGTGCCTCAAACCTGACAAAGGCAGCTGCCAGGAACACTTATTCACGACAGGTGCAAACCACCTGGGAGAGAACTCGATGTTCTGCTCAATTGGCCACAGGGACTTCTTTTCTAATGATCTCAAAATAGAAAGTCAGAGTGACCTCATTTTGTAGATCTTTACTATCTTAACCTAAGAGTTAACAGAAGCATATTGAACCCTGTAATCTCATTCCTGACAGTATTAAAATTTATTCTTCTAAGATTTTATTTTATTTTCATCCTAAAATACTCAGTTCTGGCTTTTTTTCATTTATTTAAATCTTTTTTTTTTTTTTTCTCTTCTGAACCTTCCCATGGGAAGTTCAGTGAATTGAGAGTCTATGTAATATTTCCCTGTAATTATCTTTCTTAATTGAATTGAAGTATTCCCCTACTCAATTATCTAATTATTAACTTTGTAACTGCTCTTTATCATTATTTGATCCCAACACCTTCACTTAGCATCCATTCACTAATAAAGTTCATTAATCAGTTGATTAGTAAATAAAATTCATAAGTAAAAGTAATGCTTTTAAAATATGAAAATAATTACACTTTAAAAATGAATCAAATCATAAAATAAATAACTTAAATACCTTCAAAACCTCACATAATAACTAAAGTTTGGTATTTAATTAAATATTACACATTACTGAATAATCAAAACTGTGGGGACAAAAGCTGAAAATATACTTGGCAAAACAATAAGTGCATATTAGTAAAATATGTAAATATACTTCTAAATTCTGAATTTAAACTTTTTTTCAATTATTGACTTTTTTCCATGATATATAATGTTTTGTAATTTGATGTTGTTGCAAAATTTATTTGTACATCAGTTGTTATAATGAATATAGGAGAGGCAGATGTTATGCAAAATAAATAAATATTAACACCAATCAAACAAAAAGAAACAACAGCAAAGTTCTTAAAATAACTATTTCATTTTTTTCTTCACTATTAATATCAACATTCATTTTATTATTGGTTGTACTACAAATCTCTGTACTCCTAATTTTATTTATATTTTTTGTTCACATAAATGTACTTGGTTTCCACCTGACTTCTCCCATGCATTGTGAACTCAGATAACACTTATTTCACCTGTTTTTTTGGCAGAAATCTTTGTATTCTCTACAAAGAGAGCTTAATAAATTCTGGTAATAAATTTCCCACTTATATGTTCGATATTATATTATATTGTTGCTTCAGTGATGTGGATATATTTTGATAAGACAGGAAAGGCTGGAACATGGGTGTGCTTGCAGTGCAGGGAGATTATTGGGAAACTAAAAACAATAGTGGAAATGTCTTACTTTATAGAATGTGACAGATTCCTCCTTTATTATTCTTTTATTCCAGTGAGTGAATCGTACTTTCTGATGAATCTAGACATCCTTCTGTGAAGCCCAAATCTGCACGTGCCATCCAGAAATATTACAATTTCTCAGCCAAAAAAAATGTGAAGTTAGTGAAGTGCAGTAACACTAGTGAGACTTGCCTGAAAATCTAAGTCTATTTTCCACCTGTGGGTTAAGTAATCTCCACACTAACCTGACAATTTTCTTTCCATAACAGCTTACTTTACAGATGAAGATAGTGGGGTAGTAAGTTTCTTTGAAATCACACAAGGACCTGAAATTTGTTCATTGCACCTGCCATTTCTTTCTCGGGAGAACTGTTCCCACAATTGTCCCCTGCCCCTGAAAACTAAGTCTTCAAGACATAGGCAGGATAAAGAGGGCACTTTTGTTTGTACACAAACAAAAGGCCTAAAGTTATTTAGTCTTCTTACTGGTCCATTACAATTGTCTTAATGAGGGTTAGCAAAATGTTATGATTCATATATGAGGTGTACCCAAAAACTCATCTGTGAGACAATGTAAGAATGTTCAGACATAATTAATTTATGAGAATGGTAACCAAAATAGTGGATTAACAAACTGATATGGACTAATAGGGTGACTAATATGGACTAGTAGTAGTATGCAGCTAGAGAAAGGCCACTGGGAACATGCTTTGGGGTGTATTTTGTCCCTGGTGAGCTGAACTCTCCCTGTTTCCTGGTTGCCTTGTCCTGAACTGCTTTCCTCTTTTATTATGATATTCTGCATCACCTGAGCTATAGAACTGACTGACAGTCGATCGAACATCTGAAACCGTGAGTCAAGTAAACTTTCTGTCTTCTAAGTCATTCTTGACTAACCTCTTGGTCACAGTGATACACAACTGACTAAAACAGAAATTGGGACTGAGAAGTGGGGTCATTACTATAACTAACTTGATCCTAGTGGTTCATAAGTTTTTGAAAATTTTTGGAGTTTGTAGGAGGAACTTTGAAAAGTTCTAGCTAGAAAAGCTTTAGAATCTTGTAAGGAGAGTTTACAGGGTGATTCAGGTTGGAGCTCAGGCAAACAGAGTATAGGAGTGTGGAAATTAAAAACTGGGTTCATGAGGTTTCAGTGGTGATGCGTGATTCCAATGGAAATTTGACTAGAGACCATCCACGTTATGTTCTGTCAAATAAGTTGCCTATATTCTGCTCATGGGCTAGAACTTTTTGTGAGGCTTTATTTAAAGATGATAGACTAATTAATCTGCTGGAAGAAATTTTAAGTCAGGAGAGCACTCAGGCAGTGGCATGAGTATTGTTAGGCGATTTGAGCCAAGTTCACTGTGTTAATTCAAAGTAGAAAGTAGAGAAGAAAAGATTTGAAAACCTCGCAATTTGGCCTGTAAAGTGTAAACAAAATTGGGGCAAAGAAAGATATGATTCTTAAAGAGATTATGGCCATGAAAGAGATGTCAAGTACTTTAACAAAATAATAGGAAAGATGGCGTGAGAGCATCTCAGGAATTGGCAAGACCACCCAAATCAGGCCTAATGGTGTACAAGTAAAAATATCCTTTGAGAGAAGACCCTGGAGGCACACTGCTTGTGTGGGGGTGTAGGAATTTGTTTCACCTGTTCGGCTACCCATACAGGCAAAGGCTGCTATCACCATGGTCTCAGAATGTTTGGCTAGTGTTGGAGATGGTGGCAGACTTTGATATCAACATGGTGCTGGTTCTTCAGGAGAGTGGGAAACTGGATTTAGGGGTCATGAAGGCTACCACTTTGATTTTAAAGAAGGCCTTGGGAGGGTGGGAAATTGTAGCAGAGTTGGAGTCCTTGTGGACTTTTCTTGAGAGGGTGATGTGTGAAGAATTTAGAAGGAAAAGAGGTCGTAGTGGAGAATCCTGAGATTGAGAGATGCCAGAAGCATGGGACATGCCAAGAAAAGCAACCCAAATTGAGTTGGAACAATTTGAAAGGCCATATGTTCTGGAACCAGCAAGGCCATAGGGGCTGAGCTACACAAGCCCTATGGACAGAATATCATAACACCATGTGCCTCAGGAGTAACAGGAATTTTTTGACTGGGAGATTTTGGTCTTGCTTTGGTTCCAATCATTCTTTGTATGCCCTTATTTCTCCCTTATGGAATGGAAATGTTTACTCTGTGCCATTATATATTGGATACATGTAACTTCCTTTTGATTTTTATAGGGGCTCCCAGTGAGAATTTGCTTGAATCTCATAGGAGACTTTGGACTTGGACTTTTGAAGGATGCTAAAAATGTTAAGATTATGGGACTCTTGAAAATGGACTTAATGTGTTTTGCATTGTGAGATGTACATGAGCTTTGGAAACTAGTGACTGAGTGTTAGGACTTAGATATGATGTATTCCTCAAAAGTTTCTCTGTGAGACAATGCAAAAAGTTTCAGTAGTGAAATGATTAACTAATGAGATAATTGTAACCTAATCTATTGATTTGATCCATTGATTAATCCACTGACAGGGATTAACTGGGTGGTAATTATAGGGAGGTAGTCATTCAAGGAAGTAAATCACTAGATACATAATCTTTTAGTTTATATTTTCTCCCTAGTGAGCAGAGTTGTCTCTCTCTGCTTTCCTGTTGCCATATTCTGAGCTGCTTCCTTCTGTCATGACCTTCTGCCATGATGTTCAACCTCACCTCAAGCCCTTAGTTATGGAGTTGGCTGGCCATGGACTGAACTTCTGAAACTCTGAACCCAAACAAACTTTTCTTCCTTGAAGATGTTCTCGTTTGGTCTTTTGGTCACAGTGTTGCAAACCTGACTAAAACACAAATATTTCCTATATGAGATCAGGTAGTAAATACTTTAGATTTTGTGAACCACACAGCTTCTGCCCTATCTATTCAATCTTGCTGTTGTTTCCTTAAAAATAGCCATAAATAGCATGGAAACAATTAATGCTGTATACTGATGAAATTTTATGTATGGCATTAGGCAATAGTCTGAATGGGTATAAAGGCCATAGTTTACCAACCTCTGATACAAATTGATATTGAAAGGATCCAATAGCATTTTTTATTATTATCTAAAATATTTACTTGGAATTCCTTGACTTTGAAAAGATAGCAGGAGCAAGGAAAAATTAAGCAAAGAAGCAACTTCAAGGAAGTACACCCTTGTTTTGCACACACACACACAAATATGATTGAATTTTAACTAAACTCAGTGTCAGAACCCTTGGGTCTTTCAGGAAAAATAAAGGGATGGATTCAGGGAAGGTAATGGTCACTTAGTCTAGTGTGTTTGGTCACAGGGAAACTGAGGTAGAGTTTTCTTCAAGAATTCTTAGTTCTATTACTATCACTGCCAATCCATGCACATGGTAGGTTGCTGCTTCATGATCCACAGATCCAGATATTTGTGAACATAAGGTGCAATAGAAACACACAAAATGTTTACGTGAGTCCTCAGAGAGTTAATGGTGAAGTTCTATTTGCATTAAGGCAGTAGAGGCAAATTTGTCTCTGGCACATCTGTGTGCTTTATACAACCAAATGATATGAAAAGATCCACAACAAAATTGTGTTCCCTGCAGAAATTCTATAACATTTGAAAGTATATTCAAGAATTATTAGAAGTATTTAATGATACTGTCTAGAGAAAGAGAAAACTTTGTACATGTTTGTTGTTTTTTTTTTTCACTTTTAGAACAGAAATTTTATCCTGCTTCTCTCCTTATTTCAGTGTTTTAAGTACTTTCCTAATAAAGAAAGAGGGAGGAAGAAAAAAGGAACAAAAATGTTTACATAACATGTTATCTTCTCTCTCACTTTTTAAAAAATATATAGATTTAAAGCTAGTTATTAAATGAGGTTAGAGACTCTAATACTTTGGGTAAAAGAATGTCACCCCATTCCTTTGATAAAAAATGAAATTCTTCCTACTTTCCATGGGCTGCTTCTTTGACACCACCTGATTACAGCTGTAGGCATAAGGGAAACATTCAACATTTTAATCTGCAGACATCTATGAAGCAAAGGGAATTGAATTTTAGGAAGTCTGTGATCATGATCACACAGTGGATAAAAAATATATGTGTGAATATTTTCCAAGTTGGTGCTTGAAATATTTTAATTGAAGTGGAAAATGACTGGGAGAGCTGTATTTTTAATAACTTTTTTAAATAAATAAGTCAGTTTATTTTAGCCAATAGCCAGGATTCATGAAATCCTAACAACACTGTTTTGCTACTTGCCCGTTGTTCATGATTCATTCAACAGAACAAGTCTCCTAAACTAGATAAAACCTTGGCAAATGTCTTGAAAAGTCTAATCACTCTTAGGAAGTAGAAACTCCTCTGACTACTTTAAGTCACAAAGAGTCTTGATTTAATTAGTTCAAGTCCAGTCCCATGGCATTGTCAAAGCAGCTAAATTTTATTTAGTTTCAACAATTGTCCTTTTGGCAATAAGAACTTAGCAAGGCATAAAGTTTTCAGACAGGAAAGAGAGGATGGTTAACCTGTTTTTCTCTGTCACTTTTTACTTCGTATAACTTATCTTTAGTTCTGGCTCTCCAGAGCTGAAACACAGGGAAGGAGGATAAGAAATGGAGGCAGAAAATACTGGCATGTTTATTTAATTGGTACTGTCATAAATTGGCTGCCATTCTCTGGAAAGTTGTTTCTAATTTACACAGTATCTAGTAACGAGTAATACCTACAGCCTTTCTCTGCTAAGACCTTCAGGCCCTTCTAGTAGGTTCTGTTGGACAAGAGCTAGTGTTATCTCATTCCAGCTCTCTCTTGCACTAGGCACAAGAAAGATTTGTGTAACCCTTTTACCCCGTAAAATTTTGAAGTGCGGTTTTACTCAACCCAGCAACCTCGTTTTCTGTCCTGCTGCTAGAGTAGTGACCCAGGCTTCCTCTCGCCTTTTAGATTTTCCAAATGGGAGGACCAGAACTCTCCATCCCTCCCCCACACTCCAGGGGGTGCATGTTTAGAACCCTGCAGGAAGATCCACTGTAGCTCTTTCTCTTTGTTCCCTCTTTCTCTCTCCCCCACCACATAAAAGAAAAGATCTTTTCCTCTTCTAATCTTTGATACTCTTTCCCTGACTGTATAATTTACTTGACACATAAAGGTTTTATATCTAGCCTCTCTTCAGACACCCTTTCACAAGTTTCTGTTATGCTGTCATCTTAATTTCATATCTGATTCCTCACGACCTTGACCAAATTTTTCCAATTTTAGTACCGAGATTTGTTTACTTTTAAAATAATTTCCTATCGTATTACTTTATATTAGCATTTAGTTTTCCTTATGTTTATTTGTTTACTATTTTAAAAACTACAACACTTCTTCATTTATGGCTTCAGAAGTTACGATTTGAAGCATATTTGCAAAAGTAGCTGTTGTGGTCCTCACAATTGAATTCTGTTTTTCTAGTGCTACCAATTCATGGCTCAGTTCAACAGAAAATTGTTTTTATAGCCTTTACTATATCATGGGAGAATATCTTTGAACTATTTTAATGCCCGTCACTTGAAAAACAACATTTTGAATTACAATTTCATATTATTTATGATAAATGAATGAAGATATTATAAAGTTCTATAAATCTTTCAAACTGTCTCAGATACTTTCAAAATTCAAAAGTACTGAAGAGTTAGTAAAATAAAGAGAAATTAATTTGTTATGAACTTTCTACTTCTTATACTAAATAAAAAAATAATTCTTAAATTTTAACCAAGAAATGAGATTATTAGCACAACTAAGAAAAACCTACATCCAAAACAATTATTCATATGCAGTGTGTGAATCATAAGCTAACTTTTGTCATTAAGATAAGTAAAATAAGTACAAATACTGTATGGTTGTGTTTATTGAGAAGAAGTTTAATTAATGTTGACAAACATCACTAAAGACCAAGAAGACGCTTGGAATTCTTCATATGTATAGTTCCATTCCTCCCTTATATAAATATGATTCTAATTCAAAGAATGAGAATGGACAGGGCAGGGATATAAGCAGTGGGAAAATATGGTTTTTTGCTTATGTTACTTAATGGATGATAACACAAGAAAGAAAAAGACCCTCATTTGACTGCTGACTCAGTAACTAAGTTAACTAGTAGGAGTTACTTAAATTGTTTCTAACTTTTAAAAGTCAGTGCAATATACAATGTCACATTAGTAAGTGGATTTACTATAAAACTCTTAGGGTTTGGATCTGGAATGTGCCCCAAAGTTTCATGTTTGAAGGTTTGGTTCCCAGTGCAGGGATGTTCAGAGGTGGGTTTTTATGAAGAGATTGGATCATGAGGGATCTGAACTCATCAATGGATTAATCCATTGGTAGCTGAATAAACTGCTGGGAGGTGGTTGAAACAGTCAGCAAGTAGAGCATGATGGAAGCAAGTATGGTACGTCACTACAGGTGTCCTCCTTAGGACTATTTCTTGGCCCAGGCTCCTGACCCTTTCAGCTACTGTGCACTGAACAGGTTTCCTCTGCTGTGCATTTCCACCATGATGTTCTGCCTTACCTCTGGTACAAAGCAAGACAGCCAGTTATCATGGAAGGAAACCTCTGAAATCATGTGCCAAGATTAATCTTTCCTCCTCTAAGTTGTTCTTCTAAAGTATTTTTTTGTCATAACAGCAAAAAGTTGACCAACATAATAATGTCTGAAGACAATTCTTCATAAGTCTCTCATATTCATACAGTCTTGTACAGAAAGCAATGGAAATTTTTAAGATTATGCTTTTAATTAATGGTGTTTATATAACAAATAGACTTGAAAAATAATTAGATTTCCTTCTTTTTAAAAGGGAAGATACACTAACTGTCCAGTAAAATATAGAGTGCAAGAATTACCAGAATTCTCCTCCTATAAAGAAAGTCACTGCATGTACTGGAATCAAGCTGGTCCTGTACTCTTTGCTCCTCTATTACTTGAGGGTAAAGGGAACTGATTCCATTATATGCTGTTTTCCATGCTATAAGGGAAAAGTTTCTTTTCTCTGATGCTGGCATCTCCTGTATTCTTCCAGCATTCATGAAACTGTGGGAGACTTAGTAATTCTTGACAGGTGACATAAAGCATCAATAAAAAGAAATAGCACTGTTTAATAATGAGAATGAGTATTTAATGAAAATTTCTTATAAGGTGGTTATACCAATGTACGTTGGAGAGAAAATCTCCTTATGCAATCTCTTTGAGTAAAAAATAATATGCTTTCTGTATTAGTTTTGCAAAACACCTGAATAATCAACGTACAAGGAGGAAAGGTTTACTTTGGTTCATGATTTCAAAGGTTACTATCCATGGTGTTATAGTTTTGATTTGAAATGTCCCCCAGAAAGCTCATGTCTTAAGCAACACAGCAATATTCAGAGGTGAAAAAAAAATTGGATTTTGAGAGTTGTAACCTCATCAGTTGATTAATTTGTTGATGGTTTAAAAATCTGAATAGACTACTGGGTGGGTGGGACTTGTAGGCAGGTGTGATGTGACCAGAAGATCACTGGGGGCATGTCCTTGGATTATACCTTGTTCCTGATTCTGTCTCTGTCTCTGTCTCTCTCTCCTTTTCAACAGTCAAAATCTGCCCAGTAGATTTCTTTGTTACACCCTTCTATCAAGATATTGCTCCCTTATTTGAGGTACAGAGCAATAGAGCAATAGAGTCAGCCAACCATAGAATGAGACCTATGAAACCGTGAATCTTTTCCTCCTCTAAGTTACTCTTGTCAGGTGTTTTGGTCATGGGAATGAAAATCTAACTAAAACACATAGTCTCTAGGTGCCCTCATTTTGGGGCCAGTGGTGAGTCAGAATATCATGGTAAGGAGCATATTATCAGCATAAAGGAGTCAGTTTCCATGGCACTCAAGTTGCTGACCCCATGAAGGCCAGGAAGTAGAGAAAGAGGGAGAAAATGAGGTCCTGAAACCCCTTCAAGGGCACACCCTCAATGATCTGACTCCTTCCACTAGGCCCCAGCTCCTAAAGTTCTACCATCTCCCAAATGTGGCACAGACTGGAGACTAAGCCTTTAGCAAATGTCCTTTGTGAGATGTTTAAGGTCCATCCCATAACGATTTTCTAATAAAAATTTCATATATTAGTTACATTGATTAAATGTCAACAGCAATAAATTATGTTGGACCTTATGAATAATGAAACATATATAGATGGATGATATCCTCTCTGATGCTGGTTTCTGTTTTTTCAAAGTCAGGAAACAGAAATATTTCTCACATGTATATGCTATGATTAAATTTTGCCAGAAGAATTCATTCATATTTTAAGTTTGAGTGGTATAACTGTGGTGTATATTCATGAATTCAGTGATGTTAGAAGATGAAAATATTAACTTTAAAATCATTATCTTTCAGCTCACTCAAGCATTGCCTATTTTTCATGTTAACTTCTCAGACTTTTTGCCTTTCCCAGAATCTTATCAAAGCATTCCATGGGGTCTTGTCTCATCTCACCTGGTATAATACACACATTGTATGTTGACAATATTATCCCACAAAGAGTACTCTTTTCCAAAGAATTCAAATAACATTTTAGAGAAATGATTTCTGAAACATGCGCATACATGCACACAAACACTCCACATAGGCACAAACACAAATAAAAAAAATTAATGTGCATTTTGTGATGAAAGCACTTAAGATATTTTGATGCTTGATATAATTAATGAATGTGATAACACTTAGTCATATGGATTGACACATGTGTACTTAAGTGCTTTCATGTGGCTATTTGTTATAGGACCTAGAATTAGAATCAAATGTATCTCAAATTGTGAGTAACTATAATGAGGAGGACATTTATAATATAGATAAATGACTGAAAGGAAAGAAAATATTGAAAGATCACTAGATGTTGGATGGAAGAATAGCAGGAAGAGAGGGAAAGAAAGAAGAAAAAAGAGAAAAAAAAATGCTCAAATCTTAATGTTTTCCATATTATCTTTGAAAAGATATTTTTGTGATTCTATATTGTTTTAAATACAATTGAATTTCATTCAAAGTCCTGCCAATTCAAAGAAAATACATTGAATCTTTAGTGTGTAGCTGTTATGAAACAACTACCATGCTAGAAGCAAGACAAAAGTTTTAAAGGACATAAATATATTAGCATAAAATGGATATCAACTTTTTGAGAACTTTGTATATAGTGTATGTTAGTAATTTTATCAAATATCATTTCAAGTAAATTTTCTCTTAAATAAATTGCTATCCGGTTATTTAAATTTGATTATTTCAAAGATGGTCTCAAATTGGAAGAGATTATAAAATCCAAATATATACATAAGAATCAAATTGTGCCTTTAAATTTCAGGCTTATCTAAAAAGACCTTTAACAAAGAAGATAAAACTGTTACTTCTGGTATTTGGTGCAGAAATAGCAGGTAGGTGAAGATGATTTGACGAGCAGCAATGTCAACCTTCTTGGAAGAAAAATGAATTTGAACAAAATTTTTAGCACCCTTGAATGCACAGCAAGTTCTCAGACAGGTAAGTGAGGTAGGAGTCAAGAGGATGCATGATTTGGGGGAAAAATCAAGAAATATGAAAGTTTTCTTTCTCTGCATTTCAAAAACTAGTCTCTGAGCTTTCCATTTCCTTGAACTCAGGAGATTTTAACACATGAAAGGTAGGGGCATTAAATAATAGACAGAGTTTGATGACTGAGTTAGTTTCCTGAGCCCTGAATCTTAATTTAACAGAATTAATTGGATATTAAAAGCTCACACTTAGACTGGGGTTGTCACTCAGTTGTGACACTAGTATCTAGCACATATTAGGCACTAGGTTCAATCCTTAGCACTACAGAAGAATAAATAAATAAAATAAAGGTACTGTACCTATCTAAACTAAAAATGTTTTATAAAAATTGACACTTCAGAAGAAAATTGCATAAAGAAGGCTATATTATGGATTTCTTAAAAAGCTACATGAATAATGCTACATTACAATGATAGATAAACTAAATGTTAAGCTATGAAAACTGTATTTTAAATATGTTAGTATATTTTCTGATATAATTTTCATTTTTGTTCAGCTCAAAGTTTCTGCACATGGGTCTATTCTAATATTAAGTGTTTAATCAGAAGAAACTCCAAATGGACAACTTATTTTTGCAGTGAAACTATTTCTATTATCATAAACTACCATATGTCTTCTGTTTTTCTTTCTTTTTTAACTAATGCAAAACCAAATTATACATATAATTACACCCCAAATGAAACTCTATCACTATCTTGATTTTGCATATGTATGAAGCCATATTTTGTATTAAATAGAACTCTGAAATATTCGTTTCTTTAGATCCACCCCATTTTCTCTTGGTCATCTCCTTTATTAGAACCCTTCTTCCATCACACAAGCCCTAATAATCCACAATAATAAAAAAAATCCAATCATCTTCTCCTTTTCTCCATTTTATTAGGCTTCTTGTTGGAGAACAATCCTACATTGCTGATTGGTTCCACCACCTTAAAATCTTTTATCAAGTCACTGCCTTTAAGTTTGTGCATAAACCAGCACTTTTTTCTTCTAACAGACCGCTCATTAATGTCTTCATTAACTTTTCATTGAATCTACTATTACTGTAATGGTTATTTTTTATGTCAGTTTGGTTTATTTAGGGCATCCACTTATTTCCTCAAATATTATTCTAGGTGATTTGTGATAGCATTTCAATTGTTGTTGTAATTTATAGACTTTTAGTAAAGTAAATTATCCTTCCTAATATTGGCAGGCCTATTCTAACCAGTTGAAAGTCTTGGTTAAACACACTGACATCTCTCAAGCAAGAAAATGCTCTGCCAGAAATTTTTGTTTGGTTCTTTTCACACACACACACACACACACACACACACACACATACACACACACAGACACACACACACCCCACTTCCTGTTCATTCTGTTAATCTGGGGTACCCTGACTAATGCAGATTTTGTTATCAGCAGTGGTTCTAAAAGAAACATAATTTTAAGTCTGACATTCTGAACTGGTTCTGGAATATGCTTTCTAATCTTTTTTATTCAAAGGAAGTATTGATTCAGTGTTGTATAGTAAATATTACAGTGATAGTCACTGGTATGATGTGACAATGTCACTGCTGAATACTCGTAATCACACTCATAAGGGGAGCAAGGATCTAAGTCACCATATGTATATGACACTTGAAACATTTTTTAAAATTATTTTTTATTACTAAAATTGTCTGGTTTCTTTTAGTCCCTGAACAAACTAAGAGAAGAAGATGTGCTTGAAGATTCCATCCCCAACTCAAGTGCAATTCTGACATCTGATACAAGAGGGTCTTTCCCTGTCTGCAAAACCACCTAATTTCCTGTATCCACACAACTGAGATTATTGCAAAACAAAGTGGACTTCCATCCTGAGTGGTTGGATGACAATGAAAATTGAATTCCCAACCTCACAGCGCCAGTCATTAAAGTGGGTGCAACGATCGTGAAGAGTGGGGTATAGTATGTTGGCCTGGGAATGTGCAGAAAGACCCGGATGTACTTGAGGACATTAGGTTTCTAAATTCTGAGGAGTAATCTTTGCCAGTAGAATCAGCCTCTCCACCTCAACTGAGGAAATTAAACTGCATTTCCCAGGGAATATTGCGATGGCCTTCCTGGAAGCCTTTGTCCTGAGGACTCACTTTCACTCTCACTCTTTACTTTGGTTCTATAACTAGAGTCAAGGCCCAAAAAATTCCCTAAAAATGAAGTATAGGATGGGATCATGAGATGTTAGAGCACTAAGAGCAAATGAGCTACTCAATTTTTCTAATTCATATACACAGAAACTTGGAGAATAAATGTGGAAATAGATAGGCTGTGGGATAATATCGAAGGAGCACGAAGTGGATTGAGCAGAACTTATGGACAAGAGTTCACTAAGCAGAAATTCTGAAATTAATGTTGCAGCTAGGGGAGTAGAAAGGACTTGTATTTTGTTTCTTTGGTTGACTGGAATACGAAGTAAAATATTCTCTGTTATGAATGAATTCCAAATGCTAGGTCTGCCTTGGTTTACTGTACAATAAGGATTCAAAGCTTTAGGGAGATTGGAATCCTAGATGACTTTTTTTATTAAGACCTACTCACTCACCCTGGTAGGTTCAGAGGACACACCTTTTGCTACCTGTGTTAGAAATAAGTTTGTGAAGAGACTTCCAGCATCCCAGTGATCAATCTTTTCTGTAGGATAGAACTTGCAATAATGTAAACTGTCGCCACTGAACTAGGAAACCTGAATGCAAGGGGGATAATTGGATCTTCGGATGACAGGGTCCAAGTGATAGCACTCGATGGCCAAAAAACAAGTCATGCCCAGGTACCATTAATGACAGGAGTCAAAAGAAGGATCAGGTTATTATGAATTGTAACATCTTTAGGCATTGGCAGGAAAATCATTCTGTTCCCATAAATGAAATAGATAGGAAGCCTATTAACTTCTTATTTGATCTCTATAATCAGGAAAGTTCTAGGTCAAGTGAATAAAAACCTAACCCAAATCATACAGTAGTCATTGCTCCTCTTTCAATTCCCTGACTGCAGCAAGTTAAGAGATTCAGAACCCCTTGAATAAAGAGATGGCAGGATCCCTTAAGGAAGGATCACACTTCCAAAGAGTTCATCCCATTAATCTTTCTCTCGTTTTTCTCCAAAAGAACCTAAAGTCTTTCACAGATTGTACACTGAGGAGAAGGAAATAATGAATTCAATTGGTGATTGTTATACGCTGGCTCTGAACCAACACTAATTTCAGGAGACCTAAAATGTCACTAATTAGCATAGGAGCTTATGATTGTAAGGGAAAAATGGGTTTTAACTCGAGTCTATCTCACAGTGGTGTCAGTGGATCCCAAAACTATACCGTGGTTATTTTCCCAGTTGCAGAATGTATAACAGAAATAGGTATATTCAGTACTGGTATAATCCTCAAAAGGATTCTCTGAACTGTAGAGTAAAAGCTAGAGAAAGCCAACAGTATAGATTCTACCTAGAAAAAAATATTAAGCCAAAAACAATACTGAACTCCTAGAGGAATGGAAGAGATTAGCAGCACCACCAAGGACTTGACACATGCAGTGGTAGCGATTCTCACCACATTCCCATTAAACTTTCCTTTTTGGCCTGTGAAGAAGACAGATGGGTCTTGGAGAATGACAATGGATTATCATAAACTCAAACAGGTGGTGACTCCAATTGTAGCTGCTGTACCAGATGTGGTTTCATTGCTTGAACAAATTAGTGCCTCCCCTGGTACCTGGTATGAAGCTATTTATATAGCAAATTCATTTTTTTCTGTATCTGAGAGTAAATAACTCCATTAGCAGTTTGCCTCTGGCTGTCAAGGCCAGCAATACAAGTTCTCTGTTATCCTTCAGGATATATCAACTCTCCATGCCTATGTCATAATTAAGTTCGCAAGAAACTTGACTGCCTTTTCCTTCATTAGATATAGCACTGGTCCATTACACTGATAAAATTGTGTTGTTTAGATCTAGTCAGCTAGAAGTAGCAACTGCTTTAGACTTATTGGCAAAATATTTACTTATCATGGGGGTGCATTATATATCAGAAAAAATTTAAGGGCTTTCAATTGAAATGAAATTTCCAGTTGCCTAATCATGTGAAGCATGTTGAGATATTCCTGCTAATGTGAAAGATAAATTCTCATGTGTGGTCTCTCCTACAACTAAAAAGAAGGTGCAATTCCTAGTGGGCCTGTTTGAATTTTGGAGACAACATAGTCCTCACTTTTGGTTATTTTGGCCTATTTATCCAGTGACCCCAAAAATCTGATCATTTAGAGTAGGACCCAGAACAAATGAAGGCTCTGCAATGTGTCCAGGCTACCACATAATTCATTCTGCCATTTGAACCATAGGATTCAGCAGATGCAATGGTGGTCAAATTGTCAGTGGCAGATCGGGATGCTGTTTGTCAATTCCCTATTGGTGAATTGCAGCACAAAACCTTAATAATTTAGAACAAAATCCTACCTCTTTCCATGAGTACCTATTCTCTTGTTGAGAAACAGACTATGGCTTGCTACTGAGCTTTAGTAAGGCTAAATCCCTACCATTGGACACTAACTTATCATGTGCCATGTGCAAGCATGAACATTGCACTATTTGACTCAGGAACCCATTTAATTGTTACATACACCACTTCTCTATAATCAATGAAAGTTGCACGTAGCGATCAGGCCTAAGGCAGGCCCTAAAGACACAAATAAGTTACTTGAAGATGTGGCTGAAATACTCAGGAGCGCCACTCTTGGTAAATTATCATCTTTCTCCCAGACTGTACCCATGACCTCATGGGGAGCTTCCTATGATCAGGTGGCAGAAGAAGTAAAGACTTGGACCTGGTTTATAGGCAATTCTCCATGATATACAGATATCTCCTGAAATTGAACAGTTATAGCATTGCAGCCTTTTCTAAACCATCACTGAAGGAGAGTGGTGAAGCTCAGCCCTCCCAGTCACCAGACTTAAAACAGTACATCTGCTGTTTAATTTTGCTTAGAATTAGAAATCACCAGACATGAAATAATTTATAGATTTGTGAGCTATAGTCAATGACTCAGTTAGGCACTGAGAAAGGATGTGATTAGAAAATAGATCACAACGATATCTGGGGAAGAGTTTTATGGCTAGATCTTTCTGTACAAAGGAAAAAAATGAAGTTATCTATGTTGTATGTAAATGTTCCCAGAATGGGTTACATCAGCAAAGAAATATTGTAATAATCAATAGGAGGATCCATTCAGCCTCTTACCCCAGCCATCCCTGTTACCTCCTATGGGCTCAAGAAAAAAGTGGTGATGGAGCAGGGATTAAGGCTCTGTGTGGCATCAACAATATGGATTTCTACTCACCAAGGTCGAATTGGATACAAGTGCTTGCTGAGGGCCCAGACTATCAGCAACAGAGATCAACAGTGAGAAGCTGCTTTCCTGAGTTGATTAGCTAGCTACCCTGTGGCAGGTCGATTACACTTGACCACTACCATCTTGGAAGAGTCAGCATTCTGTTTTTACTGGAAGAGGCACTCAAAGTGGATTTAGATTTGTCCTTCACACCGTTTAATGTTTCTGCCCAAACTACCATCTGTGGACTTAAAGAATACCTTATCTACCATGAAGTTTTCCCATTCCTTGTTGCATTGATTCTGACTGTGTATATCAGTTCATAGCAAATAAAATTTAGTAATAGGCACAAGCTCATTAAATTCACTGATTTATCATGTTCTTCATCAGCCTGACACAGCTGGTTATCATGCCAACTAGGCAGCAATACTCTGTAGAGTATGGGCAACCTCCAAGAGGCTGTGTGTGCTCTGTGTCAGCTTCAATACATGGCACTATTTTCCCCACAGTCAGGAATCAGTACTGAGCAAGGATTCGCAGGTTTTGAATTACAGGTTGGAAATGGGAGTGGCAATATTATTATTAATATATAATATTATTATTAATAATATTATTGTATACCACCCTGTGACCCATTGGCAAAAATGTTGCATCCTGTCCCTGTAACTTGTGTGCTGGCTGAAGATCTTAATTTCAAAGGTAAGAATGCCTGCACCAGTGCAAAATAGTGATTCCATCCAAACAGAAGACGGTCCCCAGACATTTAGGGGACCTTCATGCCTCTGAATAAAAATGCAAAGAAGAGACTTACTGCCTGGGGTGATGAATCTGGACTACCAAGGGGAACCTGGACTATTATTCTGCAACAGAAGAAAGTATATGTAGAATACAGGGGATCCTTTAGGGCATCTCTTATTTTGCCTTGACTCTCTTGAACCTTAGAGAAAATCATAAAAGTCTTTTCATAAAGGTCATATCTGGCTCACCAATCACAAGAGAAAATGGAAGTTTTAGGTAACTGTAGTGTTTGACCTAGGGAGTTCAACATTTTTTTTTTTTTTTTTGTCATTCCTTAAAAATTTTTCTGATTTTGTCTTCATGGTACTATCTAATCCTTGTCTTTTACCTCCTAATAATGATATCAAAACCTTCAGCTGCTTTATAATTAAAATTCATGGTTCCCTTCCCTCTGTAATTTTTTCTACAGCCTATTACCCACTTGTGTGATTTTTCCAGCCATGTGTACACAAGATACACTTCAATGAATTCTAGATCAATGCATCAAGTTATCTATAATACACTTCACCTGGTTACGTTCAACTAATTAAGAAATACAATGTCTGACACTGATTTTTTTCATCTTCTCATCCCAAATCTTTACAAGATAATAATAAAGGCAGATATTTGTGTCACATTTTACTTGCCTTTTTCTTTTGCATCCTACATGCAATTAACCACTGATTTCTGAAGATGTTGCCTTAACAAGATTCCTCTAATCTGTCTCATCCTTTATATGTCCATCTTGAATGGAAATTGACATTTTTTATTTTCTCCAATTTCTCAGATCTTCAATCCTAATATTTCTTCCTTGATCTCTATGCAAGCTCACTGTGCTCTTCCCCTTCTTACAAATGTCCTGTTTCTATCCTAGTTTCTCTCTCTTCAATTCATCTTTTCTTTATTAATTTATTTTTTATTTTTATTGGTGGATTATCATTATACATCATAGGGGGATTTATTATGCCATATTTGTACATGTGTACAACATAATATGATAATCACATTCCCCAGTATTTTCCCTTTCTGTCCTCACCACCCACCCCCTTGACCACTTGCTTTACTATAATAATCTCACTTCTATTATTGTTATTTGAATTAGTGTATTATAACTATTATAATAGTTATAATATACTAATAAAATAAAAGTAAAATTCATTGTGGTATAATCATACAAGGACATAGAATAATTTGTTATATCTTGTTCTGTCTATTAGTCTTCCTTCTACTTTTGTGAATTTACCTTTCTATTCTTCTTCTCTTTTTCTCTGTCTCTTTCCCTATGTCTCTCTCTCTCTCTCTCTCTGGCTTCCACATGAGAAAACATTTGACCCTTGACTTTATGAATCTAGCTTATGTCACTTAGCATGATGTTCTCTAGTTCTATCCATTTACCAGCAAATGATAAAACTTCTTTATTTTATTCTTCATGGCTGAACAAAACTCCCTTGTGCATATGTACCACATTTTCTTTATTCATTCATCTGCTGACAAGCATCTAGCCTAGTTCTTAACTTAGCTATTGTGAATTGCTCTGCTATAAATTTTGGAATTCATATTTCCCTATAGTATGCTGATTTTATTTCTTCTGGATAAATATCAAACAGTGAGATAGCTAGATTGTACAGCAGGTCAATTTCTAATCTGTTGAGAAATCTCTGTACTCTTTTCCAAATTGATTGTAATAATTTGAAGTCCCACCAGATATGTATACATACAACGTTTTCCCCACATCCTTACCAGCAGATCTTATTATCTGTATAATACCCATCAAAATACCAATGACATTCTTTACAGGTCTAGGAACAAAAACTATAGTCCTAAACTTCATAGGGAAGAATAAAGGACAGAATAGCCAAAGCAACACAGAGCAAGAGTGATGCTGGTGGCATCATATTATCCAATCTCAAATAATGCTACAGAATTATAGTAACAAAACAGCATGGCCTTGATGTCAGTGGGATAGAACAGAAGACACAGAGACAAATCCTCTTAGATACAGTCATCTGATTTTCAACAAAGTTTCCAAAAACTTACAACGGAAAACATTTAGCATTTTTAACAAATGCTGCTGGTAAAACCATTTCTTCATATGTAGAAGAAGGAAACTAGAATTCTTTCAGTCACCCTGCACAAAAAGCAATTCAAACTGGATCAAAGACCTAGGAATTAGACCCAAAACGCTACAAATATGAGAAGAAATCATAGGATCAACACTATAACTTATTGGCAGAGACACAAGCTACCTTACAAAGGCTCAAGAAATAAAACAAAGAATCAATAAGTGGGATGATGTGAAATTAAAAAGCTTCTGCACGGCAATAGAGTCAATTCACAATGTGAAGACAAAGGCTACAGAATGGGAGAAAATCTTTACCAGCTACTCCACTGGCAGGGGATTAATATACAGAATTTACAAAAACCCTAAACAAATAGCCCAATTAATAAAAGGACAGATGATCTAAACAGACATTTCTCCAAAGAAAAAATACAGATAGTCAACAAATACACATGAAAAATATTCAGCAAACTCACCAATCAGGAAAATACAAATCAAAACCACATTGAAACTTTATCTCAGTGTTTTCAAAAACTTTCCTCCACACAGCCTCTTATGGAAATGTCAAACCACTTTTCCAGAATCATCTCAGGTGACTCCTCATCTATGAAAACTTTCTTGAATTCCTACATTTCTTGATACAGTTGCAGATCATCCTATGTCTCCCCAGTCCCAAAGTATGTCTCTGTTATAGTACTTTTGCAGAATATTGAAGTTATTGTTGACCTTTGGGAGCTACAGAAAATAATGTGTCCTGATATTTTCTGGTGCAATGGAGCAAAATGGAGACTACCTGACCTTAAATTTTAGCTTCAGTATTTACTGGGTCTTGGAGCATGGGGAAGTTACTTAAGCTTTCTGTGCCTCAGTTTTCTCATATATATTATTCCTCATAATACTGTTATGAAGATGACATAAATTTATGTTTGTAAAGCTATTAGACAGTGCCCAAAGGAATCACTCAATAAAGTTTACTTATTATATTATAACCAAGGGACCTGTATATTTATATTTAATCCCAAAGGTTTAATACTGTCTCAAGTTTTAATGCATTCTGAATGTAAAATATATTCAATAAATACAGGCCCACAGAAACTAGGGACTATATGTTTCTTTTTCATTTTTTTTTTTTTGTCCTTTTAAACAATTTAGATTTAAGAGTTGCTGCTAACTATAACTTGTCTGAAATGATGACTCAGTATTCAGGATTACTCTGAGGATAAAGTGTCAGTATTGTCTTGATATATGGCTTTGAGATTCTAACAAAACTTGGAACTACACAAATGTAGGCATGCAATTATCTGCATTTAAGTAAGCATCCAAATTATTATTCATTTATACATGTGTATGTATACATGCATGTCCAGGTATTTTAGTAAATCCAAAGCATGCAGTTGAAGAAAGAATTGGCCTTCAACTTCAGGTACTTTTTGTGATTTTTTTTTTTTGCATAAACAGTAAGGAAGCATTTATTCTAAGCAATATTCATTTTTTCAAAAGGACATCAATACTAACAAATGCTTCTTTGAATACAATGTTTACAAGGTTAATGTTCACTCAGCCACATAATGTTCTTTCTATATATTTCTACATAGGAACAGTCTTTCATATTTTGACACATGGAAATCAATTTTCTCTAAATGAACAGAGTCTCCAATAATAGGAATCATGCTTTCTTTCTAAAAAGAAAAAGAAAGTTAAATTGGAGGCTCAATAATAGTTGTCAGTAGACCATTGTGGTTGGTAATTTTGCATTTACCTTTTTCCTTAGTCCTGAATTCTGTATAGTTAGTAATAATTTACATTTCTGAGAGCTTCTCAAAGCCCTTCTAGAATGAGTAGGAATATGAATACATTTATATATTGTTTACACACATATATAAAATATGGTGAATTGGCCTCCATGCTATCATAATTTTATTCCCAAATCTAGAAGCATCAACACAGAGTTAATTAAACTTTAATTAGTTTCCTTGCAGAAAGGAAATCTTGGCAACTGACATTTCATTTACATTAGAAACATAAGTTGCTGAAGAACAAGGGGTTTTAATTATACATTACCAATGTACAGTCATGTACCTGTAGAAATAACACTCTATAAATGTAATAATAGGTTAGATGTTAGACCTACTCCTCTTAATACAATCTACAAATGTTAACTTTTCTTCTAAATGAATGGAATAAATTCCACACCGTATAAATGGTTACAATGGTGGAATTCCAGAATGCAAAATAACAACTTTTATACTTAACCTCACAGATGCTTTTTTGACTTAAGTTCATTGGGAGATGAAACAGTACTCTATCTTGAATAAAATTAGAATGTCATTAATTTGTTAACAAACTGTAAACTTTATCACCTCCGATTCTTGCAACTAATGTCTATGAATCTGACTTAATTAAAAAGAGAGTACCTTTTTATAGGCATTTCCCAGGAAGTTCAGTGTGATGTATACCATCTATCATAAGCAGAGCTGAGAAAACTGAAATCTTTTAAAGAGTTTAGAGGTATACCTTACTTTCATTTGTGTTGGATTTCAAAACTCCATCTTTATATTATGTTTAATAAAAAGAAGCAAGTGCACCAGAAATATGGAAAAATTATCTAACTTTATACATGTCTTAATGGTTTTTACATCATGTGATCCTATTACAGAATCATATAAGCAGAGGATTTGAGCCATTATCTCAGAAATGCCTGTACTTTGCATCATCTTCCTCAAAACTTCCAAAGACCCTTTTCGTGCCTGTGATAGCTGTTATCTGAGGACATCCTGTTCTGAATTGGAACTCTTTGGGCCTTCATATCTTTCTAACAATTTGGGCTTACCATGACCTTCTACTCAACCTGTGGGTTCGACTCCAGATGTTGAATTAAGAGGGCCATCCCAGGGCTACAAAACTGACTTGGAATCCTAGTAGGCAGCTAATAAGGACAGAGCTTGACACTTATGTCACTGTGTTTTTTGGTACTATTGTTATTTTTAGAGATTATTTGAAAATGGACACCCAGAATGGAACGCACATGGCAAGTGGGGAACTCAGCTTTTACACATAGATAAGTGCCTGGTAAAAAACAAACAGACAAACAAACAACAAAAACCAAAGAGAACTTGTTTGGGGCCCCATATAGCTGTGTGGTAATCCTGAGTCTATGTTCATCTTCAGCGGTTTCTATTGGAACTTACTCTTCACTGTATTATTCAGTAAATTTTGAATGCATTTCCAAAAGACAAATTTTAAACAAAGTACTATAAAGAATTAAATCCATGAACACATACGCTTCCTTCACCATAATATTGGAATCACAAGTCCCATCATACTTCTCTTTAGCTTAAATTTTCAGAAAGCTCACGAAATTTAACGTTCAGGAGATGTGACCTTCCATAACCATGTCCAAATATTCTTCCTGCATAATTTTCCATTTCTGTCTTTGCATTTATTTTACTTATGTTAAACTGTTCTCAAGAGAGTTAATCTGTCTTTATTAAAGCTTATGTCAAAAGCATTTAGAAAATTTAAAAGAAAACTTCAGAATCACAAGAAAATAAAATATTAATTTTCCTGAAAAAATGACTCTTTGGTAATGTTCTATCTCTCCTTGACATGACTGAAAATTTTAATAGTAAAAGGAAAACAAACAGCAAAACACGTGTGTTTAAACTATTGTCACTGACTTTAAAAAAAAATCTGTAAGGTTGTAATATGATTTAAAAATCGTATGCTAGTTTCAATATTAATTTGTGCACATTTGTGTTCCAATATTTCTTCCTGTGATCTTAAATAGCTTTAAAATAACTTGCAAAATATACCAAAGAGAAGTCATTTATAAAGTATCAGCAGGTCAAGACAGTTTTTTAGAACTATAATAGTGATGGTGTTTCAAGTTTTAAAGAAAAAGGGAAAGAATTCATCCTGCTCATTCAGGAACATCAATATTGATTTAAAATCCTATGCCTGGAGATTTTTCTTTCTGTCTGACTGGTGAACAATCCCAGATCGGCTGTAAACCACAATGTGCTTACACTTTCCATGACGTCTACATAGTTTAACTTCATGTCTTCAACAAAGAATGACAAAGAGGGAAGCAAAATAAATAAATATATATATATATATATTGATATGTGTGTATATTATTTTCATTAAAATAAGCAGGGAGAATTGAAGTAAAAAGGATTAAATGATATTCTAAAGCTTACCCAGATCATTGAGTCAGGAAGAGAAACCAGGTCTCTTGAATTGTAATTCCAGTGGTCTAGTCACTGGTTTGTTCAACTCCTGTGCAAAACATCGATACACAACACACAATTCATATTCCCCCTTCCTATCAAGTGGTTGTCAAAAGAAACACGCCATTACCTTTCCCACATATTGAGGCTCGGAGCCCATGTATTCTTCCAGCACAAAAAATTGATTCCATACCCAGCCACGTTTAACTCGTTGGGAATGTGATTGTCGCCCTGGCAGATGGATAACATTTTCTCTTGGTTCTGTGCCTAAAGTCTGTTGTGGCTGTGGTTGAAGTGGTGTTAGGAGACCTCCATCAAACAGGATCCAGAGAAGCAGGGATAAACAGTTCCTTGTAAGCATTGGCAAAGGCTTTCCTGCAGCAGAGTAATAAAAACTCCAGTGCTTAAAATAGACTTCTGGAATCCAGCTTTGAGGTGTCTGTGGTCTTCACCACTTAGCTTTCTGTTTTATTGCAGAAATGATAATCCAGGCATTAATCCTTTTGAGGCTTCTGCTTTATTATATTCCATCTAAAGGGACCTATCAAACAGAACAACAAAGATACATTAAATTAATAAGACTTCCTAATGATATTCATCAAAACTATCATTGCATCTACCAACATTTAAAAAAACAAAAAGAAAAAACTTAAAAGTACTATCTTGGGAAATATAAAGTGCTATTCAACCTGTTGTAACTTTAATAAATTACGTAAGTTTTTTTTCAGACTTGAAAAGTCATCAGTTAAAATAAAACAAGATGAATTATTTCAAACAATAATATATTAAAATTTAATCATCATTTTAAAGAAAGAACATGGATAACTGTATAAAAGTGAAGGATTAGAATAGGATTTTGCAATTTGAGTACTATTGACATTTGTGGGTGAATCATTCTTTGTTTCTTGGAGCTTCTTTGTATAATTTAAAAGTTTTATCAGCAACTCTTTACTCAAAAGATGACAATATATCTTATCTGATTCCCAGTTATGACAACCAAAGTACCTGCAAATAATGAAAAATATTTCCTGAAAGAAGAAAAATAGGTCCAGATTGAGAACCAAAGATTTTAAGAAAGGAAAAAAAAAAAAAAACATTATTCTTTTAAAGCATAAAGATTCCTGAAGTTAGAGAATTGAAAGAAAAGATAAATATAAAATGTAAAAGTAAATAAAATGATGTTACTAAAGTGCAAATGATTGCTAAAGTTCATATTGTTATAAGACTTACTAAACTGTAAGTAAAAAACATGTTTCGCTAGACTCAGTGTACTAGAAACATTGAATGTGTGGGAATAATTTTGTAAATAGGGTGCAGTGAAGAGAAAATGTGGATCCCTATCAGAGGTCAATACTTATTCTGTATTTAGGTAAAATGAGTTTTGAACTTTTCTTTATAATAAGCATTTTTGACATTTACCTAGTACTAAGTGACTAGAGATAGTGTTAGTTTAAAGAAAATAGACACAGTCCTTTCCTCTTTAAAATCAGAAACAGAAAACAAGAAGTCAAATAAGTAAGGACAAATTATGCCAATACTATGAAAAAAGAAAACCAAATATCCTGAGGATTAAACTTAGGTGAATAAAATCCTTCCCTGGGTGACAATTTCACTGAGAGCTACAGGAATAGGAACATTCCTATGTTTTATGAGCAGGGACGTGGAAAATGTGGTACTAGCCAAGGGAGGATTTATGGCAGTAGGGGCACAGTGCCCAGAACCTATGAGGTTTTCAAGGGCCAAAAATGTTGGAAACCAGAAAATATATTTAATGCTTCCAAAACAAAAGAACTTAAACCAAAGTCAATAATGAATTAATTAAATGTCTATAAAGCATGGATTTTTTTTTGTCAACCAATTGGTTTCAATTAAGGCCAATGCTTATTCAATCATGTATCATATAATAAAACTGTATAAATTGTTCTTCACAAATATTCTGATTTCAACATAAAATGTGGGAAAAATTCACAACATTTGAGATAAGATGTGCAATGGGAAGTATCCAAAAGTTATGCTCTGAGAGTATTCTCTAAGGACTCTCCTAGAAGGAAAAGTACAAAAGGGTATGATATTTCCTCTAGTACCCAAAGCAGTATGACTAGTTGGTACTGACAAAAACACAAATATTATATACTTTATTACATCTTATAATTGTGGTAAAATAATGTTCAGATAATGTTAACTTATACCTTCATTGTCCAATATAGTAGCCACCAGTTATACCTTGCTCTTCAGCAGAAATTTAGCAATAAGTGATTAAAATGTGCTCTACTTTTAAATTATACACTGAATTTCAACTTAAAAAAAATAATGTAAAATATCTCACTATAAAGTTATGTATTTGTTACTTGTTAGCATAACATTTTAGATCAGAATAAATAACTAAATATAAACTAAAATTAATTTCACCTATTTACGTTAGCTTTTTTACTGTATGAAATAGAAAATTAAACCTATGTAGGCAACTCACATTTATGCCTTGCATTATTTTCTGTTAGATAGCATTAGTTTGCATATTAGAGTTTACAATCATAAACAGTGACTGAATATTACTTTTAACCTTCAAAGTCAAATAGCTAATGTGAAATATGTCTGTGGCAATAATATATTAGTAGGTTAAAGAACAGTTGAGAGTATTTTGAATGAGCATAGTAGGTATATTTTCCTCATCTGTTTTCAAGTTTAAATTGCTAATATTAATTTCCAAATGCATTATTGTCTTGAACTTTTTGCTTGTTCTGTTTCTTCCCACACCCAACTCAATCCTACCCCCATCACATACAGGTTAAGTGGGGAGAAAAACATGAGGAAGAATGCTCCAACTCTAACTTCTCCTACTATATGTAATTAGGTCGTACTTCTGCCTTCCTACTCCCATGAAATTTTTCTCCTTCACTTTTGTTGAGATGTAAGTTATTGAAACTCAGATTTTAGAAAGCATTCACTTCTAAGGTTAATACTCTAAACAAATGTTTTCTGTTGTATGTCAGAGAAATTTTATGTTGAACATTGAGTTCTATTCACCCCTATTACCATTAGATATTAAGAGTGTTTAAAAGCTGAGTTTCAATCCCCTGTGGAGTAATAAATGAGAATTTCTAATCTACCTATCCTATTCCCCTTCTCTGTAGTACTAGAACATGGTCTGCAACATGAAATAATTAGTTCACAAATGATTGGCAAGTAGTAAATAGTGTAAATATAACATTAAAAGCATGCTATTTAATGTTAGTTCCCCAACACAGTCAAGACTTGCACCACCAAAAACAGCAACTAAATGCAAAAGATGGGAATAAAGCTGAAGTTAACTGGAGCCACAGGGAAAATCAGTGTGGAACATGATGCCCATTTTACCCCAGCCCACATTCTGTTCATTCTTTTTACTGTCATTGGACACACATTTCATGATAATATGCTTTGTTTCTTCCACATTTTTACGTACGTCTCTTTTTCTTTCACTAAGTAGTTTGAATATTACTTATATCCATGGTATTAAATCGTCATCTTTTCTCTTTCCTTAGTATGTTTCTATTGTTCCATGTTTCTTCAGACCAAATGTTTGATACTAATACAAATATAAGTATTATATATTTCACTATGTCTTTTAATTATGGAAAAAAATGTTCATAAAATTTGAACTTAGACCTACATTTTCCAATATGGTTGCCACCAGCTATACAAGATAATTTAAGGGGTGTTTAATTATTAGTAGTTTATTTTTGTTATTATCCTCATTAAGATAATGATTGTGAATGGTGATTTCATAGGTTTTAGGACACATCTATTTCCATGAATTCTACAATTTTAATATAAATTTTTAGGATACAGAATTAATTATAAAATTCCATATCACATTCTAGTACATGTGATATTTGAGAATTTATCAGGGCCTGCATAATATACCTCTGCCTGCTTCACTCTTGGCAATTTCCCCCTCTCTTTAGTTCATATACTTCAGATTATGTAAAATACTAATAGAAATCATTTTTATTAAACATATGTTCATGCACTCTTTCTGGGTAGAATGATGGGTAAAGAGGGACTGGAGAGTAGTGGAGGTGTTTCTTCTGCATTGGAGGTCATCTGTTCTGTCTTCAGTATCTACAGCATTTCCCTGGTATGTGTGGTAGGTACTAAATACTTTACCCCCTGTTTCAGTGGATTATTCATAGGATGACAGTAGTTAATTTTATTGAACACTTACTCCTTTAAAATATTCACTCGCATCTCACATGGGCAAAGGAAAGTGTTCCTATTGGAGGAGTGGGCTGGCTACGAAATGAAAGCTTGAAAATTATTTATCAGAAATAAAGACAAAAGGCAAGAATAGCTTAGGAGCAGGGGCATGACTGGTTGAGCTGTCCAGAAGGGTCTGGCTCTAACAAAGGAAGGAGCTTATGATTGCTTTATTTATACTGGTACACATCAAGAGGGACTGGTAGAAGCTTCTTCAAGAAAAAGAAGATAGGAGTGGGGGTAAGCAGGTCATTTGGCTCTAGCGTGTCACTCACATCTCTGGTGCTTGTACTGGAACCTGAACAGTGTGCTAATGCAGGATACCTCTGACTCAGGAATTCTCAAACAGTGGCTATCCCACTGTGAGTTCCTGAGGTGATGCATTCCTGGTTAATGGCTTGAATTTCACGAGGTTCTCATAGCAGTCATGGATGGCTTCCTGCACTACATAGCATTTGTATATTCTCTATCTGTACAACAGCTCTTTGAAAAAGATGCAATTACAGTACACATTGTACTGAAGAAATGGATAAAGTTAGAAGTTAGAAGACTTTAGCATGGTTCACAAATTAGTACATTGTTGATGTTTGGAGACTAGGGGTCCCGCTGAGGGTGAGGACGTTGATGTCTACCCCAGTTCAGACATCAGAAACAGGGCTCTGAAGGCACAGATCTAATTTTACTTAGGATCGTACAAGACATATATAGGCACATTATCTAATCAGGTTAACACACTTGTTAAAGCATAACAGAATCAACTTATGGGTAAGCTATATGTCGAGATAATATAAGCAAACCAAGTATGCCTAAGTGATTCTTCCCAGCAACAAGTCTGAGACAAAGGACAGTGGGGATGGTAAGCTCCTGCACACAGTATGAAGCAAGGCTGCATGGGTGAGCTCACATCACAGCTTGCTGGTATTCTTGATAAGTGAGGCCTTCCCTTGGCTTGTAACTCAGCCTCAGCAACTGCAAAGACCTTCATTCCATGGCGAGTCTTTACCATTACCTCAGTTTCTCTGTCCAGACTGTTTGGCTTACTTAGACCATGGTGTCAGCGACTTCTGTCAGATAAGCTTGAAGAATGTTCCCTACAGTACATAGCAGGCAGGTTTGAATATGGAAGTCTGACCTAGAGCTCATACTTTTGTTTGATATGGTATGCCACTCCTCCATTAATGAATGCATGAACAGATAAAAATGTCAAGGGATTAAAATTATGCAAAATAAGAAATATTCACTGTAAGGTTCCAGATCCTTTTTTTTTTTTTTTCTGAAAAGAAGTAGGCATTTCAATATTAGCCTAAGTTTCCTCTACTCATTTACTTCTTCTGTAAAAGAGAAGATTGAAGCTATAAAGTTGATATAGTTCCTTTGAAGTGGGGGAATTGAAGACTCCTTCTTTCTATCCCAAGGAAGTGAGAAGGACACATAATTTTAGGCAGAGGCAGGAAAAATAATTCAGTATCTGAAAATAGTAGTGTGCTAACAGACTCAGATGGTAACTAGGAATTCTGAAAGTTTTCCAACAGTGCAACTAAAGCACCCAGGAAGTGCTGAACTAGTTCTGTGACCTGCACTAACTGCTGTACTAAGAAGGCAACTTGCTCCCAGTTACTGCAAGGCTTCTCAACAGTGACTCTGAACTACAGGTGTTGTCCAGGGTTAGACAGGTCAGTTGGCATCCTGTCTGACCCACTTGGCAACTCTGGATGTAAGAATAGTTCCAGGACTGTTTTCACTAATAATAATTAATTAATTAATTAATGAAAAGATGAGCCTGGAAACTAGACACATCTTAGGTATCGTAAAAAAATCATATACCTTATGCTAAGTAACTCTTCAGTAGCATTTGACTAGAAATAAACTCCTAATGTTCTTCTGCCTGTAGAAGATATAGATGACTCCATAAACATTTTTTTAAATTTCTTTGCTCAACTAGAACATGTGTAAGTACTTTTACTAAGTCATCATTATTTTGTGATCCTGGCATCCATTTCAAGTCTGTATAACTTTGCAACCTTTAATAAGCATGTGAACTGATATTTTCAGTCATGGTGGTACTCCCTGCTGATCCCAGCCTCTGGCCACAGCTGTCAACCAGAGAGCTTTTAAAGTGTTATATCACAACAAAAATAATGCAAGAAAATTGAAGGACCCTGGTTCTTAGCTGAACTGGAAACAACTCCTGTGGCATAAAACATCAGCTGAGTGACATGGAAAAACTATATTGAGCCGTCAGCCAGGGGCACTTGCTCCAGTACCAATGGTACTCTTAGAAATATAGGAAGAACAGACTTATTGTGGAGTGTCAGTGCCCTGTGGAAGCAGGAAAACCTCCAAGAAGACATCATCATTACAAAAGACATCGCCAGAGGGGTGTTTCATTCCACATACTTATTTCAGGTATAGTGTTTAAAAATTTGTACTTGTCTAATATCCCTAAACTTTCCTAGAGCCAAAGTAGTTTTCCAAAGACTTTCTAAAACTGACTTGGGCCTCAGGAGCCAAACATTTCTTTTAGCAAAAAGGAGAGTTTAAAAAAAATAATAATAATGATCATATATCCAAGCAGGGGATGCTGGTTGGTGACATACCTACTGACAGTGATGTTTCTCTATAAGTGTGCCTCCAGAACTGAGATATAGGGGCTGTGGTTTCCGAAGCTATTTATTTAATTTGTGTATGTTTGCTTTTAAGAGAAATCTTGATAAGGGGCCTATTTCATATGCATTACAATAAAAAGACTTGCTTTTCAGGGAGGACATATTAAGCTGACAGATGTGTTAATTATGGTTTACGTTCTAAGACTACTGCATATTGAAGAACTCATTAGTGGTGACTATGCTTGTGGTATATTTTAAGTTAATATTATATGGAATCTCAAGAACACTTTTCAAAGATTAAAGAAAAGAAGACTATTTATGGTTTCTCTGTCCATTCTTGTAATAAATGGTCTTCTAATTTGAAATAGTAATTGAAAGTGATCCCCTATTCAAATAAAATAAGGGGAGCAATATAACATATGGCACTCCCAAAGTATCAAAATATCAATAGTAAACTTTATATTTAACCTCATGCTATTCTTTATCTTAAAAATATAATTTTAAAATGTGATTTAACTATACCAATTACATTTTCTCAGTTCTCAATGTACTCAATTCATTATAATCTATAAACAATTACAGGTTATAGGCAAGTTAAATGGTGCAAGAATATAACTCATGAAAAAATTATCTGAAAATTTTAACAGGCATCATTATGCAAAGTTTGACTTGTGTTCAGAAATAAAAGTAGTTCTTGAAATGCTTTGGGGATCAGCAACATTCTCACCAGCGTTCTCTTGGTCCTGTTTAAACACATGCCAGAAGAAATTTCTACCCATTCTGTGGAGTAGCAAAACATTTCCTATGGCTCCTCTGTTTTCTGAACTGACCACTGGGAAATAGAGGTAGTTACTCTACCTTTGTTGCCTCTTATGAATGAAACAAAAATTAAGATGATTTTTGCTCTGTGGTCTTAGTTCATGAAGTCCATTATTCCCTGGATCTCCAACTTGTTCAGACCCTTCTTCTTACTTCATGATTATTTAGGAAGCCAACTACACCAACTAATTTCATCTGAAATGAAAACGTCTGCTACTAGTATCTCCTGTAATCCAAGAAAAATATATTGCAAGAAAAAAAGAAACTTAACTTGGATCATTCCCAGCACTTGACAACAGGGATGGAATCTCCTTTAATGAAGAGAGACACCTGAGCACACACTTACTTTTGTGGGGTGATTTTAACTGATGTTATGTTCTGAAAATAGAACTTTGTCTCTGCAGTCTTCTTCCCAAAGACTCAGAATCACAGCTAATCATGAGAAAGTCATTAGACGAATCTCAGTTGAGGGGCATTTGTAAAATAGCTAAACTAGGACTTCTTAAAACTGTGAATTTCATCAACAATGAGGAAAATCTGAGAGGTTGTCACAGTCAGGTAGAGCCTAAGGAGACCTCACAACTGAACTCCATTGTGAAGAGACCCTTTAATAGAGAAGAACTTAAAGTAAGGACTTCAGTCAGTAATAATGCGTCAGTAGTGGTTATTTATCTGTACAAAATATATTATAGGAATATCAGATGCTACTAATAAGGGAAACTGGATGCCAGATGTATGGGGACTCTGAACTATCTTTTCGATGTATTTATAAACCTAATTGTGTTGAAAAATAGTTTAAAAAAATAAAAATGATAATAACATATGAGATTTGGGAGTTAACAAATCTAATAGAATGACAAAGAAAATTTCCAGAAAAAAGATAGAAAAGCACTTTAGGAAGATAACTATGGTATAGTGAAGGGCCAAGAAGCATTAGTTCAGATTGGAGAATCCAAGAGTTCTAACATGAATGAGTGGAAATTAATGGATCAAAATGAAAATATTACACAGGGCTTTGAAAAGATGAAGTGGAAATGTACACTTTGTTTACAAATTTCTTGAGGAAGTAATGATTATACAGAGAAAGGTAAGTAAACTAAAACAGTCAATAATTTACTTTTTGGAAACAAAAAATATATATAAAATGAAACTCAGTTGTATCATTATATTGCATGATTTTATTCAAGGGAATACAATTTTGAAGCATCACGAGTTTGCATAATTTAAGATAAAAAACACTTATGCTAATATTTATGAGAATGACAACTTCAATGGGCAACTCAATCTTAAGAAATTGAAACCATTTTATCCTTTTTTTTTTTGGTAATGTGGATATTATGGCTAATGAAATGAGACATCTTCAAAATATTTCAAAATATTTGTTGATAAGTAGCTGAAAGTTCATCACTGAGGGACTTGATTAAAAACAATAACAAAAAATGGTACCATCTACATTCTGCCAAACACTTGAGGAAATATACAAGAGGTAGTAAAATAAGCAAGGGAAATAAAAACATAACTTCTACTAAGAGAATCCTTTCATAATGGATGGAAATCTCCAATACCTAGATAATTCCGGGGCTAAAAGCTACAGAATTTTCCTTTTCATTGTGACTGCACAATGCCTGGAAGAAATAAAACTATGGTCAAAAATAGACTTTTAAAATTGCATTCAGATTTTCTATGACCAGTGCTTCAGCAGGGATAGTTTGAAGAATGTTTATAGGAAGTCACACACTATGGTTTGATGGAGAATGCCTTAGAAAATAGCTCAAAATAAACTTGTATTAATTCTCAGTCATAGCACAGTGTGGAGATCATCAGAAGAACCTACAATTTCATTATATTTTTGAGTGTCCTTCCTGAATTCCCAATCTTAGGAAACTAATCAAGTCCGAAGGAAAATAGATAATGAGCACATTCTGAAAGCCAAATGCTATACTTCTGCATGCTTCTGGAATGGCAGAATAAGGCGTTCAGCAGATTTACAATCCAACCAAATGTCTAGGGAAATTATTTAATAACAATCATTTAAAGTCTGTAAAAATATCTTCAGTGTGTATGGCAAATGAAGAAACATTAATTTAAAGAAATCTAAATCCTGGAAGAAACATCTGAAATCTGTAGCACTGGGCCATAATCTGCTTTATCTGGGTTAAGAAAGGAGCCAAGAAAAAGGCTGTCCTTTCTCTGTATCCAGTTCTGGAGCTTTGCTTTCACCTGGAGTGACAGACCGCCAGCCTGGATTCTCATCATATTCCTCAACTTTTGTTGCAGAAGCACTATTTCTGAAGCATGTGTAACAGAAAGGACTAAATTTCAATTATTTCCAATCCCATGTGTAACATCAAAACATTACTCCAGACCCATCAGGTCAAGGGTGCTGGGACCTGATCTTGTCACTCTAGCTCTCGTATAGAGATTCCACATTTTTTAAGAGCAAACTGGGAAGACCAGAGGTTGTGACTGCTTCCATCCCCTACCCCAGTGCTTTCTCATACAGTGAGGATATTAGAATGGAAGAAGTGACTCATGATCCCTTTGCTAAGCTGATGCAGGCACCCTTCCTAGCAGGGAGGAAGCCCCAGAGCACAGAGGGCTCTACAGCTTTGTTGAAGAGGATACATATTGCTTGGAACAGAGTGCGAATCCTTGTCTAACTGTGCTGTTGAAAGTAATGAAGATCTAAGGAACAATTTTGAAGAAGTAGGTAGATGTATGATATAAGCAAAGGTATAACCAAGAAAGCCCTCCGTGGACTCACTTTCAACTCTGGGGATGGGAATGAATGCACACATACTGAAATTTTCTCACTAGCAATCACTAAGCAGATTTGAAAGCATCCTCTATGCTGCACCCAAAATGTGTAAATGCATTCTGCTGTCATGTACAACTAATTAAACAAATAAAAACTTTAAAAACTACACTCCACTGTCATATATATCTCCAAAAATAACAAATAAAAAGAGTTTAGAACATTTTTTCCCCAACTACAATGTATTGAAATTAGAAATCAGATATGGGATAAATTACAAGATGAGAAAAATGAAATGATGCCATCCTAAATAACTAATCTTTAAAAATTTAAATTAGAGCAAAATTATAAAATAATTTGAGATTAACAAAAACTAGAAAACATGAAACAGAAGCACAAGAGTAAAACTTACAGCTAATAATAACTTGTGTTAGCTATCCATTACTGACAAAATACTGACATACTCAAATTAAAAGGAAGAAAGATTGTTTGTTGTTTTTGTTGTTGTTGTTTGGCTCAATGTTTCAGAGGCTTCAGTTGATGTTCACTTCGCCCTGTTACTTTTGGTCTGTGACAAGATAGAAGTAGAAGGTGGAGATCATGTGGCAGAGCAAAGCTGCTCACCTTGTGGTGACCAATAAACAGAGAAAGAGAGGAATCGTCTGGGTTTTCAATATCCCTTTCCAGGGCAAGACTCCAGTGACCTATTTTTTCTAACTATCCCCTACCTCGGAGTATTTCTACCACCTCCCAAGAGCACCGTCAACTGGCAACCAAGCTTTCAAAACACATGAGATTTTGAGGGACACTTAAGATGTAAGCCATAACTTTCCATCCCGGGTTTTCCAAAGACTCATGTCCATCTTACATTGTAAAATGCATTCAGTTCACCTCCAAGAGTTCCCATACTCAGCAGTTATGGCATTGCTCAAAATCAAAATAGAATGTTCTTATAAAATGGAATCCAAAGTCTTAGCTGTGTGTCTGTGATAAAATCAAAAAGAAGTTACATACCTCCATGACACAATGGCAGAGGGTAAACATTCCCATTTACGAAGGGTGGGATAGGAAAATAACAAGAAGGAATTAAACTAAACCAGATTACAACCCAGCAGGGCAAACATTCAATGCTATAGATGCTCCTCATTCACCATCCAGGACACATGATGGCAGGAAATGAGATCCAAAGTACTTGAGCAACCCACTGGTATTGCCTTGCTGCCTGCATTCCCCAAGGCCTCCCTGTTATGCTAACTCTGATCCAGCAACACGTTGCCTTGGCTCCCAGACTTTCCCTTGAAATCTTGGTGGCAGCGCCTAGGTATGCATTCTGCATACCTGCAAAACCAGGAAAAAATGAAGATATAAAAGTATGTCACTGACAAAAGCAGTAATATAATCCACATGAATTATGGATGCAGCAACTTTGGGAGTGCTTGGATAACTGAACACAGGGAAATACATCCCAGGGAAATAATCCTCTAGGTGATTCAGTGAAAGCAGGGTGAACAAAAACAAGAGAGAAACAAAAAAGTTTGAGCCTGTAATGGGTGTGGTCTTGTTGATTCTTGAGAGACTCTCAAGACATTTTCTTTATCTCTTGTCCCAGTACATAGTACTTGGTTGTATTTTAATGATTTTAATCTCTTTAACAACTCTACCCTATGTGGCCACAACTTTAAACTCACTCATTCATTTTCTTGATCAAACTGCAAGTTTTTCACATCTTTATTCTCTGATTTTTGCTCCTAATCCCCACTGTAAAGTTGGCTAAAGTTACCAGTAATGTCCATTCTATAGCTTGAATGTTGTATTACTTTGAAATTTACTCCATCAGATAAACTGTTCCATTACCTTTAAACTTAGACTCATACAAAGCCTAAGGACATGGACAAAAATATAGACAAGATCTTTGCCAGAATGAAGCATATGTGACCTGTAGTTCTATTTGAAATAGAGACTTCATTTCCATTTGAAACTTCATCAGCATGGCCTTTATTTTTTAAATTCCTAATCAACATTCTGTTTTTGGAGTTCTCCCCAACACTAGAAACACCCATTAATCTCCACTTCTACCATTCTGGGATTTCTCTCCCTACTTCTACAAGTTTCCCCAAACTCCTGGATACCAATTCCAAATACTTCCATACCATCTTCACATAGAGTCATGGCAATGGCACAACTACTGGTACCAATTTTCTATGTTAATCCTATTTCTGTCACTGTGACAAACTTATGAAGAATAAACAACGTGGTCACTTGGCCTTGTTGCCTTGGACCTTGGCAATGCAAAACATCATGGCAGGGAGTGAATGGCAGAGGAAAGCAACTCAATTCATAGTGAACAAAAAGCAAAGAGAGGAGGAAGAGACTGAGGTCCCAATATCACTTTTAATGGCATGACCCCAATGATCTACTTCCTCTAACTAGGCCCCAGCTCCTAGTGTTCCCACTACCTTACAATACCAACATCAGCTGGAACAAAACATTCAACACAGTAGCTTTTGGGGGACATTTGAATCTTAAACCACGACAAATCTACATTGTTTAAAAAAAGACAAAAATGTCTCAAATCAATAATCTAAACTTTCACTTAGGAAACAAAGAACAAAATTGAAAAAGTAGATAAAATTAAATCAAAAACCAATAGAAAGAGAAATAATGAAAATAAGTAGAAATTAGTAATGAGAACAGAAGACATTAAAAAAATTAACAAGAAAACTGTATTTCTTTGAAACGAACTATAAAATTGACAGATTCACCTAAAAAAAAAAAAAAAAGACAAAAAGAATTAAGTAACTAAAATCAGTAGAGAAAGGGAGGGTCATCACTATTGACTTCACAACAATTTTTAAAAGTTTAAAATAAGTATCCTGAAAAACTGCATGCCAACAAATTAAACGGTTATGACAAAATCTGCATTTTCTAGAAAGAAAAATAATAATTACTTTTAGTCAAAGATAAAGAAAATTTTATCAGACCTGTTATACCTCCAAAGATAAAACTAAAAACCTCCACAAATTAAAAAAAAAAAAAAAAAGCTGGGTAACATGTGACATATTATTCCATGAGGTCATTATATTTCCATTAACAAAATCTAATATAAACAAGCATACACTCCCACAAACACAACTATGGACCAATATCCCTTCTGAATATAAATGTAGAAATCATCATCCAAGTGCTGGCATACTATATCCAGCAATATATAAATGAGAGTATATGTCATGATCAAGTGGCATTTATCTTATTTCTATAGCATTGCCTTGGTATCCAGTAATCATTCAGTGTAATATTAATGCCAACAGAATAAAGGAAAAACAAAACTAACACAGGATCAACTCAATGGTAACAGAATAATTATTTAACAATATCCAATATCTTTCATTGATGGAGGAAAAAAATTATTGAACAAAGTAGGAAGAAATGGAAGCACTTGTCATATAATTTTAAAAATCTAACAAATACAATTAACATCATGCTAATGGTGATATATATGTTTCCTTTCTGAAAAGAGGGAAAATACAGGTATGTACCCTCTCCCCATTATGATGTGGATTTTATTAGGACAACTTGTAAAGAAAAGGGGATAAAGTGTCTCATTACAAAAGAAGAAAAAAATTTATATTAATTTGAATATGACATACTCATCTGTATAGATTCTGAAATCAAACTTACATTTAAGGTCAACTTATTTTCTCTACAATAGAGAAGAATTAGTCTTTTGGAAAAATTGTTGTAGAAAAATGGGATATCCATGTAGAAAATATCAATTTGGTCCTCCAACTCCATCATAGGCATCCTATTATCAGGACGGAAAATCAATTTAAATTTAAGTGATAATTTGATTAGATTTAAATGAAAACAGGATAGGCAATATGTATTTTAGTAATCTTCTTAAATGGGCAATACATATTTTAATAATCTTCAAAAGCACAAGTGACAAATAGAAGATAATAAGACTTTTTGAAAATTGAATTAACAATTTCTTCATTTAAAAAGTACCAATAATGGAAGTGAAATAGAAACTACAGAATGAGAAAAAGTGATTCAAACTTTCACACGACTAGAGATTTGTATTTAAAATACACAAGAATATTTACTACTTTCTAGCAAAAGACAACACAATCAAGAAATCAGAGAAGTAAGGTCAATTTACATTTCCCCAAATAAGATATACAAAGGGCAATGAGAACATGAAAGAATAATAAAAATTATTAATCGTTAGTAAAGTGCAAATCAAAATTACACTGAGGACAGCTATAACAAAAAGATAAAAATAACAAGTGCTGAGGGGAAAATGGGTAAATCAGGACCATCATAAATTGCTGGTTGGCACATAAAATGGTATAGCCTCTTTGGATATCATTTTGGCAGTTCTTCAAAATACAGTTACCATAAGACCTAACAATTTAACCTGTAGGTGTATATAAGAAAACTAAAACACCATGCATATAAAAATACGAACATAGAAGTTCATAGCTGCATTATTCATATGAACCAAAAAGTAGAAACAAAATAAATAAGTCACAAGATGATTCAAGAAACAAAATCTGGCATATCCATATGTAAGTTTTCAAGTATTTGGGGCCTGATAAAGGAAACGTGTAATCAAAAGAAGTGGTAACACCTAAGTCTTACTGGTGGTGTTTGCTCAGGGTTCTCTTGCACATGGAGACCACCCGGAGGATTAAGGTAAGGGCTATTGTTCAGAAGGGAGGAGGGCAAGGGAACCCCAGGAAGGAGAAAGTACAGAGAAGTAGTTTACATATTTAGGAGTCTCTGTTCCAAAGAGCTCCAAAGGACTGCAGAAGTTTAGGTCTGATAACCAGAAGAATCTAACTTGCCCATTATTAGCAGTTATGACTTGCAGTTGTACAAAGTACATAAATCAGTTGTTCACTAAATGGATAAAAATGTACCTATTTGGGTCATCTTAGAAATAATTGTGTGCTTATTTCACTTAGCATGATATTCTCCGATTCCATTCATTTATCTGCAAATGCCATAATATTATTCTTCTTTATGACTGAATAATATTCCATTGTGTATATATACTACAGTTTCTTTATCCACTTATCTCTGAAGGGCATCTAGGTTGGTTCTACAATCTAGCTATTGTGAATTGAGCTGCTATAAACATTGATGTGGCTGTATTACTGCAGTATGCTCAGTGAAATAAGCCAATCCCAAAAAACCAAAGGTTGCATATTTTCCCTGATAAGTGGATGATGATATATAATGGGGTTTGGGGGGTGCAGGGTGAGAGAAGAAAGAAGGAACTTTAAATTACATAGAGGAAAATGAGTGGGCAGGGATATGAAAGATGGTGGAATGAGACAGACATCATTACCCTATGTACAGGTATGATTACAGGAACGGTATGACTCTACATCGGTCACAATCATAGAAATGAAAGATGTGCCCCATTTGTGTACAATTTATCAAATGAAGTCTGTAAAAATAATAATAATAATAATAATAATAATAATAATAATAACAAAAGAAATAATTGTGTGCAAATTTGAGCTTGATTCTGGTGGAATTTTGAGTCAATGAATTTCAGTCTGCAGCAAAAACATGAACAGACCAGGTAACAATATAGAGGATTCACACTTGGCTCATTTGTGTAACACCATGTAACAGGGTGTTATTTAAAAATGAAAAGAAATACAGTACATGCTACAGCATAGATGAAACTTTAAAATGCTGTGCTAGTGAAATAAATCAATCACAAAAGACCACAGTCCATACTGTATGGATTTCATTTTCATTTTGTATAAAATATTCAGACTCAGCAAATATACAAAGACAGAAGGTAAATTAGTGGTTGCCTGAGGCAGGTATTTGGAAAAAAGCTTGGGGAATAATTACTAATGGGTTTGGGATGCCTTTTATGGGCAGGGGTATGTTTCAATATTAGAGTGTGGATGGTTGTACCTATGAACATACTAATGAAACACTGCATTTCATACTTCAGTGGATGAATTATGTGGCATGGCAGCAATACCATGATAAAGTTGCTATAAACCTGTTTAGAGAAATAATGACTAAGTGGCACACTTCATACTCCAGAGTTTGGACTATCATTAAGGGACCCGGAGTTGTCTTTGCTGTGGAAAGTAAATTGCATAAAACAAAGTCTCAGTGTATTAGTCCATGTATTATTTTACACAATGTTAATCAGAGTCTTGCTCAGCACTACCTATGACTTATATTTGAGAGTGTCCCTAAAGGTTTACTTACCGTAGTGTCTCAAACTTCCTGTGACTACTGAGGCATCAAACAAATCATTTAAAGTTGAACAAAAGCTATCTGAGTAGGAGAGAACCCAATGTTTGCTTTATCTGGGCTGCAGAAGGAAATCAAGAGGCAAACTGTGAACAGATAATTTTCTTTAAACAAAGTAAGTACGTTTAGGTGAAAGAGAAGTCTGAATCTATGCCTTGGCTTATTTGTGAGACTAAGTCTTGAAAGCTCCTTTACAGATGGCATGCTACTCTTTACAGAGAACAGGAAAGCTTTGAAGAGTGAGGATATTTAATGGAGTGAGTTATTTTCTCCACTAGAACTCCAGAACAACTCACTCTAAGATGAAAATGAAGTTGACTGTAGCACAAATTGTATTTCCCAGAGAAATGTACATGGTAGAGAAAGTAATGAGAGACCAGGACCATCAGGACAGTGAAGAGTTCATGTGGTATACAGTAGGCAGTTATGTGCAGAGGAAGAGAAAGAGAGGAAGAGAATGTGGAACCAGATTTGGACTTTAATGTGTTTTAATGTGTTTTAATGGACATCAAGCCGCCTCAAAATGGTCAACTTCATATTAGTTGAACATAAACATAAACAACTGAAGTTACAAACCTGTCAATTTGGATTTTTAAAAATCATGAAAATACTTTAATTCTCAAAGAAAAATTTTGTATTTATTAATCAATCTTTAAAAAACCTTCAGACTGCTAAACCTAAAATACCTAAGAAGTGACCCTTGTGATTTTCTTTTTTTTTTTGAGGGGTAATGAGAGATGGGTTGAGAACTACAGGCAGATATTGAATTTTAACTTTCAAATGGAAAAGAGAAATATTGCTAAGAAGCAAATGTACTTGAATGTCTTAATTTCAGACAATACCGAGATCAAACAAGGTATTTTTCCTAAGAATTTACTTCATATTCTTTGAGTTTAATTCTTGACATGCCTCATTTCAAAGCTTCAAATATAAACCTCCAAAACTAATATATTATTCTCTATTACCAGTATAATATCACCATGAAGTCTTCTCTACCATATGGAATATACATATATAGATAGGTATATAGACATAACATATCTATAGATATCACTTAAATATATCCTTATGTATAAATACATACTTAAATATAGACAGAAATCCTTCTATCTTTAAATAACATTTTCTAATTATAAATAACTCTATTACACTCTTGAACATGTCCCTGTTCATCATTGTCCTTGGGGACATAAGTGCTTCCTTTTTTGGGGGGGTTGCTTTATGATTTCTGACCACATGAATGGATTTCAAGTTGTTATTGCAGAAGGCTGACTACAAAAGAAACATGTTAGGGTCCCCCAACCACATCCACCTGCCACCATGGGATTAGGAAAAAGAAAGGCCCTCCCTGGATGTCCTTAACAGGCTTGCACAGGTAGACACCTTTCAACATACAGTAGGGAGCTCTGATGTCACTTTTCAGAAAAAGGAACAGACCCTGAACTGCTACCCGTCATTAGAGGCTCTGAAGAAGTGTTCCCAGGGTGACTTGTTCATGCTCCTCACTCTCGTGAGTAATGAATACAGCATTTCAGCAGATGCCTGCTCTGACTTTCAACTCTCAGAGACAGCAGATGGGTGACAGAAGAAGAAAAACAAAAACCATACTTCCGTGACAGCTTCTAATCTTGGATCTTGATGTATCCTGTCTCATGGAACTTGATCTAAAAACCTTTCTCTCTTATTTATTTATTCATTATTATTATTCTTTTTCTTCTTTTGCTTTCTCTCTCTCAGGAGTTTCACTCTTAAAATAGGTAAAAAATATGTTCACACAGAACTCTAAGGGATGATGCGGATACCTTTCATTCCCACAGTTAACAGAGTGACAGAGGGGAAACAGGATCTTAATACCTGTGCAGCTTCTCTTCTTTACAGATATCCTCAAAGATAAATAAACTTCCCTCTGTCCGCTGGTGTAAACACATAGACGAATATTGATTTGGACAGATGCTGGGCTTTAATTTCATAAATCACTTTGTGTTCCTTCTCTATTGCCATGAGAATCCTTATTACTTTTTATGCAGCTAATCATTTATTGCTTTTTAAACAGCCAAAATTCCCCAAACTAGATTTTTTTTAAACAGATTAATACATCTCTTCAAGAAATCTATGTCATGGTATGCTTTCCAACTCACTCATTCTGAATCAAAGGTTTCCTATATGACAGACAGAAATAGCTCTTATATATCTAATTTGTTTCAGAAAGTTGCATTTTGTATTAATTCAAGTTGAAATTCTTTTGGAGTGAATTTTCTTTGCAAATGCAATAACAGGGATATTGAGGTATGTGTAATAGTGACGCTATGTACTTAAGGGAAGTCATGTCTTGTGTCAAGTTAGGTTTTAATAATAAAAATAAATTTGTCAAGATATTGCAGTTTGAATCACTATGGTTAGGAAGAAAAATCAATAATACATTTTTAAGGGTAGCATTCATTGAAACTAAATCCAGACACAGTTCTTGATAAGGTCACACATTAGGTGAACTCATAGTGGAATGGTATAAAAAAATTTAATGGTAAATATACAGCCTTAAATGTTGAGAAACTAATCACCAGTTATAGAAAGCTTGTAAGAAAATAGATGTAGCATCTATACTATACTGTGTATGTCATGCCAAATATTTATCGGTTATAGTTGTCATAAATTAGAAAATACTAAAAAATAATTGACTACCAAATAAGCATTTCCAGTTTCTTCAGAGCTATAGTAACAAAATTATATAAAAATTAATATCATTTCAAATGTTTTTAAATCTAATGTTTGACTATGTCCATTTTTTGATGCACCTGAAACTTTCTATGAGGCTGAATTTAAAGACTCATTAATCTGGTGGAGAAAATTCAGAGCATCACAGCATTCAGACAGTGACATAGGTTTTGATAGCCAGGCTTACTATGATAATAGAGAGTAGAAAGCAGAGAGGGAAGATTTGAAAAATATGTTCTTTGACAAGAAAAGCACATACAAAACTGGGACCAAGGAAGGTGAAAGGATTTCAGTCACAAAAGACATGTTAAGTACTTTTCACAGAGACAGTAGGAAGTATGACTTGAGGGCATCTCAGGAATCAGCCATAACACTTGAACTGGGGAAACTCCAAGGGTCTAACAGTAAAAACTTCAAGATCATGGGGATGGCCTTCTTGCACAGGAGTCCCTATGAAGGTTTATGCGAGGACTCATTTCAATGGGTTCAGCAACCCAAGAATTCAGAAGCTGTTGCACACACAAGTGTGTCTGGACTGCTTTAGTTGATGGCAGACCTTAGTATCATCCCAATGGTGCCTGTTCTGTAGAAATGAAGGATGCAGGATTTACATGGTCAGAGGCTTTGAATAACATTTCAAATGAAGACTTAGAAGGTCAGGCAGAGTGTAGCTGGATTGGAATTTCTGCAGAGAACTAAGAGGACCAAGTGTGAAGTCAAATCCCCATGGAGAACCCAGGTTTTAACAGATGCCGGTAACATGGAATATCTGTCAAGGAAAGCTGCACTTACACAGATCCCAGCAAAAAAGAGAAGCCATGTGAGCTACAATGACAACGTGATAGGGATAGAGCTATGCAAGCCCTTTGGAGATTCTACTTGATCCTATGTGTCCCAGATGCTGGACAAGGATCTCTAGGGACTTAATGTTTACACTTCTGGGTTTCACTCTTGCTTTGATCCTATTTCTTCTTACTACACCCCTATTCCTCTCTTTTGGAATGTAAAAACTTACTGTGTGCCTTTGTATATTGGATGCGTGTAACCACGTTTTGATCTTTACAGGGACTCATAGCTTAGAGTTTTCCTTGAGTTCCAGAGGAGACCTGGGACTTGGACCTTTGAGCAATGCCAGAACAGTTAAGAATATGAAATTCTTGGAGATAGGTCAAATGCATTTTGCATTGTGAGATGGACATGACCTTTCTGGGGTGTGGGCAGAATGTTATGGTGTGGGTCTAGAAATATCTCCCAAAAGTTCATGTGTTTGGAAATACAGTAATGTTGATTGCTAAAACGTCAGATTTTGAAAGTTGTAATCTCATCAATGAATTAATCCATTTGATGGATAAATGATTCTAAATGGATATCTGGGTGGTGACTTCAGGCAAGTAAGGCATGGCTGAAGGAAGTAGGTCACTGGGAATGTGACCTTGGATTATTTCTATCCTTGGCCTTTTCCTTTTGTTCTCTGCTTCTAGGGTGCCATGAGATGAGAAGATTTCCTCTACCATGCTGTTTGGCCATGATGTTTCTCCCTTGGAGCAACTGACCAGAGACTAAGAACTCTGAATCCATAAATCAAAACTAAACTTTTACAATTCTATGTTATTATTGTCAAATATTTTGGTCACTGCAATGAAAAGCTGATGAACACAACTGTTTTATTTTTAGCAATTCTGCCCTGGAAGGAAGGAATTTCCAAAACAAATTAACAATAGGACATGCATCCTGATAATCCCAGGAATGTGTTTATTTGAAATATTCCAAGATTGACTTTCAATGAGGGTAAACATTGGTACCATTTTACTAAAAGAATAGAAAAGCCTACAGTACTTTATCCTGCAGAATTCTTTCTATTTCTGGACTTTTTGATCTTTACGAGCTGATGACAGTAGAAATTTTATGAATTAATTTTAATTTCATTTATTATATTATCACAGAATCTGTTCATCGATCATCTATCCATCCAATGCAAGGCATATGTCATTTACATGTAATTTTTAAATTATTTTTCCCATTTTTTCACTGGAAAATATACAAATATGCTAGGGCTTATGTAAATAAATATATCATAAACTCTGGCTAAACCTTAGTTTTTTTTTCATTTCAGGTGACTAAAAGTCTGAAACTAAGGTGTTTGCAGGGTTGATTCTTTTCATGGATGATGATAATTTATTTTATGCCCCTTTTAGCTTCTACTAGTTTTTGGTGTTCCATTACTTATACATAGCACTCTCTTTTTATCTTTGCATTATTATGTGTGTGTGTGTGTGTGTGTGTGTGTGTGTGTGTGCGCGCATGCGCGCGCATGGGGGAGAAGTTCTAAATCTCTGCTTTTTTTTTTTATATGTACGGGTGTTGTGTCTAGTTTCCAATGGTTTTATTTAGTACTATTTTTTCATTTTTATGTCAATCTTCAGTCCTTGGAAAGTACTTGAACATACAGAATGATGTAGGTATTCATCTATATTTTATCCAACAAACATACCAATAGCCCTAATATCTTTTAATAACTAATACACATAATAAAATTGTATAATTGAACATGAGTAAATAGTTTTTGAATGTCTCTTTTCTAAAATATAGGCAGTCTTCTAAAGTCTTGATATTATTATCATTCACTATTTTAAAAAATAACCCAATATATTTGTGTATATATATATATATATATATATATATATATATATGTTTTTAATCTGCATTTTATATGCAAGAAAACATGGAGTTGGATTGTCCTTAATGCTGCAAGGGTTTTATGCCTCCAATTTTCCTTGGGAAGAAAATATCTAAGACATCCTCACACTCTGGAAGAGAACATTCCTCTCATAGTTTGCACAAATACTTTGTGTCCCCCAGAGAATAGTATTTTGGTACAATTATGTGTCTCTTTTCTCCTCTGTTCTCCCCAAGTGCATGAAGGATGTCAAAACTGGCCCCTAAGAAATGTCTGAGAACAAAATTTTCATCCTTCACGCTGCAGATCTACTTCAGAGTCTTAAGATTTTGAGTAGAGCAGAAGTCATTGGGTTATCTTCAATGTAAAAGCTGTTAATTATATACAACACTGAAGTAGGATATTAATTACTTGAGCAAAATTATATTTAAAAACCCAACACGTAACAATGATTTATAAGAATTTCATAATAACAACAAGAAAAAGGTTGACAAAAGAAGCAGCAAGTGATAATATAAATCTTGCTGTTGTATTACTACCACTTGCTTTTCATCTGGAACTATAAGGAGATACACAAGTAGATTTCTGTCATTATGATTTTAGTGTAGACAATGGAAGTAAGCATGTAATTGTGCATCATTATAGCAGCAGGCATATAAATGAGTTATAGGCCTAAGATGAGATAGTATGAAGCAATCAAAAGTAATGAACTAGAGGCACATATTGCAACACTACAGTGTTGAATGAAAACGCATGGTATAAAAGAATATTTTTAACAGTGATAATGTCTGCAATTTAAGAATCTGCATAATCATAATTATATTTTATCACATTCATCTAAGGAAAGGCATGGGAAGACAAAAATACTTTTGAATGCCTGCTTCTAGACGTATGGAGGCACGGAGAGGAAGGGAGTTGGAAAAACCCTATACGTTCTACAAAGTAGGTAAGTCCTGAATTGTACAATGATGACAGTGAATCACGATCTCATGTACATGATCAATTCAGATTTGTATATGTGTGCTTGGACAGAGTGTAAAGTGGCTAGGAGTAGGTTCTGTAGGCGTGGTAAGCCCAGAGTCCATCGCTGGAAATGGAGTGGCTGTATTGCTAGAGAAATGCCGTCCCGAGTGATAACACAGATGACAAATGATGACAGACTGCAGAAACCTTCACCAGCATAATGTGTCTTATGTCACATTAGGCTTGTAATGAAATTGGAAGGGACCTGAAGAATTAATCAATGTTTTTCCAGCAACTCTGATGAGAAAATGAAAGTGTTATACATGAATACCATATTAATTTTAAAAGTATAAACATATTACTGATTTGACATAATTATTATTCAATATTGGAATGTATAATTTAAATAAGCATCTTAAAATTTACCATTCAGTTAATAGAATGTTTTGAGTCAAATACTTGACAAAAATATCATTAGTATGTGTACAAAAATACTATGTGACATGATCATACTACTATTTTAATATTTGAAATTTGGAGGAGACTATTCTCCATGTATCTCTTATGTTTCTTCATATCTTCATATAAATGAGGTATTGACTACTTTATTGGATCTGGACTGTCTTTTCAAGGATGAAAGATAGAGACGATATCTTTCACTGGAGCAAAGGGCAGGTCTACTTACAGTCTCAGGAAATAGAGATAAAATCTCCCTCTAGAACAGAAGTCAAGCAGGTTTACTACCCATTATAAATGATTCAGACTTTCTAAGCTCAGGGGTCTTTTCCTGTAATGCAACTCATTACACGTGCAGGTGTTACTTGGTCCTTTTCACATCACCTGTGGGATTTGAAGCTCAGAGAACTGGCACAAGAAAATGCTGATACACTGGTTACTGCTGTCAACGTGAGTAATGAAGTACATTGTCTCTGACCTGTGAGTCTCATATCTTCCACCATCATCCATGAAACTGGCAGTCTTTTAAATTGCAGGGAGGCTAAAATCTTGATCAACTCACTGTCCTTCCTAATAACCAAGAGTTAGTACTTTGATTTTTTTTTTCTCATCATCTGCACCTACATCACAAAGAGTATATTTAATTTATCAAAGAAGAGATTCCTAAGGTTATTAAAATTGTTATGAGGAGAAAAAGTCCACTTCTATACTATTAGAATCTCAGATTGTCCAAGATTAAATTGATAAAAGACAAACAGGGGGAAAAAACTGCAAATTTGTTTACTACAAATTTTGTGTTGCACAGGAGACTTCATAAGGAAATGAAGAACCAAATAAGAAGGTGGAGTCAGTTGCTTACATAAAAATTGGGACAGTAAGTAGTAAGTTCTGACACTGAAAAGGACAGTCTAGGACTAGGGTAACTAACTGGATAGTAAAGTGACTAGGAAGGTAAGAGTTTGATTACCAAGTTTTATTTAAGTAGATATCCCTCATCTTCAATTTAACATCTCTGATGATAGAATATTCCTTCTCTTTCTGGCATATACAGGCATCTTCATTATGAGAATTTTTCTTCTGCTTTTAGGAACTAGAATGAAGGTCAGTGTAAATTCCCTACATCTGCTGTTGTTTCTTACTTGAATTATTTAATATTCAAGAGCAGCATATTTGAGGCTATCATACTCTTACACCCTTCAGTCTGTCATCGTGAATTCCACACAAATATTTGAAATAGTTACTAAGCTATATCATATGAATTGAATAATTCAGAATGTTGCCCAAGTCTAAGATGGATGAAAAGGGGGAAATAACCAGGACAACAGGTGAGCGATGGATGAAGAATTCTGGAACTCAGCAGGGAGTGATGAGAACTGAAGAGAAAAGTACAGAGACTTCAGGGCCTCTACAAAGTGATGAATAAAGCAGACTGTCACCATGATCCTCTCTTCAGCCAGGAATCCTCCACATTGCCAGGAGAAGTTAAGTGGGAAAGCAACATTGATCTCCATTATCACTACAGATTGGCACTTATAACTATCAGAAAATTCCGTAGTCCAATTAGACTTTGAGTTCAGTCTGGGGAGCTTCCTGGGGTGCCCGTGACTGCTTTTCTCCAGAGGAAAAAAAATTACATTGAGCCCCTAACCCCCAGAACCCAAGCTGCTGTTATGAGGAGAAAAAGTCCACTTCTATACTATTAGAATCTCAGATTGTCCAAGATTAAATTGATAAAAGACAATGTTACCAACTTCAAATGTTACCAACTTCAAACAAAGCTATTGCTAGAGTACATTCTGCTCTAGGAGTAAGGACACAGCCCCAGCACTCATGCTGCTCAAAGACCCACAGCTGGCTCTTACCCCACAGAGTGAGAGGATAGGCCCTTCTGCAGATGCTGCTTAAGGATTGAGGCTACAAACATCAGTTAAACAGGAAGCAGGGCTTGGGACTATGCACCTCCGGAATGCCACATTCACGGAAAAGTTGTACCACTTTCTCCACAAACATCTGCAGTCTAGATTATAGAGACTCTCACAAACACTGCTCCTATAGATTACAGAGGCTACACTTCTGTGCTTGCTTAAAACTAAAGCCAAAGCACTCATTCAACTGACACCCGACATCCTATCTAAGCAAAAAATTCTTCCTGTGAAAATTAATCCACAGAATTCAACAAGGTGACTGTCATTCCAGATATGCAAAAATCAATGTAGAAATACAAGAAAAAGAAAAGGCAAGGAAGCAATAATTTTTCTAGAAATATACCCCAACATGATCCTAAGGAAACTAAACAAAATATAAGAGATTACACACAGAAAATTCAGTGGAATGAAGAAAATAATCATTGGTATGAATGAGAAATTTAACAGTTATAAATCATGATAAAGAACCAACTAGTAATCTTAGATATAAAAAATTCAACTCAAGTATACCCACAGCCTAAACCAAGCAGAAGAAAGAATTTCTAAACTTGAGGATAGATCTTCTGAAACAATTCAATTAGACAAAAAACAAACAAACAAAACACAAAGACAACAAAAGACCTAAACTCAATTAAAATTAATGAAGAAAACTTATGAGGCTTATGTAATGAAATGAGGTTAAAACATTTTTCCATTATGGAAGTTTCAGGAGAAGAGAAGGTAAAGGACATTAAAATTATTTAAAGAAATGATAGATAAAAACTTCTCATGTCTTTGAAGAGACACTAAAGAAAGGGTCTGTCAAGTAAGCAATAGTATCAAATTTCTATCAGATAAATCAGACTTTAAATTTAAAAGAAACTGTAGATAGAGATAAAGAATATTATTATATATTGATGTAAGGATCAATTTGGCAAGACAGTTTAACAATTGTAAATATATGCCTACCCAACCCTTCAAAACTTGAATATATTATGGGAATGTTTTTATATCTCAAGTTATAGACTTCAGTACAAAAGCAGTTACATCAGCATTATATTTTCATTGATGGGCAGATCATCTAGATAGAATCCTGACAAGACCAAATTAGAGTTAAGCCATATATAATAGATAAAATGGAGCTAACTCATATAAAGAATATATCATTCAAAAACTAATTAATACACAGTATTCTCATCAGCACATGACACAATCTCCAAGATTAGATCATATGGAAAGAATCGCTTTATTTTTAAAAATTGAAATTATGTCCTGTATATTCTGTAATTATAATACTAAAAACTAGAAATTGAGAAGAACAATGCAAAATAGAAAACAAGTGAAAATTATGCAACATGCTTCTAAACAGCAAATAGGTCACTGAAGAAATTAAAAGGAAAATTAAAACATTTCTTAAAACAAATGAAAATGAAAACAATATGTCAAAAGCTGTGTGATAGCAGCAACAACAGTACTAAAGAGAAAAATTATAGAAATAAATGAAAATATAAAAAAAGAAAAAGACTTCAAATAAATAACCTAATAATGTACCTCATTGACTTAGAAAAGCAGGAACAAATCAAAATTCATAGGAAAGAAGTAATAAAAATCAGAGAAATATTATGTTTTCTCTTCTATGTGGAAGTTTGAAGGAGAAAAAAAGAGAAAAATTAAGGTCATGAAAGTAGATGGAAGACCATCTGCATCAAGGAAGAGGATTGGAGAAGGGAGAAGGGACACTGGAGGAAGTATTGGGGAGTGATTTTGATCCCATATATTTTATTTATATACAAACATGTCACAATACAGCCAGCCATTCTGTATAATTTAACATGCATCAATTTAAAACAAAAGTAAGAAAAATTAAGACAAAAAAAAAATCAAAAAACAACAAGATCAACTACATGAAAAGTTATTATTTTTAATAACAAAAAAGATAAAATAGCCAGACCTGGAGGCATCTACCAGTAGTTCCAACTAATTCAGAGTCTGATGAGAGAGGATCACTTGAGCCCAAATGTTTGAAGCCAGGCTGCATAAAAAATAGTGAGACCTCCATCTTGGAAAAATTTTTTAAAGTAATAAAAATTTTAAATAATAAAGTTTAAATGAGATCGAGATGAAAATGTGAAAATTAAACCAGACATCATAGAAATATGTAAAAGGCTAAAAAACTATAATGCTCAATTGTATAGTAACAAATTAGTAGACTTGGAAGTAAAGTATAAATTCCTGGACATATACAATCTGTCGAGATTGAATTAAGAAGACATAGAAATCCTAAACTAACCAAAAATGAGTAATTTTTTGAATTGAAAATTGAAGCAGTAAGTAAAATTCTATAATCAAAGAAAAACCCAGGAAGATTTTACAACTCAATTCTACAAAGCATTTAAGGAAGAACTAATTCCAATTCTTCTCAAAGTACTCTAAAAATTGAAAGTGGAGGAACTCTGCTTAATTCTTTTTTTATAAGGGTACCGTTATCCTGATACTAAAACCAGACAAATTTGCAACAACAAACAAAGACATTTATTGACCAATATCCTGAAAAACATAGATTTTAAAAAGTCAATTAAATTGTAGCAAATGGAATTCAAGAGCACATCAAAAAGATTATATAACATATTCAAGTAAGATTCATACTAGGGATTGAGGTATGGTTCCTTTTTCATTGATCAATGAACTTAGCTCATTACAACACCACAATAAACAATAAAACTCCTTTTATCTTATCAATAAATGAAGAAAAAGCATTTGATAAGTTCAACATTGCTTCATAATGAAAACTCTCAGCAAAGTAGGTATAGAAAGAATATATCTAACCCAATAAAGACTATGATATTTATCAGGTTTCCTTCACTACAATAAGATACCTGATACAGACTGCTTGTGAAGAAGAGATTTATTTAGATAACATTTGCAGAGGATCAAGAGCATGGCATAGCCATATACTCAGTTCTTGGTTTTATCACATCATGGTGGATAGGAATGGTAGGAGTGTGTATGGAAGCAAGTGAGTGATTACATCTTAAACCAGGAGCAGAGAGAGAAATTTGCATCCCACAGTAACTTTGGAGGACATGCTTCCAATTTATCTATTACTTTCCACTAGGCCTCACCTATTAAATGTTGCAAAACAATTTCTAATAACACCACCATGGGGATTGAGTGTACAATCAGAATAGATCAGTGGGTGACAATAAACTACAGCAAAACCATATCAGATTTATATGTAAAGTCCACAGTCGACATTATACTCAAAGGGATTAATACAATTATTTCCTTAAGATCTGGAGCAAGAGAGGTATGCCCACTATAACATGCCTTACTAAACGTGGTGTTGGAGTGAAAGTAAAAACAATTAGATCAGAGGATGAAATAAACAGCATTCATATTGAAAAGAGACTATGGTACATATTCACAATGGAATATTACTTAACTATGAAAAAGAATGACATCCTTTTATTTGTATCAGTGTGGATGAAACTGAAGGATGTGTTATGTGAAACAAATCAGACATAGGAAAAAAGTGCATATTTTCACTCATTTATGGAATCTAAAAAATGATCTCATGGAATGAGAGGGCAATAATGGTCACTTGGGAGACATGTAGTGAGGAAGGGAAATGAATAGAAGATAAAGAGGGGAACTGGGAAGATAGCTCAGTTGATAGAGTGTTTGCCTTGCAAGTACAAGGACCTGGGTTCAAACCCCAGCATCACACACACACACAAACACAGACAAAAAAGAAAAAAAAAAAAAAAGAAAGAAAAGATAAAGAGGAATTTGTTCTGGTGTTGGATGACTTAGTAACTAGTAAATATAGTCTAAAAAAGTCTGTGATATATTTCAAAATAACTATAAAAGTATGACAATGCTTCAGAAAATGGAAATGCTAAGTATCCTATTTTATTACTACACATTGTACTTATGTATCAATATGTAGTCATACACTGTATCCCATGAATATGTATGATATTATGTGTCAATAAAATATATTATAAAAAATGTTCTTGTCTTTAATGAAGTTTGGGTGCAGACTGATTTTAATAAGAAATCTTGTTTGATTCTTAACTTTGTCTGAATTAATCACCATGTCAAATATTTTCTAACAAGATTTGTTTCCCATTATTTTTAAAGGTTGTTGAAGAGGGGATTACTGGAACAATCTTAGTGTTTTTTTGCCATCAGAGCACTGTAAAAAAACACTCAGATATTTAAATTTATTTTCTGAAATGAAACATTTTTATTGCATGTTTTTACTTTAAACTCATTTTTTTTTAATTTGCATGATCTGACAAGGTAGCCACAGTCATATATTACTATTAGTTATTTAAAACATGTGTAACATGAATTGAGATGTGCTGAAAGTGTCCATTTTGCACACTGGATTTCAAAGATGGTACAAAATTTTAAAGTAGCTCATTGATAGTTTTTGTGTTAACTGCACGTTGAATGACACTCTCTTGATGGGGCTAAATAGTAGTTGATTTTTAAAAGTTCCCCAACTCACAGTTCTCTTATTTTCTTAAATAGGTGGGATGGTAATTATCCATCGGCCTTTTCTTGTGATCTCAGGTAATACTCTGCAGGTAAGGCTCATGAGACAACTCAGCACGTACTCACTTGCCAGATAATGTCCTGAGATGATAGTGTGATTCGACAGAATGAGAATGTGTAATGTGGCTGTAGTAAAGAGAGAAAAGTCAGCCCTTGTTCTGAAGCAAGAGAAATATGTAAAGGTTAGGTCAGAGTATATGGATCATATGCAGCTGCTCCCTCCCCATTTTTCCTGGGACCAACCCTTCGGGCTCTGATCATAAATTCATGAACATTCCCTATACTTTGTTGAATAATTTAATTTAAGTTTCACTTTGTATCTGGCGCTCTTGGTTCGAAGTGAATTTTTCATTTACATAATCACATTCTGCCCACTTGAATATTCCCAGTGCAGTTGCACTTTTATATAATATACTTGTTCACCATCTGTCCTCAATTTTGGTCAAGAGATGCTTCATATTTTCTAACACTTTGCATAGCAATTATGCCACCCCAAAAGTCGTTTTTGTTAATACACATCTTGCTTGTGTACTGTCAATAAGACACTTTAGGCTTTTACTGGCTGGCTGAAAGATGGCCTTTCTTTGGAAGCTCTGCAGTCACAAAAGATAAATTTCCTACATAGCCATCGATTATAATTTGAAACTTAAAATGCATGTCTACATACACATGTGCTATAATTGATATGAAAGAATTGCTGAAATAAATGACCTTGGGTGTGCAAACATACACTTAAGTGGTGTCTGTTTGGATTACACATATTTCAATTATAGAACTCATCTTAAATTTATAACGAGATGTGTAAGTAATTTAGCACTACTCATATAATTTGTAAAAAAAATTTCTTTAGGCCATTGCTTATAAGATTACAGAATGAAATGTTTGTTTATTTAGAAACCATTCACGATTATCAGGCAGATTAAACCTTTCTGCTCTTTCTATTCTTCTGGCAATGTGAAAGTATAATTGGATACATATGGTAACTCAAAATATTTTGTTCTTTAAAAAAAAAAAAAAAGCTTTGACTAGTCCAAATACTTTGGATTTTCTTAAAAGACACTGATGTCAGAAATTTTGATGTGTCTGGGAGGCTCTCCCTTAAGTTAAGGGTCTAGTTTAACACATTCATATGTGTATCTACACACACATATTTGATTAAAATCAACACTTTCGCCTGTTCTTATAACGCATCCCAAGCTATGAGTTCAATTGTTTTCTGGTTGAATTTTTATGAGAATAACTAAACCAAATATAATATAACAAATTTAAAAGGTTGAGAGATTTTTATAACTTTTTCTTACTCTTTTCACTAACATTTTGTAAGACTGGTTGATTTTGATTCAGCATGGTTCCTTTTGGTCAACACTTAATGGCAAACAAAAGTGATTTGTACTGGGCAAAGCACCACTAGGGAGACTGATGCAGGAGGATCCCAAGTTGGAGGGTTATATTGGAAATTTAGTGAGACCCCAATTCAAAAGAAAAATTAACATGTCTGGGGATATATAGAGAACCCCTGGGCTCAATCCCCAATATCCATTAAATAAATAAATAAAGCTAAAAATTATTTGTAACAGTAAGATGTTATACATCTCCAAGCTCAGTAGAGCATAGTCAAAATATTTATCAAAATAGTCTGATTTTCTACCAACAATGCAAGAGAATCATATCAATTTGGAAGTCAAAAGAAAGTTTTTAGTAAAAACCTGAATTTGATTGCCCACTGATCAACTTCCCGGCTATATGACTTCATGTAATTCCTTTACTATTTTATGACTATATCTGTCTGGGCATTTTTTTTTTTCTGTTATAGGAGTGATTCACTTCAAATTTTTCACCTCACAAGTTGTGAGACTATATATGCAAAGACATTAGTATAGCCCATGGCACAAGATTGGCTGTCAATAGAGGGTAATCCTGATTATTTTAATATAAGTTTAAACAGTAACCAAAGACTTTGGAAAAGAACTGTTATGGTTTGGATGTGAGGTATCCCCTAAAAGCTCATGTGTGACACACGATGCAAGAAGCTTTAGAGAGGAAATGATGGGGTTATGAGAGTCTTAACCCAATCAGTGAATTAATCTGCTGGTGGGATTAACTGAGAGGTAAATGAAGGCAGGTGGGTGTGACTGGAGAGGTAGGTCATTGGGCGCGTGGCCTTGTTGTATATATTTGCATCTCTCCAGTGGAGTCTCTCTCTCTGCCTTCTGATCACCACCTGAGCTCTTTCTCTCTGCCACATTCTTCTGCCATGATGTCCTGCCTCACCTCAAGCCCTGAGGAATGGAGCCAACTTTCCATGGACTGAGACCTGTGCAACCATGAGCCTTCAAATAAACTTTTCCTCTTAAGTTATTCTTGTCAGGTCTTTTGGTCACAACAGCAAAAAAGCTGACTAAAACAGAAATAGTCTCTCATTGTCTCTGCTTTTTCTATTTACTTTATTATAATATTCCCTAAAGCTGTGTAGGGTGCCTCTTTTAATAATCTTCCACTACTTTATGCTTTCCTACTGTTTCCCCTCCCCCCAGGGGAGGAAAAGTTCTCTGTCTAAAAGAAGGAATATTAGCAAACATACTGTTGCTGTTATATTTTCAGCACTAACTTTCAGCAATCTTTCTTTCTTAATATTTATTATATGTAGTGTTACACATTGCCTTTTACGAGTACTTCAGTAAAAGAAAGGACATGTATACAAATATATGGATACCAATTTCTAATAAAATTATTATTTTTTTCTGTCAAGTGGTGAATGTTCATTTTACAAACTTTAATTAGAAACAGAGCAAAAAGTAAAATCTATAAAACTATAAATCACTTTTACAAACCTACCATCCAGAATAAATTACTGCTAATATTTTATATTATATGATATTTGTGGATTTTTTCTATTATCCCTTTATTAAATGTAGATTCTGGGCTGGAGTTGTGGCTCAGTTGTAGAGCACTTACCTGGCTTGTGTGAGGCCCTGGGTTCGATACTCAGCACCACATATAAATAAATAAAATAAAAGATCCATTGACAACTAAACAATATTTTTTAAATGTAGTTTCCTATGTAATATATTCTCGTTTAACTTGGATATCATCTCTTAGGAGAAAGTACTTTTTTGAGTGAAGTAAAATTTTCTAACAATGTATAACCATAGATTTTAAAAGATAAATAGTTGAGACGCTTAAGGCATGAGGGGATGAACAGACATTATCTAAATATACACATAAAGAACAGACTGTTGTGCAAAAATAACAAATCTTAGAAGCTCTGAATCTGTTTCTCTTCTTTTTCTTCTTCACCTCTCCATGGTGCTATGGATTGAACTCAGGACCTCAGGCATGCAAGTAAAATGTTCTATCTGAATCTTGATTAATTGGTTTTCTCTTTGCTACTGCTAAGAAGGAGAGAGAGAGAGAGAGAGAGAGAGAGAGAGAGAGAGAGAGAGAGAGACTGATTGTGTATGGGGGTGTACAAATTGTATTGGCACAAGAATAAAAACTACATTATAAACAATGTGGTCAGAGAACTGGATTCTTGGGTCCTCAGACTGTTTGCCTTCAAATCCATCCATAGGTCTTCTCTTGCTGCATACTGGTTGGCTGGAAGGCACTGTGGGATGACTTATTAGTGCTTGTCATTTAAATTACTTCTCCAGCTTTAGCCAACTGGAGATGTTAGAGCAATCTTTAGAGCAGGAAGGAAAAGCCTACATGTCTCATCACCTTCAGCATCACATAAGGTGGCTTCTGCAGCAGCTGGCTGGAGTTCCCACAGAGAGGTCTGCTTGCTTTCAGTTCCCACTGGGTGATAAGTCAGGGCTTTAGAACTAGCAAATTCTGCTCTGTCCTGTCCGTAAACAGCAGGAGTTGAATTTTGCTAGGCTGCCTTACTATACCTAATTGGCTTCTCAGCTTTTCTTCTTCCCATGCTACCAATTCCCTGCAATGAATTCTGTTTCCAATGCTCAGAATGATCTTTTTTTCCTGGTTGGAGTGTGATTGATACTGTGTGTAATTGAAGTGCTACTCTATAGGCTGTTTCTACATGATATAAACATATATCATTTCCTAATGATATGAAATTATGTCTTCAGTCTTAACTCAGGGCATATACTCTCTCACCTTTGGTTATGCCTTCAGAGCTTTGTGCAATTTGTTAAACACATAACATGTAGCTAGCTACAGAAAATAGTCACAAAGGATTAGATTCCTAAAGAAAAGGACTATAAAGGTGATCTCTTCAATTGTTAAATACTTTGCTTATTGCATAGAGGATAAAGATACCATGTAATCACTGCTTTCATGAAAACTACACATCTAAATTTTTGCTTTTAATAATAGGGTAAAGGGTTCTTTGCAATTTAATTTGTTGTTTTCTTTTGGAAAAGAGTACTACTATGGTTTTATGTGTGACATTAGTATATACATAATCCTTCTATTTGAAGGCACATTATACCAAACAATTCCTTACCATCTATTGATACACACAAGAAAATCCAAGATATTAATAAATTGCATATCATCTCTCTCCTTTGGAGAGAGAAATCAGGTAAAAGTGTACAAATGGCTTCATATTTAAGAAGAAGAAATAAAATGACTTCCTGACACCACAGCTCAGTGGATATGGAAACATAGAGGTGAAGATTTTGAAGTATTACTTATTTGCTACAGTGAATGCAAATCTCCTGAGAACAATTTTGAGGCTAACAATTCAGGAACAAAGAGGTTTAAAGTTTATATCTTGGTTTCAGTCAGTAAATCCCAGGATAATCTATATTGTCTTTTAACCACCCGGATAAACACTCTTTTATTTACATAGATGCTATTTGATAGTATTCAAACACTATCAAATCTTAATGCTCTTGATAATATTGACAACATCACTTTCAGCTATCTCTGAGGACTGTCTTTTGTAAGCTGACTTTGGAGTGCCATGCATTTTAACCGCAAGATCACATTGTCTGTTTCCATAATGGTTATGTTTATGGCACACAGCTTTGTTTCTTGCATGGTTTAATTTCGTTTTAGAAATTGTAATTTATTCTTAAGGTTTTCAGAACATTCACATAGTTACAAACACATAGATTTTTTTTTTCTCAGCTTCAAAAATGGATATGATAATAAGATCAGAGCCTACATTGTAAGATTAGAAGCTAAAGAGGCCTTATAATATATTATCATTAACTACTTCCTGGCACCGATTTTTCATTGGTTATGTGTCTGTTTGTATCTTTCATTCATGAAATAGTTCAGTTATATTCATTGGTTATAATATGTGATAATGTATGTTTGCCTTTGATTGTTTGAACAACGGGAAATGCAGCAGATTTGGTTCTATGACTGTAACTATTTGCTTTTCATCAATATTGTAACCTTTGTTTGTGACCAAAATAGGTAAATTTGGGGACCTTATGTCTTTATCCTGACATTGTACTCATAAATCTATTGCATTATATGGTAAAATGGACTGTGGTTTTGTTAAGTTCCTATCAGTTAACTTTAAAATCGGAAGATTACCTTGATTTATATGGGTGGGGCCAAACTCATCAAGAGTTAAAACAGATCTTTCAACCCCTAAATGGCAGTAAAGGTAGTTAGAGAGATGAGGCAGAGAAATTCAAATTACTCAAATTCTGAGTGCCATTGTGGGCTTGAAGATGAAAGGGGCCATGTGTTGAGAGAACGGGAACATTATTCCTGTAATTACACCCAAGTGAATTCTGCCAATATCAGTGATCTTAGAATGGAATCCAAGCACAAGATGCCAGTGCAGCCCTGGCCAACACAGAGATTTTGGCCTATTAATGCCTTATGCAGAAAGCCAGTAAAACCAGAGCAGACTCCTGTCTTTCAGAACTATGAGACAACACGTGGGTGTTTTTAAGCCACTACATTTACGGTGATCGTTTTCAGTAGCCGTAGGTAACAAATACGTTGACCAATGCGATCTTCACCTAACTGTTCTAGAGTACCTACGATACTCACTGCTTTCATGACAGTGGACTTTTCCCCATCATTACTGTTCTCTAAGCACTTGATTGCTCTCTGATCTCTGATTTCACATACATATGTGAAATGAACAGAGAAGCAATATGTTATGATGATGAAATGAGAAATAGATGTCATAAGGTTTGAGTCCCCCCCTGACTCTGCCTTGCTTCATATTGCAAACTCATTCAGGTCAGGCAGCCTTCCTGGGCCACTGCTTCATCTGCTGAACACAATGAAAGTTCACTCTAATTTCCACACCAGTGTTAAGGTACTATGATTACATGACATATTTATGGAATTTCTTATATACACTGAATTAATTCTTGGCACTTTAGACAACATGAAAAAAAATTAAAGCATAGTGTCAGTCTCTAAGTAAATTATTTATTTGAGATAACTTAGATAGAACATAAAAACTCTTAATGAATGATATGAATGTATAAAAACAACTCCTAACCTATGCAGTTCAGAAGCTGAGAATTATTCTGTTACCTAAAAATGTATTCCACTGGGGGTATGGAGGAGGGAGGACAGAATAAAATTGACCAAATTGTATTGTTATGTTGTGTGCATGTACAAATATCTAACAGTGAATTCCACCATTATGTATAATTATAATGCACCAATAAAAATATTTTAAAAGTATATCATGATTAAGAGCTGTTGGTCCTTGATTTAGAAAGTGACCAATAAAAATGTTCTTCATTTTAACTCGACAACTGTTAACGGATGTTTAAATACTAGGCACCATAAGAACAATGAAGATAAGCGAACCCCCAATCCTGATGAGATTACAGTGTTGGAGGTAGACACATATGCATACTGAGTGTGACAGAAATATATTAATGTCAGTAATAACCATAGCTTTTCTTTATTGAGTGCTTTCTCCTTTGAGTTACCAAACTTTATATTGATTACAACACTTTAATCCATATAATAGTTCAATATGTTTAAGTGTCACCATTTCTCCTTTTTTACAGTTAGCCAAACAGTGAAACTAGTAATACAGAGAATTAGTTTAAAATCACGTGTGTAGAAAACAATTGAAACATGATTCACACCCACAGTCCCAACTCCAGATCCATGAAGAATCGAGCCACAGTTCTGTAGCTGTCTCTATTATTTCCTTGGAAACATAGGTATGTCCACCTTTCTGTTTACTGTACCTAGTGGAGATAAAAAGTCACAACAACTTTTCCAGTTCAGTTCCAACCGTCACTGAGTATGTTGCTTCACCTTCCTCTCATCTCAGATTTATTTGTTATCTTGGTCTCTGCAACCAGTGACTCACTGCCACAGGCATGGTGGGATTGTGCTCTAAATTGTTAGAGTCCGCTTCATGATGGAAGTGCTGCAGTCCAAATTCAAATCCAACCCAAATTCACTGAAAAGCTGTATCCTTAACATTAGCACAAGCCCTCCGGTTATGTACTTGCTCTCTGTTACAGTTTGGATCTAGTTTGAATTCTCTCCCAAGTTTTCTGTGCTGGAAACTTGGTCCCCAATACTATTGAAGTATGTGTCTTTAAGAGGTGGGCACATGGAAGGTAAAAGCATCCTGGGTATTCTACCTTCCTTAAGGAGCTAATGCTGCCTTATGTAACTGAATTGTTTCCCTGGAGGGCAAGTTGCTACAAAAGAGCTTGACAGGCTCCTCCCCTGCCTCTTCTTCCTGTCTCACCACTTGATCTCCCTTGGGGGCATGTGTCACCATCCTCTTCCTAAGGTGTTCATACCATGGTACTAGGAAACACCATACACCATGAGGTAATGCCATACACCATGAGGTCCTTACCAGAAACGAACTCATGATTGTGTCCTGCTCTGCCATCTCCAGAAGTATGAGTTAAGTAAAATTATTTTCTTTATAAAATTCCCAGTGGCAGGTAGTTTGTTATAACAACACAAAACACTCTTTCCATTCATATACCTTTTATTTTTTAAAATAAAAATTTCTGCCTTTTCTCATTCTTTAGGATCCTGAAATGTAAAAGAATCTTTACTATTATACTTCACAACAATGTTCTCTCCCTTTTTACTTATTATTCACAAATTTCCATCCACTTAGTTTAAATTTCTTCCTTTTCTCTTTGCCACCCTCTTTTGTATCATATTCTGAAAATGTTGTATGCGTGTTTCTCTAAGGATTATGATATTCTTATCATACCATTTTAGTCAGCCTTCCATAGCTATAACAAATACCTGAAATAATCAACTTATAAAGAGAAAAGGTTAGCCAGGCATAGTGGTGTACACCTATAATTATAGCAACTGGGGAGGTTGAGGCAGGAGGAAAGAGAGTTCAAAGCCAGCTGCAACAACCTAGCAAGATCCTGCCTCTAAATAAAATATTAAAAAGTTCTGGGTATGTGACTCAGTTGTCAGTTGTTAAGTGCCCCGTGTTCAATTCCAAATACCAGAGAAAGAGAGAGAAAGAGAGAGAGAGAGAGAGAGAGAGAGAGAGAGAGAGGTTTTGCTTGGGCTCCCACTTTTGAAGGTTCAAGTTCATGACTACTGGACTCCTTTGCCTTTGGGCCTGTCGTGAGACTACACATCATGACAGAAGTGTGTCTAGGTCAAAATCACTCAGCTCATGGTCAGGGAGTGAAAGAAAAAGAGGAGGAGGTTGGGCACCCATTATCTTCTTAAAGGCCATGCACAAGACCTCCTACGAGGCCCCACCTATTTTCACCACTTGCCAGAAGTGTCTTTAAAACATGAGCCTTTGGGAGAGATTTAAGATTTAAACTGTAGACCACCCTAATGGTTTTTCTCACTAAAATAAAGACAAAGCAGGGTGCACTTTGGAGGGAGAATATTGGGAGTAAGTATTTAAGCAGGCCACACTGAAATGTTCTATTCTGGGGACTTTTAACTAGAGTTATAAAGTGAAATTTTGACAGCGAATATGAGGAAAAGAATAATTAGAGAATGAAAAGACAGTAATAAGATCATTTTTGAAATCTTCCTATGTGCATGGAAACCTTGACTTCCAGTCAAGGCCTAAAGCACTGGGAAAGCAAAGACCACGTGCATTTGACGTGGACTTAGTTTTAAGAGGAAGGCAATATTGTACCCTGGTCAATTTAAATGCTGTCTCCTCACTATAAAGTTATGAGTGCTGACATTCTTTGGTTTCAGTGTACACAACATAGCTAAAACCAGTATAAAATTGGACTTTGCTTTCTTCTGTTTCTTAAGATGTGTTGAAAAAAGAGTTGACATTTCAATATATAAATTAGGAGTTCTTGTCAAAGCACTTTATGCCTTCACAGCCAAAAGCACTAGCAATCTCTGTGAGCTATCTATGCCTTGATTGTCTTTTTTATTCACTCACACAAAGTGAAGCCATTATGCACAAGGAAAAATGGAGATGTGATATATATCTAATTTTAAAATGGCTATAACTCCAAATACATACCAGTGTCCCCAGGTTGCTTGGAGATTACAGATTTGCATTGTTAAACATTGGTATTATTCTCAAAATAAAAGGATGCTAATAAAAATTCCATTAAAGAGGAGACAATTTACATTTGAACAAGAAAACTCCATTCCACAAGGATAATGGTTGGTTTTTCTGAGAGCAAAGCAAGTGTGACAAACTTGCCTTACTGCCATTTATTGATTATTTTTGAACCCCGAGGAAATCAAGGGGAAAAATCTCAGATACTTTATTTCCATCAGCTTTCAACAGACTGAATCATCACTTTCTTTTCTGGTAGCTGAAAGTCCCAGTGCTAGTGTTTCCTTATGGATCAGAATTCTTAGAGGTTAAATGTCTTTTCATTGAGTATCATCATAACTGCGTTGGACCATGTAAACACAAAGTTAATTTTGCCTTGACAGCAGAATTGAGAGCTAAAAGGAATGCCATGACAGGGAAAATAAATATACATATTCAGTTGAATTTAAAATGAGCCTTCAACACAGCATCCCATGCAAAACATCAGTATAGAGGACCAACAGCACATATCATGGGGTGAAATATTTTCCATATGAATAAAATTACATTTGAGGTTATGAAGGTTATGAAAACAATTGGTATTCAAGTTCAGAGGCAGAATAAAGCAAGAAATAAACCACTATAATGAAGTGCTATGTTGAAATATTTCTGGAAGATACAAAAATATATTTGCTTGGATTTTCAATTGGTGTTTTGACATCATGAATAATATATTTTACTTGGTTTTAAGAAATGGAAATATGAATAAATTAGTGGACACGAAAACAATAATTATGAAAGTCTTAATACATACTTGTTAGAAACACTTTATGAAGGCAATCTGACATTACACATTTTTATGTGGTTTTATTTACTTTTCTTTCTTTTCTTTGATTGTCTTAATTTTCTAATGAAATCAGGTTTATTCCATAGGAATTGAAATGGATGGAAGGCAACTTTTTTTAACTCTGTAAATTTTATTTTGTTGTTTTTCCAAATGATCATGCCATTTTCATACCTTAAATATTTATTTTCAACTGAATTCAATGAGTTTATTACACATGGTGATTTTTCAGGACAACTTTAGTAGAGGTAATAGGACAAAGCATTTTTTGAGGAAAACTTTTTCTAAAATAGATTGTTAATTGAGTGAATATTTGTCAAAATTATTACATGCAATTATACTTTTTGAGGTGGTGCTTATCACAAAAGTTATGAGATTACCAAAGCAAACTGCTGCATTTATATTTCACTTAATTGCCAACTTAGAATTCAAAATTTATAATTCTATTTATATTATGATCAAGAAAAATACTTTTGCATTTGTGAATGCTGACAGAAAATTCTCCTGGGTCTCTGTGATTTCTGCACATTGGGGGAAGACACATTGACAGCTTTTGTTTTAGAATGTCATTTCCAGGATGTATGTATTAATAAACAGCCTTGAAAGATAGAGATAATGTCTGCACCACCTTGATAGATATTTTATAAGCATTTCTCTTATAAGATTTCTGGTGTCTTAAACCCAGCAATCCTCTTCAATGGCACAAAGACACTGTGTGCACGACATCCATTTAGGCTGCTTCGCATCACCTTTTTTGGCTTTGTGGGAGAAAGAGGAACTAGTATGTGCATGCAATTTATGCTACCTGCTATTGGTGAGTGATAAAACATCTGATTCAGGAGTCTCAGATTTCTACCATCATCCATAAAGCAGTAGAAATCTCACTTGTTAACTTACAAGGAGGTTAAAAGGTTAAAAAAAACAGACAATAAAAATAAACATTAACTTCTATCAATAATACCTTCAGTTACTATAAATAAAATGTAAATGATATAGGAAGTCACACAAGCTTTTGTGGATAAATTTTTATGTACTCTTTTTCATTGGAAAGACTATTGCTCTTTTCTATTTGTAAAGTTTCTTAGATAATTGGGATACTGCTACATGTATTTTCACAAAATGAACAACTTACATACCTAGCTCTGAAATCCAGTAGCAGAATGTTAACAGGCATCTAGAAATGCTCCTACTTACTATTAGTCACAGATTTTCCATCTGAGATAATGACTATCTGAAATTATAAGAGCATAAATTAATTGTGTCTTTCTACTATATTTCTTACAGGCATATTTAATTAACAAGGATTCTTCTGTGTGTGCCTCATTCGCTGTTATTATTTTTTAAGACTCACTAATATTACTGTATAGTTATAGATTGTCCATTTTTATTGCTGTTTGGTATTTTGCCATATGAATGTATCAATATTTATTTAGATGTGTGTTATATTCTTGATCAGCATTTACACATTTTCCAGTTTAAAGTCGCTACAAATGCCACTACATATACTCTGGTATGCTCTTTAGTAAATAGACATTTATGTTTTTGTTTGGACTATGTCTATGACTAGACTTTCTGAGCTATATAATAGTTATTCTTTCAGCTCTGGTAGACATTAGAAAATCATTGTACTAATCTATACACTTAAAGTAAAAAATATGAGAGACCAGAATGGTTCCTATCATTGTCCCCTTAGTATTTTCAATCATTCTTATGTTAACCATGTTGCTGGACGAGCAAATACATCTCATTCTGACCTTGATTTTCAATTCTCTGATGACTAAGGAAATTAAGCAACATGATGATCAATTAAAATATACATATATACATATACATATATACATATATAGATATCATACTTAAAATGCTACAGCTGAAAAAAAGAAATCCTCCAATGTTCTAAAACCATGGAATGCCCACTATCAAAAATTTTATCATCATCCTTTCTTCTATTCAATAGAAAGGTAATGAGAACCTTTTGCTTTCTTAGGAATTAGGGTAAAGTGGTGGGGCTTGTCAAATTCTCCAGAGTTTGGATTACAGATTAGGGATTAGAAGAAAACTTTATTAAAGGACTTGGTCCATGTGATTCTGGAGGCTAAGCAGTCTAAAGATCTCTACAGCATGCTGGGAAGTTGGAGATCAAGGAGATTTAGGAAAGTTGATGGCTTAAATCTGGTCTGAAATCTAGCAAACTTGAAATCTAAAAACTCATTTTTCAATTAGAGCTCAAAAGCAGGAAAATGAATTGATGTTCAGCTCAAGTGGTCAGGCAGGAGTTTACCCCCTTACACCTGGAAGCCCAGCTTCTGTATTCTCTGAGGTCTTCAATTAATTGAATGGCAGATGTTGTCATTGGGAAGAAGAGGCATATGTATGAAGTGCACTAATTCAAATATTAATTTCATCTAATAACACCCTGACAGATGCACAGAGACTAATATTTGACCAATCATCTGGGTACCCCATAGCCCAGAAAAGTTGCCAAATAAAATTAATCATCATACCCCTACATTTTTCTTCATACTTCAATTCCAATTAACCTATATTATGTTCAAAGTAGTTATCGACTTTGATGTGCACAGCCACCATGCTCTTTCATCCATCTAAGAATCTGATTTCCCATGGTAACCTGAGTGATCCTTAAAGGATATATTTTAGGTTATAGTATTTTCCTGTTCAGAATCTCTAAGTATTTTTCACCTTTCTCAGACATATGTTTAAGCCATCCACTTGGCCTATGAGTTCCCATAAGATCATACAATGACTCATCTCTATTTCTTTCTTAGTGTCAAAGGAAATGACACTAAGTCATCTCATTTCCTATTTCTCTCTACACTATCAACCTTATGACTTATTTTACTTTATCTTTTCATCATAGTACTTATCACACCCTGACATTGCTTTATAAACATTTATTTGGTGACAGTCCCTCTATTTCAATATAGTGTAAGCACTAGGAGATCTTATGTTGGATATTTCTGTGAGGGTAGTTTTGGATGATATTAACATTTTAATCACAGAATGAGTAAACAGATTATGCTTACTAAAATGGGTTGTTAGTATTCAATCAGTTGAGTTAGAACAAAAAGTTTGAGTGAGAAAGATGCTTTTCTTTTGTCTTACTGTGAATGGTGATATTGAATTGTTTTCTGCCTTCAAATTCTAACTGAAGCATTGGCTCTTCCTGAGTCTCTGCCTTACTGACCCTGGAGTACAGTTCTTCCACCAGCTCTCTTTATTCTCAGGCCTTCAAACTTGAACTGAATTCAAATCATTGGCTTTCCTGGTTCTCCTGCTTGCTGATTCACCCTGCAGATCTCAGAAGTTCTCAGCCTCTGTGCCCATGTGACCTAATTTCTTACAATTTTCCCCCAAAAATATTATTTTGGACTTCTTACTCCTGATGTGATGATATTAGGGCTTGGGGCTTTGATGGGTTATCAGGTCAAAGGCAGAGCTCTCATGCATGGGATTAGTGATTTTGCTGGGTTCCTCTTCCCCTTTTTGCATGGGACTACAACATGTGAGGAGAGCTGTCTGTGAACAAAGAGGTAGGACCTCATCAGACACCAGATTTTCCAGTGCTTTGATCTTGTTCATTGTAGTCCCTAGAACTGGGGGAAATGAGTTTCTATTGCTGTAAAGATACCTACACAATAGTAGTTTGTTAGAGCAGAACCCAAAAAATAAGAAGGTCTTCATATACTACATATTCTTTTGATTCTATTTCTGGGAGAATTCTATCTAATTCAGGGGTAAAAATGACACACTGAGGTTTAGTGTTTACAACAAATGAGTGGGTAGGGGTGTAATTTTGAGGCCTAGAAAACAAGGGAAGAATTTGAAAAATGGAAGTCCCCCCTGAGATTTATAAGGATTGAGATGCTTATGAGATATACAGCTATATAATTTTTCATTACCCTATTTTAAACCTTTGAAAATAAAACAATGAATAACCTTTGTTTTCATCTTTATCCTAAATGAAGTTCAGACAGCAACTAAATTAATCCTCCCTATATCCAGATGGAAGCTCTTATCACTATCCTAATTGTAAAGATGAGAACATGCATATATACAATAACTTGATAAAATGGTTGAGGTCACCCATGGAATAAATGGCAGCGTTAGATTTTAAACCCAGTTTTCTTTTATAGAAAAAAAAATGTACCATTTAAAAATAAACCACAGTGCCTTTTTCCCTTGATTTATTCAAGCCTTTAAAAGTGCTGCAGTAGTTTTATTTTATCATCAATTTACTTCTTGGGGTCTGAGTATGTCCTTACTTTCTCATTTGATGGTTCTTCTTACTGACCTTATGTGTGTGTTGGTGGGGGAAGGACTCCACGTTTTATTGAATACCACTGGAGCAAAAATGAGCAAAACTCATGTTGTTTCCTGACAGGTATTCCTCAGAAAGAGGCTCTTTGATTTTTTTTTTTTTTTTTTTGGTAGTTTTATTGATTTCCTTCTTTTTCTCCTGTTCACTTATTTACGGGAGTCAATGTAGGAACCCCGTGTTCAATTAATCCTTTTAAGTTCATCTTCTGGGTATGGTCTTCCCATGTGCATCCTTAGGCATATTTTTAGGCATATTTTGTGAATGTGAGGGACATTGTTTTTTATTTCCCTTATACTGCTGTAGGCTGGGATGACTATTATCCTCAGAACACATGCCTGATCTTTTTATACACCTCTTCTGCAAAGAGGAGGACTAGGCTTGCAAAGTGGCTCCAATGCCACTGGTTATGCATTTATTATTGCATTCTTTCTTCCTAAATAAAAAATAATAAATAAAAAAAGGAAAATAAAGTGCATTTAAGTGAATTTATATTCCAAAATAAGTTTATATTTGTCCTTGCTTCAAGGTGAGTAGATTACATTTTTGGAAGATTTATCTTTTGAAAATTTGGGTTTGATATAACTAAGTTGTATTTATTTAGTTCAGTTTTTTTTTTTTTTTAATGACTCAGCCAATTCTTTGCTGGTTTTATGTATTTCCAACTGAGTCAATGACTCATCTTTTACTATGCTGGAATTGGTTTTAGCGTTTATTTTTATTTTTAATTGACACAGAATATTTGTTCTTATTTATGGGATGCATAAATGTAATGATCAGTGTGATTAGCACCCCCATCTCCTAAGCAGTTGTTCATTTCTGTGTAGTGGGAACTTTACTGTATTCTGCTACCATCTTCTGCCAGAAAATACTGGAGAGTATTTGTGAGCTGGACTGGAGGCTGTATGCATTCACATTGAGGAGAATTCAAAGGACGTCATCTTTCACCTTTCCGTGACTAACTTGCATGCACTGTCTCCGTCCCCATTTTAAGAACACCACTGAGGTTTTTTTAAATATTTTCCTTCTTGCTGCCAAAGTACAACTGCAGAAGGAGGAAACCTGCATTGCTATTGTGACTCTTTATTTGCTTTATCTCAAAATTATTCTTGGTCTGGATGTCGCTTCTTGAAATTTGGGGTAGAAGATGGATCCTTCCCTAGTTTATTCTTTCATAACATTTTAAAATATATATCGTTTATTTTATTTAGAAAAAAATTATATAAGCTGCTTTGCTATTATGAATTTTCTCCTAATATTCACATTTTTACTTGTTAAAGAAAACATACTAATAATTGCAATAAAACTTACTTAGAATTAAAGTATATATAAAAGTCCATATTTATTTATCTGCATTAAAATAATGGCCTTCATTCTCCAAAATTCCAAGTTGCTCCTTGGTGTTGCATGAAGTCTTTATGGAAATGCCCTCCATAATGCAGGGCATAAGAACATTAGACTATATGGAAGGCAACCTGGAGTCCTCAGCTCTCTAATTGACCCTTTGTTGTTTATCAACCCCTGTTTTCCACTGTACCTCACTTTCTACTATAACTTATTATGAAGCTCTAAGGAAAAGCTACTGGCAGCCACACCTTGTTCTTGGATTTGGATGAACAGAATGACAGAAATTCTACACATCTAAGGGCATTAGAATATATTTCTATATTTTATTTTTTATTTTTTTAGTTGTAGGTGGACACAATACTTTTATTTTTATGTGGTGCTGAGGATTGAACTCAGGGCCTCACACGTGCCAGGCGAAAGCTCTACCACTGAGCCACAACCCAGCCCACATTAGAATACATTTCACAAAGTAAGCAAACTGATTATTGAGATTGTCAGCTTATCTTGCATGTAAAAGAGCTTGCAAATATTTTGAGTCAAATATAAAGATAATAAATATCAAGATAGTTTTGATAAACCAGTTGCATGTCTGTGGGTACTGTGTACTTGTTATGTACTGGATTCACTTACGGGATATATTTAATTCACACACTAGGCAACGACTCTGTCACTGGATGTTGTTGTGGAGACTCTGGTGTTTGCAGTCTCAGCTGCACCTCCCTCTCAGAAACTTGCAGAAGTGGCAGCTGCACCAGAATGGTTAAAAATTTTGCAGTCTTTGAACCAAACTGTCGTGATTTTAAGAAAATGACCATTTCCCTTTATTACACTCAGTGCCATGTAAAAATGCTGTTGAAGCAGGAGTTTAATGTTTCCTACACCTTGATTCACCCCAGTGTCAAAAACTGTGCTGTGGGGAAAACAAAATGTACCAAAGAACAGACAAGAGAACATGTGGTAAGAGAGGACTTCTGGACAATTTTACAGAGATGGACAGCCTCCAAATGTATTGGGGCACTGCACATTCCTACCCTGCCATTGAAAACATTTTAAAACCACCCCCCCAAAAGCATTGTGTTTTTCAAATTTCATTTCAAAGGAGAAGCAAAAAGAAAGGAGACAGATGTTAGAAATAAAAGAAAGAAAGAATTAAATGGGAACGAGTATGTCAGGAGAAAGTCTGAGGTACAAGAACCCAAAGGATGACTTTAATGTATTTTGAGTCAAAGAATATTAACCAGAATCTTATTTTTCTTCCCTTTGGGTCCTTCAAGTTGAATAATATCCATGCCTTTTTCACAACACTCTAAAACTTCAGTGTATTTCATACGTTTTCAGAATACAGTATCCTGCAAAGAAAACCCTCAGAACTGGTAAAATTTAGATTATCTAAGGTGCTGTCATATGTTCTGTATTATATACCATCATTTTTTGCAGCATAAATTTCCATAATATTGTATCAAGTCCTGGAACTAGATTTAAATAAGTTATTAACAAGGAAATATAAAATACAAGAACTTATGATAGATCTGAATATTGGTTTACTCATAGAGGAAGATACACAGAGTGCACTTTCTTACTCAGAGAAAAGCTGATATAATGACCTGGCATTAGCATATTTGATGTGTAATATGCTATCCAACTGGAGCGTTTTATAAAAGCTACAGGTTACGACCTACTGTTCATTACACTTAGTTTCTAAGGTGCAAAGATTGATGTGGAAGCCAAAGTGCATTATTGTTCTTCACTGGACCTTTGCATTTATGAGTCACGAGACTGATGCTAATGGGATTCACTCTTTTGTTGGATTGATGTTTAAGGTTAGATGGGCAGATGAGCCCCTGATCTTGACCAGAAATGATTTGCCCACTGCCAATTAGAAAAGGAAAAGGGCAAGGTGGAGGTTGAACTTGGAGTTAATAGGAATAAGAATAATGCTGAGGGTGCATGATGAAACTCAATGAGATACTGCACTCTAATCTTAGAGTGACAAATTTACATAGTGAAGGGACTTTTTATCAATGTCAACCAAACAAAATATGATCCTATGAAAAATGGCCCAGCTAGTTTCTTTCTCTCTCCTTCTTTTAACCTATGCAATGCACATGAGTTTAAAATAAATTGTTAGATATATGCATTATTTTATACATTTAAAACTTTCTCCTATTTCACCTACATGAAAAAACAAAAAAATCAATTAATATATAATCTCTCAGGATGTATGTCCTTCTATATCTAGTAAAAATATACATTTTATTTTTTAAATTATTTTATGTGTTCTAATTTGTTGTACATGACAGTAGAATACATTTATAAATTTTGATAGATCATACATAAATGGAGAAAAATATAAATGGAACAAAGTTATTTTTACAGATATAACGGCTCCTCCAAGCTTTTCTCACACTAAAAATTGTTCCCACTTTTCTCTCTCTTTCACTGAGAATCATAGTCTTCAAAACAGTAGAGACCTTTGTGTTTACCAATGAGAAATACTTTGAACAAAAGTAGTCTAATGCCATTTTTCAAAACTTTTCTCTAAAGTAATATTCTAACAGGCTAAATGCGCTTATGTTTGTACATGTTCAATTTCTGTTACTATAACAAAATACTTGAGACTGGGTGACTTTATCAAGAAAAGAAGTTTATTTTGGTTCATAGTGCTGGAAGTCAGAGGCCAAGGGCTCACTTCTGGTGATGGCATTTTTTTTTCTGGTAGAATCTCAGGTTAATAAGGATACCCCATGGCAAGATGCTGGGAGCAGTTTGTGTGTCCTCTGGTCTCTCTCCCTCCTCATCAGTTAAATGGGCTTAACAAATACAACTTCATAGAATTGTCATGAAAATAAAATGCAATCATGTGCACAGATTGCTAGGCAGAGTGTATGCCCTGTACTGAGCACTCTACAAGTGATACCTACAGTTTTTATGCTTATGGTAAGTATTAACATCATTCCAGGAAGTAAGAAAAATCTGTGAAAGTAGTCATGTAGGCAAGCTCTGGGCTAAACAATCTCATTGATTTCATTTCAAAGGGTATTTAAAAGTGATCAGTTAAAAAAAAGATTGATAAAGAGGTTGAAATGAAAATTAGATCTTTGAGTGTTCACCACAAAATACTGGACATGCCCTTTTTTCTATCTCTGCCTAATCCTTAGCACATGCCTGTGTTTTTCATTTCTCAAAAAATATTTAATTTTTGTTTGATTCAAACTAAGTTTTCTGATAAGTACTGAGAACTGGCAAGGAGACATAAGATCTAACTTGAGCTAAGCATTAGTGATATTCTCACTTAGCATCAGTGTGTGGGGTGAATTGGAGAAAGTAGGATGTGATTACAAACACTAAGCCTAATTATAAACATAAATATTTGTCAAAAAAACTGCAAAGATATGTAGCCATAGTAGAAATAAGAATATATAGAAGGAAACATCCTAAGGATTCATTAACTAAGTTGTGTGATAGATCTAAGGAGAAGTTGTTGAATATGCTGAGATTTAAGTTTCAGATTTCAGGTATTTCTTGTAGAAGATGACGTGGCAAGTAGTATTTGATATTTGGAATTACACCTAATTACTACAGTGGGATGGTTTAGATAGTTGTCCACTCCTTCATGACCATCTTCACATTTACCTCGTAGAATACTGTCGCCACCCACAAAGTATTTCTTTTACACCTCATCATCCTATACCCTAACACCGGTGAGCACTGACCTTGGATCTGTCACTATGGACAAGTGGTATCTTCCCAAAATTTCATTTAAATGAATCATGGATATGTCATATTTGGTTTCTGATAAGTAACCATAAAACTGGGCATAAAGTTTTTGAAATCAATACTGTCATTGAAAGTCTCAGTGGTTATTTCACTATTTTTCCTAAATGTGTTTCATTTTATGGATAATATTCATTCAATTTATCCATTTTATTCAATTTTCGATTTTTGAAGCACGTTGAAAGTTTTCCAGATCAGGCCTAATATTAATAAAAGCTAAGAGCTTTCCTATACAAGTCTGAGTATATGTTTAACCATTTCTGAGTAAACTGAGAAAATAGGCCTTGAATATTTAGTACTGCCATGTGTAGATGACATATTAGTTTTCCAATTTATTTAGATATCAGCACTATATCATACAAAATGCCTCTTCATAAATCAGTTACATATTTATTTAGGCTCTGCAGACATTTAATTGCAAGTTGCTAACTGCAGTCCTAACCCACTCTGAGCCAACAGTTGCTGGGATAGGGTAGAGTCCTTGTAAGCTACCAGTGTCTGCAATCTCTTTTCCACATCCAGTCTAAGTAAGATTGCCGAATGTTTATATGTGAGTCAGCTTTCTATTACTTTAACAAATGCTTATGATAAATAACTCATAAAGAGAAAAGTTTTATTTTGTTCAACAACTTTGGAGGTTCCAGTCCACACATAGATGGACCAATTAGCTCCAGACCCCTGGTGCGGAAGGCAGGTGGCAATAGCTGGGGAATGTGTGGCAGAACAAATCAGCTCGCCCCATGACCAGGGGGTGATAAGAAGGAAGAGGAAGGGGCTGGTTCCCACTCTCCACTTCAAGGGCATAACCCCAGTGGCCTGAACAACCCCCAGTAAACCCCCTCTTAAAGTTTCCACCACCTGCCATAGCGCCCTCTGAGGCGCATGTCTCCAAAGCAAGGGCCTTTGAGAGAGATTAAAGATTCACTCAGTTGCAAGAAGATGAACGCAAATTCATCTCCTTGTGATTAAATGACTTTCCTCTTACTATTGTAGATCATCTGCTTCCTTAGTGAAGAAGAGAGAAAGATCCTGGCCCAGTTCTTTCTTCTCATCCTTGCATACCTTCAACCTAAGCAAATCTCATTTTGCTCAAATCCCTTTCCAGGCAGAATGTGGAAGTATTTTTTTTTTTTTTCTTTCTTACATGAAAATGCAAAGTACATCTTCTGACTTTTCAGATCTAAGGAAAATAAATTTCTCTACTATCATTTTCAAATTATATAAATGTTTAGTGAGCGATGACTCCTGCCTAAGAATCTGATCTAACCCAAGGTAAAAGGAAAAAAAAAACAAAAACCAAAACCAAAAACAAACAGACGAAAAAAACATGTGAATATATACTGCAATCAGATCCCTTGCTAGTTCTCTACTAGCTGAAGGAAGTTGGGATTATTCTGAAAGACACTGTACTCTAGCCCTTGTTCTGAAGCAGAAGTGGAAATGATCAGGAGGCATAAAGCTATTGAAAGGAGAACTTAAACTGTTATTTTTAAATGTGTAAAATAAACATCTGCACAGAGGGCCTGCATAGCCCTTCAGACTCTATTCCTTCCAGGAACCCCTTTCCTAGCCCTAGCCTTTCAATTCCCCGTAATGCATGTTCCCTCTCAGTCCCATGCTGTCTTAGACAAGATGGACAGAACACACAGGCAAAGGTAGACATGCAGACATCTTTAAAGTCTTTATAAGAAGTGTTGCAACCTCACTGAGTACTGAGCTGTTCACACCTTCTTAGGAGATGTGGCGGTTTGGTGGGGAGGAGGAGAGGTCTTCTACAGGCAGAAGATAAAATGTTCTGAAATGGAGGAGAGATAAGAGAAATCGGGGAGTGGAATTCCTGAAAAGGAGCAAAGCCTGGGAATCAGGTCACAGCTGTGAAGGAACCCTGCCATGGGGTGTACCTCCCTTTCCTTTTCCATTGGACACGTGCAACAGTTATATTAAGTACCCCTAATTTCAATGTGTTGCTGTTTGGGATTTTCATTTGTAGTGCTTCCTGAGAGCTCTGCAGCCTTGGGCAAGAAGAGTCACGCATAACAAGGGGAGGGAAAAGTTACAAACACGTTAAGGAACACAGAAAGGAAACAACCAAGTACTTGTTTACATAAATAATAGTTGAGTTTCAGGCTCTTTCCAGGTCCAGAAAGGAAATTCCTGTGGCGGGGTTGCTACATGTCATCAGATGCAAATAAAACAGAAAGGCTAGGACTGACTCAGGCAAATATCATTTTCCTCAAATAGTTTAAAAGAAGAAGGCCACTGAAGAAGGGGGAGAGTAGCAGGCAATTATGGGACTTGCAGTTTTCGGCCAACTTGGCTGTGCAGCTTGGTGCAGGATTCCTTCCAGCTACTAATAACTGCAGATTCCAAGGAGTCCCTGCCACACATTGCTGTACTCTGAGCTTTTCACAGAGCCTTCACTTCTGATCAGTCATGCTTTGGTCTTTATTACTGCACATTTCATTCTAAAACTAAATTTTATTTCTCAAAAATATTTTGTGTCATTTTAGAAACTGAAAAAATTTTGAAATGATTGTATTTAGTTGATTATGTTTACAATCATCTCAGACACATAAGCTGGAATTCAGTGTGAAGTATTAGAGTTTGAAAATGGATAATATTGTTTTGAAGATTCATTGAGACATACATTTCTTTGTGTGCGAAATGAGTTAAATTGATTTTGCTATTTAATATTTCTGGAGGAATTATTTTATTTTAACTAGGATCTTCAGAAGAATTTCACTGGGTACCTATAATCACTTTAACTTGGCAAGTTTGTCTCTGGCAATACTTTAGTTAGACAGTCTAGAGTGAGCATTGGTGAATTCTCATATCCATCCATCCATTTCAAATTGTGGCTCACATTTGGCCCCAAATACAAGTCAGAAATCTGTGGGGAAATTATAACACTTCTGATAGTTTAGAAACCAGTTAAAAGGAATTGAAACCTGTGAAGCAGTGAATATAAAACTTGTTTCTTATTTATAATTTAATCTGAATTAAGGATTTTTAGTTATAAGTGTTAATTAAGTTTAGTACTGCATATGGACTAGATAAACCAATAAGGTCTAGATAAACTAATAATTTAAAGTGCCATTGTCAGAACAAGGGTGACACCTGTGTTATGAATTTACTTATAAGTCATCCTGCATGTGAAAGAAGGAATTTTACTAAGTAATTGTCTTTTTAAAATAGTAATGAGTAAAATAACATGCTAGCCTTCACTTAATCAACCATGGTCATTTTAATTCAACTCAAAACATTATTGATTTTCTAACTAGAGAGCAAATTTCACTTTTTACTTTTCCTAGCCACAGCTAAGGTTTTCACATAGATTAGACGTGGGATAGTGTTTAAAGATGGAAAAGTCTTGTTGAAGAGTCACGCTAACAATGTAGCAGTTTATATAGGGAAAAACAAGAAATAATTAATGAGCAAATACAAGGTTAACAGTAGAGCTGATATTATCCAAGGTTCTTAACTTTTGATAAACTTTTGTTCTCCTTGTAAGAGCATATACTTATGTTTTATCCTTTATTGTTTACCATTTTGACCTTGCACCTCCTTAGGATCCATGAGTAGAATGATAAATAATTTAGCCCAATTCTTCTAAAAGGTGAAGAAAGCAAGTGACCAGATGCACTGCTTTGGAAACACAATGCTTCCAGAGTGAGAATTACACTTGAATTGTGGGCTATTCACTTTCCATAAACATGACTAATAATCACCATGAAGTTCATTGGGCAGGACTCCTTCAGCATACCCTACCACACTTTTTGTAATAAAGTATTTTCTAGCATCAGTAGTTGGAGTTTCCATCAGAAGGGGGAGGGTAATGGGAACTTTAGTCACTGTTAGTGAGTGGGCTGTGACATTGACTGAAATAGATTAACTCTGGGAGACAGTTAGATATATCTTTGATCTTTTTATATGCAGCTGGGTAAAAAGACATTAAGCAGCAGGAAGGGAGGGAATGATAAGAGAAAGTGTCTTTTCTTCCTCTTCATTCTTACAATCTCCTGATACCTCAGCCAGGAGCTTTAAATATTCTTGTAACGTCTTTCTTGAGAAACTGTCATTTTACAGTAGTTTTGTATGTACTGAGCTCCTAAAGCTATGGATGCTTTACAAAGCTACAATGTAAATTTATTTCTCTCCATAATCCCTGTCACTTGCCTTGTCTCCACATAAAAAAGCCAGAGATGTAACATTTCATTATTAATTACAGCAGCAGCAAGCTGGCTGTCAGAGCCAAACCCGATACACTTCCTTGACCAACTGCTGAGCTTTCAGACATTCACTCATTAAGCTTATGATGATGATGGAGTTTTTAAAACCTGCTGTTTGTAATGGACAGTAGAGCTTAAAAATCTGTCATAAACTGCTCAACTGAGGAAACCAAATGGCAAAGAGAGTGAACAAGCATAAGAGCAAACAAATTGCTCCATAAAAGGAAGTTGTCTCCTTAAATGAGCTTTTATTTTTACAAAGAATGTGAGGGCAACTCTGAGACCATAAGTGGATGCTGTGGGGTTGTTTAACTGAGAGCAGTTACTCACATTAAAGAGACTGAGCACTTGGAGAAAGGAAAGGCACCCCCAACCAACAGCAGCAACAACAAAAAGCAGCCTGGAATGTGTTTGCTTTTGCTTCAAACAATATGGTCCTAGTGAATGAAAATGACTAAATCCATATTTTAAAGTGTATAGTCCCCTAACATTTTTAAACAAAACTGTTTTGAAAATACCTTTCAGGGTAAAAACAAATCAAGTTAAGGATCTAAGCATAGGACAGAAGTACCTCTCACACATATAGGTTTTCAAAATGCACATATGGGGCTCTTTTTATACATTTATTCAAGATGTGTTAATACATATACACTGTGGTCTTGCTTCTTTTCTAAGCACTTTGGCATACAAGGAAGAACTAAAGGAAAAAGGTCCTTCTCTGAAAGAGGAAGAGGAACAGTAGCAAAACAAACAAACAAACAAAAAACAAAAACAGAAAGAAAAACAAAAAAAAGAACAACAAAATAGATGTGTGTATATGTATATTAATATACACACATACATATGTGTGTATATGTATATTAATATACACACATACATGTTTATAATACATAGGTAAGTTACAAGAGATAAATGATGGAAAAAATAGGAAAAGCAGACCAGGTGAAAGGGAATAAGAGAGGCAGATGTGGTGGTGGAAGAGGAGGAAGCCAGCTCCACTAAAAGGAAAGAGACCAACAAACACCCTGCAGTTGAAGTTGGTGCCTGGAGGGAGAAGAGCTTCCGGGGGGCTGCAGGGAAGCAGGACTCCCATTCGTACTCAGTGGAATTTCTTATGCTTGAGGAGGGCAGAGGAGTTGCCAGGTGCTTTGCTTTCTACAGGAAACAAATCATGAAACAAATCATTCTAACATGGGTCAGGGAGTCAGATCCTGCTACCCCACAATGATTGTATCTACCAAGTGCTTTTCAAGGTATATCTTTGACCCCAAAAATAACTTTATAAGAGGAAACTGTGTATCTATTTGTACTCATAGATATTTCAACCACCAACTATATATACATAATAAGCAACAATGAATAAAATGCATATGTGCCCATTTATTATATGACTTCTACTATACTTATATTATCAGAAGAATTTTTTTCTACCAATGTATTGTCATATTAACCGATTCTTTAGAGTTATCAATCCCAGGAATCTATTCTACCCAAGTAATGTAGGTGTGACATTGAAGAGAAAAAACATTGCTAGTAGCATTATTAGAAAGATAATAAAAATTTTAAAAAATGTGTTATTGTAATACAGAATATGTTGCTTAGTGTGATGGGATAACAGATCTGTGTGGCTCCTTGAGAATTTTATTGACCAGACTATAAGGGAAATGACTAAACAGACTGCATTATGCTATGAGACTCCATGTTATGTAGGAAATAAGCTTCTTCCATGGGAACACCTGCCTCTGTACCCATCATCAGTTACTTAGAGTGACATGTTTAGCAATACAAAATGACAATTCTTATGTAATGAAAAATTGCTCTCTTTTGATTCCTATTATTCCTAAACGATGTACCATGTGAACAGTGATTGTGTGGATGTTAGTAACCATTCTTTAGTTTGTAGCTAGGTAAAGGTCATTTTGACCCACTTCCCCCTCTGTTGATGATCTCATGATGTTAGTTTGTAATTTCGAATCATAGCAACAGATACTTGTGATTGATGTGATTTTTTGGTATAAGAACCCCTACAACCCTATGGACAGGGCTGTTCTCCCAATACCATTTTTTGGGGCATCATGTGAGACAGTCAGTCGGCCAGCTTAATAAAGACTCTTGAATTTGGACTTCTCAGTTGGTGACTGGTCTGTTCTTAAGTTGCACTCCATAACAGTACATGAAATCTTACCCACACAAAAATAAATAGTTCTGAAATTGCATGGAAGATGACATGAAATGATCAGTAGCAAGTCACCAAACATAAGTTGATACAACAAAAGGAAATATTTTACAGATTTATACCCAGAGTAGCTCATGTCTGTAATTCCAGTGCTAAAGGAGGGTAAGGCAGTAGGATCACAAGTTGAAGGTCATCCTCAAAAATTTCATGAGAACCTGTCTCAGCATAAAAATTAAAAAGAGCTAGGAACAAAACTCAGTGGTAGTGCATACCTGGGTTCAATTCCTAACATTGTAAAAAGAAAAGAAAAGAAAAAAAATGTAAATGTGTGGGTCACTATAAAACTAAGCACTTGTTCATCTTAAATGTAAATGTCATGATGCAAAGCTCTCTAACCTGACCTCTCAGTAAGATCTGAAAAGCAGTTTCCACATGTAAGAGAATGTTACAGCTCAAAACCGTGTAACTTTTCTAAGAAAGATACTTGACTGGAAATATCTCATTTGAATTTTATGCTTTTTCCTATTTTGTATATTAATTGACATTCAATTTTTCATAATGTATTCTCCATGGTCCTATGTATGTGACTGTGCATACAAATTATATTGAAATAGGCTTTGCCAGTGTTCTGTAGTTATAATATGTAAAATATTGATATAACTGAATTTTTACACAAGTTTTTTGAGTCTCTTGAGAGTGATACTCTCTCTCTCTGGGTACTGCTTTAGAGTATTTATTAAACATCATACTGTGTGTTTCTCAGTGATTATTGATGATGAAATTCAGTGGCTTTCCCCCCCCCACTGTTTTATGTTCCCATTTAACATTTCTGACTTTAATTGTGCAAAATGACCCTCGCTTTCACGGATGTGCATTTTTCTCAATCCATCCCACTAACTTCCCAAAAGCAATTGGCATAAGTTAAATCTTTGCCCAACTATTCTCCTTCTGTCATAATTAAATTCATCTCTTTTTAAAGTAAACCCTATACTTGTACCATAATGTCACTTGGGTAATTCACTGAAACCCACTGTCCCAAACAGGCACACAAGAGTTATGAATAGAGAAATCTGATAATGGCTCAATCAAAAGTAGGCTCAGGGATGAGGTTGTGGCTCAGTGGCAGTGCCTAGCATGTGTGAGGCACTGGGTTCGATTCTCAGCACTGCATATAAATAAATAAAATAAAGGTCCATCGACAATTACAAAAATATTTTAAAGACTCAAAAAGGAGAGAAAAAAAAAACAAAACTAGGCCCAACAGACATGCAAGGGACTCTCATTAAGGTTAAGGTAGGGAAGTCTGTAACTTCAAGTCCCAGCACCAGAAAAAAAGACAACCATTGAGAAGTGTCTGAAATTTCTCTGGATAACTTCTACCTCTCTCTGCACAAACTAGTGTGCATTCTATAAAAAGAATTTTGAAAGACACCAGCAATTTGTTTAAACAAAAAATAAATGAAACTTGGTCACAGAGGCATAATTTATTGTTCCAAATTTAAATTAAAAGAGCAAATAAATTAATGTTGGTAAAAAAAAGTATTAATATGGAATCAAGGAAGTATCCACTATAGAGATACTTTACATTTTAAAAGCATGCTTCCAAAGTTCCCTTTTGAACAACCTTTCCATTATTTTCTTTCTTTTCTTTTTTTTAATTAAATTGGTTCTTTGTGACATGACAAATAGAATCCATTTTGACATGATCATACAAGCATGGAATATATCTTCTTCTGATTCAGACTCCAGTATCTATCCTGATCTTTTTGCCATTTACCCATTAATTTCTTGTGGATATACACAATGGTGAGATTCTCTGTTATGTACTCATATATGTGAGAGGAAAGTTATGTCAGATTCATTCCATTGTCTTTCCTTTCCCATCTCCCCTCCTTTCCCTTCATTCCCCTTTGACTACTCCACTGAACTTCTGATCCCCCACATCTGCTTATTGTGGGTTAGCATCCACATATCAGAGAAAATATTCAGTCTTTGGTTTTTAGGGATTGGTTTATTTTGCTTAGCATGACAGTCTCCAGATAAATCCATTCAATGGCAAATGTCATGAAGTCATTCTTCTTTTTGGCTGAGTAATATTCCATTGTGTATATATACCACATTTCCTTTATCCATTTATCTCTTGAGGGACATAAAGGATGGCTCCATAGTTTAGCTATTGTGAATTGAGCAGCTATATATATTCATGTGCCTGTGTCACTGTAGTATGTTGATTTTAAATCTTTTGGATACATATGAAGGAGGGATAACTGTCAAACGATGGTTCCATTCCTAGTTTTTGGAGGAATCTCCATACCATTTTCCAGAGTGGTTGCACTAATTTGTAACCCCAGTAGCAATATATGAGTGTACTCTTTTCCCTTTATCCTTGCCAACATTTATAGTTACTTTTATATTTGATTATTGCCATTCTGACTGAATTGAAATGAAATCTCATTGTAGTTTTTATTTGCATTTCTCTAATTGCTGGAGATATTAAACATTTTTTCATATATTTGTATATCATTTATATTTCTTATTTTGAGAAGTATCTAGTTCCTTTGTCCATTCATTAATTGGTTTTTTGACAAATTTTATTTTCTATTTATATTGCAAATAATCTTTCCTGTCTTTGAAAATTAAAAATAGTCTCACGGCTTTTTATTGTTTTCATGAAAAATTCAAACAACATAATCTAGTATTTTAGATTCACTCTGGAACTGTAAAGACTTAGGTTCTAAAGTTACTAATTTATACAATTATCTATTACCTCTTCTGTAAAGTGAAAGTTTTAGAATATGAAGAAAAATAAGAAATTCGGATAATATTTAAATTTATAATATACAATGGAACTAAAATAATAGAAACCAATTCTGAAAAAACAAGTAGATAGACTTGTTTTATCCATATTAATGAAAACTTCAGTTGTTTTACTTTCTCAAAAGTTACTTGCAAATTGTAGTACTGATGTTTTTAAATATACAATATTTAAAATATTTCTCATGATATATAATCATGAGAAAGTAAAACCACAATGAAAATAATTATGTTTCCTTTCATAGAAACAAGACTTTAAGTTATTTGTATTTGAATTTAATGGACTTTTTAAAAAAAAAATTATGTCTAATTTTGACACCTCCAGTGCATGACTGAATACAAATAAAATCTAGGAGGCTTTGAGTCACATCTGTAAGATCTTAAAAAGTTTGCTTCATTGTCAAATGAGGTAGGAAAGAAGGAATAAATATAAACAGGTAGAAAAGAGACTAAAGGAAAGAACAGGGGAAAGACTTTAATTCAGAATTTTCTCGTACTTTTTCAGACCTGTCACTCCCCAAGTCAGTCTCTTGTCCCTACCTGTTACTCCCAAATTCCTGGGAGTTTGGTAGCTCTTCTGTGCGCTGCAATGTTAACTAACCCCCAATAAACAGATTAAAGAGAGATGTCATATCTTGAGGAAACTGTAATTTAGAGAATTTTCCGGTCCTATTTATTGATCAGATAATGAAGTTCACATTGGCCTAAGGATTTGGAGATTAACCAAGAGCACCAGAACCCATCTTGAGATCACCAGACTGATATCATTCCTGCATACATTTCCATACCCACCCCTCACTTTTGGGAACCCCAAAATGTGTCTCTCACTCTCAAGATGGCCTACATTTTCCATGGATACCAAACGGCCTCTGTGTTGAGATTGCCCTCATTCTCCCTTCATTATGTATGTGCTTTCCTAAATCAGTCCCTCTCTATGCCTCTGGCACGTGCTGAAATTTTTACCATCATATAAGCCAAGAACCCCATTAGACAAGTTACTCCTTCTCTCTGGCAACTCCTCAGACCCTTCTCCAGAGATACCCCTTCTCCCGTGGACAATTTACTCCTCTCCAATATTTGATATGGCAAATCTTATCTTACTGGTTTTCAATTATCATTTATAAATACATAAGGTGAATTTATGTACACAGATTTGTTATAGGTGAATGGAAATCTTGTCTGTGGATAACGATTGGTCATCTTTAACCTTGATCAGAAACTGAAATCTGATAGAAACAACAGATAAGATGTTCTTTAAGGTTCTTCTAATAATTTGCAGAACTAGCAAAATTGTTATGATCAATTGTTTTGATAAATATTATTTCCCTCCATTAAAAACAGTAAATCTAATTGTGGAGGGTTAATAACCATGCGATTTGTTAATGCAATCCTGATGATCCAATATATTGATCAATGTGGCCTTCATACTAAAACAAAAAAAAGAACCTATTTGCCAACTAATTTATACTCCTTTGTAAGTGAGGTTTCGCAGCAGAAAACCACTGCATCATTGACAAAATTAGCATCATTGGTTAGGATGAGCCCGAGTGCTCAAACTGAGGGAGGTTTGCAGTGGCACTGTGTTGGCAGGCCTGTGAGAAAGCGTCTGCAGTAACCATCTACAGCATGTTTCCATTTAGCTGGTGTCACCACTCTGTTACTTTCATCCATTCCATAATTTGCGCACAAAGAAAGCATCCCACAACAACCCTTTAAATTCTGGAAATGTATGGTAAATTGTCAGTTTCCCTTCAATGTAGTTGTTTATCTCAGGATTCTACTTGGCACACAAAATCTTGGTGGATGTAGCCCTCCTTCCCCAATGCAGCCGCAATTCCACTGATCAATGCAAGTTATAGCGCTTATCAACATCGAAATGGAGACAGCTTAATTCCTTAGATTAGTATTTGGCTCAAACCAGTGGAGGTTTCCTGAGAAATTACTATTAGTACATTTAAAAAGTATCCAACTTTTCTATCTTGCTCCTATCAGCTCGAAATATAAGCCAGTGCCATGTGGCTGCATCTTAATCATGCTTGAGCTGGAGAGCCATCCGTTGAAAGCCTGTCTCCGTTCATAGATAGGAGAGATTGTAATATTTTAACATTTTCTACTGCCAAGTTGCTAAGCAATAAAACTATCTTGGCACTTTCCTGCCAGTTCATCATGAAGAACTACTTTAGTTTTGCTTAGTCTCTTGATGAAACAAATGGAAGGCAGCTGCACCAAAAGGCCTTTCAGAAACGTGTTGCCAAACAAATCCCTGGAACTTTTGCCCCTTTGCATAACTAATTGAGACAGCTCGAAGCAGAGAAATCCCACATATGTATCAGCATAGAAATCAAGTCTTAAATGTTAGTGATTAAGATTGTACAAATATTAGCTCATTACCATTCTAGCATCCTGCCCTCCTTCCACATGTCCCTTCTCCAAGGAACACAGAAATGTGACAGTTTCTCTGCTAAAGACACGTTTTTCAAACTAAAGTCAAGCATACACATCAAATGATGTGCTAAATGAAATACTCATTCTACCTGATATTAACTAATCTTTTTAAAGTCTCAATTACACAATTAATGTCAAAAAGGTATGTGAGACTGATAAATTCAAATGAGAGAATGTATAAAGTAAAAAAAATATATATATAAAGTAAAAGCTGAAGGGTATGAAGATGTCCCATCACATGCATCCAATCCTATACTTTTGTATGGATTTTTCAGACCTTTCTTTCTCTCTGTATTTGTGGGTGTATAAATTTGTGTGTATGTATAAACTAAGAATTTTAATCTATGCATTTATGGCAAAGTCTTCGTATTTCTTTATTATAATTGTTGTCCATAAGAAAATCGTAACAGGTTTTCAGTTCACACCCTACCATTGTATGAACTAAGTTCTCCCCATCTCAGAGGAATCAGAAAAATCCCAGAAGTCTTGATTAGAGGAGAATGCATTGAGAGATCGTGTGGGGCTTAGAAGACATGGGTCACAGGCCCCTCTGTGCAAACTCATATCATTCAGCAAGCTAGCTGCCTGACTCCTGGTTCCACAGAGACTGCATCTTCCTTGGCCCCAGAGATGTGCAAAGAAACACTTCCTCAGCCCACCCAGACCCTTCACCTAGCCCACTCCAATTCCTCTGCAGTCTCAGCCTGCATCAAGCTAAGGCTTGTCCTCATGAAGCAAAAAGGCACCGCGAGTTTCTTTCACAATACTTCTCCCATTTGTTTTTACCGATCCTGTTCCCTTATTAAACTGTGGTCTCCAAAAGAGCAGGGTAGAGTGCTGGATATTTACTCCTCCACTGGACAGAATCTTATTGAATATCTCCCAGGTGAATCAACGTGCTGGACGGTGAGAAGAAAGTGATGTATTCAGATGCCCTGACCTTCCCTCTCATTGTCCTTGCTGCTGAGATACAGGTGAACAATGAGGTTGCTGCACACTTAGCTAGAACGCTAGTCACATCTACAAGGGTGGTAGTCAAGTGGGTGCTCAGAGTAGTTTAGTCTGACTTTAGAGGCTGATGTTTAGGGAAATGCTCCAGAAGAAACCATGTTTACATTGAGGCCCTGAGTAAACAGTGCTTCATCAGGAGGGTGAGGTGTCCTTTGCTGCCTGTAGAAATGGGAAGTATGTGGAGTTAAGTATTGGAGCTCTTCAGCTGGCGGTCACCTGCTCTGGAAGGAGAGGGAGTCCAAAGTCAGGCCGGCCAGCCACGTATGTATAATATTAAATATTGGGGCATTTTCCCCTGAGAATGCTGGGAATAAACAGCAGTAAACAGTAATATGATTACATGTGCAACAAATTACCTTGGTAGATTTGGCCAAGTTGAGGAAAACAAAGAGAACAGGATTTAGAAATATTTTGCATTTAGAATTGGAGAACTGCATCAAGGAAGAAAAAGGTAAAATTAACAAGAAAAGCAACAGAGCTTTTCTTGAGTCTAGAGCACATGCTTTTCCATAGAGCACATGCTCAGTACCAATCGTTAGTTAAGTGTTCCACATCTTATGTTTCCAGTAACCACATTAAAGTAGGTACTGTCGTTACTAGGACATCATGGATGTGGAAAGTGAAGGACAGAGATAGGAATAACCTCAGGTAGGACGGCTGTCCTTCAGCTTTGGGTGGTTTGGCTGCAGAATCTTTCACTTAAAGTTGCTCCTAGTCCTATCAATGAGAAGTCAGGAGGATACTGCTGCCATAAACTGAAGCAGAGATCACTGGAGAGGGTATGAACCAGTGTTAAAATATGATTTGAAATTTGGACATCTAGAAACTGAAGAACCTCTGAGACATGCTAATGAAAATGCTAAGTCTGGCATTCTTCAGGGGAATGTGAGCAGAAAACATCATTTGGGGACTTAACGAAGTATATATGAAAACTAAAACCAAGAGAGAAATGAGGTCATCAAGGCTATAATATCAAAAAGGAGAAAAGAAAGCCCATGTTGGCTGGAGAAGGGGCACTGTCACGGGACTCTAAGAAGGGGTTTCAGAGTGCTCAGAGCAAAACAGTGGGATTATGTTGTTACAAGAACCAAAGTAAGATTTCTGTCAAAGAGAGTGCAGCCAAGCAGCACAGTGTAGGTTCTCAGAATGAGTATTGAATTACTGATTATGCCTTAGACTGTGTGCTGACATCTATATATTTTATAGGTGTTTCAAAACTATTCTGCCCATGCATAAATCTGAGAATGTGGTCTATGAAAATTGGTCCTTTTACTACTCTATTAAGTACAAATTTTAGAAAATAATAAATTATTTCTGCTAGAAATATAAAATGTTCTTTTTTAAAAAAACCTTCCACTGAGTAGTTAAGAAATATAATCAATTTCTATGTTCTGAAAAACAGTAAATCCTGAAAATCATATCTATTGGTTAAGGGCTATTATATTTAATATATCTCTAAGAAAGAAGTAGATATTAGTTAATTTTAATTTTATCCAACTAGTACTTAAAAAAGATCATTGCTTTATATTACTGCCAGCTTAAACCATTTAAATGAATACACTATTAGTTACAGCAGCATTAGCTTCAATTTTACATATGGATACAATGGAGACACACAATAAGAAACTCTTTGTTTATTGTTGTTATACAAAAATTTAGTAATTGTTCACTGAAGGTAAAATAGGAAATTGTGATGAAAAAGTTCAATGTATTTTATTTGCAATGAAGCATCTTCTTGGTATCCATTTATAACCAATTATGGCATTGTTTAGCTAATAAGAATTATATAAACTTTTCTTCCCAATTTTCTTCCTCATTAGAAAAATGTTGGCATTAGTCTTATGACAAGTTTTGATTGTAGCATAACCAAAATCAAATTTGCAAAGTTAGATATATAAATTCAGAAATGTGTCAGGTACATTTTATGGCAAATGTAGATGAATAACTTAAATGATCATCTAAGTTGAATTATATTTACTTGACATTAGGGACATGCAATCATTTGACACAGCAAACACAGGAGATTTTAAATTCTATTTCTAAAATTACATCCTTTCTTATCATCTTGACATCCCAAACAGCACCTAAATCTTATGTGAAGAAAGATTCTCATTTATATTTACTCAGTTGAATACATGTAGGCACATGAGAACCAATGAATGACTAAATTTGATATGAACTAATTCTTTTGGATATCTCATTGAAATATGTGATTTCACCATTGAAATACTTTTGAAATTAATTTAAGTAAATAGATTTTTTTTCAGAGACATAGATCTACTTAGGAAAGCAGATACACATTCAAGGGGGAATGCGGTGTGGATTATCTCTAGGGAAAGGTATCTTGGTTAGAAATGCACATTCGATAGAATAAAATGTGGACCATTTCCAGAAGTTAGAATGTGGACCATTTCCAGAAGGAGAGACAGTCTTAAATACAATTTTATATGTAAAATTTAACATTTTATCTAGATTCCTGGGAGAACAAGTTACAAACCCAGATGACAGAAATATCTTAAAACTCATAGAGTTTATTTTTCTCATATAATATCCATTAAAGTTTCAAAAGTGATACAGGAATATAAGCTTTTTTATTTCTCTTTCAAATATCCTCTTTCTCTTTCATTATCATTTTGCCTCTTTCTTCTAAGTTATTCCCAAAAGCTTTTAAAGAATTATGAGATTTCTTCTATGTATCTTTAAGATTTATTGAACTTTTTATTATTTTTACTCCAATAAAGAATCCATTGGCAAACTCAGCTGATTTTTCTCAGGGTATATGACCACTCAACCCACGGCACACTCCCCATATAGGGCCAGCCACCATCTCTCCCACTGAATTTCTACGGTGGCCTTCTGCAGTGTCTTCTGCTCTTGCTCCTTATAATTATTTCTTCCTACTGAAGCCAGTAATTATTTTAAAAGGTAAATCAGGTTCTATACTCTCCTGCTTGTCACTTTCCATTGACAGCGCGTCACACAATGAAAATAAGTCAGATCTTCATTGTGACTGGAGGGAACGTGTGATCAGCTTGTGCCCGTGTCTGAGTTGAGTTGCTTTCTCCACTGGCTGGCACCATTCAGTTTGCTGACCTTTGCCCTTTGGCTCCAGTAGGTCAAACTCATCCCTGCCTCACATCAAGGCTTTGCTCTACCTTTGGCCAGAAAACCCTTTCTCAACCACTTCATCCTGTCCTCTGCTCAAAAGACATCTTAAGTGAAACCCTGCCACTAATTTCTCTTGCTTTCTATATAATTCTTAATTTAAAAAAAAATTGTAGTTGTAGATGGACAGCTTGCCTTTATTTTATTTATTTTTATGTGGTGCTAAGGATTGAACCCAGTGCCTCACACATGCTAGGCAAGCTGTCTGCCACTGAGCTACAGCCCCGTCCCTACCAAGCTTTTTATTTGCTCTCACACTTTCTGTTCTCCCTTTCCTTCCTCCCTCCCTGCCTTCCTTTCACCCTCCCTTCTAAATTGTCCTGTTTTGTGATTATGATCCTTACTTCTATTTTCCACTTCAAAAACTGGCAATCTTTACACATTTAAAGCTAAAGTTTTGGACTTTTGTTTCCACTGGAAACACAAAATTAAAAACAATTATTTTTTATTCTAATTCAAATGTAAATCATTTTAAATGTTGTCTTATCATACATGCGTGATTACTAGTCAATAGAAAATACATTTCTGTTTCATGAAATATATATTTTGTGTAATTTTTCATTACTATTTGGTTTAACAAATATTTTGTATTATATAGTATATATTTTTTAAATTAAACCATATTATGATAATTTTGTTGAGTTTAGTGGAATTTCCAGTTGGAGAGACTGTGCTTATATTTTCAAAAGAAGGAAAATATCCTAGAACTGATGTAGGAGCCTCTTTTGTTATTTTATAAAGTAAGATGCTAATACTCTCAGTAGTTAAATTACCTGTCAAAAGACATAGAGGATTCTGGGAACAGGGTGGCTTCAGTTAGGGATGGGTTTCATTAACTCTCTATCAAGACAATTCATTTTTTGAGAAAATATCTACTGCCTTTTTTTATAAAATCATATACAATTATGTAAAATTAATTGCATACATTTGTATATTTACAAACACTATATGAACTTAAATTATGAAGGCTTTTTATGGCTATACAACTAGCTATGTGGGAATATGGGAACAGGATACCTTCTTAGGAGAGCTCTGTTCTTTCCATTGCATTTGTCAGCTTGTTCATGATTTAAGAGGTTCTTAATTATTTACTGAAGTACTGTGAAAGTGATGCTGAGACAGGTTGCACCTTGATCCTCACTGGTACTGGACAAATTCACATTGATTCCTAACAAGTAAAACTTCAAATCAGTTTTTTCTTAGTGTGATGCTCTTGTCCATGATGTGTTGCTGTGGGTTACTGTTCCAACTATATGTCTTCCAAAGAATAAACATACCTGTTTTTCCAGTTCTTAATCCATTTAAACAGAAATTGAAATAAAGGGAAGGAAAGGCGTCCACTTGTGGGGAATGGCAAGATGGAGACTACAAAGTATTTTCTTTGAAAATGGTATAGACTGACAGAAAGCACTTGTTAGAATCAATGTAGTTTGAAGGCATTCACACTGTAGGAGAAATAAAATGCAAAATATATATGCTTGCTAACCGAATGAGACTATGCATTGGTAAAGGAAAGAATGATTATCCTGAAGAATGAGTAGAGAAAGAGATCTAAGATTTGAGAATATAGACATTCCTTAACCATAACACAGTTCAGAAATCCATTCTGAATATATTCAAGTTCAGTGTCTTGCAAAAGATGCACAGTGATTGCTGATTCTTTCTGTCATACAAAACTAACTCATACAATTTACACATTTTTCTAGCATGACAATGCACCTGGATTATCTAGTATACCCATTACCCAACTACGAGTATAGTGGTTACAAACACTTGATTGTAATAACCTGCAAAACAAGCTGCATTTTTAACTCTAGAATTCTGATCAATAGTAGTTAATGAGATGTATGACAACCCATAACAAGTTTTAAATACTTTTAGTTGTCATAATGATATGAATTATCCCATTTCTGTTTTACTTAAGTGTTACACATTGCTTTAAGATAGATAAAATAGAGCTGAAGTACATTACATTAAACACTCAGACATTGCTGTAATATGTCCTTAAAATGTTGATCTACCAAGAGAGACATAAAAGTATTTTTTCCTGTAGTTTGATATTCTTTATGTCAATCAGGATATTTTCAACTTTTAATATACTTTTATAGCAGAATGGAAGGCTTAAAAGATTTTTAATACAAATTAGTAAATATTTTCTATGATTTTAAAAAGGAAGAGATACAAACAATAATTTGGTAAGCAAATGTGCTTATATCTGTGTTTTATATCCCCATTCCATTATGTTACTCATTTCCCTATAATTATAGATCTTTGGTTACCAAATGGAGCAAGTGTACTGTATATTTGTAACTAGGAAACTGATCATCTGTAGGACTCTTTGGTTTTGTTTTGATTTTGCAAGGAAATATATTTTTGTCAAATTAAAATCTGAAATGTTGAAAATGTAAAAATGATTACTTTTAATATTTCTTAAGACATGTGAAGAAAAATAGTTACATATTAATCTTCACACAACAGGTGGTTTTTTCTCTTAAAGCCCAGCAGTGCTATGATGGCTCCTTCCTGAAAGGTTATCTCAACTTTACTTTGTATCACATTAAAGAAATAGTCTCCTGGGAAGCTGTGAATTATCTATTTCCACATCCACAAAACCTAACCAAGACTGTAAGAAATAAAGGAAAGCTTAGCCATAACCTTCAGGAAGTTCCAGAAAAGATGGTTATTGTAAATAGACATTTATTATAAATGTATGTGAAGTCACATCTTTGTGATCTGAATTAAATGTGCTCTTATGGAAACTTAAATTGTACATCTGCTCTTAGCTTTTCTAAAGTTTATTTATTGCCACCATTAAGTGAAATCTTAGCCCTCTACTCTTTTTTCCTTTTTATTCCTATTCTGTCACCTATTTAACTTCCTTAAAAATTCTTTCAGTCTAGTTAATTTCGAGTACCTTTTTCTAAAGGAACTACTACCACCTGATAAATGATTGCCACTTGATTTTTTTTTATGTTACATATCAAAATTTAACATTATCAGAGATCAACAAATGCATCAACTTGTACATCCAGGTTGGCAAACAAAACAAAACAAACAATAGAACACAAATCAAAACAACAACAACAACAAAAAACCTCTTGAGCTTTTATCCTTATTCAAATCTCTTCCATTTTCCTTATTTCTTTACAGAAAAACTTCCTAAAATATTTGATCCTTCTTCAACTTCACTCTCTCCATTCTCTATTGAACATTCCCTAATCAGTATCTCATGTACATCACTTCAGTGATATTGTCCTTTTTGTTTTGTTTTATTATTTTTATTTAGCTTTTAATTTTTTACAGTCTGCATTTTGATTCATTGTACACAAATGTTTTATCCCTAGGGAAGATGAGGCATTTGTCTCTGACTTTTCACTCAGTTTGTGATACATTCTGATTCCCTTTTAGTTGTGCTATTCTTTCCTTCCCTGACTTGCTCCCCAACATTAAAATTAAACTATTAAAAATTAAAATATTACTTGAAGTGGACACAAGTCACAACTATCTTCTCAAGAACACAAGCAAATTGAAATAAAAAACAAAATATCAATTATCAGTAACTGACATTGTTTATTAATAGCAAAGGATATTGTGTGTGTGTGTGTGTGTGTGTGTGTGTGTGCTGGGAACCCAGGTCCTTGCACATGCAAGGCAAATGCTCTACCACTAAGCTGCATCCTCAGGCCACAAGTGATGTTTCGGAAAGTACCATTCATCAGCCCATCTGGCAATGGCAGGTTAGCCAGGGTACAATCTCAGAGGCAGCTGGGTTCTGTTCTTCCATCCTTACTCACAGACACGCTTTATTTATGCACTCAAGTACATAAAACATGCTAGTTCTCTCAGTTTTTTGCTCCTGATGTGTGGTCACTTACTTCAGAACCATCTCCCTATACTATGTCCCTTCCCTCACTGCCACTTACAAGATATAGTAAGTACTTAAAAACTTGTTCCTGTCACCAGAATTCTGATGCTTGCTTAGACTTCCTTATGCCGAATCTTTATGTCTGAGCCTCATCTACCTGTTTCGGCTCCATAACTGAAAGCTACCATCTATTAAGCATTTGCTGCATTTCAGAAATTGCTCCGAGTGCCTTACTTCTGTTGTCTCACTTAATCCTCACACTCTTCTCAGCCATGCATTGCATATGGTCCTTGTTTATATTTCTTCTACTAAAATTATTGTAGATTTCAGTTCCTTTTTAGTTTATTAAATGGCCAATGATGATTTTGAGAAGTAAGTTGATGAATACCGTGCAGCAGAGATGGGAATGCCTTTTAATGTGTCCGTATCAGTTTCCTAGGGTTGCCATGGACAAGGACTATGAATTTGACATGTAGAAATGAACTTACTTTCCATTCAGAAGGCTAGAAGCCTAAGGTCAAGGTGTTGTTGGAGTATCTTTCTGGAGGCTGGTAGGGAAGGTTTGTGTTGTGCATGTTTCCTAGCTGTAGGTGACAGCCTGCAGTCCTTACAGTGCCTTAATTAATCATGCCCTTCTCTACCTGTCAATCTCATGGCCTCCTTACCCCTGCGTGTCCCCTGGGTCTCAATGACCTATGCTTGCTTTCCTTTCTCTTGAAATAACACGAACCATTGACTTTAGAAACCATCTCATCCACATTCTGAGTGTTATAGGGATTGAGATGTGAACTCTTCTTTGGGGGGACACAAATCAACCTACTGGAACATCTAATTCCAAACCACAGGCTCAGCTGCAGAGCTTGAGGTACACAGCATGTGGCCCAGCTTACGGCTGCCTCCCTGCTGCCAACCTGCTGGGGTGTGGGCTCCACGGCCCTGCCTCCTCCCACGTTCATTTCAATTGAACTGTTCTGTACCATTTTGTAGACCCAATATCAAGCCATCCTTAGTGAGGATTTGAAGGAGAAAATCTGTAATACTACATAATGACTCCAACGATCCAAAATAAGTAATGCCTTCCCTGCCTAGTCTGCTGAGTTCCCCCTGCTTCAGGAACCTCTAGAAAGCTCCACCACCTGAACCTCATTAGAACCTCTGGCAATATTACACTTATGAATTGATGATCACAACCTCAGTAAACTTCAGGCTGGTAATATATAGAAAGTTCTTGATTGGTATTTAGAATATTTAAATTAAGAAGTCATTGATTTAAAAAATATTGCATTTAAGTTGGGTGCGGTGGCACATGCCTGTAATCCCAGTGCAGTGGCTCAGGAGGCTGAGACAGGAGAATCTAGAATTCAGAGTCAGCCTCAGCTAAAGCAAGGTGCTAAGCAACTCAGTGAGACTCTCTGTCTAAATAAAATACAAAATAGGACTAGGGGTGTGACTCACTGGTCAAGTGCCCCTGAGTTCAATCTCTGGTACCAAAAAGTATTACATTTAAATTCACTAACTCACTCACAAGCCCACATAGCACTTGGTACGGTACTATTGATCCTTGATTTTAAATCTTGGAAATACCTCTGTCTACATCCATCAAGTATGAATATGCTCTGTGTGTAATTTTTGTTTCTGTTCTGCCTACTCTTTTGTGATGTGCATAGCCTATCACATTTAATCTGATAATTATCAGGTTATTCACAAAGTTAGTTAATATTTGCCACATATTTAATACCTCATCTGTTTTACCTTCTAAATAAAACAGAAGCCCTTGAAAGACAAGTACAAAATACAATAAATTCATGAATTTCCACCCTACTGTTCTATGCATTCAATACAAAATAACTGTAAGTGTGTATAGCAATCATAATATACAAATATATATATATGCATATATATAGAGAGAAAGAAAGATAGTAAATGAAATATGAGTCTGTTTATACCTATGTTCAGCATTTAGTTATAAGAAAAAAAAAACTGTGCTTTATAGGAACTTAAATAAAAAAGAAAAATGAAATCTCTACTACATTTGTAGTGTCCAAGATAAATTATGTCAGTATTTCCTACTCACTAATAATAGAACACAGTCTTAATTATAAGCATCGGGGCAGACAAAGCAGTACGTTATTGGTCTAATTGGGTAGACTTTTCTAGAACCTTGATGGACACATAGAAGAGCCAACTGGCTCTGAGAATTCTCAAACCTGAGAGCATTAGCAGGGTGATGGAAATGAAAATAGAGTTTTAACCTCCTGGCAACTTCTGCAAGGTAGCATTGTGCAGTCTACACACTACACAACTATACAAGGTGGTCCCAGTTTTAATTCAGAGGATAAAATAATGTTTTAAATAAGGAAATAAGATTTGAGTCCCTTACATGATACTTTAATGTGTATTATGAACTTACTGTTGTCAATGCCTTACATGAACATTTATACCTACATATGAGTGCATACACACCTATTTACTCATGTGGGAAACAAGACACAGAGACGTTAAATGACATACTGGAGGACACACACCTCTTAAGTGTTAGGCACAGTATTCAAATAGACACAACCTGATCCCCCAACTGTATTTATTGGCATTTCACTATTACTGCCTCTAAACTGATGAAGGAAGTTAGAATAAATAAATGCAGACTCCTGGCATTACAAAAAAAAAATCCTTTATTAAGCAGTAAATACAAGACCTTAATAAGTCAATAAACTCACTTTGAGAAATAGCAGCTTATCACATCATACACTTATAAGATTTATTTTTTAAAAGGAAAGCACCAAATACAGTTCAGAAAATATCCTGTGAGTTGTAGTTACAGATATTATCAGTTTTTGTACCAGACTAAAATCCTTTCTTTAGAGATTAAATCAGAAAAGTGTTATCCTTTGTGTTGCCTGAAATTTTTCCACTGCCAATTATTTTAGTCTGTAAGTAGTGAAATAAGTAATTCCCAATTTAAGAGCATGTTAGGCCTATAGGTCCTCATTTACCTAATTGCAGAGAAAATTATTTTAAAAGCAATTTTCCCTCAGAAGCAATTCTAAGAGTGAAAATTAAATATGCAGAGAAACTATGGCTCAGATTTTTTTTTAAAACAACAAAGTGATTGTTTTAGAAAAAAATGTAACTGAAAACAATTAAAGTCAGTATCTTTAATTACTAGGATTTTATTGTTTATTTTAGTCACATAAAAAAGATTTGAAATGTGACACGTTTCCTGTTCACACACTATCAGGTCTGATGTTCTCAACTTTGCGAACACATAGTTATGGCACAGGAAGGTTTTGAGAGTGGCAGAGATCACTCATTTGAATCTGGAAAAATGATTCCATTTTTTCAGTGTTTTGCTCTCTTTGGGAGAAAGAAAACCACAGAGTGAAATCCAACTCAGGATTTCAGTCCTTAAGAGGTTGGAGCTGGTAAACCTGTCCCCTGTGCACATTTCCTTAATGTTGCTGGACTGAAGTCCCTCTTGTCTTTCAGCAGTCATTCCTGACTTGATCACAGCTGTAGGAGGCTGCTTCAGGTTATGCCACCTGGGTCCCCCGTGGTAGCAATCAGATACCTTCCTCAAATTGACTTGAATCTCTCTGGCTGCCTTCTGACTCCAATAAGGGAAAACTCTACTTTTATAAAAGGCTCATGTGATTAAATATTGACCTATTCTAAGATCAACTTTAGCATGTCACATGACCAAATCATGGTATGAAAGTTATCATAGCAACACAACCACAGAATTACACAGAGTGGTTACAAGAGAGGAGGGAGAGTTTGGTGAGGGCTGATGTATACAATACATAAGTAGAACTAGCATATAACTGGAGACACTCAGCAGCAGAAGTAAAAAGTGAAATTTTCATTTGATTTTAAGTATTAGAAAGCATGTAGTTGGAAATTCGATGTCTTGAGCAGATAAAAGGATCTTCTAATCCTGGTGTCATCTAACTGTGGTATTGAATAAAAGAATAATAATTAAGAATATTTTATATTTCAGCAAAACAAATTATAATTTTATTTTAATGGTCTATTCTGTGCAGGCCTTGGGTTTTAGAACAGTTCATTGAGCATAAAATGGTTTCAAGTACTTAAAAATCTCTTTACAATAAAGTGAATAATTTCACAGAAGCAAAGACAAAAATACTGAGCAGGAAATATTGCATTGCATTAATATTAAGTTTAAGGAAAAAAGAAAAAAGCAGTGCTCATTTTAAAAAGATTTACAGACATGAGCTATGCGCACGTGTTTTATGTCCTAGAACAATTCTTTACCTTTTAGAAGTAGGGAATATGCACCATCTCATTCTGCCTTATGGGCATTGAGAGCTTTTTATATAATAAAACCTATGTGTCAGCTAGTAGCATGTCAGGGTCTCATTATTGCTTCTGTAGCACTTGATGTGCATGGCTAAGCCCCTGCACAATGTACCCCTGGGGGTTGCCTGAGGTGGAACCATGCAGGTTTGCATCTTTACTTACTGACAAAATAAAAAAAAAGAGCGTGAGCGGTAACATTAAATATTCTATTCCTGTTTTCACTTGTGTGTTCACTAAGAATGATGAAAGCAGAGAGTATGTGGAATGGCCTGAGGATTGTGCAGAAGCACGTTCTTTGTCCTTCATGTCTCATCAAAAGTCAGTTTCTAACCATGTTGGATAGACAATACCACTTGAGCTTCCTCAGAGATTGCAGTCACACAAGTTAGCTGAAAATGAACCAACTAATGTAAAAATGAGTACACTTAAACTTCACCTAAAGAAAAAAAAATGAGAATTGGCAAAGTGTTTTCAAATACAATTTAGAAGGCATCATTTTTATTATCAAACAATATTTACCTATGAGGCTTCACTTAATGAAAAAATGCTAAAGTAAATTTGAGAGAGTCCTCATATTAATACTTTATATTACGGAGTCACATCTACATATACTGAAGGAAGAAAAATTAATAAAACTTCTCAATCACTGAAAAGACAGTTTTAAAAACCACACATATCATTTAATTTATTTAACAAATGAAGGTGACTGTAAAGCACGTAGCTTTTACATAAGATACCAAGTAGCTTTCTGGGGTTGTTAATGTTTTAACATTTTAAATCAGTGAAAAAAAAAGAATACTGCAATGAGTGTTGGAGAATAGAGGAGTTTAAAATAAAATTTTATCTGCACTTACTCTCATATTGTCTCCTTAACCTTCTTGACACTTTAATTGCTGTGCCATTTTTCACTGAGATGGCAAGGTGTTTTTACATATGCAGAATGCAGCCTGTGTTAATGTGTATTGATTAAAGTATAGATGGTGATGCCAGAATGTTGGAATTTTTCCCACTGTCACTACTGAATAGCTTTCTGTATTGCCTCCACTTTTATTTTTTTTCCTAATTTACAGTTTTTTTTTTTTTTTTTTAGTTGTTGATGGATTTTTATTTTATTCATTTATTTATACTAGGTGCTGAGAACGGAACCCAGTGCCTCACACATGTGAGACAAGCGCCCTATCACTGAGCTACAACCCCAGCCCTTCTTTTTTAAAATCATCATTTTCACTCTTTTTAAATAGAGGAAAGAAAGGACGCATTTTCCAGTATGTCTCTATATTACATTAACTAGAGTATTTAAGTTTAAAAGCAAATCATGGTCTCACCAAAGAAAAACTGGAAAGCAGCAGTATTACAAACTTGCTAAGTCTTTCATTTGTGTATTGAAAATGCTACAGGAAAATCAATAGCTTCCTATGAATCGAGTGATCTTGCAGCTTCTGAGAAATTTACATCTCCCTGACAGGCACTTTGTAAGGTCTAGTTCACCTGGGTCATGAGAGTCCACATAATTTGCATCTTGAGCAATTTCTCTCTTTCCTTAACCTGTTCCAGGAGGAAGGAAGATTGAACCCAGTCATAAAGAGGAGCTCATTATGTAAGTCTCAGCTGAGAAGAGTAATTTTGTAGGTGTTCCTAAAGTGCAAGAATGTCACATAATGATAATATTTTCTCATTGCTCCTTAGATCTCCACATACACTAGGAAATGGAAGTGTCATATACCGATGCACATTTGAAGCTTCATTCACCAAATAAAATTGAAGTGTCCCATCAAGGTCATTGGAGAAATATCATCCCAAGATGTGTACACAAATTATTTGCCAACAAACATACAAAAGAGTAGAATATTTGGGTTACCTTTGATAAATCCTTAAAAAAATTATTCCCCTGAATTTTATTCTGCCCTTTAAAATTGAAAGATCTGAATTTCAAATAAATATTTGTATCATTATGTGCTAATAATTCTTAGCATAGATTTTTGTAGTAATGCAATAAACACAGTTAAAAATAAATAAAAAACACATAGGCAATGTTGAAATGCTTTGAATTCAAAATAAAATAAAATAGAAGTGATAGGAAGGTATTTAGTATGTTTATTTGAATCTATCCTAAGTTAAATGTGGATATTTATCAAAGTAAATTCTGGCATGGAGTCTGAAATTCACTTTATTTCAGTATTTTTTTTTTTTCAGGATAAGTTTTTGCTTACATTCAGGTATATTAATTTTCCCAGTATTCATAAAAACTACTGTTAAGATGTAAATGAAATGTAGTATTACAATTCACTGTTATATTTATACACCATGTTCAAGATCTGATTTATAAAACAAATGGACAATTTAAGTTTAAAATGTTTTTTTTATTTCCATTTTATAATTTTCCCCTTTAGAATGTAGGATGAATATTCTTTAGAAAAGTTTGTTTAGCATCCCAAAAAACCAAAGGTCTAATGTTTTACCTGATAAGTGGAGAATGGTATATAATGGGGGTGGGGGGGTGGGGAGTGAGAGAAGAATGGGGGAACTTTAGATTATGTAGAAGGAAAGAAGAGGGAGGTGGGTATGAAAGATGGTGAAATGAGACAGACATCATTACCCTATGTACATGTATGATTACATGAATGGTATGAATCTACATGGTGTATAACCATAGAAACAAAATGATGTACCCCATTTGTGTACAATGAATCAAAATGCAGTCTGTAAAAAATTTTAAAAATAAATAATTTAAAAAAAAAGATTATTTACACACCAGCATTATCATGTCTAACTAGAACAACTGAACTCATATACAAATAACCCTCAGTGTTTAAGCTTGCCTAAATTGTGGTTGATGGAAATAGCATATATAATCTTGCAAAAAAATTCTGGAATAGTGCTAGGCATTGGCACCATTTGGAAAGGAAAAATGACCCTACCAATTTTTATGTGCATACTTCATTATTTTTGCATATAATAAAACAGGTAATATTTATGAAGCACTTATCATTAGTCAGATATCTTATTAAGTGACATATGAACATTTTCTGTTAGTCTCCAGAAAACCATTCTGAGGTTGGTGTAACAGTTGCATTTAACTGGAGAATCCATCAGGAAGACCTTGCTATCACAATGAAAATTAATTTCCCACGGGAGCAAATAAGTAGTTGAATGGGTGTGTTCTTTCAAGCTTTATTTACAGTGAAATTCTACTGTCTGGGGCACTGTGTTTGAAGGTTTCCCTTACAACTCTACCCTATGCAAGCCTTAATTTAATACCATTATTACATGATGCACTTCTTGTCCGTATAGTCACCATGCATGTTGAAATAAAATCCTACACATAAGCACAATCAGTCACAGATGTTCTGATACACATCTACAACTCTCTGATTTACTGGGTGTTGATAAACTAGTGCTTGTCACTTTTTATAATCTAAAGTCCTATTGCAATATAAAACTAATAAAACATTTATAATGGTGTCCCCTCAGTTTTGAAATTTTAAAACAATAATAATTTCATTGGTATGATTTTAAATTTGAAATATTGAATGAAACTTCATTATTTAAAAGTTTATGTAGAGTTATATTGCTAGCATTTATTCACCTACACTTTTGAACATACAGATTCCCTAAAAGACTAGTAGTTTTCCTGGAACAGACGTTAGAACAGGGGTGTATTTGAGGGGAAAAAGAGTAGGAAGGTCATGTTTAAAAGAAAAACCTAGTAACAGATCAGTTAAAAGAGAAATTATTATTGAACACCCCTCAACAGCAAGGACAGAGGAGAGAGAGGACAAGACAGGATTTGTTGACAATAGGATCTACAGACAGTAATATAAAAAATTACTGCTTTCAATTTCATTTAATAAAATCACCTATTATCCAGATGTCTTCACGTTGAAAATTACTACATTTCTCTAATCAAACTTCTTAAGTAATAAGTACATGTCTATGAATACATGTACTTGTGCTAAGAGAACCTGGTTATTTTAATTAGAAAATCAGGTTTATGTGTAATTTTCTTGGAAATCACTTTTTTAAATGTTGCCACCTTTTTTCTCTAAGTTATATTAATTGAAACCATACTACTTTCCTTTTTAATCCCTAGTTACAATTTACATGCTCTAGATGAATTTCCTGTCCAACAGTTTTCTGTCTAACATAATTATTGCTCATAAGCAATTATCATTTTTATGGTAATATGTTTTGTCTATATTGCACATATGTAAATGCTGAGAACTACCCAAAGCTCACTTGGGGTTTACCTAGCAAACAAATGACTTATCTAATTAGGTCAAACACATGAATTTTATGAGAAATATGTATAAACACTGGAATCAAGTTTGCTATGAAATACCTTAAAGGTTTAATATTTTATTAACAAGATCAAAATTATTACATATTTCTGAAAAATTAGGTTAGACAAATGTAAATTTCCAAGGGATAATAGCAAAATGTGTGCATGTGTGTGTGTGTGTGTGTGCGCACATGTGTGTTGTGATTCCTTAAGATAATGTTAGAGACAACAAATAGTAATAGGATAAGAATAAAATATGTACTGGGCCAATTAGAATTAGAAAACCTTCACAAGTCTTTTTAACATATTTTCCTCTTCTGTTCTAACTCAGTGTCACAAGTATGTGTTCTATAGAGTTCATCAATTACTCAATAATTCTTCATTTCAGTTAAGTTATTCATTTTTTTTTTTTGGCACATACAGTTGAAACTGGAAATGGGTTCAATTTGGCAGTGAAATTTCCACAGTAAAGCTCTTTTATTTTTCTTTACAGAATCACATAAAACACAACAAAATTAATTATTAGCATTTTAATGTAGATATGTTAGATGTGTTTCTCTATGGACACTACGGTATCTTCTTGACTGGATATTTTCAAGAAGTCTCAATATAATATGTTCTTATTCACTGGTACTTGTTTCCTTTGTCTTTTGAACTTGGAGTAGACATATAAATGTTGCACACCAGGAAGAAATAGACCAAGTCAAGGAGTCTCTCAGATAATGAAGATGGAAACTGGTATGACCTTACACCAATCAACCAAAATGAATTGCAATGTTTGTCCTATTCTGATAAACATGCCATAACAAACTATCACAAACCAAGTAGCTTGTAAGCAACTGAAATTTATTCCTAAGAGTTTTGGAAGTTATGTTCTGCTGAGGATACACTTTCTGGTTCCTAAATGTTACCTTTTCGCTGTGCTTCCTATGGTCAAAGGAACAAAACAAAGATGACTTTCCTTAGGCTTTTTAATAATGGTATTAATCCCTTTTATGAGGAATTTATCATAATTTTCTAATCACCTCCTAGTAGGACCTATATCACCTCAGGGAGAGGATAGGTTTCAACATATGAATTTTGAAGAGAGATAGGCATTCAGATTATGGCAATATTAAATGTCATGAACAGCAAATAATTAATTATGGAAGGTTCTTGACAACTATGTTTGGGCAATGACCCTGTACAGAATTCCTGCTCATCTCTCACGTAATACTTATGGCCCTTGAATTATACATGCTCTGTGGTTTTTTCCCAAATACTGAGGCTTTTGCACCACAGTTCAAGGAAAATGTACAGAAAAAGTGCATAGAATTGAGCTGTCACAGGAGTTGCTATAGTCATTATCTCTCCTGTCATTCCTTTTATCTTTAATATCTATCCTGTAGCATTCTCTTAAATTTCACTATCTTTATGTCACCCTCTTATCTTGTTATCTGTTGTGAAAATTAAGGAGAAAGATTTTAGAAGATATATGAACACTTATGAAATAACAAGAAGTCACTTTAGGAGATTTAAAATACTAAAACACTTAAAAGAAAGCAGGAATGTTTTATGAATGATCAAAAAACAACTTGAACAAAGAAATCCAAGGACTTTGCATTGGTTAGATGCAGTTGAATGCTTTAATTTATATTTAAATTTACTTAAAGCTGAGTTACTAGAGATGTATATATAGTTCAAATAAAGTCCATGCGTAGTCATTTAATCATTGTGTCGGTTTGAAGAAAATATGTTTATCAAAGAATGAAGGATTCACCTTCCACTGAACAGCATTTGTCAAAATCACCACATCACTCAAACAAGAGCCACATCTGCCTTCCCTTCTGAAATGCTCCCGTGGTCCCCACCCGGCTTTCAGTACATCCTGTTCTCCTCATCTTGCCATGTGTGCCGTTCCTTGACAGTCTCTCGGGTCAGCTCCTCTTCTTTACACTCTCGTTTTAATGTCACGCACCAGGGCTCAGTTCTTGGCCTGCTTATTTATTCCGTTTATACACCTTTGGTTATACTTCTCACCCAGTGTGTTCACTCAATATGATCACAACTACCAGACTTCCCTCCAGCTTTGTGTATTTCATGTGCCTGATACCAAGAATTGTGTTTCTGCCCACTCAACATGCACCACTCTGATGTCTAATATGTGTGTCAAATTTGGCACTTAAAAAAGTAAGCTGTTTCCAGTCCCCAGGCACACACAATCTATTTGCAGACTCACCCATTTCGGAAGACAGCCACACCATTCAGACTAGACATTGTGAAGTTTTTCTTGAATCCACCCTGTTTTACACTTCACAACTAGGAATACTATGCACACCATTCATAATTTGAAAGTTTTCATCATTGTGGATGCTGTTTTCCGGACAAAAACCACCACTTGTCTCTTGCCTGGGTTTTTGTTAGTGGTAGCAACCCTCAGGATTGAACTCTCACATGATTCCCAAGAAGCAGAGATTTGATCCACAAATGAGCTTATTAATTATTTCAATGATGCAAATAAATAGATGAAGCAGGGGGAATTCCAAGATGCCCTGGGTGACTTGCTATGTCATTTTTTCATGTCATCAAATTGTATGTGTTCCAAGCAGCAGATGAGATTTTTCTGATGAAGTATAAAGTTGCCTTACTTTAAAAGAGACATATAAATGACAGAATATCACCATTTCTTACTCACAGAGTTAGTTACATAATTATATTATATAATCCATGGAGCTAGGCCCCACGATTTTAGGATTGCTTACCAAAAGCAATTATAGAAACAAGTATATCTTGTCCAAGTTTTTTCATAATATGGACTTTCCTCCCAGCACAAACCACAGTGTTTACTTGCCAGGAGGTCTGTCATTTCCACTTTCAGTAAGAGAACAGACTCCCCCTTGAAGGCTTCTTTCCAAGGAGCTTCCCTTGGGTGGAGGGAGATCTTTCACCAGTTCAATGCAGACCTGCCATGCAAACACCTTCATTTCACCTGATAGCAACATCTCTGGCTTTTACTCTTTCCCTGCTTCCACTCTGTTAGAATGTTGGTCCAACCATGTCATTCCTTTGCTCACCATTTTGCAAGAACTCCACATTTTATTCAGGATGAGAGGCAAAGTTTGGGCCAAGCACCCCAGGGATCCACGTGAGCAGCCCCTGAGTGTCCTCTGCCATGTCCTTCACTTTCCCCCGGCAGCCACACCAGCCTCCTGGATGTCCCGTTCATTAGGCACATTCCTGCTGCTCTTCTCTTAGATCACACAGGGATAATTCTCCCACTTCCTTGACATTTCACTGGACTGGTTCTTTTTCAAGGGCTGGACAGCTCCTCTCCCAACCAACAGACAAATACTCATGACCTGCAGCTGTACATGTTTTATGTTTTTATTTCCTATCAATTACCATTTTATTTCATATGCTTAATGAAATATACTGTTAGAATATAAGTTTCAGAAAAGCAAGAATATTTTTCTTTTGTTCACTGAGGTATCCCAAAGACCTAGAGGAGAAGCTAGTGTCCAGTAGGTTGTAAATATTTTACAAAGAGTGTATGACTGCAGCAGGCATTATACAGTTGTGCATTTGTCTTGGATGTCTGGTTTTCCTCTAATAGGGCTAATTATTTTTCTCATGTCCATATCATACTGCCTGATAGACAATTATGAGAATAACTTTTCCCAGAATATCTTTCACTGAAAAATATTTTTTCTTCAAAATTACTATTAATCCCATACAATGTTTCATTTATTTTGTTAAAAAGATTGCAAAAGCGGGTCAATCAGAACAAATCTAAAGAGTAACTTTCTTTTTTATAACAGTATTTTGCAAAGTCCTTATATGGCACATATTTGCTAAATCATGCAAAAATATGTATACATACTTTAGAAATATTTTGACAGATAGAAAAGTGCAGAGTAAAACACTACTATAAAATAATTATAGAGAACTTCATTTCATAGAAATGCTGATGCTCAAATTAATATGAGATACATTTTTAATTCAATGTTTACAATTTGAAAATTTTCTTACTTTTAGAAATGATTGCTCTATAGACAGAAAGAACGGATTTTAAAAAGATTATGATGACTACAAAAGTCACTCTGAATCAAATCTAGTAAGTCTTTAAACTAATATCATGTAATTATTTACTCCTTTATTTCAGTAAAATCTTCAATAGTCAACCATTGATCCTTGTTTTAGATGAAAATGTTTTGCAAAGAAAATAAGTGATTTCAATTGAACAAATGAGTTAAAAATGATTATTCACCTTTACTAGTATATATATATATATATATATATACATATATATATATATATATATGTTTTACTAGTTTTACATATATAAATACACACTCTATTTGGCAGGAAACATACATACAGAGGAGAAATTAGAGATATAGTTTAGATCAAGTCCACTTCAATCACTGGGAGGAAGTGCATACAGGAATGTATGTGACTTGGGGACAATGTGTTAGAAACTGTTTATATTCCAAGGGCTGCAAGTCACATGAGGGATTTTAAGCAGCAGAATATATAAATGCCAATCAAGGAGATCACTCACAGAGAGCCAAAGCCTTGCTGAAAGAAAGGTACTCTAGGGAATTGGAATGACCTTACACTGCCAAACCAAAGTGGATTGAAAAGTTTAATGCCACAGACAGATTTTGACAGTGGTAATGGCATTGGTGTCCTTGGTTTGGTCCCACTCTAGGGAGTTATAACTTTAAAAGCTTTGATTTTTGTTTATCATGACAAGTTCTTCAAATATATAGCTCCTTTGACTCAATGCCTCTGGCATGCCCCATTTCTCTTCTGAATACTTGGAATCAACCACAAGGAAAGAAAGCATGGCAAACTTTATTTATAATACGTAATTTAAAATTTTACTTCTACTTTGGTGCTTGTAAATATCATAAACAGTGTTATAATCCAACAACGATGCCATGATAAATACTACATTTCCTCATTTTACATTAAGTGTGATAAACAGCTTTCCATCACTATACTAATATACTCAAGATTATTGATGTATAAGAGAAAAGATTTGTTTAGCTCACAGTTCTGGAGATTGCCTTTTAAGATTGAGTAGACTCATGAACTTCGGCCTCTGCTGGGGTGCCACATGGCAATTGGAGGGAGTGCAAGGTGGAGCAAATTGTTATATAAAAACTAGATGCCCAAATCCATCTCTGGGTGCACTTCCAATAACCTGACCACCTCTCACCTCCTAACATTTCATCACCACCCAGGGGATCAACCTTTTAACACATGGGCTGTTGGGCGATTTTTGGGATCCAATCTGTAGCAAGAAACTAGACAAATTTCTTATGGCAAGTAGTCTCAGTATGACTCCTCATTAATGAAATTAAAGTTAAACTCTAAAAATAGATTTCCTTTGACATGAATATACCTTACTTAAAGAGTGACATCATACCTGGCAGGATGGTGCAGGTTTGTAATCCCAGTGGCAAGGGAGGCTGAGGCAAAAGGATGGCAAGTTCAAAGTCCACCTCAGCAACTTGGTGAGGCCCTATGCAACTTGGCGAGATACTGTCTCAAAATAAATATAAATAGCTGTGAATGTGGCTCAGTGGTTAAGTGCCCTTGGTTCAATCCATGATACCAAAAAAAATTTTTACATTAAACAATTAAAACAAAAATAAAAAGAATGAGATCATTATTTCTTTCCTCAGTCACCTAGATTTTCCTCAACCTCTGTCACCACCACCATTAGGACAGACGCATTTTCCATTGTTCCTATAAAATCTTCATTTTCCTCCCAATGTATACAACTGCCATAAACAGCACACAAAAGAGGTTAAGAGAATTTTCTGGCACCCCAGGTGGGAGGCTGAGGACTGTCAGAGAAGAATGAAAGTTTGTTTTTTGCTTTATTTGTATAAAAATATTGGGTTCTACATGAATATTATCTTTACTCTGGTTAGGAGGGACATAACTTTACAGAATAATGTGCTGTATATCTATATGCATGAAGACAGAAGCACATTTGTGGGTTTTTATTAATTTTGAAGGAATCACAAATAAAAATTATGTGATTCTTCTCTTCATGTCCCTTCTCCCTTTATTATACTACTGGCCACCAAACCCACACATATTTTCCGAGTTCCTCAATTCTATTCCACATTCACAGCTCAGTTCTCTACCTGATATGTTATCTTCTACTTGTGTTATAATGCTTGTATACATTGCTGTCATTAGAAATCTGATGGACTTTGCTGTCTTAAGCCACTTTGAATGATAGAGGCATTTAATTTTAAAACAGACTATTTGGTTGTTAGAGCCTAACAAAGGCAGATTGATACCTGTTTATAGTAATATTAATATTTATTTTCCTCCTGTTGCCTTTTCATTACTCTAAAATTAAAAGAAAATAGGCAACATCTGGCTTTTGTGTGCATGTTTTTTTTTTACTTCTCAACTTCTCATCCTCTGTCTCCTTGCAGAATTCACATATGGACACATATTATTTGTGCTGAACATGATTCAAGTACTGTTTTGAGTTATGTGGTTCGATGTCTGAAATATGTTGTATATAAAAATAAAGGGTCTAATACATTCCTTCAAAGAATAATCAAGGTAAATAATGTGCACACAGGGAATACACTGCACAAATAAATACCACGACGAGACAGCAGTCCTTGCTGTACGGCACATATCTTCCCTGGTGACCTCCCCAATGACAATAGCTACACTTCACTATGGAAGAATAAGGATTCTTTTTTTCTTTCTTTTTTTTTTTTTTTCCTAGCAGATGAGAAGAAAGTATTATTATTTTGAATGCATTTATCTTCTTTCTTCCATTTGTCCTTCTGCTTCCTTGTCCATCCAATTTCTATTTCCCAAGTCTAATTCAACTTTTCAGGCATGACATGGCTTTGCTCTCTGGTCCTATAAGTCTGTCTGTCTCCCTTTCTCTTTCACTCATATCTTTCTTAAACTCTCACTTTCTCTCTTTGTCTCGGTCTCTGGGTTTGTGCTTGGCTATATGTGTGTGTTGTGCATCTCACGCTCCTTCGATACACACACATTTCACACTGCACTTTTCCCTCTTCTTTTTCTTTATATTCATACACACACACGCAGATAATTTACACTTTATAGGTTGAACTCATTCCTGTTCTGCTCTCTTGAATAGTAAAATATCAATCACACTAACCCACTTACTGAGCCAAAGTTCTTCCTTACAGTCGAGAAACCTCCTAAGAGTCTAAAAATGAACAGTCTTATCCATAATGATGACAGCATGCATCTGATTTGCATAGTGTATCTTCAGTCAAACTGCTTTGCAGCCCAGTTAGACTTCTGACTACAAGAATGCATAGACTTATTTAACACAGTGACCTTGACAAGCCTCACAGTCAAGCCTCATTGTGAGAGAATCACACTTGAAAGAAAAAAATATTTCACATCTAGCATTCCAAAGTCTAATTATACCCATGATAGGCATTATTTCTTGGGGCTGAATCTATGGCTACATTACATGATGCGATGGGAAAGGGAAAGACAGAAATAATTGTTTCCTGAATGCATATCATTGACTAAGCACATGGCTAATTGTTTTATGCACAATATCTCAGTTTATATTGTGTCACACATTTACCCTTCTGAGTTACCTGTTTTATAAACAAGGAAACTGGAGATCTAAGAAAGGAAATATACTTGTTTAACGTCATAAATTTAGGATATGGCATACTGGAGATTCAACCCCAGAGGCAGACGATTTAAAATATGCCTTTCTCTCCTTGTGAGTACTATTCATTTGCTGAATAACTTTCTGGCTTATTGGAACATGCTTAATTGGAATAACCCCCTACACTTCTGTTTTCCATTGTAATCTTCAAATTACTTTTTGGAAAACTGACATCTAGCAATTCCTGAAAGTGTGGAATATGTGGCAGAATAACAGGAATATTAGAGCAGAAACTTGAGTGTCACCAAATATAAAACAAAAAAAAAAAAAAGTTTCTCTGGAACATAGGTCATAGAAAACATAAATAATCCAAAGTAAAAAGTAATAATTTGATCAGAACATTTAAGCCGTTCTTACTGTCTGGGCATATCAGTTTGGGGTAATTAAATATCCTGAATAATTCAATTAATTTCTCACATTCTATTGACTAATATTTGTTGAGTATCAAAGAGCTGAATTTTGTTAGGAAAGTTTGAATCCTTGGCATTTTTTCACCCTAACAACAACACTAAATACATGATACAATGGAGCTAGGAAGGTTTGATTAAGCATTTAAACTTAGGTAGTAATTAGAATGGTGAATCAACACACATATTTTTAAAATTATTTCAAGTTCAGTACTTTTCACTAATCATCATTTCCCCCAGGTCAAGTCTGGACTGACTTTTCTATATTGAAAGAATATTCTGGGTTAACATTGTAAAATCTAACCTCTAGCAATAGAAGAACTAATTCATTGAATTTGAGAACTGGTGGCATATTACTTGTGATAATGATGACCTTAATAGTAAGAATTTTTTTTCTAAATTTCAATTGATTGAACTATAAAATTAACATTTATCTTGTTCTACTCATTTTGTCAGTAGCTACTGTTAATTAAAATTTTAATTAAGCTGCAGTTGTTAGCAATTTTAACTTGTTAGAATTCATGATAGTCTAAAACGAAAAGGTTAGTAGATACATGCTTAAAAATAGGTGCTACCTGAAGTCCATAAATAATCGTTCTCACCCATTTTAATGGTTATGTTTAGTATACTTACATGTTATTTGGAAGGAAACAATTTAAGAATATCCAATCCGAGAACTAGCATGTTTCTCTTAACAGCATCCTTGACAGAGAGTCAGGCCTTTGCTTCTATTCCTGCTTATAGGCTGAAAAAGTCATTCTGATCTGGCAAACAGCTCACTGGTTTTGTATATCAGTATTGTTATCACTAATACTGAGATAATAATTCTGACCTACCTCACAGGGATCTGTAATGATTAATTGGATGATGTTGACTAAGTGCTTCTAGCTACTTAGAATAAATGTACTATATGGCTATTAAGCATTGTTATTATAAGATGTTGCTTGGATGTATTATCAGTGACTGCTCCATGATTATGAGGGGAATTACTTCCTATGATATTATGAGTGCAATACGTATTGATTTAAAAATATATCCTTTGGAATATATTTAGGCTTTTTGAGATAGGCTATAAGGCCTGCACTTATTTAGGCTTTTGAATGAGCTAAGCAAAGGGCAGTATTCTGCATGGATTTGTAGTTGCATATTTAAGAACACATGCTACCTACCAGGCATTTTATAAACACTTTATTCCTTTAATAATACTATATGTAGATACTATTTTCTCATGCTATAGGAAGAACCAAAAGCACTGAAATTTTAATGGTTTGCCCAAAACCACAGAGGTAGCAAACTAAAGAGCCAGAACATAATTCTTGGAAAACTGAACTTCAGACCACCCAAACTTGACTACTCCACTATACTCCATGTCTCTTTTGATTACATTTACATTTATCTCTTTGCTGAAGGAAGTGGAAGTGTTTGGTTCTATACACACCTGTAAAACTTGCTTAAACATCTCTCTGAAGACAAGTTCAGGAAAATCCCCCAGGAGAATAACAACTTAACCGTGGATTGACATACAAAAAAGGCAAAAGCAAGAGCAGGAAAGGTAATGTGTGCTGAGGTTCCTCTCCACGTGCAGGCTGCTCTCACTTCCTATTCTTCGGGATGCATATTTTCAGTGTAATTTCCAATTTAGGTGTCTTCAAATTTTTGAAAATACATAAATAAAGAATAATAGAGAAATAAAGGAATTGTATATGTCCCTGGGAAAGGAACAGATATTTTATTCCCTAATATTTTATCACTTGGGACGATTTGGTTTGTATGTAAAATGAAACCCAATACAATATGTTTAAACTTTAAAACAAAATTATTGTCTCTGGGGTCAAGAAGTCCTGAGGTAAAGCCATATAGCTTAATTTTTTCATTCAAAACCTCAACACCATCATCAAGGCCTGGACTCTTTCCATCTGTCTCCTCTCTCTGTCCCACTGCATGTTGCCCTCTTCTCTTTTCCTTTGCAAGAAGGTGGCAGCGGCTCCATACACCTTTTTACACACAGAGATATCTATCAGAACGAGTGCTCCATCTTCCTTGCTTCCCTTCCAAAGCCTTGCCAGAATCATGCTTCTAATGTATCACTGGATTAAAACTTGATTGCATGCTTATCCCTAAAACAAAGTAGCAAGAGAAATCAAACTTACATGGCTGGCAGAATTAATCAAAATTCCTTTCCTTGCTCAAGGACTTGATCTCTCCTTCTTTGAATCCCAAAGCTTCATAAACAAATGTGTTTTTCTGAATATAATTAGCATTCTTTTAACAAGGAATAAGAGGAATGTCTACTGGATGGACAACTGTATAGGGTCTGATACCACATTTATGTTTTACTAAATATACTTCTGTTTTTTCTATTCTTCATATTTCTAAGGTGAGGATGAATGTATTTGTTATTAATTTTAAACATATTTTAATGAAAATTTTACACAACAAAATGAAGGAAAGTCCAGTAATTTCTGTGGCACTACTGACCTGAATTTTCTCCTAATTTCATAATTCATGACTCACAACTCATTTTGAAACAAAAATATAGACATTACACAAGATTCATTAATCAGACTCAATGACATTTATATCTGATTTGCATGATCCTCTAGATGTCAAATCACAATGCAAACTGACCTAACTGGCATGCCCACTTCAGGAGTCTATTTTCTTTAATATGCTATTTACATTTAGATTTATGGTTTTTTTTTTTTTTTTTTTTCAGCATAGCAGTTTTGATGGTGCTGGTGGTGGTGGTGTGTGTGTGTGTACACATGTATGTGCATATACTATATTATATATACATATGTAATTGTATATGTACAAAAAGTGAAATGGATTATTGGAACCCCTTACTCTCATCTTGTGTGGGTTATATTAAATATTATGAAGGATCATTTTACTTGATTTTCATAACACTAATTAGCACTCCCTTTCTATGAGATGGTAAGATATTGTTTGCACTTTTTATTATGCTGTGAGTCTGTATGCTGTAGCTATTTGTATAATTGTATCATTACTCCTACTATACTCAGATAATAAAGACACAACTAACATTTACATAATGTATAATTTACTCAGTATTTTCCATGGTACGATAATTTCCTGCAGTGATAATAGGTATTGTATGACAAAGGACTTCAGTTAAAATTTTTGGAGAATGCTAATTTAAATAAAATTGTTGAGTTTGTAAAAGTTTATATGTAAGTGGAATAGATACAGTATGATAATAGACATAATATGTTGTGTTTCTAAAACAACTTTGACTGAGTATTATTTTCCTTGGAAGTCTTAGCAGGACTAATGTTTGGTGAAATGCATCACATTTATAATAGTATTATGATTTTTAATACACAAAATACACATTTAAAATATATAAATATATTTTGTTTGATTTTCACAAAACATTGTGTGTAGGTAGATCAAAAATTGATATTACCTGTATATTAGATGAGAAAATTCATGTATATGTGACACATAACTTTCATTGTAAATTCAAAATAAAATATGTTCAAATTTCTACTAAATCTTGTGCTGTCTTCATTACACTATCAGAAGCATGCTTATATCTCGATTTTCTTTGTATTTCTTTCTGCACCTGGAACAGTAATTTGTGCCTTGTTACATACTTTAAAGAATACTGTTGATTCAAACTTCATCTGATTTAATAGTAAATTGTCATTAAAGCAGTAAATATGTAATAAAGGTGTAGAGTTGCATACCTAATATTTTGTGCACACATTGATATAATAAAATTATTTTTATTTAATTAGTTCAAGGTCCTATGGCATTTTCAAAAGCCTGTCAAAAATGTAATTAATTCTCTTAGTTTCTATCAAATCTGCAAGGCTAGAATATACTGGAAAATCAGGTGTAAATCATGAATTGGAAAATCTGTTCTGACACAGCTCTAGGTATGAAATAGGATGATTAATCCAGACCATAACGAATATAAATGGAGTTTTACCTGTTCTATTAAGTCAACCACAGGAACTAGTCAATACCATTTGTCTTGAAGACAAGTAAAGATTGAGCCAATGTAAACACTAAAAAGGGCTCTATTGATGTGGATTGGTAATTAACCAGAGTGCCCCACAATCTGGTCATGAATAATAATAATAATAATAATAATAATAATAAAAATACATAGATATAGATATATCTACACATATGTATGTATAGAACTGATGCCAACCCCTTTGTAAAGGCATAATATTTAATCTCACATCTTTAAACTGTATTACTGTTGAAATGAATTTTCTTTCCCATTTTAAGAATCTAAGACACTCAGGCATCTCACTGCTTTAATAACTCCATAAAGTTTCTTTGTCTTCCCCTCTTACTATGAATGTTATTATTATAAATGTACTATGTCTACTAACCCAGAGTTAAATTGAAAATTTCACCTAAACATCAATTAAAATGTGTATTAGTTTTCTAATCACTAAACATAAACAAATGTACCTATATTTAATCAATTTGGCATTTCAGACAAAAGGAAAAATGTTTGGTCTTAAGAATTACCTGGAATATAATCTCAGCTCTTCCTTTCAGACTAAATAACCTCTGATCACACCTTCTGTCTTAAAAGATTGCCAATATTTGCTAAAATCTCCTGTGATAACCCTAACTTGGAAAATTTAATTTACAGCCAAACTTTCTTTATTCACAAATAGCAGTGTATCTGCTACCAGATGTAGAAAAATATATTTTAAAAATACAAAACAAAATATGATAGTTTATCCTCTATCAGTTTATTTTGTTCAATGCTGGAGGCACGTGGGTTCAAAGGAGAGTTGCTGCAAAACTATTTGAAAAGTCTGAGAATAAAAAAAAAAAAGAATACATTTCTTTGCCTATTTGCTATGTTTGAATTTTTTAAGTATCAGAAGAAGTGGATTGTTATGAAGTAAAATTAAAGAATATGGTGTCAATAGGATAAATGGAACACTTTTGAAAAAAGTGACCTGTACTGCAGCCATCTATGTAGGACAAATTGCAGTGCAAAGTGAACATGCCTGTGGGAGAATGAAGTGTAATTGGATTGAGGAGAGAAAACCTGGTGGCCCCTTTCCTTCCTTCTTTAAGTGATGTCCGAAGACCTGGCTCTGCTCATCTGACTAACCCAGAAGAGACTCGATGAAACGGGAAGCTGACCTCTGAGCACTCTCCTTCCAGCATGGCTGCTTCCTCAGGCGGGAACCACTAACCATCACAGAGGTGCTAAATGCAACTCTCCGAGTATGTAGACTGTTACAAGGACTGGGGTCTCTCTACTGAAATTCTTCCTGTGGTTAGTGCACCTGCTGTTAGCGTGAGAAATTGTAGATCACTTGAGACATTCTATTTCTCAAAACAAAACCAAGCCCCTCAAATTTACATACATATGTTAGGGTGCTATTGGTGAGTGTCCATCGCCCTGTAATGTAAATCAAGGATCTAATATCCAAATGCAAAATCTAGACTTTATATTAAATGAAGGACTTCGAAATTCTAGCTTGGTGGTTAAGTGCTTGTCTGGCACGCAGGAAGCCCTCGGTTTGATCCTAAGTGCCACAAAAAATATATATATTTAAAACATATTACACAGAAAATTCAAAGTCATGTAAACATGAAAATATCCTTCACTGTTTTTGTGTTTTGCTATTTGTATTTTGAAAATATCCTTTAAGGTAAGCTTTTTATAGGTCAACATATTTTCTCTTAAGTCATGTGTTTAGGAAGCAGCCCTTGTACTTGAAGTTATGTGCAGAAATCCACAAGAGTCCTGTGACAATTCTGTACTCCATTATCCCATAATTGTGCTTTCTTCCTGCCTTCTTCACTGGAATAAGTCAGTAATTAGCTTTTCATAATATACACTAGATTCCTTGTTTTATTCCTTTCTTTGATTTCATCTTCTATTTCAACAGTCACTCCAGTTGATTGTACCTCAAATATCTTCTCAATTCTTCTATTTCACATCTCTCCATTGCAAGTACAAGTGCCATTAATGTCTGCCTGCTGCCTCCTAACTTTCTCTGCTTTCTCTCACCCTCCTATCAAAACTTCTTCTTTCACAGGGTTTGGAAACCATCATTTAATTAGACTGTACCATTTCCTTCCCACTAAATATGCAAATTCAGGATCCTTGCAGGATCAGGCCATTTTCCACTTCTTCTACTTTACAATTTACCATCCTCCATACTTTTTCTTGGTGTGCCCTGTCCCTAGATGTCTTCATGTTTTGTCTGTTTACTCCCCTCACATTTTGATAAAAACACCATTGGATCAGAGATTACTTCACAACCTAATTTCACAAACAGGCCCAAGATCATATACACAACTTCCCTCACCCTGACTTTTGTTTTTATTCTATTGTATTTATGACAACCTGATGTCATACATATTCGCTCTCATATGTATTTATTTATTTATTGCTTCACTGAATATAAAGGCTGTAAAAATAGGGAATCTGACTTTCTAAGTTATCGAACACTCTATACTTAGCACATTTACTAATGTAAGTGTTTATATAAATTACACAGTCATAATATGGCAGAATCAATAAATTCCCCATTGTGTATACTTATTTGAGAATATATTTTTATAGAAAAATTACTTTGCTTTTTTCTTGTTCATTACATTCATCTTTTAAATGAAACGACCAGGTATTGAAAAACAAAATTAAACTTCTCCCAATTTGAATGTGAGACTCACCCTGTAGTACCTGGTGCCTGAAAATTTTGCTTCAGACAGGAGGACATTATGAATTCTAGGTGTAAATTGCACAGCACAAGGAGACATTATATCAACCTAGAAAACTCCAGAAGTTCATTGAAATTCCAATGATTCAAAGAGATTCTTATGAAATCACAAACTGTGCTTTAGAGTTACTTTTCTTTTGAATCTGCACATAGCATGCAAAACAAAACTAACTTTGATTTCTGCATTAAGGAATTTAATGACACACAGCTGGATCATGCCATTGGGGGTCCAATCCTAGAGTAAAATTGTTCTGACAGACTATTAAAAGTGAGGAGAACTGCCCCCACCACACCACCAAGCACTTGGGTGTCCTTAAAATTTATAGAGGTATCGCCTCACATGATCTGCTCTGTAAAATCACTAGTTAGAAATCTCTCTCTTAGAATTATCAACTCTTGGTGAGTTTCTAAAAATGGCAGACGATTTTGACAGATTAAAACAAACTCACTTAATAAACATAGGTCCGTCAACTCTTAATTCCCATAATAAAATAATATTTTACTATCTGCATATCATGAGAAACAAGGAATAGGAAATGTCAGTGCTGATCACCAATAAAGGAAGGGAAGAGCTCCTGCATGTGTCTCTAGGTACATCTTTCTGCTGTGCTGCTGCAGGACAATCCAGGAACACCAACATATTTGCTATCTCCTGAATGGATCCTCTTGGGCTTAATTGACCATGCCTTCTGCCTAGCAGTAGATGACTCTCTCTTCGTCCTCTCACTAGCATTTATTCAAATTTTAGGTCAGGGCCCAAAGTTACTCTCCTCCAGATGGTCTCCTTCTCCCCCGTGATCCAAAAGAGGCATTGATCAAGCTGGACTCCACTGAAATACCATGGATATCCTGAGATATTATTGACTTAATCATCCACATGCTCAGTAAAGCCTTCCTGTGTTATTGTGCTACATTATTGTTATGGAGATTATTAATTATCCTCAGAGCAACAAATAACTATGGAAAGAACAGTAACATTTTTTGCAGCTATATTATTTTTTGATATATGCATACTTATACTTTTTAAAATCATTTTTATTATGAATAATGGAAGTACATTTATGAAGCGGAAAATTTATTCATCAGTCCTTGCACTTTTTTTCTGTTTTTTTTTTTTTTTCTGTTAATGAAATTGTTGGAAGCTGAAATTACTGGATAAATGATACAACATTAATAAATATTGTCATACTGCCATTCTGAATTCTTGTACCAGATCACACCGATTGTCAATGGGGATGTCTTCTCCCCTGCCTAAATTCTAGGTATTATTAACCTTTCTAACATTGCAAAACTGAGAGAGAAATGAACTGTGTTTTTCTGCAGTTCTATTATACCACAAGAAGATATGGAAGTAGTTAAGGAAGTCTTAATGCCATTATGAATTTGGTATTGAAGGGAATTTCCCTTTCTAGTTCTAACTATCTAATTTCAAATTCGATTTAATGAATATACCACACTTTAATAATAACAAATGTACTAAAATTATTTTCAACTGAGAAATTTCTTTCATCATTTGACTTTACAAAGACAGTCTTGCATATTGATTCAGATTGTAAAGCCAAAGCTCAGTCGGACCCAAGTTCAAATTCAAGCACATGCACTTGAAACTCAGTGTCTTTGTCTGGACTGAGCAGGTGTAATAAAATTTGCACTCTTAGGGATAAAAATGACCTTACAAGTACTGAGAACTCACACAGGTACTAGCACAAAGCAGTCAGTTTAAAAAGCACTGGAGAGATTCGTGTTCAATAGTGCAACTCAAACTGATGCGTTTTCAAAACTGCATTCATCTCTTTGTGTACTTGGACATCTACTCTTCATCATGTTTTTTTTTTTTTTCTTTCTCTAAGATAATGGATATAAGGAAGCAAAATTAATTTCCATGTTATCATTTGTTCTGTTATCAAATATGGGTTTATGACATATTATAGAATATTTTTGGTGGACGATTAATTGCATTTGTTCAATAAAAAGAGATTTATCACTATAAATAGAAACCATTTAAATGTTTTTGGAATTTGTCTTAAAAGTAATTGAGGTTAAGTGTAAAGTATAATATAAAATATTGTTTTTTTTTTTTCTCATTATCTTAAGGGAGGAAAACAAATTAAATGTTTCAGAAATTATTTTAATGTAAACCTAGAGTCAAAATTACTATTTTTTAAAATGGCAATAAAATAGCTCTAAAATTTTTTACTCATTCACAAGTTTAGTGAAGAAATTTTGGTAGTTTAGGGTACTTAGCTCTGGTTGTCTACAATACTTTCAAAAAATGTGTAATTTTATCACACTAGTAGTCCTACTGGATAAAAATCAATAATACCATACAATTAAAGAAGGTTATCAGAAACAAATTTAAAATAAATTCACACATAAATTATTGACAGAGCAAATTTGTCTTTCCAAATATTAACTTAGCATGCATAAAGTCCCAGACATTAGAAATTCTGGGCAATATTAAATGGGTAAGCTTTGTGATCCGTCTCCAAAAATGAGTAACATTAGTTTAAGGAGCAAAGAGAATGGTCAGGTATTATGAACATAGGAAGCAGTTGAGATAAGACAAGAGAAGGGTAAGGCCAAGACCATGTCCCCCAATATGGTATGGAAGAAGCTTGCTATGAAGCTCATGAGTAGTCAGAGACATGGTAAAGAATAGACTGTTTAGAATATTATAAAATTATGGCATTGTCCTGTAGGTGGTAAATATACTAAAGCACAGTAAATGTAATAAGTTAAGATTTTAAAAAATGAACTTTTTAGAAGAGTCCATCTTATTTACTTTCTTCACTTATCAAATAATTTTGATATTCTCAGATATTGTGTCTCCTTTAACATCAGTAAATCTTGGATGACATGACTGCTACAGTTGATAAACTAAATCATAAATCTTTTGTTTGCCTCCTTGCAGCATTTTCTACTTTGGCTGCTCTGCCTCATCCTCATTTCTCTGCACTTCAAACTGTAAGCCTCAAATCACATGACATATACATGCTAAATGCCTTACTCTTCTTCCTGTAACATACAAATTCATCTGAGTCTACAATGAATAACTTTAAATAAATTCCTTTTATGGAAGATGAATAATCTATTCTCCTATGTAGAACAATCCTTTACCAAAGTTTTCTATACTTAAAGGAAACATTTCAGTTTCTGAATCAGAATGCTTTTAAAGCATACACCACAGTTTCTCGCAGCATCCATAACCACATACTCTGTATAGTTAGTCGTCTTGCCTACACAGGTCACATTGCTAGAAATCTATGGATAAAGAAAACTGTCGCAGAATCAGAAATCCACCCAACCAGAATTAAGGACGTGGTACCTTAGGGGGAAACCACTTATGTGATGAAGATCAGAGAATGAGATATCCATGGTTTATGTTCTGACCTGATACTTGGAGGATGGCTAGTCTGGAAAGGAGTGCAAATACTCTTTTAAAAACTACAAAGGTTTAACATTAGAGACATTTGAGCCTGTTCTTCCAGTTTTATAGATCACTTGATTTTAAACAAGGCATAGAATACATATTGACTCCGTTTCTTTGATTATTAGGTGGGCAACAATGACTCCTTTTAAGATTGCAGGAAGAACTGACTAAGACAATTATTCAAAATACTTGACAAGTAACACCGGCAAAAGAGATAACCATGGGCACAGTGGCTCAGGCCTGTAATCCCAGCAGGCTGGAGGTTGAGGCAGGAGGATTGAGAGTTCAAAGCCAGTCTCAGCAACTTAGCAAGGCACTTTGCAACTCAGCAAGACCCTGTCTCCAAATAAAATATGAAAAAAGGGCTGGGGGTGTTGCTGAGTGGTTAAGCACCCCGGGTTCAATCCCTAGTACCAAAAAAAAAAAAAAAAAAAAACATAATTTTTGTTCTTGACAGAGTCCTAACTCTGAAAGAAATAGTGTAATAGGTAGAGTTGACCTTTGCTTTAGAAATTGAAAATGGTGCTTCATTACCATGTATATATGTAGATTGTCACTAATGAAGCTTCAATGCTGCTTTCAAGGCAGAATTTAACTTCAGAGCCATGAATACCCATTGCTGGGGGGTGCCTTTTTATCTATTCCTCAACAACCCCATCAAGATCTTTTCTCTGGGTATAACATTTCCATTCCTACTAATTATGCAAACAGGGACCCAAAGCAAATGAAGAGTGTTGGGTTTTTAATATATGTGTATTCAGAAATAACGAACACTGGAGACAATAACACAAGAAAGAAAAACCAAACTGGAAAGTGGGAAATAGATTCCTTCTGAACCCTCTACTTCTTCTCACTTAGGTCTCCTGCACTGACTTCACCCATGAAGACTTGGATTAATGTCAATTTGTAAGACAACCATGTCCTCACACTGCTATGAACTCCATCACCCAATCTCTTCTCTCATTCTTCACATCTCCATTTTGAAAACAAGAGCACTCGTGTATTTGCTTAACGTCTAGTTTCATTAGCACAGTGCCTACTACATAGTTAGTATTCAAGGCATTTTCATTGTTTTATCACATCAAGTCTTGTTTATCTCTAGATGTGTGCTTATAAACTTTCTTCTCCATTTCACTCCTCACAAATAAAATATCTATTTGCTCATCTTAAAAAATAAACACGTTTCTCCTTTTCTCCAGGGCAAATATCAGGACACATTATTAAGCTCCTTTTACAGAAATGGCACACCTGAGCTATTGGCACCCAACCTGAATTGCTTGGAGGAAATAGTTATGTAGAAAATCTACGAAATGTTTACATTGCCATTCACAGTATGTCCCTTGTCATACCATTCATTGTCTTAAGTACAGTTAGGCATAAATGAAAGTAGGCATAAATGAGAGAATCCTATGCTTATCTCTAATAATATACATGAAGAGTTTCGTGGCCAAAAAATAAATCTGACCATGCAGCAAGATAAATTTTTTTAAATTTTATAATGTATCAGAAGCTTTTAACTTACAATTTATCACTGAAAAGTGAAATGAAAGAGATGTTGAGAAATCAGTTCCATTTATATTCTTTCTACAAGAGATTTCTGTTACCTATATATGAGCATATATTCATTTTGCTATTGTTGTTGTTGTTTTTATTGGGGATTGAACCCAAGACTTCACACATGCTAAGCATGTGCTCTACCACTGAGCTGCACCCTGATTGCCTGTTTGTATATTCTAAAAACTCATAAAAATAAAAAAAAAATGGCTGTGTTATTTGAACTAAGAATAGTAAAAACTAATGGTGAAGCATTTTACAGAGAGAAATTGGGGATCCAAGTCACATTAAACACATTTGTAATTCCCCAAACATTCTGAGGGGATATGTGAGTCATTCATTTGGTTCTAAATACACCTGATAGAAATTCATCTGGGCATCCCCTCCAGGGAATTTCTCTTCTTAAGTGCCCTTGAGTTGAATCTCTCTGGCTAAGTTAAGTACCTGGCATTATTAGGAATCTTAATTTTATATTTGCCTTCTTATATAGGCTGCATAAAATTTAGGGAAAGTAATGCTGTCTCTTTCAAAGTCAATTTAAAACACACATATATGAGGAACTTTTAAAAAGTAACTATTCTTATTCAGAAAAATCTTAAATGAAATTTATTAATACCAAGTCTTTTGCCTATTTCATTCAGATTTGATATTTCATAGAGATAAGTTTTGAAGTCAGTCTTTGAACACAGTGCTTTGCTTTTCTGAAGGCAGAAGAAGTGAAAATCTTTCACATATTTTGTTTTTCATTTTCAGATATAGCAACTTTTTCTATGAGCGCTATCTACAGCAGTTATGTACCCACATAAGACAGTTTGAAATTATACGTTTTAATCATGTAATTGATTATATATCATTCCTATTTGTGTAAGAGTATGTTAGAAAATTTACTTAATAAAAGAAGAGGTTTTAATGAAAATATCTGATAGTAAACTTCTTTATTTTATTTTTATTTTTAATTTATTTGTTATCAGGAATTGAATACAGAGGTGCTTAACCATGGACCCACAACCCCAGCCCTTCTTATTTATTTATTTATTTATTTTATTTTGAAACAGGGTCTTGCTAAGTTGCCCAGGACCTAAGTTGCTGAGGCTTGTCAGAAACTTGAGATACTCCTGCTTCAGCCTCCTGAGCTGTTGGGATTATAGGCATGTGCCACTGCACCCATCCTGAATAAACTTCAAATGACAATTTTAGGGATTAACCTAAACCTTATGTTTAAATGCTCCAGGATATTTAAATTTATTTCAGATAAAAAACTTTTGAAACAAAGTATGTATTCAGTTTAGGGATTTTGTAATAAAGGAGAGGAAACTCATAAATGAGTCAAACATTAGGATATCATTTTACTTCCTAGGAACCAAGTCAAGATTTTTGCATCTTTTGTGGGGTTGCTATTTTATATATAAATTACTGATGTTGCTCAGAAGTGCATGTGGGTCCCAGCTTAGGACTCTTGTGCAAACCCAAGAATGAACACACAGGACATTCCTGAGGAGCAAGAGTCCTGCCAGCACCTCGGCAGATGGGCTTATGTTGGTGGCAGGTGATGTAACTGAGGAAGGCCAAATCATCTCAAAGTCAAGGGACCAATACTTTCATCTCAGAAATGAAAATACCCCACTTGCCAATCCCAGAGGTGGAAGAAGAAACTGCAGCTGAAATCATTCTAAACCATGACTTTGTTTTCTCACCATCTCAAAAGGAAATGAAAAGGTTCTGTTTGTGTAATCAGCGACTGAAAGTTACCTTTCCTTGCCTCTCATAGCTCCTAGCATTCACCATAACAGTGGGCATTTAATCAAGAATCTTTTTAAACTGGTGAACGCTAGCCGAATATCTCAAGAGGGCTGATTCCCTTCACTTTCAAGTCCATTTTGACCCCAAATGCATTAACCTGGACTGCCCACATTTCTTCCTGTGCTGTCATGTAAGATATACTCCACATAAAATAAAGAACATCGACCTTGAAAGGAGGGGGGAAGAAGGGGGAAAAAAACCACATTTAGTAACCCTGACTAGAATCTCGGCTCTGTCAAAGTGATTTCTTATTCCCTTTTACTGAAGCACCGCCATGCTTTATCACTCCTGGGTCCGTGGTCTTACAGCTGAGGCAACCCACTTGAATTGCTAAGTTGCTTAGTTAACGTCTACTCGTGCTGTTCACATTGCCACTGTGATTTAAAGTGAGAGAGGTATTCTGCAGGTAAAGTGATACTGAAATACACTAAGTAGGAACAAGAAATGTCAAACTACGTGTGATTAACAGCTCTGATTCAAACAGGTCTTCTGGAGCACTTTCGATGGTGGGAATGCAGATGACCTATTGTTGGGTGGGGGCAGGATACTTGGTGATGATGGTTCTCATTTAGCATTATCCTACATCCTTCATTCAAGTTGGTTTCAGGAATGAAAATGGGAAACATAGGTCTGATCATGGCAGATACATCCGACAAACCGTCATCTACCTACAACATTTACCGAAGAAGGTTTCCATAAAGGTTTTCTGTCTCTTAACCTTTTAAAGGACTTTAAAAAACCATCATATTTTCATTTTGGAGGTAGGAATGTTTCATTATCTTCAATTAAAACTCTCTCAGAAGCAAGATTGGCAAGCATTTATTTATATATTTTCCTTAGAGCCAGCATGGGAGGCATGGATTTTGTAAAGTAGGCAGGGTGCTGCTCTGTGCTGCAGCAAAAGGCAATGCTGATTTGGAATAATTCTCCTAATGTGAAGCTATCCCCATTAAAACATAAACCATAATTGTGAAAAGCAATTTGCTCAGTAGCAGAGAACTAACAGGGTTTCTTATTGTGATTCAGTAACAAGGGAGCATGGAGATGTAATGCTGAAAAGGCTACTGAAACTCTTTTAATTTTGTTGAAATGTGATTTTCCTCCATGAAACCAATGTGAAGAGTTGAACTCATTTCTCTTACACGCAGAAGCAAGACGTATGTACATTTTCTGTAAATTAGCACTCACCAAGTTCAGTAAATTTCAACACTTTCATTTGTACATTCCAAAATGTGAATTGATAAAAACTTGAGCCTGTGACACTGCTGTCAAACAGTAGAAGTAAATCCACAGCTGGGTCCAGACTGTGTGTCCTTACAGTTCTATAAGATTCGTCATAATTTTACAGTTGTTCCCATTCACTAACAATCGATATATTTCAGTAAGGATTATATACTGATGTGAAAGCTTAATAAATATCAATAATAAATACATTGAAAACCAATACCATTATTAATAGAATCCTTATAACATAATATAGTTAAAATCAATAATCACATATCATATATCAGATGCTTAGATATTCCATATTATATGCTACTAAAATCAACTGAAGTCAAAATCAATATTAACAATCAGAGGATCTTTTATTTTATTACTTACAATAAGTAAAGAGTCCTATATGTATTACTGTTCATTAGGTATAAGACGGATTAAGCAAATTTATAAACATACATGATTCTAATGAATTTAGAAAACTAGATTCATTTGTTTAAAATATGTAGCTAATTCATTCCTTTTTATAACATTATCCACTTTCAAAGACAAGAAACGTAAACACCTTTTTATATTCTTTTTGATTTTAGTGGTAGTACCCAGTAGTTCCACAATCAATGTCTTGGGGACCCAGGGGACTCAGGGCATAGGAGCACAGGTGCACCCTCCCCCAGCCCCTTTGGCCCTGTGTGCTACAGCTCCCTGCAGCCTGTGTGCTTGACTAACTCTTGCTGGCTTCACAGCTGGAGAGCAGATACTTCCATTCCTTCACCTCTTGGCAACAGATGCCTCTCACTTAGGCACAGATGCTCAGTACCCACCCATCCCTAACATTAGCCTTGTGTTCTGGACTAATTGGACCAGCAGAGTTGCAATTAAGATTTGAATAATTAGATAACAGACATGATTACTTTTGCAATTAATCGTCATATTGAGTCATCATGATCTGCCCTGGGTGAAGACCACTGGCTCATACTTAATTCAAATGGAAGCAATGAGTGTTAAAAGCAAAGCATTGCCAAAAATATTCCCTTATTTCTCCCCAAGAATGAAGGTATTTTTAATATGATGCTATGTATAGATATATAGTTTCATTTCCAAGTAGATTTTCATTGGAATCTGCTGGATGAAGAGTACTCATTTTAATTCAGTTTATTCTAATGAGTTTGGCTGCTACACAGTTTCAGTGCTGGGTACCACATTTTAAAGGAATGCGTTTTTTTTTTTTTTTTTTTGGTCCTTTTTCATGAAGTTTATGTTATAATAAAACTACATCCATAAAAAACAAACTGAAGGTGACCCCTCTCTCTCTCTCGCCTGCACAGAGTCATAGATGTTAGTGTTTCTTATGGGGTTGGCCATGAGTTCCTTCTCTTATCCCTTCTCTCCACATCTTGTCCACATCAATGGTTCCCAAATTATCACCAGGAAGAGTTCTGAGGTGGAAATACATTTAAAACCAAAATCCAGAGCAGGCTTGTCAGATCTCTCTTCTCTGCCCATCACTCACTGGGATCTACTTTGAATCCACTTGGATTCATCGTCTTTTCAGTGAAAGGATTTACCTGCTCCATAACTCAGAGCTTGCAGCTGCATCCTGCCCATTGCTCAATCCCACAGTCATAACATTCAAGTTCACCAACAAACAATGATGACTTTTCTTTTTAAATATTTCTCAAGTACACCCATTTCTCTCCATCACCATAATGCAGGGACTCCTGATATGTTCCCTGAAATAATGTATTACTTTTCCTTCCCAATTCCTGTCCCATTACAAAAATTTCATAATGTCCTTTTTAATCTTTTTTGTTCTTTTATTTATATGTGACAGTAGAGTATACTTCACTCATTTATACCAACATGGAATACATCTTATCCTGATTAGGATCCCAGTTCTTGCGGTTGTACATGATGAAGAGAGTCATTGTGGTGTATTCATATATCTACAGAGGAAAGTAGAATAATCCCACTGTCCCTCCTGTCCCTGTCTCCCCATCCCACTCTACAACTATGCTCCACCACTTGTCTTTTACATCTCCAGTGTCTCTCAATCCTCTGAGTATAGTGACATGCTACCTGCTTTTCCAGGAACTTCCCCATCAGAATGACACAGTCCCCCTTCCCTCTTCACCTAATAAGCCGCACAGACTCAGAGTCCTGTTTGTTGATTCTTTCAAGGAGGCTTCTCCCATCTCTCTAGCCCAAGCCCAGCTCTCCCTTTATATTTTCTCATAGCATTTTTAATAGCTCTTTTGGAGTACTTTACTCATTTTATGATTACATCCTTTTTCATTGTTATTGTTGTTGATAATTTTGGCTATGGTCACACTGAATCTGGCACAGTTTCTGAAACACAAGAGACATGTTTCTATTAAAGTAATAAATGAGAAGATGGTATTATAATCAAAATGCCAATTATGTGATAAGTAAACAAGAATAAGGGATGTCTCAAAAGTCATTACTTAATATAATTTACAAGTTGACCATACTAGCAACACTCTTTAGTGAACAGATTCCTTCATATGTGCTCATGTTTTATAAAATTAGTAGTAAAAGTATAAATATGTGACAGACACAGTGCAGATCACTGAAGATATGAATAGACATAAGAGAGAGACTGGGCCTGCAAGGAAACTGAAATCTCACAGGTGACAGATCCAAACGGCAAAATTGGGATGCGGTATGGCAAATGTAGTCAAGGCAGTGGGGCTGTGGGCTGGAGATCAGAGAGATGTGCCTGGTGCAAAGGATGTCTGTTGTGAGTTTCAAAGAGAAAGTAGGAATCAGCCAGAAAAGTTAAGAGGACTGGAAGGATAAGGAGTAAAATAGGAAGACACAGGTAAGACCCCATGGAGGACGTGGATGAAATGCATAGAGGGTGCAGGTACAATCAGGGATGTGTGCGTGTGTGTGTGTGTGCGTGTGTGCACATTTACACATGACTACAGATTATAGCACTGTCTAAAAAATAAAGGGATGGTGAAACATGAATGGGATGGGAGAAGCTGGGGTCTCGCGTGAGGTCATTGAGGCCTTGACTCCCTTGTTAGAGCCTTGAGGTCTCAGTATAGGTAACAGCCATTAGAGGTTTCACGGAAGAAAGTGGCAAAGCCAAATCTATATTTTAGAGAGATCAGTTAGGGGACTGCACTGGAAGGAGAAGGTTCTGAGGCCAGAAAGTGAAAGAGGTGGCTGAGACCAGGAAAAATCTTGCTATCCTTATCTGCATAGGTGTAGGCAAGAAAGAGACTCTGCCTTTCAGAGAGAAACAGCAAATGTGAAGATGAGGTTATAGAGTTCCACAATCAGGAAGCCAAACTGAGAACTTCAGTGTAGGGAGGGAATGTGGAAAAAAAATATAATTTAGCAAGACATTCAGAATCAAACATTCATGCTGGGGAAAATGGTAGGTTAAAACAAATATACCTGGCATCTCTGACTGATGAATATACACCTTCTTATAAAACATTTTGCTTGCTTGTTTTTGAATGCTAACTGTTTTTACCAGTTTGCACAAATGCAGAGGCTAACATGAATTAAAGTTATTATAAACTTCGAAATTTTCAGGCTAAAGTTTCTGGTAGAACATAAAGTTGAAATTTCAACCAGGAATATAAAGAAATTTAATGGGGTAATGTGAATGAAACTATTTTCTGAGGTTATGTATTTGAAGCTGTAAATTGTAGCTGATGAGAAGTCTATCATTCCTTTTATGCTTTCCATGGGGTAGTTTTTATTCTTCCTTTTTGTTGACCACTTTTCCAGGCATTGAGGATTATAAGTGGATTCATAATTTACCTTTGGAGTAGGTTTTTGCTGTCAACCTTGTATTTGAATATGCACAATTTAGTATAGAAAGATAAGTTTTCTGTTAGGCTGTACTCCTTTTGAATCTTCTTAACTTCATGTGTGTGTGGATTTTTGGAAGCAACCAAGTTTGACAGACACATTTTTGGCACAACTCATGTTTACATAATTGTTCATGTCATTATTTTACAGAAGCAAAGACCAATGAAGATTGCTGAGTAGATCAAGGGTCTCCACTGCACACTTTCTCTGCAGAGTAACAGGTAATCTGAGTGTGGTTTGGATCAGTATAATTTGTAAACTGTCCCTACATGTGTTATTTAAGACTGACTAATAGAAACAATTTAGGTAGGATTATTTTTCTTTAATTTTTCTATCATGAGGAGCTTGGTGGATAGAAGTGAAGAATGATCTTTTACTAAAGTGAGTGAGCATTCCCATAGCCAATATTTGAGAGTTAGCATCAGGAAATGATAATGAAAAGTTCCCTAATCAAAGTGCAAAAAGGAGTCTGGGGTTTTGCCTCTTATGCCTCATGGCTTCTGAGTCCTGGTTTCAATGTAGAAGATCTGTTTGAATGCAGTCCTGGTGGGCAAAGAAAGCTGGCTCTTTGCCCAGGGTGAGTGGAATTTCCATCAAGCATTTGGGTACCTGGCCTGTGACTTTGAGAGGTGACACATTGCCTAGCTCTCGACTGTGTCTTCTGTATTCTACCTCCCTACTGTCATTTCTTGACTTTATGAAAAGAATACAAAACTTAATACTTAGTAGCAATGTGCTGTGTGGCCTTGATGAAAGGGCCAGGCTCATACTACATATAAAAAGCATAAGGAAAAGGACAGTATTCTAACCCTGTGGCTGCAGTTATGAACAGGGGGACCATTTGCAGGGGACAGTTTTGCCCAGAGGAGTTGTGATCTCCCAAGAGACATCAGCAGCATGGGTCTCGCCTGACCTATGATAAGAGGTCAGGGAGAAAAACACAAGAATCTTGTTCTCAAAAACATGCACTAGCATCTTGGGAGCCTTCGCACACAGCCCAGGAGACACCCAGTGCCCCAGGTACAGCAATCAAGGCAGAGGTCCCATATCATAAAAGTAGCCTTTGATGAAAATAGCATCCAATTTTATTACCCCGGGAGTAGACATTTGAGTTGCCATAGGCCCTCAACAAAACTTAGTTTTCCAACCTGCTTGGTACACAGGGGCTTTCTAGGTTTGAAATTAGTGGAGAGATCTTTGGGGTCAAGGTTGAAGCTGGGGTCAGGAAAAATAAAGCTGGCAACTCTGAAACTGAAAGAGGCGGAAAGATTACAAGGGGCAGGGGGAAGAAATATGTGGACCTGGGTCAGGCAGTTAATGTAATGACGATAAAATCCACAACAGCTGCGTGACTCTTGTAAGTCAGACATTTTGCTAAGCACATTTATTACGGAGTCCACCATGTAATGACCAGTAAGATTCATGATATAATCTGTGTTCCACTGGAGAAGGAAACCAGGGCTTTAAAAGAGTAAAGAAACCTGCCTAAAACTCGAAGGAAATAGAGTCAGTGTCGAACTGCAAATGCCATTTCTTTAATCATTAAATCATTACCCCCTCCAGTCGGGTGTTTCCCCTACAGTCCTAGACAGGCTACCAAAGGTAAAACAATTATTTTTTCTTTCAGAAATTGTCAGTCATCAGGCACTATGTTGGGTGCCTTTTTCATGCTTTATTTCATTGATTTTTTTCCTCCCAAATGAGGAAATATAGCAATGTATACTTTATACCTTCTAAAAACAAACAAGCAAGGAGACCTCTGACTTTCACTTGATGACACCAGGTTTGTTTCTTAGGAAGATTTATCTTCTATAATCTTCTGAAAAATAGAGCATGTTCTGTCAGTTTTTTCTCCCCTACTTTCTTGTTTCTGGATTTACTTCCACATGAGGGAATAAAAACCTGGGGATCAAGTGCTCACTTTTTTTTTTCTGCACAGAATCTCTTTCGTATACATGTACACACACACACACACACACACACGCACACGTCCTATTGAATTTTAAAGCCTAAAGGAACAGAGGTATGCCTATATTAATCACAAGATTGAACCCTGGATGTCTATAGGGATCCAAATAAGGACATAAACATCTCCATATCATATTCCAGAAGTCCTGGCAGAAATCGTGTGAATGTGTGTGTGTTTTGTAATTTGTGTGTGCATTTTCCATTTGCTTCTGAGAGAAAAATAGAATTTCTCTACTGCTGTCTGGTGTGCTTCATTTCAGATGGCATCACATAAGCAAGCCACATGTACAGTCAGAACCTATACTGAATTGACCTCAAGCAGGTGGAAGAATTTATAAAGCATTTAAATTTCCCTTACTTCTTTCCTTGGAAAGATTATCTGCAAAGGGGATAGGGAATAGGGGAACTTACCCCAACATGCAAATCGGGCTCAAAATTACTTGGGGGAATACCACAAGCTCACATAGGCCTCTCTTACTCTCTCCCCTCTTGCTGCTCCAATTTCTCCCTCAACATCAAGTCACTGTGAGTTTGGGACACCTCTATAGCTCCTGGCAGAATCTTCTTTCCCTTTAATTATTTCATAAGACAGTCCTTTCTTTGCTCCAACACTTGGGGTAGAGAGTGGCTCAGTCTCCAACTTCTCAATCCCTAGCCAATAAGATGAAAATTGACCATGGTAAGATGTTGGTTAGAACGAAAGTGCTGTTTGCATTTCCAGCACCAGTGACCTTCAATATCCCCAATGCAACTACTAACATTGCCAAAGTAGGCTTTGTCAGCAAGCTTTGGGGAGATGCTTTTGGTGAGAAAGAACCTTCAGCACTGTTACTTTTGTTCTGCTCATGCAACTCCTCTGTTTTAACTTAGTATCCACTGCTCTTTTAAAGATCTTGCATTAGGAAAGTGTCTTTTTATTGAATTTGTTCATCTAAAACTAGGATGCTATTATCGCCAATTTTCTAAAATACACCTACACATAAGTTTGGGACAATTATTTTATTTCTGTCTCAACCTTCTGTCAGATGAGCTCTTCAAACACAAAATCATTACTTTTAAAAAAATGTCTCTAGACCAGTATGGATTTCTCTGATTTATAAATTTGAATGCTCCTTGCAGAAAATTCTTGCATGCTTCTTCATTTCTTTTCTTATGGATCTGTGTGCAATCAGTTTGAAAGCTATAAAATATTTGACCTGGAGTTCCTCACTTGCAAATTGGTGGAACAAAATTAATTATGGCATAACTGAATATGATGAATATTATTTTCTTCACAAGAATATCAATCTCAATATTATTTTAAAAATAATCAAATGGCATCTATAATTGCAAAAATGCTTATTGCAAACTATTGAGAATAAATTTCTATTATTAATGATTCATACTGAACATATGTCTCTTTGTGTGCATATAGATAGATAATTAGGTAGAAAGATAGGTGGGTAGAGAGATAGATTGATAGATAAATATATGGACAGATAGATATAAATCCAAATTATCACATTTCCTATCAAAGTAATAGACACTAAGAAGACTCCTTTTTATATCCTTTCTCAGTCAACATATCCAATAATAAATCACTTATAATGTTGACTACTAATAAAACATTTTAATTCTTTTCATATTATGCTTCCATTATATAATAATGAACGAGTTTGAAAACTGTTTCAAATACAAAGTCCACACCAAATGAGCATGCCGTGTATATTAGTTCACTTTTCAACTGCTATGATTAAAACCTGAAAAATAAACTGAAGAATAGGAAAATTTTGTGCAGAGGTCTCAGCCCATGGTCAGTAGGCTCCATTACTCTAGGTCCAGGTGAGGCAGAACATCATAGAGGAAGTGGTGACCAGAAATCAGAAAGAGAGAGACACAGGTGCTAGGAACAAAGCAAAAACCCCAAGAACACATCACCTGAGACCTATTTCCTCATCCAACCCTACCTTCCTGCAGTTATCACCCAGTACAATACTCCATTCTAATTATTAATCCACCGAAAGGATTAATCCACTGATGAGTTTATAGCCCTCATATCTAGCTATTTCACTTCTGAACATTCCTGCATTGTCTCACACATGAGCATTCAGGGGACATATCATATATAAACCATAACACTGTACACACATGATATATAGATGATAATTATGCTGTCTGGAAACAGGAGAAGCAGGCCTTTTAATATCCTTCAATAGTTTATTTTATGTAGAAAACATAAAAGAGTCCAAAAAACCTTAATGCACATCAAATTGTTTCTGCTTTTTAAATTACGTTTAGCAACCCAAATGCTTAACTAGCTCCCTTTCCATTAACAACTTTATTCTTTGTCTTCCTATATTACTTCAACAGCTCTGCTGTATATAGTAACTACTTTATACACAAAACACAAGGTTGATTTTTTTAAAATATCTGTTACTTATGTTCACAATGGTTTTGTGCATACAAACATGCCATTGATTCTGGAATTTCCCTCTTGAAATGAAAACCAATGACACATTTCAATGAGTATAACACTAGCTGTCATCCTCCTTACTGATCCTCAAGATTCTGAAATGCTTACCAACCCAGGTGATATGGTTTGCATATGGTTTGAGTGTGTCCCCCAAGGATTTATGTGTGGAAATTTAATCTGTATTGTGAAGTATTAAAAGGATGGAAACATAACCCATCTGACTATGGGGTTTAGAGGCAGTGTCTTTGGGAGGAGACTAGGATTAGACAAAATCATGAGGGTGGAGTCGCCATGTTCCAATTCTGGTGGCTGTGTAAGAAGAGGGAGGGAAACCAGATGTGACATAAACACACACACATGTTCCCTTTCTCTCGCCATGTTATGCACTGCAGCACATAATGATACTGCCAGAAAGAAGACCATCACTCTATGTGGTCTCTCAACCTTGAACCTCTAGAACTATGAGCCAAGACAAGGTTCTTTTCTTTCACTCAGGTTGTGTTGTTAGCAACAGAAAATAAACAAACGTACCTGACAAGGCTTATGTTTTGTAAAGTAATCAAATAACCCATAGCTCTCATATTTGGTACAGGTCACAGGAAAGACTGTGCACAGTCTTTCAAGAACTTTAAGCTGTAATATGCTCAAGAATGAATCCTGGATTTATGCATGAACCTGGATTTTGTCAAAGAGAAAGCATTAGAGCATTGAGAATTTTAAGCCTGGATAATATCAAGCATATTAGAAAAAGGGTTTTCATATGGAAGGATAATTTTATCTTGCTTATTGACTTGTTAATTATTTTACAATCCTCCTATTCAGAACTAGTCAAAGGTAGTAGAAGAAATATAATTTGATTTCTATGGTTCTAAAAAGGATCTTATCTGTGAGCACTCAATCCTGCTTAGAATGAGGGAAAGCTTTCCTAGTCTGACTCCTCATTGGAATCAATCATTTTGGGAAGCAAAACATTTTAACTTTACTGCTTGTAGTCACACAAAAATCATCAAATTTTTGAGTAGTGTGTCTACCATGATAGACACACAAACAAAGACAGACAACACAGATTCTCTATGTCACTGTTTACTTGGTCATAAGCATTAGATGAACCAAGAGTCTGTAGAAACAGGAAAGAGAGATTCAGAAGTTAGTGGGGGTGGGACAGCTCTGGCAACCTTGTAAGTCACTATGCTGTGCAAAATCCAGGGCAACATGAGCCATCATCACACAAGATATGCTTCCTTAATGGAATCAGGGTGACACTTCTATTACTTCACATAAAGGTTTCTGTATTAACTGTTCTCACTCAATACTGTTTAAGTCTGCGCTGGATACCTTTTCCCATGCCTGCATTCCTAAAGAGCATAATTGCACCTGCTTTTTTCTCTCTGTCTCTCCTTCAAATGTATCAAAAATTTAAAAAAAAGGCTTATCAACCAGCAGAGACAAAAAAATTTCTGATGTCTAATTATACCTCTGAGTACATATATATAGAATTGTAAGATATTAAACTGATTTACTATTTTTTTCTGAGAAGAGATATTTCTCTATTATGTTTATATTATGTTCCTCCTTAGACACTAGTCACAACATTTATCTTTGCATTATGTTTCTCTCTGCCTTTCAGATGTTTGCCTTCAGGGGCACTGGAAGAAAACATTATATTTGGTGGATCTGCATTAAAAATCACTTCTCTTCCTGACAAGCTATTTAAAATGTTATTTGTGCCTTGTGAAGGCTTTTAGAAAAATCCAGAGACCTAGACCCAGATGACCCAAACTATGTTTCTGCAAGGACTGCAATTTCCTTTTGAGGATTATGGTTCCAGGGAAGATTGCTGCTAAATATCTGTGAGAAAAATACCTACCAAAATTAATGCTGCTGTTCACTCTGTATTGATTTTTAGAGCATTTCACCTCACCCCATATAAAGGACAAGTAATAAAATACAGTTTAATTATGGTAATATTAAATATAACAATGCAGTCATTCCTTAAAGATGAGAGGTTACAACACATCTATTCTGGATGTGCTTTCTGATTACTGATTCATAAGTAAAACCAATTTCTGTTGTTTACTCTACCAGTTGTATTTTTCTAATGATCAAAAAGCCTAAGAATAGGAATTAGTATATTTTCCCTGCACTAAATATCACCTACTTATAAAATAAGAATGCATAAAATATAACTCTTGTAGAGAATGGACTTGTGAGTTTAAATCTGCATGTTCTTTGATCACAAAGGGATAAGAAATGTCATCCAGTTATTACAGAGAAAGGAGCTGATAAAACAGGTGACCTTTAGCCAGCATGTGCATGAACAATTTCTACTGTTGGTTAGAGACAAGATATCTACATAGTTCATAAGGTGGATATGGTGTTGGAAAACATTAAACAGTTTTTAGTAGTTAGAATCATGACAAATGTTTTGAAGTCATCTAAATGTTCCTATATTTTTATTTTTTTTCTGAAATTTCATGAAGATGATTTGCAAGAAGAAAATTCTTTTCTGAATGGTAGGAATTTAAGTTTCCATATGGAAATAACAAACACTGGTGGATGAATAAATGACTATTCTTTAATTCAGAGAAGAAAATTAACTGATATTTTTACTAAGGTTTTTTGTATGTGAGCCCCTGCCTCTGGGAATGTAGTACTGAATGAGAAAGGCCTAGAGTTTGCCAGGAAAGAATTTGATGTCTAGCATTAAACAGCTCAATGGGCTCTGTGATTAGAGTTGAAGTGGCATAGAGTATGTGATAGAAACTTGCAGGAGGGGCTTTCAATTTGTTCTGAGAGTCAAGAGATCTAGATAGGCAAAGTTTCACTTAATGTGACAGATAGAAAAAAGTCTCAGAGATTTAATAAACAATAATAAATGATGTTGATTGTGGTCGGGTCAAATAAGATGGATGTCAGGCAAGAGAAGAGAATACAGCATCCATGCCTTGTGTAGAAATGGTTGTTAAAAGAATGTTTTCATTCTGTCCTAAAAGAGGTGGGAAACTATTGGCGGAGTCTTTAAAACAGGAGAAATGTGGCAAGTTTGTATTTAGAATGATCAATTTTCAGGCAGTACAGAGTATTTTTCATGGAAAAGAGGAGTACAGAAAAGTGACCAAATGGCAAGTAACAGACTAAGGTGACGTGAAACGTAGGAAAGTGAAGAAGAGAACCCATGTGAGACAGAGTTAGAGGACAAGGTTGACAGGACAGGATGTCTACTTGATGTCTGTGTATGAGAAGCCATGGGGTCAATGTGTAGATGTATTTCTAACTGATCACTCTGGCTAGGCAATAGCCTCACTGTCATTTACCAATAAAGTGTGAAGGGCAAAGGTGGAAGATTTATGGAGCAAGACTGGTAGATGCAGTCACCCCTCCAGCTTACCATCTCCATCCTTCCTCTTTCCCTTGTTCCCTTCTTTCTTTCCTCCATTTAAGGCAGAAGTACTGGGTGCATGATAGACACTGGTCTAGGTTGTGGGGCAGAAGCAATAAAGAAAGCAAGGTTCTTATCTTCACAGAACTTACGTTCCCATAGGAAGAACTCTTATCAGGCAGTAAATAGCAAATATGAGACAAACAATAATGAGAAAGAGGCAGAGGGATAATACCTTAGGTGGAATGGCAAGAGAAATCTTTTTTGAAGAGGTGACATCACCTGTTCAATTTCAGCTAAATTTACCTGTAGCAACAACAAAGTACCACACAAAAGAGGTAGAATTTTGCCAGAGTTACTACCTAATATTCTACCTCTGAAATGAAAGATTCAAAATGTTTCCCTCCTAAGAATGGTAATGCTGATTAATCTGGATAATTCATGTGGTTTGATTATCTAAGAAGAGTAGAGGTAAAAACTGTGGCAGGGCTCTTTGATCACACACAGGAAGCAGGAGAATGTGAATACTTCTCCATTCAATATGTGTAGGTACGTCCTCCATAGTCTGGCACTGTTCCTGTATTTTGAAATTGAAATAAATTCTTCAACTAATCATTCAATATAGAAACTCTAAAAGTCACATAAGAATATATACTTAGCCAAATTCATGTTCATTCAAGTTCTCATTTGGTTCAAAGTTCTACATCTGAACTTCCATGTATCCTTGGTGTAGCATTTTAAGTGTGTCTCTCTCTCTTTTTTCAATCCCCATTATAAACTTATTTTATCCTGTGGTATTTTGGGTTTTCTTTTAATTTTCATGTGTTTTTTATAAACAGGTGATATATCATCACATTATGTATTTTTATGACCAGGTGTTATTTAATGATGAGAATATGTTCTGAGAAATTAGTCAATAGGCAAAATTTTTGTCACTGTATGAACATCAAAGAGTGCACTTAAGCTAGCTGAGAGGGCTGTGTTATCACTAGATGATAAAATCTTAAGTTACCACCATTATGTATGCAGCTTGACTTGACTGCAATGTCATTATATGTGCATGAAGCTGTGCATTTTTTTTTTCAATTTGAAGTAATGAAAAATAAAATGCAAGATTCAGAGTAGAGCACTGATAAGTGTTTCTCTTCAATTTTCAAAATGCTTACAGGGGTTTCATTGTTCCTAGACTAAAGTTAAGCCTTCTTATACAGGAGTATATGAAGTTGCTGTTTTTTCATATATATACCCAATTATCACGATAGTGTGGTGCTAAGGTTTTCAGGAACTCTCTCATCCTATCTCTGTTCTTTTATATGTAATATGACTTCATTTATTTATTTATTTATTTATGTTTAGATTTTTCTAAAAATTTGTTTTATTTGGTTATACATGACAGTAGAATGCATTTTGACACACTGTACACAAATGGAGCATAACTTCTCATTCCTCTGACTGTACATGGTGTACAGTCACACCAGCAGTATAATTATATATGTATATAGGGTAATAATGTCTGTCTCATTCTACTGTCCTTCCCATCCCACGGCCCCATCCCTCCCCTCACTCCCCTCTGCATAATCCAAAATTCCTTCATTTTTCCCTAACCACCCCCCATCCACTTATCAGAGAAAACATTCAGACTTTGTTTTTTGGGGATTGGCTTATTTCACTTAGCATGATATTCTCTAGTTCCATTCACTTACTTGCAAATGACATAATTTCATTCTTCTAAAAGGCTGAGTAATATCTAATGGGTATATACACAATGACTTCTTTTAAGAGCTAACGATCCTTTTAAGTTAAAGTTATCCTTCAGTTTTTAGCTTAGGTAACTTCTTGGAAGCTTTCTTTGGCTACTCTGAGTTAAGTTAGGAACTCTGTGCACAAATAATACCTGGTACATATTTTACTTGAGAGTATAGCTCACTGTATTATAACTACTCTTTCTCTTACCTCCCCCACCATCATCATGCTTAGCATATTATGCTTAGGAACTAGGCCTTGTCCACAGGTATCCCTCCCTTGTAGCAGAGTACCTGAAACTTAGGAGGTACACAATGATTTCTGAGGTAACCAAGTGGATGGATTTAATTAAAATGTACTAAAGTCTTACATAGTCCTAAGCAAATGCAAATATATGATTATTTAGTACTTGCCTCAGTCTTAAAATATAGAACAGACACTATTTGATTACTTGGAACATTCATTCATTCTTTGTTTACCAGTTATTTTCTGAGCATCAGCTCTATGATATGTATTTGGTTGCAGCTTTGAATAAGAGCAACAGAAAATCTGCCTTCATGGAGCTCACATTCCAAAGTGTCAACAATAAATAGTAATAAAATCAATTTAAAAATGCATGTTTAGCAAAATGCCAAACATTCTAGAAAAATTAGTGGGGAAGGATAATAGAAAATTTTGTGGGCAGATTAGCAATTTTAAAAATTACAATAATATAAATTACTTCAACTTTGTGATTTAGAAATTTTTAAAAAAATAACAAAGAAATATTAGAGTAAGGAGCTGAGAGAGAGAAATGATTAAATAGAGAGCTGAAGTCAATATCCTTACAACTCACTTGGGGGAAAAAAGAAGTAAGTGGAACTGACAAATAACACAGTCTTAGGACTGTATTCCTCAAATGAAGAGGACTGACAAGTTAATACTTTCTGATAATTTTTGAGCTGTGCTATGGAGTTTGTGTGGATGGAGGTAAGGCAAACCTTTCTGTCTGCTGGGAAAGTGTTGAGGTATCAATGAACACTCTGTCTCCTCTTCACTACAAAAAGTTAGGTATATTAGTGATGCTTGCTTAAATATTTGACTTTTTAAAACTTCTAATTAACCTGTGACCAAAATGGGTAAGTGGAAATTAATGATAGTTTGTGCATGTATAAAGTAGTAGTGTTTTATATGTATATAAAATACCATATGTACACACATACATATATATATTTGCTATATATACACATGTGTGTATCTGAGTATGTGTGTGCTTGTCAGTTTTGATCTGGCTCAAAATTTCCCACCACCTTCCAGAGTTGAGAAGAACTTCTAGAGAAGACTGATAACGTGATGACCCAGGTGAGCTGGGTAGTAAGTCACAGCCCAACTAGGTTTTCAAATGGATGTCTGCACACTTGCAGCACCCATGAGCAGAGAAAGGGGGTGAGGTAGGATGAAAGCAACATTGGTCAGCTGCCTCAGCATTTCTGGGAGGTTTTTAGAAAGGCAGAATCTCAGACCACACTTCAGAACTACTAAGTAATACTTCCAGATAATTTACTTAGGTTTGGGAGTTGCTGATCTCCTGTAGCATCCTCAAATTTGGCTGCATAACAGGGTTACCTGAGAAATTTTTAAACCCCTGATGATGAAGCCACATTTCTACACATTCCGATTTTGTTGGAATTACCTGCAAAGGTCTCAAAAGAGGGTTTCCTGAGACTTTTTCTAAACCTACTAAATCAGCACTCCAGTAATAAGACTGATAGTATAAATTGCATAGCAATTAATACCTGTATGACTAAACTTTAAGAATATATAGCTGGAAGTCTAAAACACATCGGTTCTATTACAGAACCATTATGCTAATTACATGAATCAATGTACAAAGTATGGAATGAAAGGTTTTTTGCATAGATAGAATCTGATAAATGGTAACTTTGTCAAAATTTATAATTAAAGGATTTAAATCCCATATTAAAATATGATGAGTTAGTGGGTAAGAGGAAATAATAACCAAGAATCTATAAGTAAATGAACATTTAGATGGTCATTTTCAAGATATTTTATTTTTTTCTGCCAAATATTCATTGTGCATATAATAAAAGAGCATGCAAGGTGAATATTTTCTGGTAAACAAAGAGTCAGCAAACTTGTTCTTTTAAAAGGCAAAATATAAAACATTTTCAGCTTTGCAGACTGCATGATCTATTTGTGCTCAACTATTCAACTCTGGCCTTGCGGCATGCATGTGTACATCAACAATACAGATGTGAATAGCCATGGTTGTGTTCCACTTACAATAACAGGTCAAGGGTCATTCTTCTTACACCTTTACAATCTAGTTAGGTAGTGACTAACAGTAATTAACAGTTAGGTGGTGACATAATAATTTATTAAAGGGACTAGCCTTTTAATTTTGCTCTGTTCCTGCCAGTATCCTTAAGACAGAATCAAAGTAAATGACCTAATTGCTCCTTTAGTCCTCTGTCAAAAATATTAAGGTTTCTATAAACTTATCCATGACTTACATCCACTTGCTAGTGTAAATCCAACAAGAAGATAAAAGGGATGTTCCTAAAATCAAAGTTACAGATATAAACACAATATTGGGAAGCTGATCCTGGACCTCTGGCAAGATTCAGTTGTTCATCATTACTTAAGAGAGAAAATGTCCTTAGTTGTGTATATATGACAAGTAAGGGGCTAATAACAAGGTTTCCTAATTGTAAGAATAACTTATTTCCTGAGCATTTGAGAAACTATGTTAGAATCATTATCTTCTTTATTTCTCACACTATTTGATAGGAAAGGTAATATGGCCCACTCCCTATTGAAGAAGATTAAGAACATAAAGAAATATTAACTCATATATATCTGTCCAAGGGTGCAGAGCAAGCACGTTTCCCCAGCTGGATTTGAACCCAAATAGCAGAATGCAGAACATGTACTTCCAGTTACTACACATTAGTGCTCCATCCATTGTCTACCAGATATATGAACATTTAAGATGTTTAATCAATTGCAATATTTTTGTTTAAAAGAAAACAAATGTATTCAATTTGAATTGATTAATGAAAATGGAACCACAGGGGGAAATGTGGAAAATGGTAAAAAGGCTCATCATTGCACTGCACGCTCGGTGCCTCTGGAATGCCCCCCAGAACCACACAGCTTCCTTACCCCCACAAGGGAGCAACACCTCTTGCACTTAAGTATCATGATTGGTTAGAAAAATGTGTCTCTTTTAATTGATCTAAAGCAATTTCTGTTGTTCCTATCCATCTCATGACTGATGTTTATCTGTAGATCAGAAGACTATCATCTCCACATGACTCGAATTTTGCTCCTTTCCATCAGCTCCTAGAAATTCATATGATATTTTGTATAAAAAGTCATCAAGTCAGAGATTTGTTTCCTCTTCCAGAACCTCTTTTATCAGCATGGTGTTCCTGTGAACTCACATGGTGGCTACTGGCCATTCTTGAGAGGTGTCTTAGACCTGGTCACACTTATCTCTGATCAAATACTAGGGACTAACACATGGTCATATAGTCTTAAAGAACACACCTGTGCATTGCGGACACTCACCATTGAAAGCTCTTTGGCAATATAGCTCTTTACAGACCATATATGGAATGCTAATAAAGGAGATAGTATCTGTGTATTTTTCTGCTATTCATTACATAATGGTTTATTAAAGGCAACAGTTAATTAAAAATAACACTCTAGAAAATCAAAGTACACTGATTTGTTGTTGGATATTATATGTATATGTTTCCTCATCATGCTTCTAATAACTATGTACTTTTATTCTCAGCATCTGGAACACTGTTTCTTTTAATTTTTAAATATATTTGAGGACATGCTGAAGCTTAGTTAAATGATCATAACTTTTACCAAAAACTCTAACTCACTTCTATCACTTCCTTAACATGTTCTTGAATGTGATATATAATTGTATTAGAATTTTCAGGTCAACTCTAATTTTTTTAACATTTCTCCCTCCTTGACGCACATGTGGATCAAATTTTATTTTGAAAATACAAGTATCGTCACAGTTCAACATAATTAGGTACAAGCGAAGTTTTATGTAAAGTCAGTAGAGCAATATGTACCTGTAAATCTAAGTCTGTTTGCTATTTAAGTTCACTTGTGACACTCAAATCCAACCATTAGTTTCTCTGTCCTTATGAATACGTATATATTTTTTTGCCACTAACATGAATTCCCTTTGACTTCCTTTCATCTTTGATACAAGGGACATTGGATTTATTTCTTTATATTTAATTTCATCCTAAATGTATGTCAATCTCTTTGGAAAGACGTGCATATTACAAAAACTAAATTTATATTGCATTGGTGATTATGTTCATGATAGAGTATTCTTTCTGTCAGTAGTAATAAAAAAAATAGAAACAAAGACTCAAAACACCTCTTTCAGAAGTTAGAAGTACAAAGTAATTTTTTTTTTTGTTTTTTTGTGGTACCAGGGGCACTTAACCACTGAACCACATATCCAGTATTTTTTTTATATTTTATGTAAAGACGTAGTATCTATGAATTGAATTGGTCTCACTAAGTTGCTGAGGTTGGCTTTGAACTCACAATCCTCCTAACTCAACTTTCTGATCTGCTGGGATTGTAGGTATGCACTATAGCACCACAGCACCTGGCTACAAAATACATTCTTATTTCAAACATTCAAGGCTACGGAATTGATTAAATTAGTTATTTTAATAAGGCAAGTGTTATACTATTCCAACAGTAATAGAATTACTCTGTATCATCATAAATATGACCTGTCAATATTTGTAGGTTTCATATTCAATATTGAAAAGATTCATCATACAAGAGGTGACAAAGAAGTTATGGAATAAGGATCATGAACTCTGAATACCCAGATCTGAGTTTAAAACTGCTATAGGAATTTATAACCCACTATGATATACCCTTGACCCAGTTACATGTCCTCATGGTTTTCATTTCCTTCTCTGGAAAATGGACATAAATAACATTATTGTTTGGAATTGATGATTATATAGGTATATACACTAAGTATATAACTCAGTTGTCTGGAATTTCAAATAATTTCAAGTATGTTATATATTATCTTTTCTGTTGTTTTTTAAATTAAAAATGCTGTATATTGTGTAGCCTCAGGAAGTTTTATCAGTTTTTTTCTTTAAATTTTGAAACTGTATTACTCCAAATGAATTGTCCTATAAAATGTTTTCTGGGGCTGGGGTTGTGGCTCAGTGGTAGAGCCCTTGCCTGGCATGCACGAGGCACAGGGTTCAATCCTCAGCACCACATAAAAATTAATAAATAAAATAAAGCTACCATGCCCATCTACAGCTAAAAATATATCTAAAAATGTTTCCTGCTCTTAGAACACAAATAAATTACCATGAAATGAATGAAAAGGGGAAAGAGATATCGTGGTAGCTGAGGATAATATAGTAAGTTGGAATAAATAGAGGGGACAAGGGCTACATAATTTACATAACTACTAATTTTCAATTGCACCCACTACTTTCTCCATATCTTATCAGTCTGTGTGATGCGAATTAAGACAAAATACACAGCAATGACAAAATTTCTTTAGAAACTTTAGATAGATCCTTTTGAATAAGTACTATAATTACCTTCATGTTTAAACATAAATATTTCATTATGCACTAAATGCACACTTCAGTGGTCATACACAATTTATATACTTCAGTGGTAAGAACATCCAATAAAAATTCAATGGAACTGACAGTCAACAGTTTTGAACTCAGCACACGGCATAATCTAATATACAAAGATATTTTCTTCAATGTGTAGGCTTTTTAGTATCTCATGTGCTTCTATTTGACTAATTGTTCCTTATTTCTGTTTATTATGTGTGCTTACAAGACAAAGAATGAAACCAACCACCCAGTGACAGTCACTGTGGTCGACACAATCTTATCACAGTTATCCTTGAATTGATCAAGAAACTATCTGCCCTCCAAACAAGATAGAAGTCTTAGCACACCAGGAGTAGATAGCTGTCTTCAGTCTTTGGCTGAAAACATGCAGACAGACAATTGGCAAGTAGATGTCAGAACATATCCATATCCTGCAAATATTTTTTTTTCCCTGTGTAAGAAGTAATAACATCAACATCAGTCTGAAAGGCTCTTTAGGGAATTTCAGAAGGGTAGCCAATTACTATAAAAAGTATGTTGACATCTTTATAAAATATCCCATATCAAGATACCTGGAAATACTAGAGCTATTCAAGATACTCAGGAAATATGAGTGCTCATTTCAGAAATCACATTTAAGATACTTTTAAAATTCTTACACAAAAGCAGTTAGATATTTACAATGTCCATTACCATTACAGATCTACTTTTGAAATTCATTTTATGTATATGCTAAGACAACATGTGATTATTTAAAAAATTTTTTTTCATTATCTGAAAATGATTTCCTAGTAAAAGTCCTAAACAATAACAAGGCATGTGGTTACTATTTTTCATATACTTTGAGTGCTAACAAATAGATCACATATAATTATAGTAATAGAATTAGTTTGCTTCTCTTACTTACATCAGACGTAACCATAAAATTGTATAGACTCATCAGATTATATTTACATGTGCAAACTAAAATAGGAAAGAAAAAGTTCACATAATTAAGTCTAAGTTTGGAAAAAAGTTTCTTCCATTATCTCTGTAAATTTTATTAACAAGCTTATGAGAAGAAGTGGAGATAGAAGATACAATGCAAACTAGTTTACCTACATTATCTGCATAATTGCCCCAAAGTAAAAAAGTGTAAGGCTAAACTCAATTCATTATTGTTTGATAACAAAAAGTCCACTCAGACATGAAATATCTAAAAGTCAGGATTTCAACAAATGCTAACTTTAATCTCTTAACAAAGAAATGTTCTTATCAAAAAATAAGCATTTTAGAGAGCAGTTAATTTACTTAATATTTTTATTAATCTATCTCATTCAAGAATTATATTTCATGTATAAGAACTATACAGTATATCAATGGAATACTAAAGCTTCTAGATTCAGTTTTCCTAACATTTTCATCAGAAGCTGTAACATTTACATTTTAATTCCTAAATGGAAACAGTTAAAATATTAGGGATTTAGCCCTAAATCCTTAAGCCAAAAGGGAGCTCAGGGAAACTGCTAACGTAGAAAGCTTCATGAAATTTCAACTCCCATTTGCAAATTTTCTTCCCATGTAATTTAACTTTGAAGCTTTCAACTCAGATTTTATCATAGGACATCAACAGACCACTTCAAACAAAATCCAGTCGCCTTGGCAGAGCACAGTCCTCTAAACAGATTATTAAAAAGGCAAAATAAGAAATTAACTCCCTTTTCACATGCCCTTCTATTTTATTTTGATGCAAGGCAGAATGGTTGTATTTCAAAAGAATTGCTCCAGAATATCGTTATCCCAAAAGCCAGGTTTCATTCTAGGACACTTGCTTATAAACTAAGCCTTTTCCTGACATAAACAGTCACTTGCTGCAGTGCAGAATGTCAGTTTAGTCAGTTAGAACTTTCAATGCAGAAATTCAGTGCGATGCAGTCACCCAGATAAAGCCGGCACTTACCTTAATTGAAATATTTTCTGTGAACGAGGTGAGAAATCAGTCAAATCAACCGTGAAAGGGGTGGGGAGATCGAAGTTTTCAATCAACACCCTCCAAGTAGCAGCATACTGTGCTCTTTCCCCCTGTTTATGTTGAGCTCCTCACTGTCTAAAGGGAGAAAAAAGATCAGCTGAAATCCTCAGAGATTCCCAGTGAGTAAATGAGGACTAAGCGATGTTTCTTAACGGGAGATTCTCCGTGAGTGTACAAGGTTTGGAGGCTCCCTAACTGCTGTGATAGACTCCTGTCATGTCCCTGGAGCCCGGGGATACTCATTGACCTGATTAGCAGGAAAAGCCCCCTCTGCCCCAACACGCGGTTGGTTGGTGGGTCTCCGGAGAACTGGAAAAGGAACCGAGGCCACTTGGGGATCTGGTCTTTTCCAGCCTAACGGATGAACTGCAACTATGATCATAATTTGCAAGGAGATTAGCCACCGTGTTAGCCATTGCAGGATTTAAACAAATGCGCTTTCTCCTGCTGGTTTTCCAAGATGCATTCGTGCTAGATACAAGGTACAGTGAAACAATTACTAGACTGAGAGAGCTGATTTGTAAGACAAGTCTAAAGCTGAAAAATGTTTAAAGCAATGTGATAAAACAGCTGCACTTGCCTTTGCCCCCAGCCTGCCACATATATCAACCTTTGTCTAAGTAAAATGAATTTAAAGGTTTATTACAGCCCTCCAGAGTGCAACTCTCTGAATTTATAAAAAGGTAGTATTCCTACTAAATAAGCATATTTGGCAGTTTTGTACAGATACCAGCACTCAAACCAAAGCATGCAGAACACAGCATTGCTTGTGGAGTTTTTCAAATTGCATTTTCAATTAGCACCACACTTGCAAAAATGTTTGCATTGTACCATTAACCTGAGTAACACCGAAGAGTATAATATCACACCTAACTGGCTCATCTCTTCTATTACCTGCCAAATTAATGATTTACTAAAACAAAACAAACAAAAACAAGCAAGGGTATGAAAGTCTCCAAAATATCAAATAACTTTATAAATGTAGTCATGTGTCTTTACCTACCTGCTGATCTCCATTCCTCATCTGCTCTTTCTGCCAGTGACCCCCTTCTCAGCACACTACCACATCTCTCAAACTAAAGTTACTATTTCCCTGAAGAGATCCAATTTTCTGGAAAGGTCATGGAACTGAATGGGAAACCCCAAATGGTTAATTTTTGACAGCTCTCACTTTTGTGGGAGAAAATTATGCAAATAACATGAAAAGAACAGATGAAAATAGTCATTTGCATGTCTTGAGGGTGAGAAACTTCTCCTTGCCAGAGATAAAACTGACTGACTGTCCTCTCACAAGGATGCTGTGTGATATGTTCAGCACTTCTGTTTTCCAAGTAGGTCTCACTTGGGACATATGGCATTCCCTTGAGCTCTCTCTCTCTCTCTCTCTCTCTCTCTCTCTCTCTCTCACACACACACACACACACACACACACAGAGAGAGAGAGAAAGAGAAAGAGAGAGAGAGAGAGAGAGAGAGAGAGAGAGAGAGAGATACGCTATATTTGCATTGCAATATTTAGACAGATCTCAGAAAATCCCCAAATGTCCATCAGAAAATATTCAAAACATACACAATAGAGAAAGTTTGTCTTATAATCCCAAGTAAATTTTCTTTGCAGTGTCTAATTAAATACAAGTTGTTTTATGGAAATTATTTGGCAAAAGGCAACTTCAGTGTAATGAACTTGCTGTAAATAGGATAGATGCTCATACTTGAACTGAAAAGGCAGATGTCCCCTCCGAAGCCCCAGGAGGAGGGACTGCTACAGCCTCCTGTGCCAAGGTCTCCTGCTCCCTCAGCTGGTGGAGGGTGAGAGCTGAAGAGGAAGAAACCTGATCAATACACTTCAGGAGAGGGAGAACAACTGTAGCTGCTGTTAAGCAGGAAGCACATTATCCAATTATAGACTGGCATTAGAGTGCTCCAGTAGAAAAGAGTCTGCTTAAATTGAAATTGATGAACCCTGAGCATAAATAGCAAACAGGAAATATAATGGCTGATTTCTTTGAAGAGGGTCCTGACTAGTCTTTAATATAGCACTTGTCTATGAAAATCGGTTGGATTTCATGGTTCTGGTGCATAGTTTGTCATGCAATTAAAACACTAGGTTTCTGATAATGCTCTGAGTCCCATTATGTGGATATTCACTTTAATTGTAACATTTTTAAAAACTTTTTAACACTTTAACAAAGAGTTAATTTTCCTGAACCCTACCCACTGTAAATATTGATATAAACTAATGCAGGTGCCTACAAAACTAACTTTGTGCCATGGTGGATGGTTATACCTGGATCACTTACTGCAGTAAGACCAGAATGACCACACTTTCAAACAACCAGCTTTCCATTCTTAAAGATGATTTTCTCACAATACACCATGCCTTCAGGGAGTAAGATTGATGCTTTAGGAATTTTTAAACTTATGTCACATCCCTAATTCACCTTATGTGGATGTGCACTCATGACAAAGCAAAATTAGTCTATTCTGTAGGGACAGTAAGGGGAATAATAGTGATGTTGCATTAATAGGTTCTATATATTAAGAATTTGCCATGTACCAGGTGCTTTTAATACACTTTAGCTATTGCTGTTCATGAAATCTTGTTATGCAGACTTTATTTTTAATTTTTTTTTTTATCTCAGAAATGTTAAATGAATTGACCAATGCCACAATAGTCAGTTCGAGCAAACCAAGAATTACCACAGAGGTCACTGAAGTTATGAAATATTAATAAACAGTTAAAAATTACTTACCATTAAAACCAACAAAATATATGTTTCCAACAGAATAGGGAAATGGTTTAGTTTTTATGATTTACAAAATCACTTTTGTATACTTACAAATACGTTTTCAAACTGATAATATATTACATTTTAATAAGTTACAGTCCTACAAATGTGTTTTAAAACTGATAAAATGTTATGTACTAATAGTTTTGTAACTTAAAAAATATTTTTGAGCATATATTTCTATAATACAGAATTCAAAATAAACTTTAGTTTAAAAATAAACTTAGTCCATAAGTTCCAAATGTTTTAAGTTAATAGCACAAATTGGTTGTTTTAAAACATGTGTTATCTCTTTTGTAATTCATTTGCTCCTCTAACAACCATAGCAATTATTGTTTTTTCAAACAAGAAAATGATCCTGTTCTAAGTATGTGGCTATTTCAAAAACACTTAATAAATATATATTAGACCAAAATTATGGTGATCTTTGATATTCAAATTCTTCAAGAATCACAATATAAGAGCAAAGCTCAGAAGTAATGTGGAACTAAAAAATCCATTTCTAATTTGTTGAGACTTTATCTACCATTTTTTCCAACTTCACAACTTCACAACTTCACATGAATCCCACTATTTCATATAATTCTTTGAAATTCCCAGACACATTCATAAGCTTACAGAAAAATGTTGTGACCACAGTTTTAAAAAGTGTCTAATAAAAATGCTGTCTGAAAAGAAATGATGATAACTCAAATTAATTCAGTCTTTAAACTTTGCCAAGAATTTTCTTACCTATTATCTCATTCAATCTTACAGGAATTTTATAAAATGAGTCTCCATAAGTATATTCTCACATTTTAATTATGGAGAAATGAGTTATGGAAAGAATAAATTCTTGCTTTGATCTTCAGTTTTTAGTGAAAACCATTGTTCTCCTTTTCAGACAAATTTTATTGTTTTCCATTATGACTAATAAATATGTTTATCTGAATCATGTTAGAATCTAAAATGTTCTTACGTGTATATACAAATGCAGGCACACTTCCTTTGTTTACTTATATTTGTTCTAAACAGTGTAAACTGGACTTGTCATTTTAGAGAAGGTACTATGAGTCAATAAGGAGATTGTGACTGTGATTCTCCTCTTAGATTTCTCCTAGATTTTGTTTGATCTTGCCTATCATTATCTCAGTCTGAGATGTGTTAAGAAATTGTCCAAATGTTGTTTTTATAATTCTTAAATCTAATCTTACGTCTCCATACAACTTTGAACTCCAATATTACCTCCTTACAAATCTTTGTGTTCATTTAATTACCAGAAGAGAGTAAATCCCCAAACATTAGTGTTGTTTTAAGAATAAGAAAAGCAAGTCACCTAATAACAAATTGATCTTTCAGCAGCAGCATCCAACTAATACCATCACAGAGATGTTTGCTGAATGCTAATAAATTCTCCTGTATTTTGGATATTTCTGCTTATGTTGAAGTCATAGAGGTTGAATGGTGCAGTTTACTAGCTTTTAAGGGAAATGTTTTACATTTTGGGGACCAGCTTCATTCATATGTATTTGTGAGTTTCAGATACAATAAAATTTATGGGAAAAAGAAAGCTAGACTGGATATTAGAAAGCTTTGCCTGCAGTTAAAAGTATGGCACTAACTTGCCTCATAACCTTTAGCCATTAAAAAAGCATCTAGTCAATAATTTCATTGGAAAATGTGAGGAAATTAAACTACATTATCTCTAAGATCTCAGCTAGCTATAAAAAACACAGTATCTGACTAACAATTTGTGATACCCTTCCTACCTAATTCAGAAATAATCAGGCAGTCAAGAAGAAGAAAAGGTTGTATGTGAATACACACCGTGTCCCCCTCTTACCTTTTCATGACCTTCACAATTTAATTGTTCTCCTCAACAAATAACATTAAAGAAATAATATTTTGATTTTATACTTTAAGTAATTTAGGAATCAGCTACTAAGTTACCCATACAACATTGTACCATGAGTCCCATGGTGTACAAGAAAAATTGCTCAGGTAAGAATATTATTAAATAAATTATTGGGACATTTTCCTATAAAAGACCTAGTTGTTTTATTGCAATTAGATTGGATGTTTTACTTTTTCCTTTATTGTTGTGGTCAGTAAAAACTGAAGGGTAATTTAAGTAAATGATTAAAAATTAACTTAGAGCTGAGGAGCATATTTGAAAAATGGACACATACTATTAATATATTTTGTCTTTTTAAAACCACATTTTCATGTTAGAACTCTTACTATAAAATAACAAAAAAGAAGCCTGCACAATTAAAATGAAAAAAAAAAAAAAAAAGACTTTCTGTAGACATAATTGCTTGGCATTTTAAACCTTTCTTGTTAGCTGAGATTTATTATTGTTTTGTATCTTTCAGATGTGACTATTAAGTGCAAGCAAAATGAAATAAATAATATGTGAAATTTTTAGGCTGTTAAGTTTAATTTATATTAGATTCACTTAAAGACACTAAAAAGTAGTGATGATTAAAATTATACAGTTAAGATCCATCTCTAACATATTTTCATCCATAATTAAAAAAAGTCATTAAAAATATGCATATGTGAGATATTAATACTGAGTAGTGTGGCTTGATAGAAGAAAAGGGGACTAGTTTATTCCTTTATTGTGCAGATATTTTGACCCCTTTTTTTTGGAGAATGAAGAAGACTTAGAGAAGTAGAGTCAAGTGTAGAAAGACCAAGAGTTATTAACATGAGAAACTGTATCAAATCAATTTTCTGCTCACTAAAAATTCTTATGGTTACAGTAAATCTTAATTTAAATATTCCTATTCATTTTGAAGGACATACATTTAATTTTGACCACAATGTTTATAGAATGATTAAACTCAAAGAAAAAGAGCCAAATTCGGGGGCATATGCCTATAATCCCAGCTACCCATGAGGCTGAGGAAGGAGGATGGCAAATTTAAGGTCAGCCTCAGAAGTTTAGCAAGACCTTCAGCAATTTAGCAAGACTTTGTCCAAAGAAAAAAAGAAAGAAAATAAATTAATAACTAACAATACAAGGTCTCAATAAGGATGTGAAAAATCTAAATCTCATATGATGTTCGAGGAAATACAAAGTGGTACAACATTTTGAAAAAGATTTTGATAATTTCTTAAAAAGTTAAGAATATGCCTATTGTGTGATGTAGCTACTTCACTCTGAGATATTTGCTCCAAAGAAAAGAAAACATACATCCTTCCAAAGGTTTACACGCATGATGACCTTTTCTAATTATTCCTAACTGGACAAAACCCAAATATCCATCAACAGATGAAGGAATAAACCATGAAAGTTTCATAGAATAGAATATTACTTGATAATTAAATGGAAAAATACTAGTAGTACACTAAAATACTGAATTACTTCTACACTGGTAAAATAAACTCAGAATCAAATACATTTGTATTACACTACTCCATGTATAAAAATTCAAAAATATGGATGTTAGTCAATAATGACAGAAAGCACATAAGTGGTCGAATAGTATATAATGGGGTAGAATGAAGCAAGGCAAAGGCCTTAAAAATATTTGGGAATAACTGGGCAGAATGGCCCATGTCTGTAATCCAGCAACTCCAGAAGCTGAAAGTTCAAGGTCAGTCTCAGAACTTAGTGAGACACTTATCAAAATCAAAATAAAAGACTGGTAGTGTAGCTCAGTGGTAAAGCATCCCTGGGTTCCATCCCCAGTTAAAAAGAAGAAAAAGAGAAAGAAAGAAAGAAAGAAGGAAAGAAGGAAAGAAAGAAAGAAAGAAAGAAAGAAAGAAAGAAAGAAAGAAAGAAAGAAAGAAAGAAAGAAAAAGAAAGCGAGCGAGCGAGCGGAAGGAAGGAAGGAAGGAAGGAAAGAAGGAAGGAAGGAAGGAAGGAAGTCTTTTTTATGATGGTAGTTTCAGAAGTGTAAATATTCTTCAAAGCTTACTTAATTTGCAATTTAAGTATATGCAAAATTATACATCAATAAAGTTACAGAACCCCCACTTCTTTCCCATTTTTCTTTTGACAAAAAATTATCATAACTAAACACTAAATGTCATATTATATCCATTATAATCTAGCAATCTATATACCTTTAGCACGATTTCTTATTTTTTAAAGAAACCATATGGAAGATGAAGTAAAATCACCTACTTTATATTTCTAATGGTTTCTTAAATTGTGTAGAGCATTCTCCATTCAATCACAGCTTAAGACAACTTTAAACTTAATGTTCTAGTACCTAGTCAGATAATAGTTCAGTAAAATTTTATATAGGGAAATAAAGTGCCAATCCATTTCAAACAATGACCACTGTGAAATGCTTAATTACTTTTTGATACACATATATCATTGTCCATTTGTTCCTAACTTCTCTGTAATGTGTATTGAAATATCACTCTAGCATATCTTTAGCATCTATGCCATAGAAAGTGACATTATATTATAGAAAAAGCACTGGGCTCTCTCAGGCTCTAACTGCATTTGACAAGCCATAAGATGAAAACACCTTATATAGCATAATAACACTGGCCTAGTTACAGAGCAGCTCTGAAAGGATATCCCTCTTACCTTTATTTACTTATTTACTGAATTGAATTTTTCTTCAGGTTTCATGGCAGCTCTATTAACTCCTAAATACCGGGTTTCATTCTGCTCTCAGTTACACTGACTGTAATACCCAGTTTCCTCTCATGTCAACTAGCTTTTTCACTCCTGCAAAAGTCAATAATCTGCTGCCACAACATAAAGAATAGGTAACTTCTGTCCAGCTGACTCTATTTTACTTATTAAAATAATTTAAACTCTCCACAGAGATACAGGGAGCAGTCTGAAGTGCTACTCTTACTCTTTACACAAAATATTCAAGTTTAAGGTTTTGTTGTAATAATAGCAATAGTTGTGAAAATAGCTATGATTTTGATGGTTTTCTTTTGAGATAAAATAATGCAATGACAAACAGCAATTGTGTATGTACAGTGTATATCCCCAAATAAAACTTTGGTTTAAACTGCAATGATTATGTCTATTTTGATGCTGGCTGAAGTATGCAATACAATTGCTCATATTATGAATCATGAGGAGATTTTTTCTCATTAAGAAGTCTTTACCATTGTCATTAAAAAATGTTAAAAAAATGCTATCCATTTGTAGCAAGAATGATAATGGATGTAATAACAAAGTGCTGGTGGAAATATAAATGGTTTCTACATGTTAGAGGAGCAACATTGAATTTTGTAACATACTGGCATGTGTGTCAGGTGTACACATGTGTGTGTGCACCTGGATATGTGCAAGGAAATAGACTGGGGAGTTCTACAGTTGTTATTAAGAAAATACCATGCTTATAATAGTGAGAAACTAGAAACATTAACATTTAATATTTAGATACAGTATGAAACTTCCATTAATGAAAGTATTCTTTAGCATGCTTTACAACTATATTTTACATAAATTTGTAATTTAGTAATACATTTAAATACATAATTTAAAAACTAAACAAAAGCTTTTTATTTGTCAAATTCTACTCCAAAGACCAATATGAATGCCTGATTCCATATCAGCAGTACAGATAAAGACCCTGCCAGTGTTGATCCAACAGTGAAGAACAGACAATTTTACCAAATCTCGGGACTATGTGTGGAGTTTTCAAAGGTTAACTCACCATATCTGGTTCATCAGTACTGTAAGTTTGAGAAAACAATGAAAGTGATAATCTTTATTTATTTTTCTATTCCCCTTCCAATGCTTTCTACTTTTCAAGTACATACACAAAGGAAGAGGAAACCACAATTTAGGTAATTATATAAAATTCAGGTTTAAATATTTTAAATGAGAGAATACCTAACTTCTTCCAGGGCAGATATTGATTCTCTCATAAATGGTTTCAAACCCCATTGGCAGATGCATCAACAGATGTTTAAGCCCCCAAATCTCATGGTAGACAAGTGTAGTATCTGCATTCTCATTTTTATTCCATTCCTATCCATCTAAAATGGGGAAAGAATCAAGAAAACTGGTTCCCATCCCGCAGAGAAACAGATCAGCTACTGTTTGGTGGCAAGGCTTCTATGAAGATACCTCAGCCAAATAAAAATATGAATATTCTGGAGCTGGGAAAAACCCCATGATTTAGTGCAATCCTGTGTTTTTTACTATTGGATCAACTCTGGCAGGATCTTTGTTTGCATTGCAGAGATGGAATCAGACATTCATATTGGTCTTTGGAGTAGAATTAGGCAAATAAAATGTTTACATTTGTTTGGTTTTCAATTTACCTATTTAGACTTTTTATTACTAAATTTCAAACAAACACACAAAGTAGAGGAAACAGTATTAGTAGACAGCAGTGTTCCAATCACCCAGCTTGATCATTTAGATATTCTTGGTCAATCTTGTTTCACAGATATTCTTTCACTCTATCACTAACTTCCTGTAGAACATTTTTGAAGCAGATACTAGATGTTACGTTAGTCTGCATATAAATATTTCAGTTTGTGATATACATTTTAAGGATTCCTTTCTCTCTCTCTCTCTCTCTCTCTCAAAAGACATCCACAATATCTTTATCACATGGTGTTTTTACTTATTTTTAAAATTATTTTTGGTACTGAGGTTTGAACCCAAGGACACTTAATTACTGATCTATATCCCCAGTCTTTTTAAAGTTTTATTTAGAGGCAGATTCTTGCTGAGTTGCTTAGGGCCTCACTAAATTTCTGAGACTGACTTTTAACTTGTGATCCTCCTGCCTCAGTCTCTGGAGTACCTGGGATTACAGGTGTGCACCACTGCAACAGGCTCTTTTGCACTGACTCTTTATTTTTTTAAAAACTTTGTTTTATTTATTTATTTTTATGGGTACTGAGGATCAAACCCAGTACCTCACACGTGCTAGGCAAGTGCACTACCACTGAACTACAATCCCAACCCCTTGCACTGACTCTTAAGTGGTTACCACTAATGGCCCCTACCTTGATCATTTCATCCTGTAAAATCTTATTAGATTTCTGCATGTGGTCTGTTTTCATGCCCCAACTAGTAAACAGAGAGTATATTATTCTACTATGGACTTCAAAAAGAGATTAACTGGCAAATACTATCTTAAACTTGATTCATGCAGCCATTACCCACATCTCCCAACATGTCTATTGCTAGTGGTGAAGAACAACAACTGAAGATACATTATTTATTATAAAACTCAATAATTGACAGATCACTCATTTGGCCCACAAAACAAAAAACCTTCAATAATTTATAGCTGCTTGTTGGATGAAATGTAAATTTCTTGTGGATAATTAAAAATTCTTTTTGATGTGGCTGTAAAGTGATTTCCTATAATTTAAAAAATAAAAGTTGGTTGCTTTCTTTGTTATCAGAATGTACTTTCCTATTCTCAATTTTCAATTCTGGGGTGTGCCTGACTTCTTCCCAAACTCCACATATGTGTGGGTAATTAAAAGGGCATGTTACTACCTGACAGCTCCAGCAGAGTTTAATGTAAATACTGGATACTAAATAGACACTAGGTAAATATTTGCTGAACAAATGGTATAATGTCCTACTGAATAAAGCATTGCCTTTCTGTAAATGGCAGATGTTTACCTGCACCATCCTTTTACTACTCTATTTTAAAGCAGTACAGAAATATGTTTGGGGAATAAGATTTCCAGATGCTGCTTCTCTGCTTGGGAATATGAAAACCTATCACAATTCACCACACCAGAACTATTTTCATTTAGGACAGTTCTCTCAAAGGGACTACAAAGCAAGGACCATTTATCTTTATCATATAGGGCTATTTTTTAATCTAAAGACCAAGAATTAGGTTCATGCTTTCTAATGGGAAAAAACAGTACTAACTTTGAGATACCATTTTTTGGTATGTTATATTTCATAATGACAAACCAACTTTACAATTCCTTTGTTGATCTCACCGAGTTTGTATTCCATTTAAAAAATGAGTTATTTTTCATTTCATAAAATTGTCATTTTATTTTTCAAATGCATTTTAAACTCAGTGCTATAGTTATGAAAATATCAGAATCATATATTATTAATGAATATTCTTGAGAAAATATTTCACAATTTATATCTTCATTTATAATTAAAGCACACACTTCATTATATTAATGACAGAGGACAAACATACTTTCAGTTGGTTGCAAGATGATGAATTATGGTACAGCAGTGTTGCTATACTCTCCTCTTACTAGCTTTAATTAAAAAATCAGATAATTAGGAGGCTCATTTATAAACTAGATAATTTAGAAATAATTTAATACATAAAAAAACTAAAAGTACCCAAATAACTTTTATAAATAATGATAAGTAATTCTCATTACTACAGAAATTATTATGGTACTAACTTTATGTGTTCTATACAAGTTTGTGTTAGCAGGAAGATAGTTTGTTCCTTTTCTGGTGAACTGTTTCTGAAGTCAAGAACTTGATTAAAAAAAATAAAAACCAGTCTTTTTAAAATTGAGGTTTGACATATGACGAAATGAATAATTTAATTTAGAATCTCTAGGAAGACTGGATCCATTCCCTGCTAATCAGAAGTGGTCAGGACCTCAGAATCAGCTACTCAGTTCACAAAGATCTAGGAAAATAGGATAGTAAAAAATAACAAATGTTTAAGATCCTGATGTTTCAGGGGTAAATACTTAATGCCAAGTAGGTCTGTAATTTGTGGCACGTACAGGTGATTGAGGAATACAAATGAGCCTGAAGCTGGGTGAAGTTGTGTGTCTCTGTCGTTGCCCTGTGAGGAGCAGTCTTTAATCAAGAAAAAGTAGGCTTTTAATAATCTACAGGAAATATGTTTCTTTTTTTTCTTTTTCTTTCTTTTTTTTTTTTTTTTATTCTCAGTTGGTTAGTCTTACAAGTGATCTTGCTGACATGGTTCTTGGATGAAACAAGTCCAAAAGTATTTTTGTGATGTGTCAAGCCCAAGAACAGGGACTTGTGATCATTCTGATTCCTCCACATATTTATTTTATATTGTTATAGTCCTTGCAAAGTACAAATAGCATGCTATTTTCTTCAAGAAGGGAAACAATGCACAAAGGAAGCAAAACCACATTAATATGTCCATTTTAAAGATGAAGGAAATTCAGGCAGGTTAAAATAAATGGTTATGTTATGAGTTCACATAAATTAATTTACAACCTGCCTAAGGTGACTTAGAGAATAACTTTAAAGACAATAGTCCAGAATTCATGCCTTCTGATTATAATACAAAGCTGCTCCCCTGCCCTTTTCGTTGCATCACAACCTAGCTTGTCAGTCTGAAAGCTGCTCTCCCCCACTTTCTGCCGCAGTCATTTCCCTGCCTCCCAACTACTTGTCAGTCTGTGAACATCCTAGCTAGCTATTGGTTCATCAGTCAGCTTGCAAGTATCCTTCTCTGTTATTGGTCCCCTGTTAGCCCTGCGGAATTCAACTGCTTAAGGATAGCTACCCGCCATCTTTTCTCATGCTTTCTCTCTCTTACTCTCTTTCTCTCTCTCTAGTGCATGCCCTTTCTCTTTTCCTCTCATTTTCTCTCTTAACCTGCAGGGAGACACTTTTAAACTCCCTTATGTGATTTCCTGTGTCCGGTGTGGTTTTCGTGGGGTTTCTTACACTGATATTTCATTTTCCTGTGTTCATTTGACATGAAGTTTAGCACACCTTTATCTTAAAAAACTAAAAAATAAGTATCTTAGATTTTAGACAAAAAGTTGAATATTATGCACATACATATGTAATCATTTAAAATGTAACCATTTTACAATATATCTTTTGATGTATGAGAGTAATACAATTTCAAATCTGACCTATGAGTCATATTTTGATAACCCTGGAGTAGGAAAATGATGAATTAGATCTTAATGTACATTTTTGCTCAATTAAGTTGTGATGTTTTATCGAAGAAGCTCAGATAAGCCTTGATTTACACATAATTAATCACAGAATGATTTAATTTATAAAATTTCATGTCCACAATACCTCAATTTATATATATGTGTGTATATATATGTGTGTGTGTGTGTTTAAAAATCAGTGAAAAGCATAATCATTCCCACCCCCCCCCCAAGAAAAATGTTGACTTGAGGTAAAATACATACTGCAGCACTTTTTTCTCCAGAGGTACATTTGTGGTTTGAAATAAGTCCATTTTGTAGCATTTCCAAAACAAAGCAATGGCATTCAGGTATGTGAAATTTCTACAAAATAATATTGCTGCTTATTCCATTTCTGATGTTTCCTTATAAAGATTTATTAGTTTTTAGTTAATACATATGTTTAGAATGATGTAAAAAGGAACTCTGTAATTATAAACATTAAAGCATTTTTCCCTCCCCAGGAAACACGTGAACTTTGGTAAAAGACTTTTACTCAAATATAAATAAATAGGAAAACAATCACTTTGTCGTCCTTGTTTTACACGGTTTTAAAATTCTCCGTGAATTAATGACAAATTGAAGACAATGACAGCAATTGTTGGTAATACAAATTAAATGATATTTAGCAATCACTAAAATTATTGCTTTGCATAAGTTTTTAATTTTTTCCATCTTTAGTTTTAATTCAGTAGGACTGTTCTTTAAAGTTTTTTGACTGAATGTTTTTGAAGATAAATAGATAACATTTTATTTTGATTTCTATTTGTACTCTTAAAAATTGCCTAGGGAAAATGAAGTGTCCATTTTTCATGTGATGGTATGATGTATGAATTGCAGTACAGGGAAGCCTTTCTCTTAAGGAAAACTTGAAATTAAGGTGTGCATGAAAAATATCAGATTCATCTCATAATGACACAAGCCACAAAATTTTGCCAATTTTAGTTGCCTTTCTACATCAAATTATGTTTAAAATAAATCTCAATATGGCAAACACAGTCAACTTTTCATTGCTGTGATAAAATACCTGATAAAAACAACTTAGAGGAGGAAAAATTTATTTTATATCATAGTTTCAATGATTTCAGTCCATAATCTTCTATTGCTAGCCTTAAAGTTAGTCACAGTATCCTGGCTACGATGGTGTGGCAGAACAAAGTTCACCTCCTGGTGACCAAGAAGCAGAGAGAGCAAAGAAGAGACCAGGGACAAGATGTATTCTTCCAGGGCATGTCTCCTATGAGTCACTTCCTCCATATAGATCTCACCTCTTCCAGTTTTCACACCTCCCAATTATGACACCAAATTACTTCTCTTATCAGTGGTTTAATCTACAGATGAGGTGAGAACCCTCATGATCCGTTTTCTTCCCAGGAGCTGAACATTGCTACATTGGGGACCATGTCTTCAACGAGAGATATTCCACTTCCAAACCGCAGCACAGCATTGAAGAGAAAGAATATGCAAGACTAAAACATTGCCTTTCACTTGAAAACATTTTACTACCCCAACTGTGGTACTAGTGAGCAGTACTGATAAATTACTGGTGTCTATGGAACTTACTGCAATGTTAAAATGAAGTTTTAGAATACACAGAGATCATGTTCCTTGTGTTATGGATTACTACCTATTTTTCATTTAATGATGCATATAAGAGAATGACTGTTCCTAATCATGGTAGTTGGGGCCTTGACAAAGTCATACAGAACTTGTACATCATTCTGTATAAGACAGTTTAATATAGCTAATCAATTTAGGAACTTCATGAAAAAAGGGAAGAGCTAGTTTGGATAGAGTGTGATACAATCAATGATGCTTCACCAAGACAGAAAAATGTTGGTTGTTTAAAAAAAAAAATTAGTCATAGCATCTTTTCTTTTTATGTGAACTTGGCTAGGATAAAGTCCCTAGTCATGTAATTAAACATTAGTTTAGGTGTTGTTGTGAATATGGTTAAAGTCCATAATTATTTGATTTTAAGTAAAGTAGGTTGTTCTAGAAAATGTGAGTGGGCTTAACTCAATGTCTTGTAAGTCTTTAAGAGTAAAACTGAGACTTCCCTTCAGAAGACTCTTCTATGGATAGCAGAGTCAGCTGAGCTCCAGTCTGTTCTGTGGCCTGTGCTGCAAATAATGAACTTGCCTGGTCAGTCCCTTCACTTCCTCAAGTCAATTCCTAAAGAGATATGAATCGCTTCACGTATATTCCAGTTAGTTTTTTCTTTTCCTCTAATAGAGACCCATCTGATTGTCCAAGACTTTCATTTGATTAAAGATTCAAATACTTCCTGCAAAATCCCCAAAGGGAAAGTGAATGATTCATAATATTATCACCAAATACATAATGGATGGCCAACAACAACAACAACAATAGAAATAAAAACAGTAGAAGCAAAAAATAAACACATGGGTACCCAGGTAAAACATGAAACAGAATAGGGAATAGCACCATCAGACAATGAGCTTCACTTTAGAAAGGAGAAGCTTGGCATCCCCATTAGATATGTTACCACAATCCTCCCTTCTCTCCTCTCTCTCTCTTTCTCTTCTTTTCTAAACATGCTATTTCACATTCAGGTATCTGTGTCATTGCAGTGCAACATCAAGTACAAGGGCAAAGATGCACTCTGAGCAGGATGACCTCTCCACTTTTTGTGTCCCATTCCTCTCTCTCTGTGCTAGGTAGAATCCTAATGTGAATCAACAGAATGCATGTAAAACAAACGGTAAGACTAGATACTTCCTGTTGTTAACATAAATTCATACATGATATTCCAATTACACCATACATATCCCATTTTAAATTTTAGTATGTGTCAAGTTAAACAATTTAGATTAATATAGATTAATCAGATTAATCAGAGCCAGGGAAATGTGAATAATATAGAAAGGACTCCCACATGCCCTACTCTGAATCGTAGAGGAACTAGACAGATGTGCAGTGGTGTTGTCCAGGAATCTAGACCTCTTATTTGCACTAATTCCAATTTCTTAAAAGGTCTACTCTGATGGAAGAACAAAAATCTATGTAACTATGTGGGGAGGGACTCGTTTGCATTCTGAGAGATGAGCAGTTAAAGAATCAGATGAATCAGTTTATATAGACAATCAAGGTCCCACATAAACTGCCTTTTCAAATTAGAAACATAATAATGATTGAATTGTGGATATTTGAAAAATTATTTGGTCAAGGAATTATTTTGTTAGATTTTCAAGGCTTTTTCCAATGTACTTTAAGGTTGATTAATTTGCAAATGATTCATAGTGGGAACTTTGAAGAGCAGCTACTTCTAAAACCTCAGCTGGTATAATTTAGAGCCTTTGAGAACATTCCCTTGAGTGAGAAGCAGGCCATCTCAGTGCAACAAACCTTTTATACAATTATTTATAATATACTCTCTTTAATACATTCAAAACACTGGAAACTTCAAAGATATAAAATAAAATACTGTTGAAAATTGGTGAATCTCTAACTCCCTAATTGCCTGCATTCCCTTCCCACCCAGAACAAGTGGCCCAGTTAGTCCCCATTCTCAGAGAAATGAAAACTCTCATTGTCATTGGACAACAGAGTAGTTCCTTCACATACCATCCTGGGTTATTTCTTCCTGGGTAAAGTGAACCATTCTAGATTGTATTACCTCAGGATGGACTTCAAGGTCCTCACTATTCTATATCTGTCACATTTTCTGGGTAGTGTAAAATTCCTTGCTATTTAATAACTGCAAATGTGGGACAAGCGATTTTACTTTCAAAACCTCTGTTTTACAATTTGCAAAATTTGATATAGCAGTGTCTACATATAGAATATTTATAAAACTGAAAGTAGTACATTTCAATAAAACATTTAAGGGCCAGGGACATAGCTAAGTGGCAGAGTGCTTGCTTAGCATGTGTGAAGCCATGATTCAATCCCCAGGACTGCCATATATTAATTAATTGAAGATAAACAATAAAAGTTTAGGGGAATACTATTGAATCATAATAAATTAACTTACCCCAGCTTACTACTTTAATGAAGAGTTGGCCCCAAAGGACCTAGTATGTAGAGAACTCCAACCTCACTGGTATGCAAGCAGATTGTACTATAACATAAGAACATCGCTGTGTAGCTAAGCAACAGAGTCTTTACCAATAATATCCAACCCCACAGCCAATCCCAGGCTGCAGGTTACCTAACTAGGCCCAAATAAGGCAATGCCAAACTACATGAATCCTAATTTATTTTCTTTCTGGCTATAAAAGGAGCTCATTTCATTGTAAGACAAGCATTATGAACCATGTTTTGTCAGAAATTTTGTTGGGTTCTAGAGCCTTTTCCTTGTGCAAGTAAACTGAATAAGTTTTTTTTTTTCTTTCTTTAAAATAGTATTGTGAACGTTTCTTAATAATGTTATCTGCTACTATTATTAGCACTAATATAACTTTGATAATTTACAATATATTTATGAAACAATAGATGTAAGCATAAAAGTATCTGAATAATTGACCAAATGTCACCACCTATGTTCATCTTCCACTAAAATTTCAGAATGTTTTCCTGTTACCTGATGATATAAAGTTTTGAAGAATTTTAAAGTTACTAATTAAATATTTAATATCGGGAAAAATGCATTTTCTGTGGAAGATTGTCATTCTTTGTATAATGCTTTTTAGCTTTGGCAAAAAATGAATGAATGTATAAATAAGTCAATAAATAAGGAAACTCAAGTTTTGAAATAAAGTAATATGTCATTTATTTTCCACTTTTGATAGTAGAAAAATAAATGCAGCTCAATATCTTGTAGTATATATTTTTATCATGTGTTTGAGGAATTCTATCCTACTCTCATTAATGAAAGCACAAGCATGATTCTAATTAGCCTGAATGTGCCCTGGAAATGCATAAATCCCTTCATCAGAAATGAGAAATGAAATCTGGTCATCACCTTGAAATGTCAAATATATTATATTCTTAGAAGAAATGTTTTTTCTTCTAATTAAAGCTATAGCTTCCATAATGAAAATAATATAATCAAAGATGAAATAAAATAATCAAGAAAGGTTTTACTTTATTATGTAAGATACTATTTTAATACATACATTAACAAAGATACTTTTCCATCTCCTTAGAAGTTGTAATTCAAGTTTTTCCAAATTAAAAGGATGGTAATTATTCAACTGAGTAGATTCCCAAGTTCAACTTCTTATATCTCCCTCTCAAATCACTAGCATTTTGAAGAATTACACAGTATCAAATTTATAGCATAAATTATCTCAATACCACTACTTATTTCCTGCAAGACTGCAAATCCTTTCTCTTCTTTCAGTGTATTCCACCATCAAGGTAGTGAACCTCTTGTTGGAGTATGATACAATTTGTCCCCCAAACAAAATTAATTTTAGCATCTTCCATTCTTATTCTTTGGACTGGAGATGGATACTTACACCTATTCTGTTTTATCATCTTGTTCCATACTTCTAGGATCAAGCACAGGTGCAGTTTACTTTTGCTTTTTCTTCTGTCTTTGCCCAAAACATTGCTATGCATCATGTCTAAACTAAGACTTTGGTTTTCTTGACTTGATGCTGAAAGGACTCAAAAGATAATTTAAATCATGGAAATTATATAAATATCTTAGGAAGAATGCTAATTATTCAGTTATTTCATGCAGCATTTTTTAAAATAATGTTCATAGCAGCAAAAAAACTCTTGTACTTTGATCCTTTGCAGGCTGGGTTTTATTTTATTTCCTTTCAAGTTGACTTACATTTCAAGCCCATGTCTGAACTGTGTGCCCTTGTTCTGTTCTCCACTACCTGCAGTTTATTCTGGATCCCAGATACTCTTTGTATCATAATCTGTCAGTGTTGCAAACACTGCCAAAGGTTAGATGTCAGGTTGCCTGATCTGGTAGGACTCTCATAAACGTCTATGCTTACACATTACTTCAAACAATAAAGTACATGTTTGCTAATTTTTAACCTTCTCAAGTGACATTTTAAAGGTTAATAGCAAATTAGAGAAAAATAATATTTATTGGTAAGGGAGGGTGGGACTTTGCTTCTATAAAAACATATTGATTTAGAAAATGGAGGTAAGACAATTATTTGGAAATTAAAAACACAGGGTTCATAGCTCAAAAGCAAATGGATTGTTTAGACAATAACCTCAATTTCTTAAAAAGAAAAGTCTTTGTAGAAAACCCTAGTCTCTACATGCATGAATGGTTGTGTGCACACACACAATGAGTCAATTGCTGGTACATTTTTATTCATTTGCATGGAAAATCCAAGAGAAAAACATTGAGAGGATAGAAGAGGAACCACATTTTTGACTATCTTTTTGTTGCCTTATAGTCCATTTTAAAATTACCTTTATTTTTCCTTTTCCATCTCCTTATTATTGCATAAGAATTGAGGAGATCAGCTTGCTTATACCATTGCCACAGAACAGTCTTTAACCAAACTAGATTTTGTTATTTATTTTCTTAAAAACCATTGCCACAAAAATGAGAATACTGAAATTTTGTAATATTTTGAAAGTGATATTTCGAATGCACAAGGCATTTGCGAATTACCTTTACTTCCTTTCCTCTGTTGTAAGAAATGAATATAAGGTTTGTTATCTTTACTTCAATTTATAAATGATGAAAATGGGCATATAACATGTAGTAAAACACACTTAAAAATTAGATTTGGGTGTTTTTTTCTTACTGTTTTCAAATAATGCCATGTGTTTATCACTTAAGTTGCAATGTGGGCAATATATAGGGGAACGTATAATTACATTCTGTAAATTCCCATCAAAACAATTTTGTTATACTGGAGAAAAATAGAGATATATTCAGGAAATATTTTATGAGAATTCAGAGATTTTAATCATTAGTTTCTCCTTACATTCCATTTTAATGTATATTTATGCCTATCTGCATGAAAAATCATCCCCAAATGAACAACAAAGGAGGAAATTCCCACTTTACAATATTCATTGTATCTGGTAGATTAGACTGAAAATTTGGAAAGGGAACAACATCTATTAGCTCAAATTTGTACCAACTTCTATGGGGTAAGATGTTATTAAACACAGACTATAGAGAATTTATGAAGAATAACTATGGTTTTCTTAATTATTTTAATGATTATTTCTTTCTTTTTCATTTAATGGGTATTCAGCAAACTGCTCATTAGGGGATTATATGTTTAATATTACTAATGAAATTAAATTAAAAAGATATACAGTACCATTAAAGTACCATCTAAGAAAAATGCTGCTGCTAAAATAACTCTTTGTTTAGTAGGTACCGAGAGATACAGAGATACATATGAAAGTTATATTTCATATGGTAATTCTTCTATTGGAAACTATTAAAATATGAGGCATATTTATTCCTTCCTCTTTGTAGAGGCATAAACTCAAAGCTTGCTCTTTTTACACATGGTGGGATATTATAAGTGACTTCTAAATAAACAGAATAGAAAAATTGCAAAAAATTAGAAACTTTACGCTATACAAATACAAAAACAAAACTCTTGCTTGACCTGCTTCAATTGCAATGACAAAACCAACCATCGTGAATGAATTATCTATCCATATATAAATCTAAAAGCATTACTACAATGAATGAATTCAGAAGAGTGGAAATTTACATTGCACATAAAGAAACATGAATGCCCCTTACAGAAGGATTAGCATAAATAAAAATAGAATCATTTCAGAAGTCAGTTTATGTATTCCCTAACCTATTGACAAAGACACTTGTGTTTTTATTTTTTCCCTTTAAACATAATCCGTGTTAGTGATTTACATTCTTAAGGATCACAGACACATCCTAAATTTATTGCATTTTAAATCTAAGATACTTTGAAATAACTAGAAAGGAACACTGATTTTTTTTAATCTATTTTCTATTTGTTTTGTTGGACCTTAACAAAATATGAGTTATTTTCATGGATTTTAAACAATACATACTTCTATAAATTTTATTTTAATTTCCTAAGAGATGTATGTAGCAATAATATTTTTTAAATTGCTTTGAAATATTTTTGAATACCTTTGTAATGCAACTTTGAGTTATGAAATTATGAGTTTGTATTATAAATCATTTCCTAGAAATAATAGGGAAAATGAAAGTCTTAAAAACTATAAGTGGTAAAAACTATTAAGTGAATGAAATATAAATGGTCCTACTTGCTATTAATAATTGCCTAATTAGCAGAGAACCACTATATCTAGCAGACCTTTGGGAGTATATCAACAATGAAAAACCATGGCTACTGAGAAAACAGTAACAATTTTTTAATAGCTGACTATTCTAACAGTTTTTGAAATTGTTCTGAAGTGCTTTTCTATTGGAACATTGTGCTAGAAATGGTTATTTTAATTTGTAGATGATCCAACCAGTGTAAAAAGGAAACACTTTACCTTCATAATGGAGAGCTGCATGCATGTTCTATCTCTTACAGTTAATGATTATGTCTTCCCTTTAAAGTTTACTTATTGAAATTTGTGATATCAGAAATATCAACCTCATTCTTTTTGTGGCAATTTTATATGAGACATAGGGACCTCAGGGCATGGCTAAAAGGAAATTTCACTCCTGTCAAATCACTGAATGTTTCAAGCAAATCCTAACTTCTCAGCTTCTACTTTGTCCAGTAAACTGGAAGCATCCTCTCAAGCCCACAGTTTACTAATAAAAATGTCATCAGTAAGTCAATGTTACTGCTTTTTTACTGTTTGATGTAAAAATAAAACAATATTAATGTGAGTGATCAAACACCAAATGTCATTTCTTCAGAGTCAGAATAGTGTTTTATAGAGAGACTCTCCTAAGGTACAGTATTTTTTTTTTTTGAACAAGAGGAACAGCAACATTTTATCAGTGTCATAGCTATATTTTTGATAGTGAATGATATAAAGTTGGACAAGGAAAACTAGATAAGGCCTATAAATTCCAAGACAACATGCAGAAATGTGACTCATATTTTATTGGAGTTTAGTTGAGACTCAATGGGTTGACACTATTTTGTCTTATAATCTTAGTAAGCAAACTTTGACATGCACCCCAAGTGACTAGATTCCATCCTCTGAAATAATTGTCATTCCACAAGCCCAACTTTCTCATTTATTAATAAATGCATATGATCAATTTGAATTAGTTTACACAAAGCCAAGTTTCCATGTCTATATTTTAAAGATCTGGTATGGAAAATTGAAAGTGAAGAAAATAAAATATTAGGACAATGGTTAGTTTCTGTCCTTTTAAAAAATGCATCTTGTAGATTATCAAATTCATTTGACTGCAAAAGTCTTTTAAGTATCACTTTTAGTATATTAATTACCTTAATTGATACAATGTAATAAACATAAAAATTAGACAATAATGTAAAAAACATACTATGTATGCAGGTGGATCTATATTTATACTGCCTTAGATTCTTTCTTCTCACTCTTTTGTTTTGGGGCGGGGGGAGTGGTTATTAGGGATTTCATCCAAGGCCTGTACTTGCTAAGCGAGTCCCTACAATTAACTTACACCCCTTAAGCTTAAATCCATCCATGTTTCAACATATGCATCTGTATAGCTATTTATTTGTCTTTTACTTTTCTATGAAAAACAATAAACAATGATGCCGTAAAGGACATAGAAAAATATGCTAATATAAAATGGAAAATCATAAATTAAAAATATAAATAACTTAAAATATAATACCTTCTAAGTTTGAAAGACAAAATGATATTTTTATTATAAGGATATACATACAAACCAATAAAACACATTCATACAAATATATCCTGTAAAACAATAAAATCCTGAGAAGAGATGTACACAGATGATATAGTGTAAAGAGAGAGACACATTCAGAATGACTTAAAAGCACATGAAATAATATTCGATTATCCTAGAGAAATAATATATTATTATTTTCACATACCTAAATTTTAGATCATCATTTTATTTATATGTAAGTTTATTTCATTTAATGTATATGCTAAAACTTAAAATTTATTTTAAAATCTTTGGGGAGTAACAAATTTATATGTGTGTGTATGTGTGTGGACTTGGAATATTGTGCTAGAAATGGTCATTTTTATATATATGCTATTTAAAAATATATCCACAGACTATAGTAGGCCATGAGATAATTAGTATATAAGGTAAACAGGAACAGATTGGCACCTTCAATTAAAACAATAAATAATTTTCTATGTGTAATATTGCTTCAAATATACTCACTTAGTAAACAATAAGGGTAATTTTTTAAAAACTTTAAAATCATAGTACAGTAAATGATATCAGATCTAAAGAATGAATGGGGTAGTTAGTATAAACAAAAGGGAATGATACACATTCACCTTGAAAATATTTTTTAAAAATGCTAGTGGTCTGATTTTTCAACTTCTTCATCCAAATTGTTTCCCCTTTTGACTTCAGTTTAGTCTGAAGTTTTGTGTCCCTCTAATTTCATATGTCGAATGAATTCTTCACCCTGAAGGTGGTGATTTTTGCAAGTGGGAATGGGATTAGTGCTGTTCTAAAAGACTCCAGGGAACTGCCTTCACCTTCCAGCTTGTGAGAGAGTGCAGCGAGAAGTGAATTGAGGTTTGGTCCACTTACACCACTACTTGTACAAGGACAACTACTTGTCTACAAGTATAAGTAGTAGTGTAGGTAGACTGGACACAGAAAATATTTCCTCCAAGTTATTGCTATTATTGTTTCCAAATGATTGACCTTCTCTTCTCACTGGCATGTTTCATATATTTAAATCTAATTGAACTAAACATAACAGAAAATTAAGGCACAGAGCCAGCATGCTCCTCAGCTGCCTCTGAGATAGGAGCCCTCAGCAGATATTGAAGTGCCTTAATTGATCTTGCCAGCCTCCGTAACTCTGAGTAAAGACACATGCTTCTATATGTGATACATCTGATGGTATTTTTGTTAAAGCATCTTGAACTAAGAGAGTTTTTCCTGTGAAAACTGAATAGTGAAAGAGTTTATAAATTATGATATTGATGGAGTGTGTATAAATTCACTCTGACAAAGAAAAGATGATGAAGAGTATGTACTGAGCAGGTCATATTATAATATTATGAAGGTCTTGCTACAATACAGAAAATATTAACTGGACTCTAATACATTCTACTTTATGTGGTGGCAAATGACTTATTATACTGCTCTTCTTAATTCTTGTACTTGTAGTGTAGGTAGACTGTACACAGCAAAAATTACCTCCAAGTTATTGCTAATATGATTTCCAAGTGATTGACCTTCTCTTTTCACTGGCATGTTTTGTATATTTGAATCTAATTGAACCAAACATAACAGAAAATTCAGGCACAAAGCCAGCATCCTCCTTGACTGACCCTGTTCTGAATGCCAACTCCTGAAGGAGCTTCAAGAGCAGACCACCTTCTCTAGGCAGTATTTAAAACAGATTCCACTCCTAAAACAACACAAGGAGACCGTACACCTGCTACCACTGGGAAGAGCTTCTCTGAGATTACATGTGTTTAACAGTAGGCAAACATAATTTGTCACGTGTATGGCTTTTCCTCATGAAACCTGTACAACATACTGATTATTTCAGCTAGTAGCAGTGGGAGTACTTGTAAAACAATCTGTGTTTTTTTTCCCAAAGTTTGATAATGATAGTAATTGAAGTGGATAATAAACAATCTTGGATGTCTTATAGACCACTCCAACAATCATCAGTGCTAACAGATTATGGGCAGGTAATGGGAAGGAAAGTAATGGCGCTGGGGACGTTTTTCCTTGCTAAGAGGTAAACAAAAACTGTTTTATCTTAGGTGTGTAGGAAGATGTTTGCAAATTTAAAAGAGTCAATATGGACATAACGAGGTCAAGTTTGCCAAGAGAAATCCATGCACTAGAAGTTGAATCCAAAAGTCATAACATAAAACAAGAAGAACCTTTCTTCACTTATTTTCACTCAGACACACATTTAGGGTTAGCTTGTTAATTTGAGAGGTAGTAGAGCTTTTGAATAAGCGCCAAAACTTCATAACCTTAGGTATCAGATATTGCTAAAATTTTAGTACTAAAGAAGATACTGAAAAAGTTTCTTCTCAAAACGATCACATCTTAAATTTGGATGTTAGGGAAAGACAAATATTTTCCCGTGAATTATCTTTAGAAAATATTCTTCAGGAAAATGGTAAAAAACATGAAAGAATGGAAATAAATAGATTTTTGTATCAAGGAGTCTGATCTTAAGAAAAATGGACATTAATTGCATAAAAATGAGTAAAGTTGTTGGCTCTTCCTTAGGCTAATGACAGCATCGTCCATAGATACACTCATACCCATAGAGTAAAAGAGGAATGACTTCCTCTTACGGTTTACCCTCTATCTTTGAAGCATTGCTATTTCCCCTGAAAATTCCAAGTGAGTTTCCTAACTAGAATCAGGCACAGCCCATCTGAAATGAATTTCCTTTTCAGGAAATAGGATTACTCAATAAATTCATTTTAGAGTTATGTATTGATAAGCATCCACTGAGGCACAGAGCACTGTGAAGGAGCAAAAAACACTTAAAAACACTGGAATTCTATGAAAAGGAGAGGCAGGAAGGAATCAATGTTAAATAAGACCCCTCACAAATCTGTCACTCTAAGACTCAATGTTAAAATATATTAAAATTCAAATCAGGATTACAATATTCACTGCTTCTTAGGAAAAGGGAGAGATGTCACATTCTATATATTATAGTCCTTTTAGTTGTAGGGACTTGTAATTTAATACTGTTGATGAAATTAAACTGTAAAAGAAACATAATATTTCAGGTGGAATGTTGACTTGCCAAAGTAGTTATAATCACAAGATAAACCAAAAATACTACATGAGGTAGTGAAGCAATTCAAGTCTACAGAATGAAGACCTAGGAGGTAACAAATGCTCTAAGTAATTCAGCAAAAAAACACACTTTTTTTCTTTTATCATTTCCCTTCTACCTTAACTAGAATTTTAGAGTTCATCTAAACTAATGCAATTCCATTTCCTTCTACAATATTTGCAATAGCAGTAGCAGAATCTTTCCCAATACCGTTTCTTGCAGTCCTTACATTTTCTTCCTTAGTATAAGTTTCTGTAGCTTTTATTCTAAAGGTTGACAAAATGTTATTATATATACAGTTTATTAAAATATTGATGACATATAAAAATTGGTTTTCCACAAAAGCCATACTATATTACTCTGGTAATTATTAAAAAGAAAATATGTGCCCTTGAAGTATATTTTATGTAATTCTTATATTTTCTCTACTATATTATAGATTATGTTGCTCAACAAAGAAATGAGTGGCACAATAAAGATTTGTTGGACCTACTCTGTATTAGACTAAATACAAAATCTATCAAAACAAATGGCTCCTGTGGTTCAGGAACCTGAGGCAGGAGGATCTCAAGTTCAAAGTCAGCCTCAGCAACTTAGCAAAACCCTGATTCAAAATAAAACATAAAAAGGGTGATGGGGGTGTGACTTGGTGATTAAGTGCCCCTGGGTTAAATCTCTAATACAAAAAAATTGGGGGAGGCTCCAGATTACTGGTCATTGTGGCTAAGAGAAGGTTAATTCAAATATTTTGGTAATATCTATAAATGTACACTATAAACTGAATTAATTATAATCAAATACCTACAGTTTCAATTGTGGTAAAAATTAAAAAAATTTAAAATAAATTGCATAATTAATTTCTTGAAGTTGTATCTGGAATATCTATATTCTTTTTGTGGTCATTAAAATTTTTCATAACATTTAAGTCATGTATTAAATGGTTGAGTAGTATTTAGTACTGTCATTTACAGGGACAGGAATGTAATAATATGTTCACCAACATTTTCTTGACTACCTGTTAATAGCATTGTTTTTATAATAAGCAATAAAATTAGTAACACTGATATGCACTGTATATTTTATTTGTATCTATTTTAACCTAACCCAGGGTCTTATTCCTAATCAGAAAATGAAAAATTTCTTGTATTTGCAATAAATTGTAGTTAACCAGTAAGAAAATTTTAAAAAGCGTATAGTGGGTGCTATAAAAAAAAATATGAAGTTATTTAAAACTTACAAAGATATATTAATGGCACTGGATGTTTAAATCAATTTATTGACATATTTATAAATAGATTGATACAGATATGTTTGCATTTTAGTTTATTTTAAAATGCCACTTTCATTCGAGATCATTATATTAAATCACCACTCTCTGCAGGCATTTTAGCATGAACTGCAACTAATAAAACTCAGAAACTTAACTTTCAGATCATTAAATTTAACACGGCCATGCCAAAATAATAGAAAATTATGTCCATATTGTAATTTTTTATCCCTTAATCCATTCTTCCTAAGTGTGTATTATAATATTAGGACTAGAACCATCGTGGACCTCGTCCTGATTCCTTCCCCAGTTTTCCTAGTGGAAGACTGGATGTACTGGGGTGCTTTGGACAGGGTAAGGCAGGGGTCTCTTCCTTGCTCCTGCTCCAGCAATGCAGTACACCCCAAACAGTGACAGGCAGTTCTAGTGTGCATCTTTTCTTGGCTTTATCAGTGGCAGCCTTCTTGAGTTCCCTGAGAGATTCCAGCTGCCTCCAGGCCACCCTCCATCCATCCACAGATGTTAAGCAGTAATTCTGAAGGGTGGTTCAGCTGAGATGCTGGCTTTGTTAAGTCCTCTTCATTTCTCTCAGTCTTGTTCTATGTTGTAGATGATATATATACATATATATATATATTTTTTTTTTTTTTGCTTCAGGTTTAAGCTCTGATTATTTCTCTCTCTCTCTCTCTCTCTCTCTCTCTCTCTCTCTCTCTTTCCTAAATGTCCAGTACTTGTAATATTAGATATTAAATCACTGCTATAAGTAGAGCTACTTGTCTTTGTGTTATTTCTTGACTGGGCTTTGAATAAAGCATTACAAATGACTCACTCTCTGAGATGTGAATCTGTAAAACTTTCCAAAACCCATGAACAAGGCATTATCCTTTCATTTACTCATAACAGAATTTTGAATTAAATAGCTTCATTTGGAAAAAGATCTTAGTGCAAGAAGTTACTGGACAAGTCACTAGAATGTTGTGTAAATAGTGTTGATTAAAAAAAATGTATCATAAAAATTCTAGGTGCAGTTAAAGTAGAAATCAGATGTAAGGAAAAAGTAGGAATATGAGGGAAAGGGATTAAGGAGAGAGAAAAATAACACATACAAAGCAGGAGATAAAGAAGAAAAATAGTATGTGAAATGTTGATTATTGGATTATTTTAAGAAATCCAATGTGATTTGATAGTGGAAATAAAAGATAAAATCACTCACAAATGGCAATTCAGATGTTTTTCAAACTTTTAATTTAACATTTTAATATCAGAGGCAAATGGTAAGGAGCATGGATTTAAGGGTCAAAATTGCAATTACAAAACAGAAATTTGTTAACATTTTCTCCAGAATTGAATCCTATCAATATATGATCTCTGAAAAATGATTCAATATCTTAAAGTTTTTGTGTACATGTACAATGGAGATAGTTGTTTTCCGCTTCAATTATTTAAGTTCATACAAAATAAACACAGGTTCATGAAGAGCTTGTCATATAGTAACAACAACAAACATGTTTCAAAAATAGCTTCTTGTTTTCGGTTAATTCTTTAAAGTGAAGAGGTTGAATGAGTAGGATTATGAGTCAGATGCTACGCACTCAGACATCAGCAAGTGTTATTGAATTCTTGTCCTGTACACTTCAAGGACTGGGGAAAGAAGCACAGCTCAAAAAAAGACTGAATATATATATGTATGTACATATACATATATTCCAGTACAATGGACCATATCTTTTTAGAGAGGGTAAACATAAATGTTTAAGGTATTGCATCGTTCTAACCATAGAGAAACCAGGCAGGGCAGGATATTGGAGAGAAAGAGCAGAGAGAGGCTATACATTAATCTATTTAGCAAGGTCAGAGAATGCTTTCTGTAATTTATTATTTGAACAAAAAGCCATCAGAAATGATGTACACAGGTATCAAGAAAAATCTTTCCAGATGGAGGGAACAGCAAACGGAAGTCCCTGAGGCAGGACTTGCTACCATGTTAACAATGGCAGGGAGACGATTGTAGCTAGAACTTGTGTCGCCGGGGGTGTTCCAGGAGAAGGGTCATGGGAGGAAGAACTACGTGAGACGTTACTGATTATAGTTTAGATTTAGGGTTTTATTCCTGGAGAAATTAAAAGTCATTACAGTGTTTAAGAAGAGGAAGGCTCTGCTCTGCTTTAAAATACAGAAAATTTGGCAAATTTATACTCATCAGCAAAATTATAACCATTGTGGAGAATTTCAACTCATCTCTTTCAATTCATTAGGAGGTTAAAACCACAAAGTTAATAAAGATAATGACTTAAACAAGAGCATAAATATGATCCTTGTGAAATTATGAAGATATTGGGTCCAGGATGAAAGCTGGGTGATATCTAGAGAGTGGTTTCCAAACAAAAGAGACAAGTGGCTTTGAGTGGATTACAGATGCATTTTTCAGGAACTATATGGAATTTATTGAAGGATTTGATGAATAAGAACAAGAAGAACATCACCACTGTGAACTGAAATTAGAAATAATACAACCTTTAAAGCTAGAGTGCTTCTATTGATTAAGTAAGTTATAGATGATAATCGCAGAAATGAACTACAACCAAAGACATAAAGATCTTATACAGCAAAATTTTTCCTAAATATATGTCATTACCATGAGGTCAAACTTGATTTTTTTCCCTTTTTATTGTTTTTTCCTAAGTTATAAATAACATTGGGATTCAGGTTATATATAACATAATTTTGACATAATTATAAAGACATGGAATATAATTTGCTCTAATTCAGTTCCCAGTAGCTTCCCTTTTCCTCTTCTCCTCCTTCTCCCTCTCCCCTTTGCTCTACTCTACTGATCTTTCAGGTATTTACTTTTAGCTTATTTTATTGTTAGCATCTTGTGGCTGTACATGATGGTGAACTTCACTATAGTAAACTCCTATATGTACGTAGAAACCCTATATTTTTAAAAATGTGTCTGGGAGTGGAGGAAGTGTTCCCCAAGGGAAGCCCTTGAGATCTGGATGGAGTCTCTGCAGCAGGTCCACATTAGTGAGGGAACTGCCGTTCACAGAGAAATTGCCCAAATTTATTATCCTACTGTTAAGTTCATCAAAATCAATGAATAAAAATAGCAGAAAGATTTATGACCTGAACAGTTGAAACGAATTTTGCTGTGATGAAGGGGTATTTGATCAGTGTTTTAGTCATGCAACAAGAAGACCCAAAACAGCAGAGATTTATCAGCTGAATCTAAAGGTTGATCTTGAGGCTGGCAGTTCACACCAAAATTTACACTAGACATCTAGATAATGAGTACTCACATCCACCCAAATGATACAACAAATATTTCTTCCTTTTAAGTAAAAATTACATTTTGAGGTCTGCTTGATGTGATGTGATTCTACAACACAGTTAATTAATGAAAATAAAAATGGCTGTTAATAATGTATCCTATGGTAGGAGAAGATACAATTATCATTGAGATGTAATACCAGACTTAGTATTTTTGTAGTCTAAAATACTTTATTCAATGCTTCACTTAAACACAACTTCAAGCTCTAAGTAAGGTGACCTTAATAGCCGATAAGTCTAAAAAGAAACAAGAGAAATAATTAATATTTGACATTTTTTTTTTTTGTACCAGGGATTAAACCCAGGGGCGCTTAACCAGTAAGCCACACTCCAGCCCTTTTAAAGATTTGGGGGTGTTTTGTTGTTGTTGTTATTTTGTTTGTTTGTTTGTTGAGATGGTCTTGCTAAGTTGCTTAGGGCCTCACTAAATATGAGGCTGGCTTTGAACTTGCAATCCTCCTTCCTCAACCTCCCAAGCCACTGGGATTATAGTTGTGTGACACCATGCCTGGCTCAACATTTTGTTTTTATTCTAAATGACTTCTTAATTTAGGTCAAACATATAATTCCTTAGTAAGTCATTATTAAATGTGCGGTATGGAAAATTTTTATAATACAATCTCTCAATGAAGACTTAAGAAGATAATTTTTCAAATAAACATTAGAAATTAAATTTACTTTTACCTGCTTTTTGGAAATATTTTTACTTATAAGCTTTTGTTGTGATCAATTTTTCCATAGATATTTTGATGATTTTCAGGAGAATGGGATGAATAGTTATTTAATGAAATTGGTATTATTATGAGGAAATAAATAATATTTCACATTCAAAAACTTTCAAGATAATGATTAAGATCTATGAATTAATCACATCAGTTTTCTCAATTACATAAATAAAATTTCTGAACCAAATTACATTTTAAAATATGTGTATAATTATCCATAAGTATGTACCTAAGACTCATAAATTTCAATTCTAAAAAGACCTTCCCTGTTATTTCATAACAACCCTAGGGATCAGAAATAGTTCCAGAGAATTTACTTGTCTTACTAAGGGTCATAAAGTGGTTACAAAGTTCAGACTAACATTAAAATTTATAAAATCTACTAGGGTTACCAAACATCCATTAAACTTATGGTGAATCCCCCTTATTCTCTCATGGACTCCTTAATTTAAATAACTCCAATGTCCACTGCTTGAGTAAAGCTTCATAACATTTAACATGAGCTCACAGGTATAGGGACCCTACTCATGGGTGCATGGAGAAAAGAATTTGACAACTTTGAACTCTATTTCTTCTCCATATTCATAAGTACTTTGACATAAAAAATTAACTCTTAGTGTCTAGTGCATTCTTTTATTATAGAAAAAATTGTCATTTGGGATGAAAAATATGTGTAAAACATAACTGGTTTTAAACAAATGTTCGGATTAAGGGGGAGATAAGTGCTCAAACTTAAATTAACAAATCCTCCATGGTCCATTAAAAATTCAGTATCTTTATGTGAAGCCTCACAAGCTTGAATTTGGTAATCTATCTTCTGTAAGGCAGATCATTTTAATGTCAAGAATATCTGGTTTTCACATCTTGGATTATTTTTAATCATTAATATTTCAAACACTAAATACCAAGAGTTTCCCAGGAGCATTTTCAGAATTCCCAAACAATTTCAGAGGATATTTCAAATCAGAGAGAAAAGAATGCATTTGCAACCTCTGTAGTCCTTTCTTGTCTTATACAAAGGGCATTTGTGCATAAATACATGCTGAAAAGTCTATTTTTACTTGACTGATTGGACATGATCACTCTGGATACCACATTTTTGACTGACCCAATGAATGAAGTATAACATGAAAATAAAAAAGAGAAGTGTAAAACTTAAGATAAGAATATTTATTTGGAGAATTATACTTTTATTTACTGAGAAATCTAATAGTATTTTCAAGGTTCTTGAATATTCTCCAAATTATATAGCTATATATTAACTGTTTTTTTATTATACCACCCACATCTGAATTGATGTACTTTTGTTTATTAGAAAACTATCTAAGCTATGATAAACACCTGAATTTTCTTTAATCATTTGCATTTAAAATAAAAATAAGGATGATGTCATTAAAAATGTCCTGTTGTGGGCTATGTGTGGCTCAGTGGCAGAGCTCTTCCCCCGCGTGCAAAAGGCTCTCTCTTTGGTCCCTGGCATTGCCTAAAGAAATAAATAAGTTATATTTAAAAAGTCATGTTGTGCCCAAATCTAATCTCACATTGTATAGGATTTCACTCAGCAATCTATTGTTCCTATCCAAAATTTGCCATTTTGTAAGTATGAAATTTAAAACTTGAAATTTATCTGTAATAATGAGTATATAAATTGTGCAATTTTTCTGTGAGTACCCAAAGAATATGCTATCACACAAATAGGCTTACACGACCAATATCTTTTTTTACTGAGGAAAGTGACAAAAGTATCACTGAACCATAGTGTCAATTAATTTTAAATTCATAGAACAGCTGTGACTGTTAGAGTCATAGAGCTTTTCCCAGGACCCCTGTGAATTATCTGTCATGGTTAAAGGAAGCATAACAATTGCCACAGGTGTACCCAGAGGGTATGAACTCATAGGGAAGAGAAGAAAGAAAGTGGCATGGTCATGAAAGAATGTGATTGGAAAAAGCTACATGGGGGAAAGGAGATAAGGTGGTAGAAGAGGTGGAATTCAGAGGAGAGAGAATGAGAGCGCAGACAGAAGAGATGAGCTGTGAGGAGATTAAGTTTACAAAGCAAGATCTGTATCCATGACTCAAATCTTTGAGAAGAACATTTCTACACATCAAAGAGCCACAAGGAAATGGTTTACTTTTAATGGAATTTGAAGGCAACAGTAAAATGTCAGTGTTGTGGCTACTTCCTAGGTGTCTGATGTGATACGATTACTATTCCTGAATGGAATCATCATCCAACTATATTTCTCCAGAGGATAAAAACAAACAGAGCAGAGCTAATAATGCTTCAGTTGTTACTGACAGCTTACATTTAAGGTACTGAAATTAATACTAGCTAGTAAGGCTGACTTTTCCTAGAAATGTAACAAATAATTTACATCCTTTTGATGACAGTATTTTGGTAGATTGTATGTATTAATTACATGAACTATAATTACAGATCATTCATCAATTTCTGTATTAATCCAATATGAGTTATATTTGATGTTAAGGTAAAAGAGAGAATGGAATTCTAGAGCAAACTGGGGGCTATGGGAAGGCACTTAGAAGTAGTGTCATGAATTAAATCTTAATAGTACTTTCTCCAGAAATGATGAGATGGTTGGGAAGTGTTCAGGAAAGAACTGGGTATAATTTGCAAATGTCTCCAGATCTTTAAAAATATGGTATCTATGGGAAAGTGCAGACAGTTTAATATAATACAGTGGAGTGGAAGATTAGGATAAAGATTAAGAAAAGATTTCTTGGTTGTTTGTGTATGTCTATATAAGAAATAAAAATCCAAAACCTAGTGACTTAAAACAATGAAAATATTCAGAAATCTGCACTTTGGATAGAGCTAGGCAGGAAAAATTCACTACTACTCCACTCATCATCAGCCCTCAGAATCCTCTGACGTCCCCAGTACTCACTTGTTGGGCAGTTAGCTGATGCTGGCTGTCACTTGAGAACTCAGTTGGGACTGTGATTAGCATCTGTTTGGGTGGATACTGGGTTTTATTGGTATGTTTTGCCTTTTATAACTCAGTTTTATAATCATCCAGTGCTCTTTCACTACTTATTATTCATTAGAAGAGAGTCACTAAATCTAATCTATATTCTTGAAAGGCAAATTAGACTTTGTCTCTGTGTATAAATGACAACAGCATGTTGCTAGAAGAGCCTTTAGAAAAGGATATTTTGGCATAATCAGGTTTGAGAAAAATACTCATACAATTGCTAAGAATGGTAAATGTCTTTTTGTGGCTTTCGAACAGATAGCAGGCATTATAAGAATGTGGCATAAAGAACTCTGGAAACTCCAGGAGAAATGATAAGATGGAGCTTGTACGTAATGGAAGGGAGACCAGTTAAAAAGTCATTGCAGAAAGTAGCGATGGCACCTTAGATGACAGCAGTGAACATGGGAACAAAGGTCAGAGGATAATGTTCTTCTAGGAAAGTAAAAGTGACCTGCAAAGGTAAATGCTAGAGACAGGCAGAGAAAAATGGAATAAAACATTCTCATGGAATTTGGAAACAATCTTAGCATATGTGTCAAATACTGAAGGAAGAAGGCAGATTTCAACAGTTTCCAAAACCAGAAAAACTTAAGAACGGAAACACAGAGAATATTAACTGAAGACATGGGACTAGACTGGATAACGGCCAGGGGAAGCAGTTGTAAAGCTAATACATTTTTGTATTCACTTTTGTTTAAGTTCTTTGTTTTAAGATAGATGAGGATGAGATTTCATTGAATGAGTCCAAATTCACTTGGGAGGAGCTAGATTGTGGAGAATGCAGAGGAAGGGTTCATTATTGGACTGTCTACTGAGACTGATAGAAAGTTGGAAAGATAAGATACAGGTGAGTGGGACAAGATTTGTTGAGGAAGGGAATCTGCTCAATAATATCATGCAAATTACTAAATTTGGAGAAAACCTTAGTGAACACTGGAATTGCTGCACATGTTGAGAAATAAGATACATGTGCAGGAAATTTTTATTTTCTCTTCCTTGACTCTGTTACTATGAACTACATGAAAATAAGATCATTCCTTAACCTCTCTCTGGCTTGGTTCTGTAAGGCAGGGGTAAGAAAAATAGGGATGGTATATTTTAAATGACCTAATTAATTAAAAAAAAAAAAACCTCTTAAATGGACACCTCACATGTAGATCTTCTCCATAATCATTAGTCAATATATAAAATCAAAGAAAATAACTCTACAAGAACAAAGGTGCTCTGAGCGTAGAAATAAAAGCAAAACAAAACAGTACTGACCACAGGCCCACATCTGCATTAGAAATATCTTAGTAGTGCTGTGTTGAATCTACCCTTTGGGGAAATATTACTTACCAGAAAATTTTTAAAGAAGTTGAACATTACCCAAATAGTAGAAAGAAATGTAGACCCACTTTCTTGTGATTAAAATACTTTTAAACATATTCCTAAACACAGTGTATAATAATGAACATATGGGTAGTTTTCTAAATTTCCCAAATAAAATCATAGCTTAAAATAACATGTTTTTCTTAACATTATAGACATTATTAAATTTGTCTTTCAAAACAGCATCTCAATAAATACAGTTCATGATTACTGTTGCCATCCCTTCTTATTTGAGTGACTTGATGAATACATGATTTTCTTGGTTCTCAATTGACTCATTTTTGAAGATATTTCATCCATTGAAGGGCAGTTCTTCAGGGATAACAAAGAAATAATGAATACAACAGAAAAAATTATTGGGATACTAATATTGATTATCTGATATTAGATATGTTCTAATTTCAAAAATGTTGAAGTGAAAAACAAAACAAGAATGGGGCACATACAATATATAGATAAATTATTTTGTCTATGTATGGTTAATGTGATTTCTTTAATGTCTCTGGCATCGTTATGGATCCCAGTCTGAGAGAGAGAGAGAGAGAGAGAGAGAGAGAGAGAGAGAGAGAGAGAGAGAGAAATAGGAGAATTTTAACACTTACTTTATTGAATAAAAATTTTATCTTCAGATTTGGGGAATTTTTTTTCTGTTTCCCCAAATTATTATGATTATTTCAACATCCCTTTATTACTGAATATTATATTCAGCAATCCAAATAGTCAGCTGAAAGCTTAAGGTTTAGCTTTTATGCTACTTTCCCTCTTGCATACTATATTCAAATAATCACAAGTTTTTAAAACTCACTTCCTAACCTCCCCAAAGGCCAGTATTTTCTTTATCTCTGCCAGAACCATCAGCACCTGCTTTGCAGCAGCTTCCTGTTGCTGAGTTGGGACACTTGCCTCCTCTCTGGTTTGTTCTCTCTGCTTAGATGGAACCATTTATGTGGTTGTTCTTTTCCTGATCTCAGTCTCATCATATGATCCCCCTGATTCAGAGACTCCAGCACAGTGCTTTCATTGAGCTCCCTGACACCTCCCCTTATTCCTCCTCTCAAGAGGTCTTTATGATTGCTTTTCCCTCTCAGTGGAATGTCTTTCCTTGCCCCTCTTTTCCAAAGTAGTTTTTCTTCATCTATGAAGTCTTAGTTTAATTGCATCTTTTTCTGGCAAGTTTTTTTTTTTATCTTTCTGACCTTGCATATTGTATGCTATAATTGACATGGAGCATTCTTCATTAAGACTCTTATTAAAATAAGTATAATTTTAGTTATTTCTGTCATTAACAATTAATATCTGCTTTCCACATAGAACAAAATTTCACTAAGGTTTAGTGTTTGTTTAGTCTTTAACTTTGGTTGTTAGGCATTAAGAACAATTTTAATATCTGGCATCATATCCAAAGCATCTAGCACAGTGTTGGCTGTGTACTAATAACATTCTTAATTGTTATCTGATGAATTTAATAAATTATTGTATGATTTAGTATAATAAAATACAAACTGTGATATAGTAACATGAGGTTATTTAAATTTGGTATTTATGGAAAAAGTGATAACATTTAATGTCATAATTAGAATAGTATATTATGTTTGAAGTACAGTCAGTCCTGAATACCTGTGGGTTATGTAGCTATAGAGTCAATCCATGATGTGTTTGAAGACATTTGGAAAAAATTGGAATCTTTACTGAACAAATAAAAAAGTATTTTTTTTTCCTGACACTCGTTCCTAAACATAATTGATCAATATATTTTGTGGAATGTTATAAGTAATGTAAAAATGATTGAAAGTATACTGGAGGATGTGCAGTAAGTCATATAAACATATAACACCACTGTACATACTGAACTTGAAATCCAGCAGACCTTGGTGCTGTGGGGTGGGGATTGGAATGACTCTCCCAAGAATAAAGAGGAACAACTGTGCAGTTCAATACAAGGAAAAGTGGCCATTTTCCTGTCAGAAATACCATTATTTGCTTTAATTATAATAGAATGAATAAAACTGCACATAATTTAAATATTTAGGATGCTTAAGCTAAAAGGAGGGCATTTTCAACCATTATCCTTAAATATTAACTGAGGTCATAATATACCCAACAAAAACTTGATTGAAAAAATGTATCATAAAAGTATTTGTCTGCAATCTGGTAAATGCCATGAATGATTTTCATAATTCATATGTCTTTCTGTACCTTTTTCCTTAAAAGTTTATTTTCATATAGTCCCTATTAGTAAACTTTATTACATTGGTAGTCAAAATTTTGACTCTAACAAGGACCTCGGAATCAGACCAGAGACCCTGCATCTTATAGAAGAAAAAGTAGGTCCAAATCTTCAACTTGTTGGCTTAGGATCAGATTTCCTTAACAGGACTCCCATAGCACAAGAAATAAAAGCAAGAATCAACAACTGGGATAGATTCAAACTAAAAAGCTTTCTCTCAGCAAAGGAAACCATCAGAAATGTGAAGAGAGAGCCTACAGAGTGGGAGAATATCTTTGCCAACCATACCTCAGATAGAGCGCTAATTTCCAGAATCTATAAAGAACTCAAAAAACTCTACACGAAGAATACAAATAATCCAATCAACAAATGGGCTAAGGAAATGAACAGACACTTCACAGAAGAAGATGTACAAGTAATCAACAGATATATGAAAAAATGTTCAACATCCCTAGTAATAAGGGAAATGCAAATCAAAACTACCCTAAGATTTCATCTCACCCCAATTAGAATGGCGATTATCAAGAACACAAGCAACAATAGGTGTTGGCGAGGATGTGGTGAAAAAGGAACACTCATACATTGCTGGTGGGGTTGCAAATTAGTGCAGCCACTCTGGAAAGCAGTGTGGAGATTCCTCAGAAAGCTTGGAATGGAAACACCATTTGACCCAGCTATCCCACTCCTTGGCCTATACCCAAAGGACTTAAAATCAGCATACTACAGAGATACAGCCACATCAATGTTCATTGCTGCTCAATTCACCATAGCCAGATTGTGGAACCAACCTAGATGCCCTTCAGTTGATGAATGGATAAAGAAACTGTGGCATATTTATACAATGGAATATTACTCCGCAATGAAGAATGATAAAATTATGGCATTTGTAGGCAAATGGTCGAAATTGGAGAATATCCTGCTAAGTGAGATAAGCCAATCTCAAAAAACTAAAGGACAAATGATCTCGCTGATAAGCGGATGAGGACATATAATGGGGGGTGGGAGGGGCTAGCATTAGGTTTAGGGTTAGGTTTAGAGTTAGGCTTAGGAGAGCCGCAAGAATGAAGGAAAGAAGGACTGTGTAGAGGGAAAAGAGGGGTGGGAGGGGTGGGGGAGGGGAAAAATAAAATAAACATCATTACCCTATGTAAACGTAAAAAAAATAAAATAAATAAATAAAAAAAAAAAGAAAAAAAAAATTTTTGACTCTAATTTCTTGTCCTTTTCAATGTTCCTTTTCAATCTAGTCCCAAAATTTTAGAAGTCCACTCTCCTGTCTCTCATCCTCTTCCCCTTACTCTTCATTTTTAAAAATTATTATACTGTCCTCTCTTGGTGAAGGTAAGTCCTTAGTAAAAGATGAGGCTTAAAAATGTGAATAGAGATTTTTAAAATTGTTTCAAGAACACTGAATGGAGGTAGTATTTTATGTATTTACAAATATTTTAGTCTTTCACAAATATTGTGAGTTAGGATCTCAGCTATTGAAGATTACTATCTTCGAAAAGAATTTGAGCAGAAGCATGACCCAAGAAGAAACTTGTCTTTGCTGGGTAACAGTCTGGCTGTAGTCATATTCTAGCCATTTCCCCATCTCCTGTTATTTAATATAACATGATTGTTTTAACTTTTAGGTAATAATTAGAGTTAGATAAATCTGTAAGAAACCTGCCATAATTCCAAAGATTGAATTAAAGGAAAACACAATTGCAAATGAATTTGAGTTCTTTTTTGAACTTTGGTTATTTGGTAAGAACTCCAAAAGGGTAGTTTTCAAACATTACTACTGCTCTGCACATTCCTTATTATGGTTTCTCAAAAACTTTAAATTACTTATAGTAAATGCATTAGTATGAGACAGAGAAAATGATGAAGAACTCCTGGAGGCTCCAACTCACAAGGTCTTGCTTCTGTGTTTTTTTTTTTCCAAAGTGAATTCAGATAGTGTCCACGCACAGAGCGGTGCCATGCTGGCTGGAGGGAGAGTGTGGAGCTGTCTTGTCACCAGTGAAGACAAACACTCTAACCTCTAATTCCAGCTTAACTTTCAGTGATGAATGAGTTTCTATCTTTTACCAGGGCACTCACAAGAATTAAGATATCCTGATGAATAGCATTTTTTTTTAGATACAAATGCCTCTAGGTATTCATTATAGAGAGCATTGACTGTAAAAAAATATTTAGGGCTGGGGATATAGTTCAGTTGGTAGAGTGCTAAGGCCCTGGGTTCAATCTGCAGTACCACAAAAAAAAAAATATATATATATATATATATATATATATATATATATATTTATATATATAAACTTAAAATGTTCATGTTATGATGCTAAATATATAAACATATCCTCTTCTTCATTAACACTGTGGCTTTCTGGGGGTGCCTAGTTATCAGGCAACATTAAGTATTAAATAACTTCTATTATTCCAATTGTGTTTTACTTTTAAAAAGCAGCTTATAATCCTGATACAGTGGTTACCATTTTGATCCCACAAATTTGTGATTGTGGTATATTATTTAATTTGAATTCTGTTTTCTAAACACAAATATTTAATAAAAATGAAAAATAACCCATCACACAATACTTAATCAATTATTTAATTATCATTTTGGAAAGGAAAATAACATACAGTTCAAAAAACTATAAAAATAAAATAAAAATTGACCAAGTAACCTGTATATTACTAGGAAAATATTTCACTTTCAAGGTCAAAATTTAAAGTTGCCACATATTTTTATCCGTTAAAAGTATTTTTTAAGAATCATATTAATAAGAAATGCATGATATATTGATATATTTAGTTTAATGCATAGTATTTCGGCTCTCTATATTTCAGATACATATAAGAGAAACAAGTGCAAAGAAAAATTTACTGATTTAGAAAAAATAAATGGAAAATAAAATTATATTTTCTTTTAAATGGGCATAGTGAAAGCAACTGGTTAGACATTGACAAAATTGGATATCAAAATTGCCTTTTTTTATCTGTAATAAAGTAAAGGAAACAATGGGAAATGGATTGTTCATTGTGTTTCATTAATCAGAGTGAATTCAATCTTTATTTTACCTTACTATATATCAAACACTTTGTAAGAGATTATAATCATAAGTGCATTGTATCATTTAGTCTTCAAATAATCTTATAATATTATTATTATTGCATCAATTTACATCTGAGGAAAAGATGCAAATTTGCTAAATTGTTTGCAAGAGTCTCATGTTAAGATATGCAAATAAAAATTGAAGCAATGCTGCATTTTTTAAAATAATGAAACACAACTATTGATTATCAGAACTACATTTCACACTAACCATTGTGAAGTATGAGATATTACAAAGAATCATAACATCATTTTAATGTTTCTATTATTATGTATTACACACATAAAACGTTTAATCATCTGTCCCTGGATTTATTCAATTTAAATGAAATTTTGTTTTACCCACAAATGAACAATTTTAATATACTTATTTGGGTAGTTGTACAAACATTATGAGTTACACTGATTGTCACCCTTGTCTCATTGAAAACTGTATAAACTGAATATTGGTTTATGAAATTGGAAATGAAAATAAAAGTAAACAAAAAACTCTTTGCCCTGATAAACTAAGAATTCTAAAATTCTCATAACATGCTGAAGTAAATTGCGAGGCTTAATACTGGAATGCTAATACACCAGTTTGAAGACTTCTGTTCCAAACCACCATAGATTCACAGCTCTGTAACATTTTGAAATGATAGGGAAAATTTCTTAGCCACCAGTCTACTGATGGGTGATTTATCCATCACAAAAGAACATTAACTATAAAAACATATATTCAATTTTGAGTTTTAATCTATTGAGCCCAGTGGTGCTGTACTATTTTCATAAGATTCAACAGAAAATAGTGAAACTGTCAGTGCTTTTTCATAAATATAACTGAAATATTTGATTTATTGATGTATCTTTCCATATGATCTCTTGATCTGTGGGCAATTTGAGATATGCAAATAATATTTTAAACCTTCAAAAAGGGTTTGGCATTGCTTTTTGATAACCTTTTTATTTTCTTATGCTAAAGAGTAAAATATTTTTGTGTTTATGTTAAAGAATGCCAGGTTCTCCTAAGATAAACACATTATGAACATAAAATTATCATTGTATGCTTAACATTATTTTAGGTATTCAGATATTAAATACCTGTGGCTACTTAGAATGCTTTTGAAACTTTAGTAGATGCTTCATTATTCCAGTTAAATGCTTTTAGTTTCTTAACAATTGAAATCTAAAGGTTTAGTCAAATACACATTGTCTATTTAACTGTTTAAATTGTGAATTTTATTTATTTATTATTGTCTTTAGTTAGTTGTATTTTTGTTTTGCAGTATTGAAGTTTGAACCAAGGAAAATCTGTCACTAAGCAACATCCCTAGACCATTTTGTTTTTTGTATTGCTGAATTGCTCAAGCTGACCAGGAACTTGTGTTCTTCCTGCCTCAGTCTTCTGTTCCCTGAGATTACAGGTATGTGCCACCATGCCTGGCTCAGATTATGAATTTTAAACACATTTACTGAATAAAAATTGATAATTAAGAACTATTAACTAAAATCCAGATGATGCCAATTTATACTAGTACATTCCAGGTGTAATTTGAAACTTTTCTGAAATTCAGTTTCTCATTTGTAAATACACAAATATTATGAAATTTAAAATAAAATTCAAATAGCTGTCCAATAAATCATGGCTGTTACTATTCTGAGAATATTATTTTTAAACTAAAGTGAGGTAGAAAATTTATTTGAATGTAAATGGGGCACAGTGGTACATGGCTGCAATTCTAGCCTCTTGGAAGGCTGAGGCAGGAGGATGCCAAGTTCACCTTGGGCCATTTAGCAAGACTTCATCCCAAAATAAAACTAAAAAGCTACTGAAACAGTTCAGAGATAGAGCACTTGCCTGACCCATAGAGTTTAATTCTAAAGTAGACTGCTAGCTTACTTCTTCTGGGTAATAAGAGCATAATGAAATCAGAAAGTCCTATAAGGCAAATGATCATATGGTCCCAAATGATTAAATTTACATCCTAGGAGAATTTATGCTACATGTATACTACCTAAGTAAAACCACATATATGTAAACCAAGGGGCACGATAACAATTTAACGTAATCATTTTAAAGCCTTGGTACTTCAAAGCAAACTTGAAATCATCTGAGATCAAATGCTACAGAAAATTTTTACTATAAATTATAAAATGATTTTCTTACAATGAACTCCATAAAAACAATGAGAGTCTTCTACAAATTTTGGATTTTCATTAAAAATAAATTTCAAAAGTTTTGGCTATTTATCCTCTGAAATTATCTCATTTTTCTTCTTATTCAATAATTATTTCCTATAATCCTTTCTCCATTCAGTTTTTTTGTTCTGCACTTTTTGCCACTTTATTTTTAAGACACTCTGTAGTTTTTAATAGCCAGTATACCTGTATCTTTTCTTTAACAAAATTGTAGCTGGATCATGAATATTTCTAAAGTTGAAGTGGTATCAGCATTTTCATAATAAAACTGCTCCTCAGAGGTTTATAATTCAACTCTACAGTTTCACACTGGGCTCATCTTGGCATATGAGGTCAGAGCCTGAAGCAAATTTGTTTTACCAATTTTCAAACAAATTAATGTAGCCATTACTCTAAGTGGTACACATACGAATCAAACACTGGAGAAATTTATCCTTCCCAAAGAACAATAACCATTTGGCTCATACTTATTTTCAATTTATTTAGTTGTTTTTGTTAAATTTTCATGCATCCCACACAGGTGTTGGAAGAAGAATTCTAAGAGAGAAAGAATGTGACAAATGATGGCTTTCTTCCAAGCAGCTAATGCTAACATATGTGACCATAAAATAAATAGCCTTCATAGCAGGTGGCTTACCCAAGTACAACAAAACCAATCTCTCAGTATTTTACATAGACAACCATGTAAAATATGCTGAGTCTCCTTTTAGACAAATAAACTGTCATAACAAACATTTTTAAAAAATATATTTTAAATGCAGTTAAAAATGCAAGAAATATTTTTACATTATATAGTATAGAAATTAGCAAAGAATAGTGATTTCTATACCATTGAATAACTTTATATTAATAACAAATTAATATGCATTATAATTCTACAAATGGTTCTCCCTGTTGATACAATCAAATAGAAATGAATTATGTCATGGCTGGATCCATGATTTAAGAATTTGGAAAAGAAAACTCACATACATGTCATCTCAAGATACCCCTTATTTGAATATTCACAAAGGCTGTAGGCAACTATTATCAATTGTTTTTCATTATAAAGTTTTTAGTAAAGTAATAGGAATAAATAAAAATAAATAATAGAAAGGACATAAATGAAGAATAGGAAAAATAAACAAGAAAAAAAAAGGTTTCATTGGAACATAAGTGAGACTGGCATTTAGGAGAAAATGGGGGAAAACAATTATATAAAAAATTATTATTAAGCATTGAAGACCACAAGTTTACTAGTAAGTATAAGTCAGATACGATAACATATGCTAAAATTCAAATAAAATATCATCACTCTGATAACATACTGCACTTTTAAAAAGTAACTTTTCCTTTGAGGGGTGTGTGGATCCCTGATATGTAATGATACAATTTTTATTTTATTCTTATTGCATTTTTATTTTAAAACTTTATGGTGTTTACATGGTTATAATAATAATGAAAGTCATAGTCCTAATCGTAATCAAAACTTACAGAGAGCTTACTGTATGCTTAAAGTTTCTTTTTTTTCATCTTCACAATAACTTCCAAGTATTATTATTAGGTTCATTTTTTGCATAGGAGGAAACTTTGAGTTAGCAGATGTAAATAACTGGTATATGGCCTCGTGGTTATGGGATAGTAAAGCTAGGATTATAACTCAGGCAATATACACATATACTGTATCCTTGGCCACATTAGATGTTTATCATTTTAATGTTTTATTTGCTAAGTTTATTTAAAAAACCCATTTCTCTAATCTTAGAATAGTTATTTCCAATTATTCTTTTTAAGAAATCACATTCCTTTGAACATCATCATATATGTCTGTTGTTTTTATACTATTTCCCTGGCATTGAAGAATGGAAATGTTATTTATGAGATGAAAATGTAAATTAACAAAATTTGATTGTGTTTTGTTTAGTGATTGTTACTATTCATCTGTATCATTGTCAACATACAACTAGATGTGTATATATACAAATACACAAGCATGTGCATGCATTTCTAGTTTGTTTCTATAAACTGAAGTCCATTCATTTTTAAGTCATTGGTGAGGTTTAAATTTTTTTAAATTTTTAAATAAATTTATTTTCTTAATTTGTTTATAACTTATATTCACATAGGTTTTAGAAATTATGTTATCTTTAGAAAATTAGTTTTATTGTGAAATTTACTAGGTACAGTGAGAGAAGAAGTATATTCTTCAAGAAATAACGTTGTACAAGTAAATATCATAAATTCAGTTTGGCTCACCCTTCATTGATTAAGATGTCTTTGGAAGATGTGCTCAGGAGTGATTGTGACAGCTGGATCATGAAAGTCTTCATTATGAGCTAGTACTTTGGGACATTTGAATAACCAATAATAATTTACACCTCACTGATGTCATCTGGGTGCACTGGGGAAGATAACTGGCTCTATATGAGAACAGGATGTTTTTCCATTTTGCATTCCTGGATCACACCAGAGGTTTTGAGAGTTTGAATGGACAATGTACATCTTTGCTTTCATGGAAGTCCAATGAACAGTCAGCATTTCCTTCAATTAAAGGTTGATGTCAAAAACAGCTGTCAAATCCTGATACCTGTGGCCTTATCACTAATGAGATACCAGTTATATTTATTTCACCTACAAATGTTGAATATATCTTAAAAATGCTTTATATACTCAAATAGTAATTATTAGGCCCACCAAGTCCATAAGATCTGTTGTTTTCAAAAGATAATAACATATGCATATGTATTTCTTATTACATCCCAGGGATTTTAATATTGACAAGTGTACTTCATATAAATCCAATTTTTTTTTACATCCTAAGTATTTAATTTGATGGATTTAAAATCATTTTTTAGCAGGAGTCTGACCCTACAGTTTATGAGTCCCCAATATGGTGTGTGATTTAAGAGATATTAGACAACAAGGCTTAACTAGGAGAGAAGTGACTGGATAGTGAAGATAAAACACATCATAAAGAGGACACAAAAGCTAATTATCTCCCTCACTCCACATCCAGTGTGTGCAGGGGGAGGAATAAGCATTTTAGGTCTTAATTCACCTCTGAAACAGTAGGTCTAATATTTCACGCTTAGCTCCCAAAGTTCAGGAATGTGATATTTTTTTATAGAAATGAAATGATCACTTACGATATCATGGGCATCAGTGAATGCCTTCTGCGCTATGTGATGGTGAATCTTGGTGCAGAATTTGATATTAATAAGACTACATGTTCACTTTTCACTTACTTTTTTGCAGTGAAAGATTTTGCTTTCCTGATAGCAGATAGAAATTTCTTTTTTCCTTACTCTAACTTTCCTGGTATTGCTGTGTGAGGCAAGAAGTGTGAGCCAGCACGAGCCCTGCTGGGAATCCAATCTGTGTGTGCAATGTGTTATGGGCCTGTCACCCCAAATCGTTTATGGCAAGACATTCTTTGACTTATAGACACTTGTCAAGGTCATGCTGCTGTAAATGACCCTCGGTTTGGGAACTGAGAACAATCTTTTCACAATAACTATTCTCTGAATACTTTCTGTTAGCCTGAAGTTTTCGTAGCTACCTGAGAAACTAACAACCAAACTTCAAGGACAACAAATTAAATCAGATATGAGTTCCGGCCAGAGAACAGGAGAGGGATGAAAATTGGTCTTTCACAAAATGCTATGTACAAAATATAAATGGGTTATCCATTATGATTAACACTTATCAGCAGAATGTAGAAATGCTCAGGAGAAATAGTAGAGGAGAAGGAAACTGAAAATAATAGAAATGCAGCAGAAATTGTAATGGCTGATTATAGCACACTTTCTTGAGAATTTCCATAGAAATCATTATCTCTTGAAAATTTTAAAAAATCAGTTAAGATGAAATTTTGTTATATCTTAACAATACAGTAAGAGTTTCCAACTTCAGGTAAACTTTATTACAGACTTATTATCGTTTGGCATTCTTATAGAGAGAAAGGTTCTTCTCTTACATATTTCATTTTCTTATTTAGTAACTGAATAGATAGTGCAAATTTTGATATCCTTTTATGGAGGGTATAATACTTTGATAATTCTTAATTAGTTAATTTATTGAGATATATTTTTTAAAGGTTAATTTGTCATAGTTAAGAAGGTGTGCTATTTTCTAGGAAACAATTATCTTTTGTTTTGGAACCCAGGGATCAAATCCAGGGACACTTAACCCCTGACTCACATCCCAGCCCTTTTTATATATTTTTTAAAGATGGTTGCTTAGGGCCTCACTAAATTGCTGAGGCTTACTTTCAGCTTGCAATCCTCCTGCCTCAGCCTCCCGAGTCACTGGGATTACAGTTGTGTGACACGGTGCCTGGCTCCAGGAAAAACTTTGTAATAAGCAATAAAAATTGAAAGAAAAAATGTAGTGTAACAGAAATTAACTCAGGTTGCATTACTTTATTGTGGGCAATAGCCTTCATTCAAAGTCAGTTGTTTCTATCCCCAAGAAGTTCTAAGATAGTATAGAAGGAGAGATATAAATATGTATAATTCTATAATAAAATATATATAAAAAAATACATCCAATCACAGACAACTAAAGAATAGTAGAGGCCTAAAATCCTTCTTTGTTGAACTGACTTAATTTTGAAATCTGTCAATAATACATCAAATGTTAACATATTATTAAATGTCACATTAAATATACTGAGCGATAACTAGATATCATATGTTATGCTTTGTTGACTTTTAAGCATTAATCTCAGTTTTGTAGTTTTATTCTGTTTTCTTCCAAATTAAAAATATTTGTGTTTTCCCTGGCAGCACTAACAAGCCCACACTGGTAGTTTCTGGTGAATGTGTTCCTTGCTTGAAAGGAAGACTGGCCTGGTTATACATTGGCTTTAAAGTCAGACTTTGAGATTTTAGGGGTCCTGTCGGGTTTCTAGTAGGTACAGAGATAACACATGGGAGTGAAACAGCAGAACAAAAACATCATGGATTGCATATTGTGTTGATAAATACTCTGACCACAGCCAGATATTTAGCAATTTGTAGAGTCTACAGGCATTTGGAACTTTGTTGAAAATTTCAAACCAAGAATACTTAATATGTAAAAATTGGATTATTTCCTAATTTTTATATTAACTATAAAATACATTATAGTTCATATTTTCTTTTTCAACTGACTATGATTGTTAAAAGATGTTTATTTGTAGTTTGAATAGCTCAGTTGGTAGAGTGCTTGCCTTGCATGCACAAGGCCTTGGGTTCAATCCCCAACACCACACACACACACACACACACACACACACACACACACACACAGGTGTTTAATTGTGAAACATTCTCAGTTTCCAAGCTTAATACATTTGAGGACTTATTATTTCTGAGCTATGAGTCCAGTATTGCTTTTCTTACAAATTAAAATTAATCGTATAAATTAAAATCATTGGAGAAAACATTAGAATTGGATTGTTGCTTTATGAAATTACTTTCCTTTTAGTGTCACATGATGGTGATGTTAGTTATAAAAATATGTTATTCTTAATCAAATCAAGATTTTCCTTCGTTTTTCCTCCTTTTTCATATTGTGGGAAGGGTAATATGAGAGCAAAGATAGAAATTAAACAGTGTGCTGTCAAGACCTCATCTAATAGTGGAGAAAAAACAGATTAATATATCTCAAAATAATATTTTGTAAATAATGACCTATGAAAACAGTAGGTAGGTTAGGATGATTTTTTTTTCCCAATGAGAAAATATTGTTATGAGAAGGTTTCATAGATTCAACTGTGGATGACAGGATATTGGCAATTGTGTCAATATACTTACATAAATTCACTTGAATATGCACACATGCTATCTTTTTATGCACATCAAAACTATATAATCCCATTTTTTAGGGTATGAGATATCTAAAAGTCCAGATGACTCAGTTTTTCTGAGAATTTAAGGTATACCTACCTCAATTTTATTTTAGGTTAACGAATATGTAAAGAGTATGGTTTAATCTTTATATAGAGTATTTTATATATTTTATATATTCCACTTAGATGCAGCTTAGAAGTTAAAGCTTCTTTTACTTACAGAATTGTTTCAATTCACTACATGTCTATTTACTCTGAGGGGGAAAAATGGAAAGGATTTATTATCTGAAAGAGCCACTACGCTTTTCCTTTTGTGAAGCATAATTTGGATTTCTGTGAATCATACTATAGATTGTCTGTGATACATGCAGTGTAAACTGTCTCTATCATTGTTATGCATTTTTCTTTCTGAGCTTCACAATTAAATAAACCTCACTAATTATGTGTATTTCTGCAGTTTCTCAACAAATAATGAGACACTTGTAGTCAAGAAATTTTAGTCAATTTAACTTGGTTCTCATCACCTCAACCAGAGCTTCTTTGTTTTATGGTATGTCTTATGGCTATTTACCCATGATTACAGTTTGTGTGTTTGTAAAGAAATGGAGGAGGGGATTGGAAAAGCAATAAAAGAGAAAAATCCATTATTCTCAAAGAAACTACTTGAATAATTTCATTCTATTGATTTACTAGTTACAAGTCATCTGTTTTAATTCCCCAATATTCCAAATTCTATACTGAGTGTTGATCAATAGACCACATCTTCTGGAATTCAACCTGACTGGGCACATATTGAAAAATTGGCTTATTGGTTATTTCAAATCCTTTAGTATAAGTAAATACTATTTAATAATATCTCATCGAATATGCTTTACCTGATTACCAAATGATCAAATAGTCTTTTTCTTTTCTTTCTCCCCCACTGAGGGATCTGTTATATTCACAAATATGTGCTTTCCTATCATCCATGATTGATTCAGAATAGAATGTATTCATACCATGTTCCAGAAAAAAATATAATTGATCTTGATCAACCTTAGTTGTCCTCCTTTAGAGCTCTAGCCAGCAAATATGACAGATAAATAGCTGGAGACTTTTGCATGTTTTCTTTTCTCTTTAGAAGTCAGCAAAAAGACTTTTTTTTTCCCCTCCCCTGAGAGTTGGCCAGATCCAACTTGAGGATGGCATAAACATATGGAGAAGGATAAAATAAAAAGAAATATAGAAAACCAAGCAAGAGTTTGGAAATTGACTTGCATGCTATCATTTACACGTGATAAAACAAATTGTTTACTTTCAAGTTACATTTCTTATTTCTTCCTGTTTTAAACGTCCCAGTCCTTATACACAACATTTGTCTTTAAATAAGAATAATTCAGCACTTTACAGTACCATCTAAGGAAGTTGAGTTATCCTCAATCATCCCTGTGAATGATTAAAAGATGAATATTAGCCCAGGTGCCATGGTGCAGGGCTGCAATCAGAGTGATTTGGGAAGCTGAGGTCGTAGTGTTTCAAGTTCAAACCTAGCCTCAGCAACTTATTGAGGTTCTCAGCAACTTAGGGAGACCCTGTTTCAAAATAAAATATAAAAAGGGCTAGAGATGTGGCTCAGGGGTTAACCGTCCTGGGTTCAATTCCTGATACACGCCCCCAAATAAATGGATATTAGGTGGGCAATGGGAATGTGAAAGGGGCATCAGGGACACATAAAGGAAAGTCCATGAGAACCATAAGCAAAGCCTTAACTCCACTAACACTCATTCAGAATGAAGTCAATTATTGCTTTGAACAGAGGTTTCATAGAAAAGCCTCTTTCTCCCTTCTCTCTGGTCCCTCCCCATTGTTCTTATGTTCTTGATACACACACACACACACACACACACACACATACATATCTTAAAGGACAAATAAGATATATTTTGTGATATTTTAGAGAGTAAACACATCCTTCTGGGGACCAGTATGGAATACATGAAAATGTACATAAAAGCAGTTTTAACCCTGGTTATAAACTAAAGAGAAAATAATACCTACCCCAACACTGATAAGAACAAAAATATTAGGTTTTGTTGGAAAACCATTACAAATTTAATAAAATTTTTGAAATGACATATTGTTTTTAAATTAAGGAGGACAGAACTTGTAGTATACTGATTTAAAAAAAAAAAACCTACTCTTTTTCATGAAATATTAAGATGTATGCAATGCTGAATCTAACCAATTTTAATTATTCAGACTGTGTAGCACATTGCTCTTATTTGTGTAATTATTTAAATGTTATTGTTTTTAAAGCCTACCCAGTAATATTATATGGCAATTAGATTCAACTACCTCAAGAAGTTAACTAGAAGGTCTTTCTTTAAATAAAAATAATAGCTTTTAAATATTGAGAACCTACCATGTAATATCCCAAGCATTTTTAAGCTTGGGTATCTCTTATGCATCATATTTAACATAATGCCAGGTATGATCCCCTTACAGATGACTTATCAGGTTTGAGTGTGTGCACACACGTGTATTACAAAGGTTGAGTAGAACATGGTAGACACTATCAGTGCTGGAACATCCCAGTGGTCTCAATCCTGACTCTCTCTAGAGACCTTATGACCTTAGGCAAATATGGTAGCCACCTTCTGTCTTAGCATCCTTACCTGAGAAATAAGAATGGCAATAATATCTCCCATGATGGCTTGATGAAAGTATGAAAGGATTAATACATTGACTTGTGTGCTTAGACACATCTTGGCAAAAAAGAAAAATGTTCAATAGTACTATTAATTTACTTTACATTTTATATTGGTGTTGCATATTTCCACTGGTGTTGTAACTTGGTTAAAAATAAAACAGTATATTATAAAAGCAAAACACAAAATTCCTACATGCAATTGTTCCCTTTGTGTACTTCTGTTTTCCACTCCTCATATATCTAGTCCATAATGTATCATTGATGCCAGTAGCTATATCACTTCTGTCACTTCTACCACCTAGACACTATTTGTCCATATTGTAAAGTAATTTTATTCACATGCTACTGGATCTATTTAACCTGCTTGTTTGTACTCTAAGGATTCTCCATGAACATGTGGAATCCACCCCATGTAGACATACTGATTAACTTGTTTCATATCCTTCTTATGTTTGTACTATCTGAGAAAATTATTGCACATTCACAATAATATAAAACTCATCATGAGAGCAGAATGGAATCTTGCAAGGCCTTGGTCTTAGGTGGAACCAGGCAGTCATTTTAGATGATACTATGAGAAACTCCAGGTAGCAGTGTCTCATCCTTCACCTGAAATGACATTCTACTTACAGAATTTTATGAGATTAATTATACATCTCTGTATGGCATGAATAATTTATATTTTTATATTAAGTCAAAAGTAAAAAGATACCAAAAATGTTCCACAGAAATAGTTTACAATGAAAAGGTTTATGCCACATGAATGTCTTCAACAAGCTTCCGACCAATTCTAATTTTCATTTGAAAAACAAATCACCATCATCAGAATATAGACATTTCCTGGAAGGATACTTCAAATTATAAAATTTTGATTGGTTCTACTTATTTTGGCATGGGTAATTACATACATATTCATATATTTTAAAGTAGCTTTTTAATTGTGTCATCTGACTTGCTATATAAATAAAGGTGTCTTCTAAATTAAAGACATCTGTGGGAAGGGTTAGGAATCTGGAATTCTACTTATTCTTTAAATGTCTTTGATCCTCTCTGTATCCCCCTTATAAATAACCTGGTATTCTTAGCAGAGAAACTATTGATAAGTATCCTCTATCCTTTGGATTTATGTCTTTCCATATCTGTTGCTAAAAGTAAAAGGATTGTCACAAGTTGACACAAAATATTTTTATGTACTGTTATATTTTTAAACTATTTTGTTTCATTTTGACTTATATTCCATTTACCATATCCATAATAGTTTCTTTGTACTAGGATCTTTTCTGTATATCTCTTTAATGAGTGGTATTTACTTTGGGATTCAAGATCACATTTTAAGTTTGAGAAACAACTTGCTATGTTTGTAATTAAGATGTTAGTGTGTGATTTACCTCAATAGTTTATTTGATCCAAAGGAAAATTTGATGTTTAATAGCATTTGGAAAGTAACTGGAAAAATTTAAAAAGCTAATTATGATCATAGGTAGCTGCTTCTCTCCTTCTCTATTACTATTCAAGTTGGTCATAGAACCCAAACAAAATAATATAAGGAGAAAGAAATCAGACCTACTCTCACATGGAAGAGTAACCAAGTACATGCATCCATCTCTTACTAAAAGCACATAGAATAAGCTAAATAAAATACAGTATGGAAACTTAAATACACATCAGATTTTAAAAGTCATAATTGTACCCTGGTAGTAGAAAGATATAGAAACATGAAAACCAGCCTACACCTGTAGTAACTAGATATTTAGTTCTAAAATAACCATGCTAAAAGCTTCAAAATTTGAAGTACCCCTCATATCCAGTAATAATATTATAGAAAGGAACTTGAAAATTTTTCAGTTGAATTTAAGTGACTGAAAATAGTAGTGTTTTAGATCCTGTGTACACTATTTTCCCACTTATCATTTGATTTTTTAAAATAGTTTACCTTAAACTTTAAAATAAAATATATCTTTACTTTCAAAATGATTAGATATTATTTTCTTGGACAGAATTGTGTCCATTCCATGACACTGCAAATTTATATGTTGAAGCCCTGAACCTCTTTGTGTTAGAATGTGATTATTTCTGAAGATAGGGAATTTAAAAGTATAATTATGTAAAAATGAGTCTTATAGGAAGGTTCTAATTGAAACTGAGTGAAGTCTCTGAAAGATAAGTTTAGGACAAAGAGACACCAGTGATGGACTAATACAGAAGAAGGTACATGCAAATCCAGTAAGAAGGTGGTCATCTGTAAGGTCAGGAGAAGAAACCAAACCAATCAATTCCTTGTTCTGGGCCTTCCAGCATCAAGAATAAGATGATGGCATTTTCAGATAAATGGATGGAGATGGAGAATATGATGTTAAGTGAAATAAGCCAATCCCCAAAAAACAAAGGCCGAATGATTTCTCTAATGGATGAGGATACCTGGGGGGGGTGAGTGGTGGGAGCAGGCAAGAAAGGAGGAAGAATGGATTGTAGAGGAAAATGATGGATGGGGAGGGGGTAGGAGGATTGAAAGATAATAGAATGAGACAAACATTATTACCCTATGTACATGTATGATTACACAAATGGTGTGACTCTACTTCGTGTACAACCAGAGAAATGAAAGTTGTACCCCATTTGTGTACAATGAATCAAAATTTAAAAGGAAACATGAAAAATATACTTCTGCTGTGTAATGCATATTATTCTCATGCAGGCCTAGCACACTATTGCAAATTACCTTTGTGAAATTAGAGAAAAGGTGCATAATGAAATGATGTCATTAAAAGTTATTACCTGACTTTTAAATTTATTTAAAGTGTTTTCTTACATTTTGAATTTATAATTTTGTTGAATATTTTATATTTATATTTAAAAGAAGCCAGATATATATGTTGTTCCTCATAGGATTTGTGCTTTTGGCAATCTTTTAAAGAATTCCTTCCAATTTCGCCAAAGTCAGACACAGAATAATTATATATTCTATGTGAATTAGTATGTTTTCAGCTTTGAGAAAATCTTTGTCTTAACTGAAAGTCTTTAATGAAAAACCTGAATTTGACCAAGAAAATATTTATATATATATATGTGTATACATATACATATATCCACATGTATGTACATGTGTATGCATATGTGTGTATGTATATATATACATACATATATACTTATACATACATGTGTATATATCTTTACAAATGACTACTCAATTTAGTTCCTATTACCAACATTATTTTATATTATACAAATTTTTTATTTGTTATTTTTAGATATACATGGCAGTAGAGTGTACTTTGACAGATTGTACATACATTGAGTATAACTTATTCTAATGAGGTCTAATGTACGACCTCATTCTCGTGGTCATACATGATGTGAAGTTTCATTGGTGGTATATTCACATCTGAATATGAGAAAGTTATATCAGATTACCAGAGTTTTAATACACTCCAGAATATCTTCACAGATCTCACATCATAGGAACCCATCAAGGTATATTCCGACTACTTATATGGGGTTAGAATGCAAATAACAACACTTATACCTATGGAATTTGTGTATAATATCATTAATTAATTTTTTCCACAACTTTAATCACTTGGATTTTTTCTAATGACTGCTGGGGACTCTTAACATCTTATCCCTACATGTACAGCCCAAGGAAGAAGCTAGTAGTGTTGAGGTAATGAGTCTTTACTTCTAGTTCTCAGGTGATGATGGTAAAGTGACTGAAAGACATCACATCATTTGGTTTTTATGAAGAAATGAAAGGATTGCTAGACTTGCTTTCTTTTTCTCACTGTACTTAATCATACATCTTCTTTTGCCCTGAAGTAAGATCCTAAAACATGAAGAAATAAAATTATATTGAAGAAAAACATACTTTATTCATTTAAATTAAAAGGATCATAGCACTATAGTGCTACAAATGTAATCATTTTATTATGCCAAGTATTGTATTATTCACATTATATGCATTTTTAAGTTATTCCTTGTTATAATAGTGATTAAAAATAATATAGAGACATTACTAAGTCATTTTGATGTTCTAAGTACATGCTAAATATATGTGTTCTAAAGTAAATAATTTGGGATTTGGATATGAGGTTTCTCATGGAAAGAGTTTAAAAAAATCCATTTGACCATTTTAAAGTAATTTAGGAATACAAACTAGAACAAAAAAATAAGTTTTTATAATTCAATTTTATTGAAATTTTCATTTAATATAAATAAAGATTTGTTACATATGCCTTTTTTTCTTTTTATTGTTTTGAACCATTACTATAATTATTTATAAGACTTTTGGAGAATAAATACTGAGTGAATCTTGGCACAGTGCTATTTTAGACCTTACATTCAGAAAATCAAATTTTGTAATGGCTATATTATGGGCAAACAAATATATTAAACATATACATATGAGATTATGTGCACAAATTTTACAATGCATGAGTTAACAATTTTTGGTAAATCTGGCTCACATCTGTACTATCTACACATTTATGCTACATGTTATATACCAAAACAGGTGCAGTAGGTACACAGAAACCATATGTATCTGTACAGTGAATTATATGGAACACTCCAGTAAAAGTCTTTTGACCATAGGGAAAATAGAGGCAGATTTCATCTTCTTCCTACTCCAAAATAAATTCCCTGATAAACTGAAGTAAAATTCACAAGAAGTATTTAAAAAGTTACATGCATTTGTACTTTTCATTTTGTGGGCAAAATTTCAGGTGCCTTTTGAAATTAAAATGAAAAAAAAAAAAAAACCCAAGTAGCTAAGTTACATTTTAGAGTTCATTGTATGAGATCCAAAGAGAAGAGATCCCTGAAGGATCATTTTTATTTTGATTCAGATAAAAGTAAAATTTGAGATTATGAAATGTGCACCATCTTCTGAGTTCTAATATCCTGCAATGGTTCACAATTACCCTCCCTGAGTAAGATCTGCACTTTAAATCCACTCGCACTTTGTTTTAACCTAAGAAACCACTCATAAACTATTAGTAAACTCAATAGAGTTATGGAAAGAGTACAAAAATTACACTAGCCATTAAATAAACATATTTATAATTAGTCCTTAATCATGGTAATTGAATGTTGGGGGTTTGCATTAGAAGTTTTTAAAGCCATGTCAGAAACTTGAAAATCAGGTTTTAAAAAATTGTCATAGTATAAGAAGTTCAAATAATTCAATTTTATTCATTCATTTCAATAATTAAAAAAATAACCCAAACTTATTCATGTTGTTGATCAACTTAAAGGCATGACAAGGGTACTTTGCATTGTGTAGCTCCCATGAAATTTAGAGAAAATATCATACCATTCATAGTTCCTGGGACTGTTGAGAGAGGTGTGATGGTTAATAGAAGCTCTTGATGGCATTGGAAAGCCACTCTGGATAGAGAGATATTAATTACTACAACTAGGTTTTGCATACTTGGCTTTTTCACTGTGACAGAGAAATGTCCTGCATAGCAAATGTGTTCGATACTTAAAATTAACATATGTCATGATGAAATATAGAGAATGATAAAAGGGTATTTTTTTCAGATATTTAATATGACAGTACTTATTGGACTAGCATAAACAGTTTGAAACAAATTCATCCCTTTTAGTCATATTTTAGTAATTTAGATTGAGTTTGGAATGCATATATAATTCAATTGTCTAGTTAATTGAGTCTCTGTAGATATGGATCAACCAAACTCCAAGTGTTCTGAAACTGAGAAATATCAGAGCATTCATTGCACTTCCTAACTGATAATTGAACAGTTCCATTTATCCCATAAATTATGACCAGTTATCTTTGGACAATAGGAAACTAAAGAAAGGATTCTGGGGAGACTGATGAAAGAAATATCTAAATCAAACTTAAATCTGAATATGAACAAAAGAAAGTATTGTGTGGGGTTAAATATACATAAGTCAAAATATAAGCAGTCACAGAGGTGCTTTTCAAACCTGATGTGTGTTTACACTGCATTTAATGACATCGCTAAGCTACCATAAATAAATGTCAGTGTGAAGAGAGACCACATGTAACAACTCATTACCTTAAAGGAAGATTTATAATTTGAAATTCACCCTGTATATGATGTTAATTAAAAGAATTGATCACTTGTAGTATGCAGAATTATTTACTTGACCAATGAAACTTAAAATTAAAGAAGCATGTATTTCAGCAAATAAGAGCAATAATAAGTGTAATTATTTAATAATTGTGATCTATCAGTCCTTATTTAAGCATTTTATACTAATAACTTATTTAAATCTCATAACAATATTATTAGATAGGTTAACAAACCATGGATTATGGATGAGAAAATGGAGGCAAAGACAAAATTAAGTCACTTGCCTGAGTTAGGGAAGCTAAGTTCTGCAGGCAGAATCTGAACTGACAAAGTCAGTTGGTGTTTGTAATCTTACCCAGGACTCTATGCTTTCTCAATCTCAGCATTTGTATTATTTGCTAAATAGAAGACCAGCACCAGTAATAACAATACACTTTGAAACCTGTTTCCTGACCAGTGATACACTTTGGAACCTGCTTCCTGACAATCACAGTCAAGCCTTGCCAGTTAACTCTGCCAAAGCTGCTCTGATTCCATGTAATAACTAGTATACTTCTGCCAAGAATAGTTTCAATGGCAGGCAAACTAGCTCCAGCTTAGCCAGTATTCTGTCACCCACCATTCAGGTGGCAGATCCAAGAACCTTTGTTAACAGGTGCTCCTAAAGTAGACTGGACTCTGTGGGTTCTGGCTTGTTTGTATAAATTATGCATCACTAAACATATCCAGGGAAAGTGGAGGGGCTGAGACATGTCACTCTGCCCAAATATTTATTTTTCTTCCCTGGGATTCCTGGTGTTACTCTACCTAGGCCAACATCATTCATCAAAGACTTATATTGTGATCAAAGACTCAACTAAGGTTGATATAATTTGAAAACCTCTCCCCTATCCTGGACACAGTAAGTAGCACACCAGGGTCACTGGATAGTCCACCCTTCACTTTGAAGAAATAGAGAATGGACTTTCAGTGACCAGTATGTGGGAAACTGAATGCCAAACTCTGGAAGGAGGGATCTTCCACTTATTGATTGCTGTCTAACTGCAAATGATGAAACGGTATATTTCTCACTAAAAGAAGTGGAGATTTTATGTATCATAGCTTAAAACAAAATAGATAATCATAAAAATCAATAATGCATATCCTAGTAACTTCTCCTTTAAATGAATATTGCAGGGTAATAAGGCCAATGAAAATGCTCCTGTAACATTTAAGATTTGAGCTTTGTTGATTTTGCCAACATTTTACATTCTATTGAAGATTTGTTGGCTCTACCACCTGGCCTAAGTAAGGAACTTGTGTCAGACAGAAGGATGGGAAAATGAATCAAATAAATGAGACAATGTAGACAGTGTTCAAATGAGTATCTAACTCTCCCTCCTTAGGAAATGCTGAGTTACACAAATGACAAGACACAAATCACCCAAATCTGCTGAAAGGGGAGAGAAGAGCATTAGGCACTTTAGAAGTCTCTCCAGTCATAACTTTTAAAGTCAGATTTTGGTACTTGAAAGGATAAATCCACCTTATCTGAAAATTCACTTATGTAGAATATATAAATGCTTTCTTAAGCATGCTATACATATTAATTATTAGCCAATGATCTCTGAATTCTTTCTAGCTTTGATCTTAATATACATAATTCTGTATGGGTTAGGTAACACATATTCCACCCTCCAGGTGTGTTCTTTCTTGCGCTTTATTTGAGGAATGAGTAATTTTGCATTCCACATAGCAGAGGGAACGGTAGCTGAAGAGGTCATTTTTTTCAAGACAGCAGAATAAATTAGAAAAACTGCAAAATTAGTGCATAAATATTATTCAAATCTTTGGATAAGTTTACAAAGTCTTAAGTATATCCCTAAAGATGCTAAACAGCACAGATTACAGAGAAATTTATCTATTTTTCAATTCACACTTCTATACTCTTGTAATAAAAAAGTGATTAAAAACACCACATAGAGATGCTATATATTACAGACATATATTTTCACATTCACAATATGTAAAATTATGTACCTACATAGAAATATTCAAACACTTTCACCACACAGTGTATTCAGGACCTAGATAACCTTGACTCAACTAGCAGTTTTTCTGCTAATAATCTAATACCTGGTTTCTCTAAGTGTCTTCATTTGTAAAACAGTCTAAGTATCTTTATTTTTAAAATAGCCTAAAATAGGATTTATGGGTGTCACAGATTACTTCCCACATCACTGGTTCAATCTTGCTTTACACCTCTTGTCATAGTGTCCTGTCTGGTTTATCATATTTAAACCAGGTTTATGAAAACAAAACCCACTATTAATAGTTGTAAAAAAGCAATCTAGGATGGTGTTATGAACTGAGTATTTGTGACCCCTACAAATTCACAGTTTGGAACCTTAGTCCCTATGCAAAAGTATTAGGAAGCAGGACATTTTGGATGTAGTTTTAGAAGAGATTGTGTGAAGGTGGAGTCCTCATGATGGAAATTTATAGGAAGAGAAAGAGCACAAAGTTCCTTTTTTCTGAGCATATAGCAAGAAGATAGTCAGCCAGGAACTAATTGACCTGCATTAAGATCTCAGCATTCAGAATCATGAGAAATCAACTTCTTTAGTTTAAAATACTCAGTATTTTGCAACTTTGACTTGAAATTACTGACAAATGCTTTGTCTGACATCTCCTTTATACAGGCAGTTTCTGCACAGGCTCATCTAGTAACCTGCTGAACACAAGTGCCAAGAACAGTCCTCACCTTAACACAAAGTTAAGTGTGATGATGATAACTATATGTCTCTTCCTGACCTCTAAATACTCATTGTCTTAAAAGGCACCAAAGAGGACTCATCTAATCAAAGTACACTTAGGTATGTACTCCCTCTGGTCTACAAAAGTGATGGGCAGATATTTGACACTTCTGTAGATACTTATCCTGCAACCCAAGCACAAATTTCTATGCATATCAAGTAACCAGGCTGTCTGTTGGTACTGCTCAGTGGGAATAGGTGAAATTATTGATGAATCAATATAGGTATAGAAAAAAGTAGGCTCAATATCAATGTAGAGACACTTGAAAACCAGCCTTAATTGAACTGAGGAATAGAAAAAATTCATACCAATATGTTTTCTATACAATCTGTCATTTATTATACAGTGTAAGTTTTTACTCATTTTATCCTTTGATTTTATTTTTAAGACAATGACCTATCTCATCTAACATCGATAAGTTAAACATGTAAATGTATAATGAAAAAGTAACTACTCAATTTCTTAGTATTAATAAAGATAATGGTGAATATAAAACTCAAAATGTGTCTGTCTTCTGTCTTAGAATTGAAAATGCAGGGATAATGGAAGAAAAAAATTCATCAGGGGAGAATTAATATCTGTGTAAATGTTACCAGTTACTTAAAAGTTTATGTCCAAAGACCACATTTGATTTGTGCAAACAAAATAGATGTGTTCATATATATTTTATTGCAATAAGATATTTCATTTTATTGACTGAATATTTTTTTCTGAATTAAGTTAAATTTTATTTTAAATGTATGCTTTATGAATTGAAGGTAAAGCAATTTTGGTTACATACGGACTCCATCCTTAGAAAATGATTTTTCTAGTCACGTGGACAAAGACAGAATTGGTACTTGCTTGACTCTTCGACTAGCATTCTGAATAATGTGCCCCAAATATGTTGTTTGCTTTATGCTAGTACCTGCCCCGATGTATGTGCTTCACATTTCATTCAGTCAGTGGTATTAAAAATGAATTTCAAAATTTCTAATTCAGGGTTAAAAAATTAATATCACTGTATATTCATTTAATTAATTCAACACTGAAGGAAAATTATCTGTCTATAGCAATAACACAAGTACAAATAGAGGTGGGCCATAATATTGGTACAAAAGCAATGTTTTGACTGAACTAAGAATTTAATTGTATAAATTCCAAGAGATCAGATTGTTGAAACATTGGTGATTCTATTTTCAATTTTTAAAAATATTACTATGTAGTTTTCCATAGTGGTTGTCCTAATTTATATCTCCACAAACTGTGTAAAATAGTTCCCTTTTCCACATTCCTGGCAACATTTGTTATCTTTTTTTTTTTTATGATAGCCATTTTAACAAGTGTGAAGTGACCTCTCACTGTGGTATGAAACTGCATTTTTTAATTGTTAGTGATGCTGAGAATTTTTTCATATACTTTTGGCCATTTTTATGTCTACTTCTGAGGAAGGACTATTAAAATAGTGTTTACCTATCTTTAAGTTGAGTATTTGGGGGGATTGCTATTGAGACTTTTCAGAAGAGATACCTTACTATTGACATGATAGAAATACAAAAGAATTCTAGAGATTATTATCAAATTATGTCCCCAAATTTGATAATTAGAATAAATTTACAAGTTATTGGACAAGTACTTCCTACCAAGATTAATCATGAAGACACAGAAAACTTGAACAGACCAATAATGAATAATAAGTTAGATTGCTTCATCAAAGAATTAAAACGGAAAAAGTAATATAGTCTCAGTGCAAATGTAAGTGAGAAACTTATGTAACCTGACTCTGAACCTCATTCAAAAATGTCTGCTGGATACTATTGGTGATGGTCTACAAGTCTCTTCACCAAACCCTTCTCACAGCAGGGGACTCAACCAGGGTGTGTGAGCAAGTAGGCAAGAGTTACTGAAAAAAATGACTTGGAAAAGCAAAAGAAGAGTGGGAGATTGAGAAGATTAGATGAAAAGAATAAAGGCAAAGGAGGAAAAAAGTAGGAAAAGAGATTAAAAATAAAATGAATGGAAGAAATCATATTTAAAGGTTAAGTGAAGAAAAACAAATTATTAAATTTTCAAATCTATTATGGAGGCTGAAAGAGCATGCACTGAGAAAGAGGTTATAGTGTAAGGTCATGTGATAAAGTCACTAAAAACTCAATAAGTCTTCACTCAAAATGGCAGAGGAAATGCAGACTAATTTTTTTAGTGGATAGGACTTTCTGTACTTGAATAAAAATTATGAAAGTTTTGTATATTTTATGTCTATCACATATATTATTTAAAATTTTTGAAAACAAGTTGTCTTTCAAAAAAATCCAAACACTTGTGTAATAGTTAAAAGAATAATATATTTCTCTAAAACATAAAAAGTGAAGTTTTGTAAACTGAGTAGTTTTGTCCTTTGTTTCTAACTCACCCTCAGTATTTCATATGAGTGTGTACATTTTTGGAAATCTAGATGTGTATTTCTGAATAGTTTACGTGATATTTTTGTAAAGAATTGATTTATTAAGAACAGCTTTGGAAAGACTATGCTAAGCCTCATTTCCTTATGTAAAAGTGTAAAAGTCAATAATTACTTCAGAGTACCATAAGAATTAAAAATAAGGCTGGTTAGCTCTGCTGAACACTTAGGTAATGCCAATTAAATATGTGCTACATGAATGACTAATTATTATATAGAATTATAAAAAACTTTACATCAAAATTGATTAGAGGGACTAATTTAAAATTTTTAATTTACACAAAAATTTGGTGCATATTAATCAGATATTATGTGATACTTCAATACACTACATTGCACACTGGTCAAGTGATATTAAGCATTTCTTTATAGTAGAAACATGCAAAATTCTTTTTTCCAGGTTGAAGTATGCAGTACATTATTGTTATCTATAGTCACTCTATTATACCATGACACACCAGAAACACTTGCTTTTAACTGTAATTTAGAGCTCTTTAATTAAACTTTTCCTGTTCCCCCACCCCTATTCTCTCTGGTCTCTATTCTACTCTTAACTCTATGAGGTTAACCTTGTAAAATGTTTAACCCTTGTATTTAAACAAACTTTCAGGACTGAGAGATGCCACCTTCTAATCTGTTTTTGTTTGTTTGTTTGTTTGTTTTGTTTTGTTTTTCTCTCATTGTTACAATGGAAAATTTTGAAAGAGTTTCAAAGAGTCCTTCATTCATTCAACAAATACTTTATTTTGGGTATGGTATCAGGCAATCTTCTTGACTCTGAGGTTGAAGCAGAGAAAGTAAAACTCCTGTTTTATGGAGATGGTGTTCCCATTCATGTAGAAATATATATATATATATATATATATTTATATATTTATAATATATATATATATTCCATACACACACACACACACACACACACACACACACACACACACTCACTGTACTTGGAATTATCTGCATAAATTTATCTTTGATTTTATAACTGCCTTTATCAGTTATCTAAGTCATGAGAAGGTTTAAACCACATTGACAATACAAATATTCTAGTTTGAGATGTAATATATATTTTATGTTGCTTATTTCTGGCTGCCACCAAGATTTCTATTGAATTTTATCTCATGCATTCCTTCTCAATTTCTGCAGAATCAAATTGTCTTATATGTAGTACTCTGGCCAAAACAATGCAAGGAGAAACTGAATAAAAAGTATAATTCTCACAAAGGCAAGTCACACAAAGCAGAGAGAGAGAATAAATAGCATGCTAGCAATTTTTGCAATAATTTTCCCCCTTCAATTAATCAGACACTCAATTGGCTTGAAAAAATATATATCATCTAAGACAAGTCATCTGTCTTGACTGGCACCTGAGGTAGATGGGCCATTCTTTACCTTATAGCACTTGAGCTATATAAACTCAAAAGTATAAAATAAAATTCTGGACACACAAGGTTAAAAATAGCAGAGTCAGGTTTCATCTTCTGAAATCATGTTAAATGGTCAAGGTGAGGAACAAAAGTAATATCCATGTTTTGTGAAATAGAAGGCAAATGTGAACCTGCATGTCAGGAATGATGAATGTAGCAAGGACCCTCCAATACAGAAAGAAGCTCACCTGCACAGCACTGTCAACAAATACACCACAGTTTTCTCTGTGTGTGCTTGCATGAGTGAGTGTACTCCTTGCAGTAAGTGTTAACTTGACTGTTTCCAATTATCTGAACACAACTTGAACAAATGAGATTATTTCTTTGAAGGCAAAGATCTTTATATACTTTTAGCAAAACTGCTTTTTATTATGTATTTCCAATTTGGTGATACGAGATGGGACTGAAGTAAGGCAGTCTGTGCTTGATACTCTCCCTTCCTGTTCTTAAAAATTAGAAAGTTCCTTTGTGAATCACTAGATACAAAAACAATGTGTCAATATGCTTTAATAACTAGGAGGACATTGAAACAGAATCTGAAAGTTGAGCAAAATTACAATGGAGAAAAAGTTTAAACTGGCCTCCAATATCATCATTTAACCCACATGTAGATCAATAAACAAATGAAGCTAGTTGGCCATGAGAGATAATGAAGTAGAGGTATACACAGCTGCACACATGAGAGACAAAGAGCAAGGTTCTGCTTATAATGCTCTGGAATTCTATATTTCTTTTCCCTTTTATATCCAGATGGTTTGGTATATTTTACTGACAGTCCAGAGAATGCTAAATAATATTAAGTCTACTAGGGACTTAATATTTTTGGTGAAGGAACTAAGAAAGATATTCAAATTTGATAACAATATTTTATATAACCAAATAAAATGCACAATATAAAATATAAAATTAATTGAATAAAATTTACTAGGTCAACTATTAAATAAAATACAATCTATTTTGTGATTCTTTATAATGTCAAATTTATTTAAGCTATATATAAGTATAGGTGCACAGTTATAACATGAAATTTTAATGTTTTATGTGTGTGCATATTTTAATTCACATTAACATCTATATAAATACATATGTATATATGATACAGTTTATTACTTCTCTCTTCAAAACAATGTCATCATTCCTAATTTGAAGAAAAATAACATATACATATATGTACATATATGTTTATAAACACACAGCATGTATGTCTTTATCTATGATTCTATTCTATTATTGTTGAAGTTGGAAATAGCAAATCTAATTTTTTGAAAGAGATTAAGTTAGTGACAGATCTAATCAAGTTGTCATTTAGTGTATACCTTGTGACTTCTGAGGTGTATACGCAAGATATATAGGTAAGAGGTTGTGAGAGAGTCAAGGCATTTTGCTGTTTTCTTTCATGCTCTGTCTTGAAATTTTCATAGATAATTCTAATATAGGGCTGAAGATGTATCTTAGTGGTGGAATGCTTGTCTAGCAATGCACAAGGTCCTGGGTTTGATCCCTATCACTACCACACATACACACACACACAACACACACAATTATTAAACCTGATTATTAAATACCCCTGTATTGTTGATGATTCGTGATTAAGAAACTGTCACTCTTTCCATTTGTAGTACTAACATGACCAGAATTTCAAAACTCCAAAATACCATATATCTCACTCTGAAAAAAAAAAAAAAAAAAAAGTTTTCAATATCAGTGAGGGAAAATTTTCTAAAATTCACTCCAGAGAGCATTTCCAATATCATATTATAAGATGGATTTAGTAAGCAAAGGAAGGAGGTGGCATGCTGGTTTCTCTCTTTTCTTCTACGGGTGGGGAATGTGGCTGAAGATAGAAAATGCAGGTCAAGGTGCACTATCCTCAGGTTTCTCTATGGAGACAAATGCATTTCAAGTCTTTAAGTTCCCAGAGAATACTTAAGCCAGAAGCAGAGGGGAAGATATTGCTGGAGGCATAAAAAGAAATCCCATCTTTTCTAAGGAGAGTTAGGTTGCAAATGTGAATTAGTCCACCTTTGAAATACCTACCACTTAGGCCTGACTGAGCACCTGGCTGGGAGCAACAGTGGGCAAGTTAATTGTCTACACTGTCAATGATTAGGGGAAGATTATCATTTTTTACCTGTAAGAATTGGGAAAAATATGGAAATATAATGACTGTTATTAATGAATTTTGAATTTAAAACTTTCATAGCTAAACGAAAATATCAGAAAACCACAACTAAAACTCTAATTCTTGATCTGCAAAATTAATAAAGAGAAATGAATTATTGTTGAAGAAATGTTTAAAGAAATGATAAAATGTGGAGAAAAGTTAAGAGATTTATAGTGTCAAGTTGATGCAACAGGAGCAGGTGGGTAAGAGGGTCTGAAAACATAAGGAATAGCAAGAATGGAGAGCCAAAGAGATGCATTTTCCTGAGTTTGGAGATTTCAAAAGCTTATTATATCCCAGACAGGATTAATGACAAATGACACACCATTTATAACATATTAATAAAAATCCTCAGTTCAAAAAAGGAACAAAATCTTACAATCTTCAAGGTAGAAAAATGTTTCCCATGGAAAAAAAGAGAGAAGGTCTGCCAACCGTAAGATTTCTAATTGACATAGAAATTGAAGGACACTGAAGTAAAATCAATGAATTGCCATGGCTATAATTATATTTCTACATTAAAAAGAAGATAATCACAAATGTCAAAGTGAGAGTTTTACCCCATTTAAATTTGGACAATACTAGAGAAAATGATTCAATTTAGTAAGTATACTCTGTACAAGATTATTTTAAAAAGAAAGATAAAACAAAATTTTAGAAAACATTGAATTTTATAGTATATTTATTAACAGATATTAGTCAATAATACAATTAAAAATTTTTGTGTTATTTAAAAGTCAGTGAAGTAGAGGATTGATATTGTGCAAATATTTAATAGACCATAATTAAAGAGATGAGAGGTACCTAGAGATGATACATGATAGACAGATGGATAAATAGGTAGATAAGAGATATCTCAGGAAAACACAAGTTTGGGAAAAGATTGAAAGGTACTCATTTCTCATCCAGTAAAGACTGAGGGGTGAAGATTTGGCAAATAAGTTAAGATACTTATTCAATTGCTGCATTTAATAGAAAAGGGCTGAGAAATGTTTGTGATATCTACATTATGGATAATAATAATAATAATAGTAAATTAGATGCTTGTTATATTTATGATTAAATACTAAAAAATGTCCTGAAGTGATGAGAAAATACTAAGAAAAATTTTAAAAAGTTGCTGAAAGCTCTGTGCTAGGTACAATGTATTGTAGGCATGAAAGAAGAATCTCTGTGTGCTTTCTCAGAGTGATGGAGGATGCACCAGCAAGCTTAGACTGGTTTCCTAAGGTATAGGGACATAAGGAATATTAGAAGGATCAAGTAACAATTGCATCTATTTTATAAAAACTTTCATCATTTACTTTCTTAAATGTTACTTTTGTTACTTTAAAATGTCACAGATATTTTAATGGAAGTCATATTTCCTTGGAATTAACTAATTCTGTAGGGAAACATGTAATGGACACTAAGTATATGATACCTGTATGAGAAAAAGAGCACTTAAAATGGGAAACAAAAGCAACACATAGATACATCTTTTTTAAATGTACTTGAAAAATTATAATTTGTCTTTGTTGTTCAGTAACATTAGCCAACTAACAAATGAGTTGTTGATCATAGCAGTAGCAAAATGTCAAACTAATAACTTACAGGACTACAGTGCAGGTGAACTAATTTGCTAATCTATCTCAGAGGATCTGTCTTAGGAAAAATATGGAAATTCAAAATCTATTCTACCATATATGCTTATACTTTGAGTTACTAGCTAAATGCTTAATGTTGATGTACACAATCAATAAAGAAGGAACTAGTATATCACTTGAAGTGACATTTTGCATTAAACTTTCTTTTTAAGTCATGAATACTACAGGATAATTTTTGAGGTAATGATTTCAATTTGGGATGATTACAAAATTAGAGAGAAACTTTATTTTTGTAATTTCAAACCACTTCACATAATTAATTAGGCTCTAAAGTAGGGAAAAAAAAGATGAAATTTCAAAATATGAAATAATTTAAAAGAAACAATTTGGAAGATATTAGTTTGTTCTAATTAATTTGATTTGTATATTTCCAAATACACATGCAAATTACAGAAATTGAGTTTTATTACTAGGGTAAACTAAATTGTGCTAATCTGTTTAAAAAGAGTGAAGTTCTTTCTGGTTTAAGGACTTGCAAATGTTTTCAGTAAACCATTCTAAGCAATAAAGTTTTGCTACTTTGTTCAATAGACAATAAAATATGGCAGCCAATGCAGTGGTTTCTCTCCTATGTTTAGCACCATAAAAGTATGAATACAGAGGGAATAAGTTGATTTATGAACGCATACAGGGTGACAATACTCTATGAAAAGCAAATAGTCATCACCTGCATTTCTATTTCTAAGTGAGGTACAGATAGAAGTGTGTGTTTGGGTACGGTATGCTTTTAATGAGTTGACTTTAACTTATGTGGCAGGTTAAAAAGAACACATGCCATTGTGTATGATGTTAGCATGCAATCACAATTCACTACTTTACATTCTTTTCTCCCACACTCTGATATTTGATCTGTTAATCAAAAATATCAAAACTACACAGAATTAATATTAATAAAAATATCAAAAATTACTGTGATTCAGTCACAACAATGTTTATAGCAGCTCAACTCACAGTAGCTAAACTATAGAACCAAACTAGGTGCCCTTGAACAGATAAATGGATAAAGAAAATGTGGTATACATACACAGTGGGGTATTATTCAGCTTTAAAGAACAATGAGATTATGGTGTTTGCTGGTAAATGGATGAAGTTGGAGAATACGATGCTAACAGAAATAAGCCAAACCCCCAAAACCAAAGGCCAAATATTTTCCCTGATATGCGGGTGCTAATTCACAATCACGGAAGGGGGACAGGGAAGAATAGAGTTACTTTATATTAGGTAGAAGGGAGTGGAAAGAGGGGAAGGGGTATGGGGGTAGGAAGGATAGTAGAGTAAAATAGACATTATTACCTCATGTACATATATGATTGCATGACTGATGTGATCCTACAATATGTACAATAAGAAAAATGAGAAGTCGTACTCCATTTATGTATGATCTATCAAAATGTATAAATATATTCTACTGTCATGTACAACTAATAAGAAACAAAAAGTGCACAGATTTAATGCAATTCCTATTAAAATTTCAATGACATTCTTCATAGAAATAGAAAAAGCAATCATGAAATACATCTAGAAAAATAAGAGGTCCAGAATAGCCAAATAATTTCTTAGCAAGAAAAGTGAAGCAAGAGGCATCACAATACCAGACCTTAAGTTATACTACAGAGCTACAGTTACAAAAAACACATGGTATTGACACTAAAACAGACATGAAGATCAATGGTATGGAATAGAAGACACAGAAGCAAATCCACATAGATATAATTATGTCATACTAGACAAAGGCACCATAAACATATATTGGAGAAAAGATAGCTTCTTCAATAAATAGTCCTGGGAAAACTGGAAATTAATGTGTAACAAAATGAAATTAAGCCTCTATCTCTCACTCTACACAAAACACAAAGTGGATCAAAGACTTAGGCATTATACTAGAGACCCTGTGCCTTCTAGAAGAAAAAGTAGACCAAAATCTCCATCATGTTGACTTACGAATTGAAGTCCTCAACAAGGCTCCTAAAGCACAAGAAGCAAAATCAAGGATCAATAAAAGGGATGGTATCAAGTTAAAAACTTCTTCACAGCAAGTGAAACAATGGTAAATGTAAAGAGAAAGCCTATGAAATGAGAGAAAATCTTTACTACCTGCACCTCAGGTGGAGTATTAAACTCCAGAATATATAAAGAACTCAAAAAAACTTAAAAAAAAAAAAAAACCTAATCAATAAATGGTCAACAGAACTGAACAGACATGACACAAAAAATAAATAAATAGTGTTGGTCAACAAATATGTGAAAAAATGTTCAACATCTCTAGCAATTAGAGAAATGCAAATTAAAACTACACTGAGATTACATCACACTCTAGTAAGAATGACAATTATCAAGAATAAAAGTAACAATAAATGTTGGCAAATATGTGGGGTAAAAGGTACACTCATACATTGCTGGTGGGACTGCAAAGCGGTGCTACCATTCTGAAAAGTAGTATGGAGATTTCTCAGAAAACTTTGTGTGGAACCACTATTTGACCCAGTTATCCCACTCCTTGGCATATACCCAAAGGACTTAAAGTCACATCAATATTAATTACAGCTCAATTCACAATAGCTAAACTATAGAACCAACCTAGATGTTGTTCAATAGATGAAGGGATAAAAAAAATGTGGTATATACACACACATGGATAAAAGACATAAAGAATGAAATTATGACATCTGTGGGTAAATGGATGGAACTACAGACTATCATGCTAAGTGAAACAGATAATCTGAAGAAATCAAAGGCAAATGTTCTCTCTGATATGAGGATGCTAACACACAATAAGGTGGAGGAGGGAAGATGTTATGGTTTGAATGTGAGGTGTTCTCCAAAAGTTCACCTGAGACAATGCAAGAAGGTTCAGAGAAAAACTGATTGGGTTGTAAGAGTCTTAACCCAATCCATGATTTAATCCCCTGATAGGGATTAACTGAATGGTATCTGAAGTGGTAGGGTGTGGCTGGAGGAGTTGGGAATTGGGTTGTGACTTTGGTTATATATTTATATCTGGTGAGTGGAATTTCTCTCTGCTTCTGATCAACATGTGAGCCACTTCCCTCTGTCACACTGTTCCATCATGATGTTCTGCCTCACTTTGAGTTCAGAGCAATGGAGCTGACTGTCTATGGATGAAGACCTCTGAAATTGTGAGACCTTAAAAACCTTTTCCTCCTATACCATTGTGCTGGTCGGGTCATTTAGTCATATTGACAAAAAAGCTGACTAAAATAGAAAAAAAGAAGTTCATTAGATTAGACAAAGGGGAATGAAGGGAAGGGAGAAAGATTGAGAATAGGAAAGATAGCAGAATGTATTGGACATAACTTTCCTGTATTCACATATGAATACATGCACAGTGAGATTCTACATCATATACAACGACAAGAATGGGAGATTATCCTCCATGTATATATAATATGTTAAAATACATTCTACTCTCATGTCCAACTATAAAGAATAAAAAAAGTATAACCAGGAAAAAATGCATATTTTAAGAATACTTTATTATTCTCTTTATAAATTTATAATTTGTTCTTTTGGGTTTTGTTCTTCTTTTTCTTTTTAACTGAGAATTGAACCCAGGAGCACTCTACAACTGAGTTATACCCCAGCTGCCCTCCTTTAAAAATATATATATATATATAAATATATATACATATATATATATATTTGAGACAGGGTCTCACCAAGTTGCCAAATCTGGCCTGGAATTTTGGATGCTCCCACCACAGCCTCCCAAATTGCTAGAAATATAGGTATATGCTATCAAGCCCAGCCACTCCTTTTCTATCTTAAAGCTGCTTCTAAACCTGGCTGATGACACACAAATTGTATTTGCATTCATATTTTTCTTCAATGATGACATACATTAAATGTCATTAAAATATTTTCTATGCTTCTCTTTAGATTGCTGGACTATTGCTGAATATGTGGTGATGCTTTACAGTGGATGTGGCAGAATGTTGATTTTAAATCAAATCATTTAATTTTCATGCAATTCTAATTGTTTATCTTCAAATTTTGAAATTTGCCTTTTATCTAAACATTGATATAAAGTATTAATTTATACATTTTGAAAAATTTCAGTAGAAATGTATCACACTTAATGCACAAGGATTAGTGCTTTAGAATTATACTTCAGTTACTTATTGCATTTAAATGTTGACTTAGTTTAACTTTTATATTACAAAATTTATGCTTATGCATTATTGTTTTAAATATAATTTTTTTTTTGTCAACAGGAGATTCAGGTAAATTTATGTCATGAACCAAGTCTCTAACATTTAAGAAACCTCCTTTTATGGTGTATATCTGTATATACGCATATTCACACACAAACATACATACGTAATACATAAATACATATATGGTAGGTATAAATACATACGTGTGTGTGTGTGAAATGTTCTTTTATATGCTTTTAATCAATAGTGCTTATTCATGTTCCACATCTCTAGGTACACACTTGAGGATGCCTCAATTCTACTGTTTTGTACTGCTTTATCATACTCCCTAACATTTGGTCTGTCTACTGTTCTTACAGTGCTGGATTGTACAACTGGAAAATCTGAATGAATTTTGTAACTATTTTCTCTTGGAAATATTATCCATTCTATAGAGTACATATATACAGATGTTTGTTTTATATACATGTATACAGATAAAACTACTCTGTTCTCAAGAACAAATTTTCCTTTAGGTACTCCTTTTTCTCTTACATGCCACTAATTGTTATAGGAGTGATGACTGAGATTTAAATGTCTCTTAGCTGCTAAATTCATTGATTGAAGGAGATAGAATGGTATGGGGTGGAATGAAAGAGGAACCAATTTATTTAGTGCAAATATTATCAATAAGGTTTTAGATATTTTAAGATTGCATTCAAGTTTCTCCAACAGATTAGTGCATCTTTTTTTTTCCTTTCTTTCTCTCTCTCCTTTCCCTCCTTCCTTCCTTTCCCTTCCTTCTTTCTTTTCATTTCTTTTCTCTTTCTCATGCTGGGGTTTGAATCCAGTGAGCTTCTGCCACTGAGTTATATCAGTCCTTTTATTTTTTATTTTGAGACAGTGTCTTGCTAAGGTGCCCAGACCAGCCACAAACTTGGGATTGGCTTGCCACAACCTCCTGAGTTGTGAGTTGCTGTGAGTACAGTCATGTGTGTGTTACCATGACCAGTTCCAAAGTTAATCTTCGACATATGGACAAACAGATATTTTTTCATACTCTCTGTAAGCCTATGAAATTTATGGGGATTTCAGGGAAAGATTACTAATTCTTATTCCTTTAGGAATTCAAAAATGAGAAAGAAGTATGTTTGCTATGGTTTGAACACTGGGGATGTTGGGATGTTGGGTTGTAGCAGTAAATATTTAGCAACTTTAAGTAGACTGCTCAGGAAAGGACTCATTTAAAATGTGAGACTTAAAGACTTAAAGAAGGTGAGTGAAACATAACTGTGTCTGGGGAATGAGCATTTAGGTAAGGAAAAGAAGCACAAACCCCACAGAGGGAAGATTACTGAGATGTTTACTCTAGAAGCAGGAAACCAATTTAGTTGTAGCAAGTCCTAAAGGGACAGAGAGACAGGAGAGGTGATTAGAGAGGGCAGAGATGGAATGGTCCACACAAAACCATGCAGCATATTGTAAAAAATCATGTTCACATTGAATAGGATGGGGAGTCAAAGTATGAATGATTTTTTTTTTTTCAAAAAGAGGTAAGACCCATCAGAAATAATTTGGAGTGTTCAGAGTTCTTTTTATAAATTTGTAAAAAATATAAGTTCTATTGGAAAGAAGTCAGAATGTCATTTAAATCATTATGTAAGAAGTAGCCTGGTGTGATACAAATAACTTCTTTAAAATAATTTGAAAATGTGGGAATTTTGCCATAGCTGATACTAATTAGTTCTGTGAACTTGAACAAGTTGCAAAATTCTCTTTGCCCTCAGCTTCCTGTTTTCTGAGAGACATTGCCAGCTGTGATTTCTAATGCTCTCCTAGGTCTGAATTTCTGGAACTTTATGCACTGGGTCAACTTCCTGTACCTTTTTTTTTTTTTTTATTCAGTTGCTGGGCAGATAATTCAGTAATTAAATTTGAATCACTCCAAATGTCTTTTGTTGTTAATGCAAAAAGAAGTTTTATTTCCTTCATTCTTTTATCAATACTGTATTAAAAATGGTGGTTCAGTAATAGATGATGATATAGAAATATATTTATATGTTCATTTGATTTTTTTTTCCTTTTTCTTTTGCAGAGTCATATATTTTTCAGAAATTAAATCACAAGCAAATTAACTACAACTCACAGCAGATTTTCATGGAAGGGCATAGATACTAAGGATAATAATAGGTTGAGAGATGGATACCACATATTGAAATGCCTGTATGTTCATTTCAGCTAAGGTAGAGGTAATTCATTCTTCTATAAGTTATAAAACTAGTTAGTAGGAGCAAACATGAACTGAAGGGAATGAAACTTGGATGAAAATGAGGTCACACATATAAAAATAGCATCTGCTATAAGGAACATCTATTTGGGGTTAAGATGTGGACAACCAGAAGCCACAAAGTAAAAGTGTGGGTGCCATTGGGTCTGTGGTATGCACTCCAGCTATGTAAAAGCTACAGCTACCACAACACCATTTATTAGGAACCCACAATTTGTGTGCACTGGTTCCTCTTCTCTGTATAAAACTTTCAGCGGGTTCCACTTGATTTTTTAAGTGACTCTTTAATATTAGCCAATGAAAGTGAATGCTTCTTCCATCTGTGGTTCCAAATTAAATTTCATATTAAATCCATACTTTCCAAGGTCAGAATCGTGAACTATGCTGAGAATTTCTTACCAGGTTATTAAAGCTGTCACTTTCAAAGAACTGATTACCAGCCCTGACTTATTCCAGTTTTCAATTGAAAAACATGAATGACAATAGTTTTGAAGCATGCATTTTAATCTCCTGTAATAATGATCAACTTCCAATGTAGCATATTTTACAATAACTTTGTGAAATGTTCTGCAATCTTTTTCAGATGTAGGAATGCATTCTTTACGAAACTGGTTTTATATTTAGTGTGTGTAATCTTTCCATACAGAATTCATAATGGTCATGAGCAAAGATTATCCACCTCTTAACTAGGTTTAGTTTTGTGCTACCATATTATGCTAAAGCTAAAAACCAATAGCATTCTTCACTTTATTTCCTTCAAAATATGAAAGTATTTTCTGAAGGCAGAAAATTAAGGTTTGAATTTAAATGTGGTTAATTAAATAATATTTATATAAAATTCTTTGCGGGAACCAAGCATTACAATATTTTGCAAGGAACACAGCTATCTTTGACTTTGTTGACATTGGCTCTAAAATGATAAAATATCACATTCTCACTGGCAGTTAAGAAACTCAGAATGGTTTAGATTTCATAAATATTCCCTTTGATGTCAGAGACCAAATCCAGCAATATAGCTTTATTGAGCAAATTTTTTATCAACCAATGTTTAATTCTGTTCAAGCTTGTTGTCAATGTTGGGCAGATTCTGGACTATGGGCTGTTATGGCATATAAAGTGTTGCTTTTGTTCTTAAGAGACTTTCTACCAATATAAAAAATACTTATTTATCCATATATTTTTCAAAGGGTTTTCAAGGGCATGAAATGCACCTGGAACTGATAACCAGGCCCCATTCACGTCTGATGGTGCTCTCAGAGAAGACAAGCATAATAAACAGTTGCTGTCATCAAGGAGGTACTATGCACACATAAACAAAAATGACCAACACACTCAGTTAAGGCAATGTCAACCAGATGATCAAGCAACTTGACTTCTATGAAGCTGCCAAGTGAATGTCATCCAACCAGAAAATATACTATAAAATTTCAGTGAAACAAAAATTTGGATAATATAATCAAATATATAATAATGCAATTTAGGTACTTACTTAAAGCCCATAGACTTCATTAAGTTTTTAAAATCATGCATGTGAAAAATATTCATACTCCAATAATTGAAAAAGAAAATAGAAAAAAGTCTTCAATGTTAAGTGTTACACATAAAGATTGTAAAGACAGTGATGGAATTTGTGGAAAGGAAATTCAATTTAGACAGAGCCATGAAAATAAAATGATTAGAGAAAGGGTAGAAAAGTAAGAAAGAGATATACAGGTAACTTTGGGAGTAGCCATACACAGACACACAAATAGACACACAATAGAAGGGCACAGGCAAATCAGTACATGTGTCAAGGAATAAGAGATAAAAATATTCAAACCAGAAACACACACTTTGAATTTACATCAGTTGGCAATTAAGTCAATTAAGTGAATGTTTTGTTTGAGAGGATGCCACCCAAGTGCCCCTCCAGGGTCATCCTGGAATTTGAGAGAAGGCATAATTAGTGAAATTTCGCATCAACCTTATACTAGAGCACAGGTGTTGAAATCTGCGTTGGATGTGCTGAATTCAAACTCTTCAGGGAATACAAATGAAGATTTCAGAGAAGGAATTGGGAACACGATTCTCAATTTTAGGAGAAGCTTAAAAGTTTAGAATTTTCAACAGGAAATAAAAAGTCAAGGTGTAGTTGGCAAGGCCTAGAACTCCAGTCTCTGAAGGTAGGGGTATATTAAGAATTCAAAAACAGCCTCAGCAACTAGGTGAGATCTTAAGCAATTTAGTAAATCAGTGAGACCCTGTTTCTAAATAAAAATATTTTAAAAAGAGTAATTACATATTCCCCAGTATCAAATAAAAAATTATCTACATGGATGTTTATGTTTATTTGGGAATATACAAAATCCTAAAAGGAATAAGAGGAGCTTATGAAAGAGTACAAATGTTATAGGAAGAGCTTAAGAAAGAGCAGAAATGTTATTAGAGCACATGTTTCTCAAAAGGATGTATAACCAGAAAAAAAGGGAGACCAAATAGAGTGTTTTTTGAAATAACTGTAAAATTCACATCTTACTTGCATTATAAAGAAAAGAAACTTTAAAAAAAAAAAAATCACCATTGATTTTAAGTACTGTTGGGATGTCAAGTCACCTGAGGATCACCCCACTCACTCACTCCCAGTCACCAGTCATGTGCACGTAGGCACATTCCTCCGTTAAGTGAGTGCTGACAATCTTTAAAGGACCACTTTTGTATTAGGGTGAAATAATCTGATCGTAAATGTGGTCGAGGAATGAGGACAAAGAACGGGCTGCTTTGACCAGTAGTTGTCAGAGAAAGGAAAAGACAGGAAGAGAACTAGAGGTTAAAAAAAAATGGGTAGAAACATTTTATGGCAAAATATTTAAAATTACAAACATGAAGGTGTTAAGGTTGATCTAAATGTCAAATTGTAATGAAAGTAAAAAATCTCATTGATAAATAACACTTAAAATGTAAGAAAAAGATACCTAAAAATGAGTGCCTGTGTTTGGGGCATTGGAAGGTGTGTGCAACCTTTAAGAAAGTGGGGTGGTCTGGGGATGTAGGACAGTGGTAGAGGAGCCCCGCTGTTCAATCCCCAGTAAGAGAAAAAAAGGAAAAGGCAAGACCTGGGATCTACTGGGAAGTCATGAGGCCAGTAGTTGAGTTTCCTTCAGGAAAGATCAGAGTATCTTTCTAAGGATTGAGCTCTCAAAAGAGTGAACTGCTCTAAGAGTGAGTCCAACCCCTAAATCACAATGTGCATTCCAATTTGTGATGTTAACACTCCTTCCATACGTGCTCCTACCATTTCCATTCATTAGGAGGTCCTTATTGGAGTCAAACTCATGTCAGCATCATACTTTGAATTTCTATCGATCTGAGTTAAAAATAACTATTTTGTTTATTAAATTATCCTGACACAGGTAGTGTGTTACAGAAATAGAAAACAAACCATTAAATTTCAGCTTTGTCTAACCACTGAGAAACATGATTGCTTCAATATTAAAATGTAGTTTACTGAAAATATGTTATATGAGTTGGCTGGTAATATCTAAATTAAATAACTTTTATTTATACTGTTTTGATATCATGATAAAACTACGGCCACAAAACCCTTGAGAGTGTATATGATTTTAATAGCCTTGTTTAAATGTCAAAATTGTAATACAAAAAGCTCACTGGCTATAGTAAATATTTCTATATAGAGAATATAACTCTAGAATTAAAGAAAGAAATGTGACTAGAAATGTACCATAAAGATAAACCCTTAATTACTCAAAGGAGGATTTCTTTCTTTTTGTTTTTTTGATACAAAGGATTGAAATCTTATATATTTTACTTAGAGACTGACTCTCACTGAGAGTCTTAGGGCCTCACTAAGTTGCCAAGGATGGCTTTGCACTCTTTTTTTTTAGATGAAAACTATTGTTATTTTTTCCTTTCTGAAAATGAATTTCTTTTTAAAAATTATTTATTTATTTTTTATTTATTTATTTATGTTTTACAGACTGCACTTTGATTCATTGTACACAAATGGGGTACATCATTTCATTTCTATGACTTTGAACTCTTGATCTTCCTGCCTCAGCCTCCCCAGTCACTTGGATTATAGGTGTGTGCCCCTATGCCTGACTCAAAAACAGAATTTCTATAATAAAAAGTAAAAGGTAGCAAAGACATAGGTTGCCATTTGTTAGTTCATAAAAGCAATGAAATGTATCATCACTAATATCCAAATTATCCAGAATCCCGAAACCATGGGTATTTGAATATATTACTGCTACAGAAGTCAGTTCACGAGTGGGCATCTTACAGATCTGTAACACCTTGGAGCTTGACATTACTCTGTTAGACAATATTTCCCTCATGTTTGGCTGAGTTATTTGAGACACAGATGAGGGGAGTGACTAACTTATGAAAGGCTCCTAGAAAGCTGTCAATATTGCTCAGTCTCTTACATCCTGGATCAGGGATTATTCTCCTAAACTATGCTGATGACATAAGACTCATGAACTAGTACGTTTAAAGAACATGTACTCCTCAAATAAATTCCAAAATTTTTCAAATTTTCCCAAAATGAAATACAATAAGTAATTTATAACAATCCCAAAAATATTCAGACTACTTTATCCCTCCAGTACCAAAGAAGTGATTTGTGGATGAGAAATATTTAATAAAAGGTTTATGTCAGGTCACATGTTACTTAGCATATTGTAAGCTAAATTATTAAGTAATTTTCTCTGGTAGATAAAGTTGTGTTATTTAATTCTCAAACCACTACAGTTTGTGGAGCTAAAGGGATGCAATAAATTGTGTCAGGACAGTAACAAGAGCCAGGACTGTTCTTGGTAAACCAGGGCACATGGTCACCCTAGCTACAGGTTACATTCATTTGTCTACATTTGCCAGTTTTACTAGATATGAGAGCACAAAATTTTTTACATTAATTCTTCCTGCCAAATATTTAACTATCCAGTGCTCGTTAGGGAAAAAAATGTTTTCAGATCCTCTTGTTAGGAGAGAAAGGGTGTTCGTTGTGTGTGTGAGTGTGTGAGTGTGCACGTCAGCTTTTTCATGTGGTTATTGGCATGAAAGAGTCCCCTTGTTATGCACACTCAGAACAAACTTCAAAGTCATGTGTGTATATATTATTTACTTGGCACAAATCCAATACTCTTAACTAATGAAATGTGAAATCAAAACAGCATAAAGGGGCTAATTTGGAAGTGAAGAAAACAGACACTGACATTCAGCATTCAAACTCCGAGGTAGGAATGTGAAGGTGGAGACATAAATTTCCTTGTATCTTTTCCTATGTTTATAAAAGTGAGAATATGAATAATCATACCCATTCTGATTTGAATGTACAAGTTACCCTTGGGCATCAATTATAACCTAGCTGAGGACATAAGTAATAGCTAAAAGCTGATAAATGTGTGTGTAGAAAGTCCCTTAAAATATAATCACTTTCCCATCAGAGAAGGAGCAAGGATATCATAACCAGGCAATTGGGACACCTTGTCATTTATGTATGAATTGGTCAATAAAGAAAATTGCTTGACATAGGGATGCTGCATATGGAAATAGCTGCAGAGGTGAGGGAATCTTGCCTTTAATGTGGGCATGTCTGTAGTATGTCTTCAGAATCATAAGGTCCCACATCAGGCAGTAGAGTTGATGTATGTATAAATGTTCCAATAGCTAAACAGCAGATTGCAAAAAAATTTCCTCATACTATTAAAAAAATCGCTTGTTTTAGTTCTTAATTGGAATCTGAAATAATAGACTCCAAAATATATCTATGACATATAAAAATTATAAAAGACATTTTGGATTTATTATTCAAAAGTCCCCAATTGTAAGTTTTCACTTATTCCTTTTTTTTTAGTTTTTATTTATTTATTTATTTATTTAAAGGGAGAATGAGTTGTTTTATTGCCTTAGTTTCTCTGTCAGTAAAAACTCATTTCCATCATTTTAGAGAGGAAAGATAATTTTAAATGGAATCTCTATTTTCTACTGCATTTATAATTTTAATGTATTTCCTTAGTAATAACCACCTCACATATATACAAATGACCCAGTAATCTATATATCCGCTTTTGTAACTATTACAAAATTAAATTTATTCATACAAAGATTTGATTCAATTTTAATGAGCATTCACTTATTCTTAATTCTTAAGCTACAGTCTTGAGTATCCAATCTGCAGGAGGCCTCTGTCAAGTCCCCTCTAATAGAATATTTTAAAATTGAATGTATTGCCTTTCAAAATTTTCCCCATCTTGAACTCCTGTTTGATAATGAAGATTCATTTCAGGTAGTTGAGCATTATTGTTTCAGGATGGGGTCTCTGAAGGCAGATGCTGAATGGTGTTTGGGGTGCAGGATTTTTTTTTTTTTAATTGTCATCAGTCAAAGCAAAGGAAAAGAATGATTAGGAAAAGATAAGGACTCAGTTGGTAGAGTGCTTGCCTTGCAAGCACAAGGCCCTGTATTCAATCTCCAGCACCGCAAAAAAAAAAAAAAAAAAGATAAGGTCAAAGTTCCATGATGACTGAATGAAGACTCAGATGAAGCTATGAGCCAGCATGGGACATCAAATGGTCCTCAGCTGCTTTTTCCCTTTCTGTCCCTCTTTGGATGTTGGCTGCCCTGGGAAGGTGTGACCTTGAGGCAAGTGGTCAACCCTGAAGGAACCCACCATGCAGGCCATCTGCTGGCCCTGCTTGCTCTTACACAGCTGAGCAGCAAGTCCTCCAGGGAGGCATTACTGTCTCTATCACATTCTGCATAACCCTCACATAGACATGCACTCACTCCATAGGTCCCATAAATATTGACTCTAAATGTTTTTTTTTTTTTCTTCTGTTGAACCCTTTACAACTTTGTTATCACCCTCTTAAATCTTTTTCTTCATCTTCTTTTTTCTTTCTTTGCATATCTGTGCCCACTTCCCTGCCTATTGTCATGCTAGGCAGCCTGAATGGTCTTCTTTCATGCAGTGCTTAATTACACAGCAGTCTCCTCTTTCCTTCTAGACAAAGTCCACATTTGTCTTTTTAAACACCTGTTCCTCTGTCCTCCTACGGTTTGGACTGCTATAATTCTCGGTGTGCCATGCTCTTAAGCATCTTTGTGCTTCTGTTGGGGCTCCTGTTCTGACACAAATGCTTTCCTTTACACCCATCATGTCAGTCTGGTAAATATTCAGTCTCCTGTAAGAATCCTTCTGTCAGTCAATTTATAAAGTTCTTGAAATCATCAACATAAATAACAAAAGCTTCATCTTGCGCCAACTTGTATCCTTATTCTTCTTAATGTACTATTGGCGTGTGCAATTCCTAACTAAGAGAAATGCCTGATGCATGTGGACCCTAAGGTTTGATTTGCCTAGTAAAGAAAGGGTGGGGATGGGTGGGGAAGGGAAGAGAAAGAAGAGAAGAGGGGCATGGAGAAGGCAGTGAGAGGAAAGAGGAGAAGGACTAGATATCCAAATATCAGCTACTTAAAAAATGAGGTGGTTTAGTCACCTACTTGCTCTGTGACATCAGGAAAGTTATTTCACCTCTCAAGAGTTTTTTAATCTGTAAACTGTAGCTCATGACATTACAGAAATTTAATGGGGATTCAAGTCATTATTTCTAGCACTTTCTACTCAATAAATTGTAATCATAACACCTCAGAATATAGGGATCAAATTAATGAGACATCTAATTGGTGTACCCACAAGCAAAATAAATAATTTGTTTTTAGTGTTATTTCAGTTTGTGTTAGTATTAAGTAACTGAGTGTTACATAGGACACTGATAGACATTAGTAATAAAATGATGAAAAAATTGAAAGTATGATATTTACTCACTAAAGATCTTACAGTTTAAAATATTTGACCACTTTTTAAAAATTGTATTTAAAAATCCCATTCTTCAATGTAAAATATATGTGTCTTAGGATCCTATTTTCTTTTAAACTTACATTTAATTATATACTGATATGAAAAATTTTCCTGAGTAAAACTAAGTTGCTGCATAGAGTAGATCTCAAGTCATTGATTACAGAAGATCCAATCATTGACTCTAAATTTAAAAACACTGTTTTAAAGAATTTGAGTTGTAAATATTGATACTCTCAAAATACCAATATTTAATTTTGCTAAACTGAGATTATGGAGTTGCATCTCCATTCTTTCATGAATCCTTGCTAGCTGTCTCTAGAGGGCATTAAAGCAGAAGTTCCCACATATCTGGATGCTTTTTCTATCTTTCTCTTCTATGACCTCATAAGCAGCTTGTATTGTGTCTGACACACTGAAGATTGGATAAATCTTTGTCAGATGAACAATCATTTGACATAAATATTTCTAATCAGCCAGGCACAGAGGCAGACACCTGTAATTCCAGCAGTTCAGGAGCCTGAGGCAGGAAGATTCCAAGTTCAAAACCAGCCTCAGCAACTTAGTGAGACCCTAGGCAACTCAGTGAGACTTTGTCTCTAAAAAATATTTTTAAAGAAGGCTAGGAATGTGGCTCAGTGGTTAAGAGCCCCTGAGTTTAATCCCCAGTACAAAAAAAAAAAAAATCTAATCATTATACAAAGAAGTACCATGTTTTCTTGATTCCTACATCAAGTCCATTTAAATTGTGATGAGAGGTCACATTTTGCAATAATCTTGAAATCTTGGAAGCAAATTTCTTTTGAAACCTTTGGCACTGATATGGAAACCACAGGGTACAGCATCAGCTCAATGCACAATGTACTTAGTAGGGGAGATTTAATTTCTACATACTTCCTTGTTTTATTTCACATTCTTTTGAAGAGCAAAGTAGCAAAGATGCTTCTAAATTTCTAGTCTGAGACTAAAGTGGACTTACTCATACTTTATTAGGAGTTTAAGGTGGAAGAGTATCACTCTGAATTGCCCAGAACCACAGGTGTGTCACCTCTGCCCACCTCATCCTCCCTGCCACCCCCACCCACTCCTAATGGAAAGATGACCAAAGCATTTTGACAAGGTACTAGTGGGACACTGCCACCTATACTGTACTGAAGAGCAGTGGTGCTATTTTTTAAAAAATATTTTTACTTGTTGATGGATTTTTACTTTATTTATTTATTTATATGTGGTGCTGAAAATCTAACCCAGTGCCTCACATACGCTAGGCAAGCAGTCTGCCACTGGCTACAACTCCAGCCCTGCAGTACTGCTATTTTAAACTTAACTTATTATGAATGGACAGGATATATCTCTAAGGATAATATAATTAGTCTAAAATTAAATAATTGTCATAGTAGTACATCTGTATAAATGAACTAAAAGCATTTAATTGCATACTTATATGTACACATGTGATGCAAATTATGCTAAAAACTCATACTCAGTTTCTACTACATAATTCAGAAAAATCTCCCCATTTCAAGGTCCTTAACTTGATCACATCAACAAAGTATCTTTTTCTATTTAAGGCTCCATTCACAGGTTCCAGGAACTGTAACGTGGACGTTTTGTAAAGACCATTATTCAGCCTAGAACAATGCCCTTAAGTGCAAATATTCATAACATAAAATTCATTTCCTAAGTGAGAGGGAAAAGCAGATATTAAGAAAGGAACTTGATTATGCAATAAGACATAAGCATATTCAATAATGGAAGATAGGTAAGCCACTTAGGAAACTAGGTATTTAGTACCACACCATAATTCACATGCAATATAAAGGTTAGCTTAGCTAACATATTGAGGATGAAATTAAAATGTGAATCTAGTTATAAACAGAGTGTTCAGAAAACATCCATTGTTCTCTAAATTGTGCAAGGTAACCGGAATAGTAAAGACAAGAAGAATGGCTATGTTCCTAAATGTCCAGAGAACACAACGGATTAGAAGAACAACAAAAATGCGTGTGTTAAGAATTCACAGACACACATAAAGTGAAAGTGAATGAGAACTAAATGCAAAATACTGAAAAGCAATGTTTTTGTGAAATATTTAGAATGCAAATGTGAGTGATCTCCCAGGTCTACGTGATGACCCTCAAACTATGATGTTTTATGGTATAAATTTAAGTTGTGAACTATGATGTTATGCTATACATACATGATGAACAAATTACAACAGTCAAGTAAAATGATATAGCATCACCTCACATGGTGAACTTTCCTTCTTTCCTTCTTTCATTCTTTCTTTCTTTCCTCCCTTCATATGTTCACAAATTCTAATCCCTTATCAAGTGCCCAGTGTACAACACAATATTGTTGATTGTACTCCTCATGCTGGACTTTAGATCTCTAGTCTTCTTCATTCTCCAAAACATAGCTTTGGATTTACACTGTTTTAGGCTTAAAGCAGGTCATTAGAGAATTATCTTTCCAAATGAGTACCTTGATTGATGGCTTCTGCCACTCAACATTCTCCCAAAATAAACCTTCTCAACAAGCTTTTTCATTTAGGGAAAGGGAACTGAATGAAAATTCTATTTTGAAGCCCCTGGCTCCCAGGTCCTTTCATTAATATAAAACAAACAAACAAATAAGAAGATGTAAGAGCAAATCAACAACAACAACTTCTGAATTAACAAAAGCTAAATACAATTAATCATGATAAATCAGCTCAAAACTTTTCTAATTTTATAACACTATGGTTTGACATTTTCTCTTTTGGCATTTTGACATTTTCTTTTTATTTCAAGATAGTCTGTCCCATAGCATCTATGTAATAGAGGAAAAAAATTGATCTTGTTATCCATATGACCACCTTGAGGGCACACTGCAGCTTGCAGAGCACATGGTGATACTTAGGAAGTCAATAACAATGTCTAAATAACACAAGTTTTAATCACAGTCATCTTTTATCATCATGGATGCTCCCTGGGATGTTTTTAATTTGATCATATTGAAATGTGCTGTCCTGATTTTCATGAATTAGGACAAAGTCACCCTTACTCACCATCTGAAGTCTCAGATGTTCCTTCCCATTCAGTAATCAAAATGAAAATGACTTTCCTTGGCAACTCAGACAATTTTCTGGTTAATTATGTGGATGTAATTCTTTGATTATTTGCATATTTTATACTTGGGAAGCCCTCTTTTTTATTGCCAGTTTATTTTAGTTTTGTTTCATAAACATATTATTTAAGATAGTTTATGATATTTTGTTACATTTTAAGAATTTAATAAATATACCTGAAATTCTTTCTGACACAAAACAGATGCTATACATGATGAAATTATATGACTTTTTTTTTAATTCACAATATTTCTAAGTGGTGTTTATATACAATAACTATTTTGATCATGAAGGGTCATCTTATAAGATAGAAGTTAAAATTAGTAACAATACTTGTATTCATTAACTACACTAGATTTTGAAGTAGATATAGAATCCCCATCCTCACAAAATGCAGGATTCATTCAGAAATAAATTATTAGCCAAAATCATACACTCTAGTTGAAATAATTTGTGTTCCGAAGTTATTAGCCAAAAGAATTATTTAGAGTACATATATTATCCAACTGAATGAACTCTGCAAACAGGTTGTCTGAATTATTTGAATTACTGAGTCAGCATACCATGAGTGAATGGATATGAAAAATTTCTACATCCAAGGTTATTTCTTCTCAACAGGCATCTATACAGCTAGCTTTTCAATGGCAGGGATGGTAATATGCTGTGTGCCTTCTCATATGACCATATTTTCTTACCTTTATAAGTCTCTTAAGAAACTACTGAGTTTTTTTTTTTTAGAATGACTTCAAGTCACTAATCTTTGCCAACTGATGAATTCAGAAGTATTTAAAATTTGTTATCAGAAAAGAAATACAGAAAAGAACAAATATATTATTCAAAAGTGTTGTAAACATCCTAAATACAAACCAAATTTTCTGACATTGTATGTTGGCTCAATTTCTCAATATAGTGCTGGAAATGTATCTCAATAGTAGAGTGCCTGTTTAGCATGTGCAAAACCCTGACTTGATTGCCAGCACCACACACACACACACACACACACACACACACACACACGCTCACAAACAAGTACTCAGTATCCCAATTTAAAAATCTTTGAAAATGTTTATAATATCTAATATCTGCCATTTATTGAGCATGTAACTTGCTATGTGGGTCAAACAGGCATTCTTTTATTTATTGCTTTAATAATTTTAAATATGCTCATTCTGGACAACTTGTAAAATACAGGAGTCTGCATAACAACACTGATTAAACCACAGGCAGAGAACTAAAACCCTTCTCTGAGAGCATTACCCTGAACATTATGCTTCCAGAATCTGAACAAATAAACCAGCTGGGCTGCAGTTTACCAAGAGAACATAAATGCCTCTATCTGGGAATGCCCATTTCCTGCAGAGCAAAAGACACTAGAGGTTAGTTTTACATGCCCTGTTATCAGAACCCAGGATTTGCAGGATAAACATCTTCCTTAAAGATGTCAATTGATCAGGTATTCATATTATATAAAATAAAGAATAAGAAAAAAACAAAAAGGAGAAAAAAGAACAAAGAATTTCATGTGTCACATTGGAATCTGGGCAATGATAACTGGTTTTAACAGAAGTCCTCAATCATCTGTAGTGCTCTTTATCTTAAATGTTAAAGAGGTGGGAGAGTTGTACGGAAAAAATAATCTTGACTATTTTTTGACTCTTGGTTATTAAGTGCTCTGGAGACATGGGGAAGACAATCAACTTCACTGCTTTGGGTTTGATAAAACATGAATGAAATGAAATAACTGTGACTCTCATCACATTGCACTCTTTGTGTTAAATTTTAGATAATTAAATGACTCAAGCAGATGTCTGATTGCAGAAGGATGTAGTAGATGTGAATTTTCTTATTCCTCCCAAATAACCCTGGGCTTTACACATAAGATAATATTAGAAGACTCTGAAAATTAGAGACATAAGACGCAGATAAGCCTTTTCAGAATCCAATAAAACACCCAATGGCATGTTCAGTAAGTTTTATTTTTGTGTGTATCCTGGACATGGAGCTGAAGAAGTTGGTGTCCTGGAAAGGCCAACTGATATAGAAAAGTAGCCCTAATTAAATTCTGTAATCTTTATGCAAAAGACTAGGAAAAGCTCAGTCCAGCAGAACAAAAGTTTTCAGGTAACAACCGCAGGACTCCAGCAAAACAGTACAGGCAACAAAACCAAGCTGTTGCCTCCTCCCACCAAGACAAGGAAAGGGTAAGTGGGGCCCTGGACCTCTATACTTACCGGACTTGACAAGATGTTCTACCATCCTGTCAGGGGTGTGGCAGAGATAGCCAAGGAAAGAGCAGGAACGCATCCTCAGTGAAGCCAGGTCCACCCTAACCACAGTGTCATGGAGACCATAGGGGAACCTGGGTTTCCACTCCACTCAGAGCTATGAGAGATAACAGTCCTGTCCCTGTTGGGTGAGGTTAGAGGAGGCCTCAGGAAAGGTCAGGACTTGGACCACTGCCATGCAGGTTCATATCCAGTTCCATTCCCATCCCATTACTGGAGAACACATAGTGGACAGGTACGATGAAGTATTCTATGACCTTCTGACCAAGGTGATATCAGGAGAGCTCTAGTGGCAAGCTGGAACTCACAACTCTGTCTGAGAATAATACAGGTGATCCTTTGACTTGTGTCACTGGGGGTAACTCTTCCTTTTTGCATTATTCAGTGGCCTAGGAAAATCAGCCCAAATTATCTGCAACACCCCAAAGCAGGAAAATATCCACTTGAATGAAAAAAAAAAAAAAATAGGTGCTCACACCAAACTAAAAAAGATGAGAGAATTATCTAAAAAAAATTTCAATTTAGCTATTATAAAATTTTACAGCTAGCAATTATGAATACATATGAAACACATGAAAAAGTACAGTTAACAAAGAAACTGTCCTCAGCACAAAATAAAAAGTATAAAGTAAAATCAAATAGAGGTAGCAGAATGGAGAGGACAGAAGAAAGCGTCAGTGAATTGGAACACAGAATAGCAATTACACAATCTGAGAAACAAGGAGAGAATAGATTGAAAAAATAATGAACAGAGCCTCAAGGTCCTATGGGACTCTAACAAAAGATCTGAAATTCATGTCATCAGAGACTCAGAAAGAAAGGAGAAAGCACTCAGAAGAAAAGTAGCTAAAAACTTCCTAAATTTATAAAGGACATAAAACCACTGACTCACTAAACTGGGTAAACTCCAAACAGGATCAACTCAAATAAATCCACAAGAAAACACCATCATAGTCAAGCTTCTAAAATCTAAAGACAAAGGAAAGATCTCAATATAGCAAGAGAAAAATGATACTTCATGCATGTGGGAAAACCAATATGAATGTCAGTAGGTTTCCCATCAGAAACCATAAAAGCAGAAAGAAAGTTTAACAATATTTTTCCAGGGCTAAGAGAAAAGAACAACCAGCCAGAATTCTATTTACAATAAAATATATCTAAGGGATTAAAGGAATATCAGGGTCAGTTTATTTGAATGAAAAATAAAGAATTATAATAATAATAAAATCATCAGCAACAGAACTATTATAATAAAAGAACGGTTGAAGGTAGTTCTCAAACCAGAAAAGATATGACAGAAATAATCTCAAGATGTTAAGAACAAATGAGAAAAGCAGATGTATGTGTAGATATTATATCACCTTCTCCTAATTAGTTTTCTAAATTATCTTTGATGATTAAAACAAAAATATCAATAGCATCTGATGTATACTTAATTATACAGAGATTAATTAAAACACATTATTAACTGGGGAAGTAAGGGAGACATAAAGGAAGTTAAGATTTTTGCACTTCATTTGAAATGGTAAAATGTCATACCAGTTGACAATAATATATTATGTGTATATAATACAAGGCTTAGGGCAAGAAATATAAAACTGCATTAAGATAAATACTTAAAGAGATTTCAAATATATCAAAATGGAATTCTAAACTATATTCAAGTAATGCATCAGAAGGCAAGAAACAGAAACAAAACCAATGATTGTTCAGCAGAAAACAAAAATAAAATGGCAGCCCTAATATATAAATGATATCAAAAACTGTACCATGCCCTCTAAATTGAAGATGAGGCAGAATGGATTTTAAAACATGATATAATCTTCTTGTTAATAATTTCACTTCACATAGGATAGATTGGTTATGGAAAAACCTGTAACATACAAATGGTCATCAAATGAAAAGAGGAATATTAGTAGTATCAAATAAAGAAGATTTCAGAACAAAAGAAATTCACAAAAGGGAAAGAGGGACATTAAATACTGATTGATCAACCCAAGGAGACATGATAACTACCTAAATTTGTATATAAGAAATGAAGGAAAAGCAAAATATGAGAAGCCAAGTCTAGTAGAACTAATGGAGAATCAGAAAAAATATCACACTAGAAAATCTCATATTCTCTCCTTAACAACTGAGAGAACTTTTAGATAGAAGACATCAAGGAAATACAACACAATACCACCATCAGATGAAAGCATCTCACTGACAAGGTTTAGATGTGGAAGGCAAAATTGTCCAGCACAGCATCTTTAAATTAATTCTGTTTTTTTTGTTGTTTGTTTGTGGTACAAGGGATTGAATTCAGAGATACTCTGCCACTTAGCTACACCCTAGCCAGTTTTATTTTTATTTATTTATTTATTTATTTTTGAGGTAGGATCTCACTAAATTTCTCTGGCTGACCTCCAGTTTATGATCCTTCTGCCTCGGCCTCCCCTCCAAAAAACAAAGAACACCTCCAAACAAACGAAAGTTAAACAAAAGTTCTGCAGTTAATTTAATGTTAAAAAAGAAGTTTCAAGTGCAGAAATACTTCATCTGAACTTATATGAAATCACTGCATTTGTAAATTGTTTGAATCAGTTGAAGTAGTGCTGAGAGGGAGATTTATAGCATTAAATAGATGTTTTTTAAAAAGTTGAAACATCCAATCATCTACAATCTTCTCTCAAAATATTAGAAAGAGTAAGATAAACTGAAAGTTAGCAGAAGGGGGAACTTAATTTAAATTAAAAACAGAAATCATTGAAATTGAAAATAGAAAAAATATATAGAAAAGAGAAGATTCTTAGAAAAAAATCAATATAATTGAAAAACCTCCAGCAAAAATGACCCAAAGAGAGAGAACCACATATTATCAATATCATGAGTTAAATGACATATCACAACAGAACTGACCAACATCAAAGTTATTATAAGGAAACATAAATAACTGCAGAAACATACACTTGAAAACTTGTATGAAATGGCTCACATCTTATCCAATATGATACATATAAAGTGAATAACCCTCTAACACTAAGAAAATTATGTAATCACAAAATTTCCCCTAAAAGAAATCTCAAAGACCAGATAGATTCAGTTGAGAAATCTAACAAATGTCTTAAAAAAAAAAAACTCAAATTCTATACAACCTCATTAGAAACATAAATTTAAAATTATGAACACCATATCACTGTGCAATTCTCAGAAAAACTAAAATAAGTACACTGATGACTGAAAATGTTGTCCGGAATCCCAATAAACATGACCATTCCTACATTGCTGGTGCAAATGTAACTGGCTACAAATACACTGGAAAATATTTTGGCAGTTTCTTTAAAAAATAATAAAAACTGATAAAATTGTAACTACAATGTGACCTAGATATTGCATCCCTAGTCATTTATGCCAAAAAAGGAAAATACAAGGTCACACAAAAAAACCTGTAAATTTATATTCTCAGCATCCTACTTGCAATAGCCTGAAACTATGAAAAATCCAGCTGTCCCGCATCGGACCAATCATTAACACAGTGTGGTACACCCACATCATGTAATTACACAGTAAATACAAAGGAATAAACCATCCATATGTACTACAATCTTGATGGATCTCCAGAGAACTATAGAAAATGATTTTTTTAAATTTCAAAAACTTACATCTTTTAGATTTCATTTAGATAATGACCTTCAATCTTACAATGATGTGCAACTATTGAAATGGAGTGTAGATTACTGATTATCAAGAGTTAGAGGAGGGTTGCCAACTCAGGTGGAAAGTGAGTATAGCTATAAAAGTGTGTCTCGAGGGATGCTTGAGGTGGTAAAAATGTTCAACACCATGTGTCTCTTGTTCCATGTCAAAATATTTTGGTTACTACATTTATTGCATAGGATGATATCATGTGGGAAACTGAGTTAATGACCACAAAATATATTATTTTATTCCCAGAATATGAATCTATAGTGACATTAAAATGAAAACATTATTAAAAAGAAAACTCTAGGAAGTAAGATCAAAAATCGTGAATGGTATGAATCTACATCATATACAACCATAGAAATGAAATGATGTTCCCATTGGTGTACAATGAATCAAAATGTAGTCTCTAAAAAATAAAAAAAAAGAATAATTTTTAAAAAGCATAGTTTTATATTTTTGGTTTTCTTTTATAATTTCCTAGTTATTGATTAATATGCTCATTCATTTTTATTGATTCATTCATTTGTTCTTAGTATTTTAAAATTTAGTTACTCTACTTATGGATGCATGGATTTAAAAAGGATATTTTGAGATACTATTTACTTGGACCATTTCATCTACTATACTCTATTGTTGCAAATAACCCAAACTCATAATAATGATAAACTTACATACAGTCTCCTGTCAATTTAGACAAAAAATTCCTTCTTGATAAATCAGTTACTTTCTACTTTCTACCAAACACTAACATATATACTTTTTTCTTTCCATTCAATAAATATTTATGAAGCACGTATTCTCTAGCAAGAGTTGTTCCTAACTAAGAATTCTGGGGAATATATAGCCTCTTCCCCTTGCATTCAATTGGCTGGGTACAGGGGTGAACAGGTGGACACATAAACGAATGAAACATGAATATCTTTTCAAATGTCTAACAGATATTGTCTACTTTCCCCTGGAACTTTTAAGGGAATAGAGAGGGAGGGGTCAAGGGGAGGGTCAGGGGAAGTACTAGGGAACAAAATCAACCAATTTATGTGATATCCGTGTGTAAACATACCACAGTGGATCACGTATTGATAGATTAGATAGATAAACAGATAGATATACATACAATGCAATAATTGAAGTGATAATAATAATAGAAGAAAGATCAGTAAAATTGAGCAAGTAGACTGGGGGAGGGAAAGGGAAAGTCATGGAGAATGAGATTGATCAATTTATGTTATGGCATTAGGAATATGACATAAAGAATCCCACTATGATGTATAATTCTGCAGCAATAAAAAATTACAAAATGATCAATTGCCATTTTTTAAAAATGTGAGAATAAGTGAAATGGGTTTCATAAAGAAAAATGACAACCAAAAGCTCTTCTTTATGAAGTTTACCTCTTAGGACAAGGTTCATCATGACTTCTGTTATTGGGGTCTGGACTACTCTCTTCAGTGGGGAACAGCACTGTACTTGTTATCAATATGTCAATCTTCTATCCACCACATGCCAGGAGCATCTACTTCCCCAGTTGTGAAAACCAAAGTTTCCAGGCTTGCCAAATGTCCCCTGGACAAAGGGTCAAGTGGAATTTTGGTTACAAATCAGTGCCTGGGGACTCCTGAAGGGTTCATTACAGGAACTTCGGGTGGGTATTGAACCATTCTACCAAGACGATCTGTTCTGAAGCTAACCTGTATGAAGAGAGTAAGTGGAACGATCTAAATATATTGACTGAGACCAAATGAAGAGAAAGAGAGAAAATAAAGTCAGAGAGGGAGTAGAGAGCTTTAGAGGAATTCTGACTATGGCTGGTAGGATGAATCCCTCTGGATACTTTTTGAGCACAAGAGTAACATGGATTCCATCTTGGATTGCCTGGAACTTTCTCCATGATGTTCACCCAAAAAGTGGTGATTCCTGTGAACTCTTAGCCTTGGGCAGACTACAGGTATTGATAATGTTATGTAAATGTAATTTTAATAAAATTTTAATGATCATTGTGGTCACTTTAAGTATATAAGATGAGGTGGAGATTGATGGCAGAAGGTGAAATATATCAAAATATTATAGTCATAATCTATTCAAGGGATGAATAGATTCAAGGGTGGCTTCTTGGTACCATTTTATTCAATTGTGGACATACTGAGTTTAAGATGTGTATGATACATCAAACTTGAAATGTTAATAGAAATTTGGTGCAAATATGGAACTAAAGAATTTGGACATAAATTTGGGGGTAATCAGTTTAAAAATATTTTTTTGCCTAAATTGTATTTCATATGTGAAAGTAATAATAAACATAGTTAAATAAGAAAATGTGGCAGAATGGAGAGTCCAACCTGTGTTCATGAAGCAGTTGTAAAATGAGGTAACACTAATTAGAAGGGTTATGGTTTACAAAGGATATTATGTATGAAAGTGAGGTATTAGAAATGTAGACTCTGGTTTTGATTGATATTAAATAAATAATTATATGTTGGGAGTTTGGAGGAAAGTTCAGCACAATAATTTGGGGTATTATGAGAAAAAACTTGGGAATGCATTTTGGAGAGGGAGCTATAAATAATGATTTTAAAGTTTTGTGTTTGAGGAACCAGTGGCTGAATCATCAAATACCTTCTGAAAAGCCCATTGATGAGGTTTTTGAAATAGAACTTAGAATTCTGCTTTTTAAAATTCAATGAAAGATTGCTAATATCTCTATTATCACATAAAATTAGGGTTTAACTAGGCTCAGAATCATCCAGCTAAGATAGCATTTCTTAACCTCTCTTCTAACCTGGAGTGAAAAGGTGACAAATTCCTGACAAGAGACAACATGCTATCTCCAGACCTTGTTCCTAAAGAATTGGGCTCCTCACCCTGGTAGGTAAGCACCCACAAGGGTATCAGCTAGCAATAAATGGCATGAATTGAGGATGCCAACACAATTATACTATTTTCAATATATACCAATAAAATATTAAATATTTTAAGAGAATGTTAAGAAATTTTGGGGTTTACATAGTTTTTAAAAATCTCATAGAATTATGAATAAACGCTTCAGATATGGAAAGACATTGTTCTATCTTGAAATGAGCTCCCATACACATATATACTCAACATTCACACACAAAATATGTTAAAAACAGAAAATTTGCCAAATGATGCATTTTTTTTTGCTTTAAAATTTTACAAGAACATTTTAAATTAATTTCATTCAGGTCACTTGCTTTAATATGTCTTAGATTCACTGAATGGAAATATTATTTAATTTTGTATGCTTAATACAGATAATGTTTTTTCTAAACATAGAAGGGATTTTACTGCTAAAATAAAAGATTACTTAATGCCTGAATGGCAACCTAGTACATTATGTGGCTGATTTTCATTAGTTGTTTTTGAAATGAGCCACTAGTTTAAAGACGTACCTCATATTTTTGAGCCTCCAAAATTATATCTGTTTCTATAATACTCTATGGTCCTAACTGTAGCAGTATTTAATCTTTTAAAAATAATGAAAAGAGAATAAAGAAGTGATATACAGAAAAAAATAGCAAAAATCGACAAATAGGATTATATCAAGCTAAAAAAAAAGTCTGTACAGGAAGTGAAACAATCACCAGAGTGAAGGGACAGCCTACAAGATAGGGGAAAATATTTGTGATCTACATAACTGACAAGAATTAATATCTGGAATACAAAAGGAACTAAAAAAATACCCTCAATAGCCAACAAACAAACAAACCAATTTAAATGGGGCAAACTAAGTATATATTTCTTAAAAGAAGGCAAAAATACTAAGCTTATATATAAAAAATACCCAATATAACTAATCAGGGAAATATTAATCAAAATTGTGATATTATCTCATTTCAGTAACAATGGCTATCATCAAAAATTCTAAAGATAACAATTGCTGGTGAGGACATGGAAAAAAAGGAAATGCTTATGCACTATTGATAGGAATGTAAATTAATACAGCCATTGTGGAAAACACTATGGAGATTCTTTGAAAATTTTAAAATATAATTACCATATTATGCAGAAATCTTCCTATGGGGTACATAATCAATATGTCAAGTAGACATCCCACTGCCACATTCACTGCAACACTATTCACAACAGCCAAGAAATGCAAGTGTCCATCAACTTATTACTGGATAAAGAAAATATGACCAATATATCAATTACAATCCTTCCCTGAAAGAATGAAATCCTGTCATACAAGACAATATGGATGGAAATAAAAATCATTCTGTTAAGTAAATTAAGGACACAGAAGACTAATACTCAATGACCTCAAATATTTGCTAAATTTTTTTTGAAAAGTTGATCTCATGCCAGCTAAGGTAACAATCATAATCACTAGAAGCTGGGAAAGTAGCATGGAAGGAGCTATAGGAAGAGGTTGATCTATAGAGACTGTGTTAGCTTTCCATCATTGTGATAAAATTCCTGAGATAATCAACTTAAAAAATGAAAAGATTTATCTTGGTTTATAATTTCAGAGGTTTAAGTCTACGGTTGCTTGGGCCTGTGGTTTTAGGCTTGTGGTGGTAGAGCAGATCATGGTGGGATGAGGTCAGTTCACCTGTGGTAGTCAGGATGGGAGAGGCTGAGGCCACAATATCTCCTAAAACAGAACACCTCCATTTATCCAACATCCTTCCACTGAGTCACACCTACTGAAGAGTACCATCTCCTTATATCATCACAGGCTGGGGCCAACCTTCAATGCATGGGTCTTTGGAGGACATATCAGATTCAACCTATAGTAGGTACTAAGTTACAATTAGGAGTAAAATGTTCTGGCTTGTTAATGTGCAGCATGATGATAATACATAACAACAATGCACTGTACTGTGAAAAGACTGAGGAGGGAATTTTGAATGTCTCAACACAAAGGATAAATGTTTGAGGAGATAGATGCATTTAATTTGATTTTAGCATGCATGCATCAAAACATTACCGATACCCCATAAATAAGTGCAATTTTATTTTTTTTTTAATTTATCGGTTAAAATAAATTTAAACTAAAATGGAAGTGACATGTACTACAGCAATATTAAAATCCTATATTTTGGTTATTTACTAATATGACATATAATTTAGTACAAGAAGAAAAAAATTAGATAAATAACATGTGGCTGAACTATGGGTGGGTATCATGGTTTGGATTTTAAATGTCTTCAGAAGGTTGATGTGTTGAAGGTTTGGACACTATTGGGAGATGGTAGAATCTTTAGGAAGCAAAGCATATTTGGATGAAGTAGGTCATCATGGGGAGTATGCTCCCGAAGGGTGTTTTGGAACCCTATCCCCTTCCTCTCTCTCTAGTAGCCATGAAGCACAAAGTTGCCTGCACCCAAGCTCCTTTCCATGATGTTCTGCCTCAGCATAGACCCAGAGTAATAGGTCCAACCAGCTGTGGGTGGAACCCTCTGAAACTGTGAGCCAGAATAAGTCTTCACCCTTATGAAATTGATTGTCCCAGGTATTTTGACACAGTGATAGAAAGCTGACTAGCACAAAGGTTTTTAGAATTTATTACTTTTCTCTATGTTTTGGGATATTTTGTCTTGTTTTTCTTTACTTGAATGTAATAGTACTAAACATTCTATGTGTCCAGATGCCAAAACATAATGCCTATCTACTGGAAGAGTAATGTGCCATTTTCTGTCTTCAGTGGCTTGTATCATTAAATATATTAACTTTTAAATATTCAATATTATATTACAAATGATACTTGTACCTTCTAAATATAAAAGATCAATAGATGTTCTATATGTTTATGTATGTATACTTTTATATACACACATATACATACATATATAAATATATACACATGTAAATATTTAAAGAAATTATAATATGATCATAAACACTGAGAAAGATAAAATGATAGAATTTTATACAGTTTTAGTTTTTGTTGAACTGCAGTTTGTAAAATCTTGCAATTTGGATGCATATTGTCTATAATTTTAGTTGTTTTAACTTTAAAAGTCTATATGATGAGAGATACTTTATACATATTAAAATATCTACTTTGAGCTGCAGGAAGTACTCAAAGCATAAGTATATGAGCAATGATAGTCATTTGTGCCACTGAAAACTCTCATAATAGAGTTTAAAATAAAAATGAATAATGTAATAATCTGTCTAGAAGTAATATGACATACACTTACATTTTGTTTCCAAGCAAAGCACAGGAAGAACTAACAGCGACTGTGAACTGGCACCAGTGTGTTGACATAAAGAAAAACTCACTTTTAATCAACGTGTTTCTCCTAAAACTTCACCACAGTGTTTAGATAATAAGTCCCATAATCATTCAGGCAACTAAGGAGAAGGTTGCATTTTCCGAACCTGTCTTTACAAGTTCTTCTTTCTTCCATCTTAATTTACAAAGTTTGGAACACTTAATAGGAAAGAATGGTTTCAGTTGCTTTGAGGAAATTAAAGAACTGAAATAGCCTTCATTTTGGAAACAATCAGTGGAGTAACTTCTATGTGCCAAGTGGAGTGTCAAATCAAATCACTTTAGAAAGTGATCCTCGTGTGTCTGGATTTCATTAACCAGTGGGAACAAATGAATTCTTGTTACTATCTACAGCTTTGTTGCTGCTGTTTCAGAGTCTACAGAGACATCACACAGCACTAATAAACTTGGCCAATTTGCCTTTTTTGAGCTGCCTCTGATAACACCAACTCCTGACTCTACCTCCTACAATGATTAGCAAACTGCCTTTGCTGACCTACCACTGCGTATCATATGTGCGCTATTGCAATCAAACTGTCAGCTTGGAATCAAAATTCATTATCTCCACATGAAATGTGTAGGGGAAGGTTTCCTTACTTCTATATGAGTAACATTCATCAAAGTTCCAGTTGAAGATTGCATGGCCTCAAAAGTATAATAATTTTGTTCCCCAAAGAATGCTCACAAAAGTTTAATGTACCTGGATTGAGGCAATCCAAGTGACAGGCATCATGTTTTATCTGAAGCCAATACTCTTATAGTTCTCAGGACATCAGCAGCAACTCCAGATCTGATCTTTGCTGAGGGCAGATTTCTTCCGGGGCCTCTCAGGGTTGACCTTGGAAAATGCATTTGGAAGGAAACTGTAGTCTGCCTATCTGCCCAGGCATATACTTGTATATTTACATGTGTATATTTACATGTGCAAGCATATTTCTCAACAATTGAGACTATTTTAATTATTGACACCTTGTGTGAAACAATCATTAAAAGTAGATATCTAATAGGCAAATATTTGCTAATGATTTTACCCACTGCATGTGTGAGTTTTATTTTGGAAAAATAATTTTCAAGAGCCTTGAAAAAAAGCATATAATTTATGAATGTATTGTGTCAAATGACTCCACACAATCTCAGTTTTCAATGGAAAATGAAATTTTTTCTTATAGTCAATCTGTGTATCAGAACTACTTAGAATTTTAGATTTAAAGCAAATCAGGAAACATGTTAGAGATGCTAATTCAGCACTGAGTTAAATAAAGGAAATGTAGATGTGTGCTCTAATTATATGAATTAGAATAGAAATAGAAACTTCAGTGATACTTGAGAAACAGGGAAGATGAGTCGAGTACAGTGAAACTAAGGACTCACTGGAAAACTGGGTGTCAACCTTGCTTATTTTTTTCTCAGGAATAGAACAACCAGATTCACTAAATGCCTCAAGACCAATGTCCTATATGGAAAAGGAGAAATAAAGGCAGCATTCTGCAAGTACATATTATCAATATGATATAAAAATTTAGGTTTTTTCCCTACAGTCAATGGTGAATTTATAAAGATTAGCTTGACTTTACATAGGCCTATTACTCAGGATTGTGATAACTGCCATTACAATGGTAAATAGGAATAAGGAAATAAAGTAATGACCTCATTACACTAAAGAGAATCAGTTTCACAAATTAGTTTTATGAATCATTCAATTACTTTTTCTTCTACAATTGTAGTATCTGATATATGACCAACTTAATTTACCATTTTTTTTTATCCATTTGGGCTCATGTAAGGGTTTTATGAGGGAATCAGGAGTAGTGACTGGTAGGGAAAGGAAAAAGAAGTAGGAGGAGGAGGAGAAGAAGAAGGACGAGGAGGAGGAGGAGGAAGAAGAGAAGAAGAAGAAGACAGAGAGGAGGATGGGGAGGGGAAGGAAATGGAGAAGGAGAGACTGAGACTTACTGATATTTTTATCTATTGACCAGTAGGAAAATTTTGGGAGTCAAAATTCTCAAGGCTTCAAATCTCAACTAAAGAAACTCTTCTGGAATTAAACATGCTTGGATCTGCCCTTATTTTAACCAGAAAAGGGGTTAAAATTTGTTCCTCACCATTCATTTGCAACATGAGGCCTGAGAGAATGGAAAAATAAGAAAAATAGAGTACATCAAACAGAATCAACCAGTACCTGAGAAGAAAGTAGATAGTATAAATTGATAAAAGTGAAATAAATAATTATAGGTGATTCTATGCTTCACATAGGGAATAATTTGAAATTAATATGCAGTGTAAAAATAATTAAAAGGTGTTAACCTATTAGGGTGACTTTATTTATTTACCTTGGATGAGAAAACTTTAAAAGCATAATATAGTATATTTAAAAGATTATAGCTATATCAATATATTTATATTATACACAATGCCATATGATATATATACACACACACACATCAATCATTTTAGAAATTTAGTGCCTTTTCTATTTAAATATTTAGTAGGGAATTTCATAAAATAAAGGTCCCTAGTTGTTATTTATAGAGGGGAATGATCATATATTATATTTTCTATAACAGAGCATACCAATATGGGATTCAAATAAACAAGTTTGAGCAAAACCCTAGGAATCAAATTCATGACTTTTACTGAGTATACATGCATTTAATAATTAACTATATATCAAAGAGACTTAAGATTAAAAATTTTATTCTGGATCTTTAATTTTTCCTAGTATTATTTAGCTTTGGCTCAACTGCAGAGTGGTGACTAATGACCCTAACAATCTATTTCCCCAAAAGGGTTTATTTACCTGCTGGTCAATGGTCATGAGTTATTCTACTTTTTATTACTCAAACCAATGCCTAAAGTGGAGCAACATTTGAAAGAAAAGAGGTTTATTTGGGCTCATAGTTCTGGTACGATGAAGAGGGAGGACATGTAGTGTTGATGGTCTTCCTGCTGTTAGAGTCACAGGCAGCTCAGAGCATCCGAGGGCAGGTAACAGGGAATGCTTTTCTGGTCTCATTCCTTTTCTTGCAAAGTCATCAGGATTCACTCACCAGGGCTCCACGCTCATGACCATCTGTAAACCAGTCAGCTCTAAAAGCCTCACCTCTAAACCCCATTGTGGGATTCCCACCCTTTTAAAATCCCTCAATGGGAATGGAATTTCAATGCAGGAACCCTTGGGGAACACACTCCAACCATGTGCAAAACAGCAGCTATCACCTGCATTTCGGGTTCTAGGCTGATGGAAAGGGAGTCCAAACTAAGTCCTGGTCAGTAATTCTTAAAGTGGGTGATCAGAATATATTTTGAATAATGATACAATGTATCACACTATGTAACAAGAAGACTCCAATTGTTCTAAATACTTGTGCCCCCCCCCATGATAACTAGCACACACACAAAAATAAATAAATAAGTGAACATGCTTTTCCTAATGGTGAGTATTAAAATAATCCTAATTCTATGAAACTTTAATTTCAATTAAAAGGCCACAAAACTGACTGGGGACATGAAGAAAATTACTGTTGTTCAGAAAAATAAGTTCAATATTTAAGGCACTATAATTTTGCATTTTTATAGTTCAGCAGCGTTTTGTTGATCTATAGACCTACGAATAAAACATTCTGTTCTTATTTATTTATTTTGTAGTAGCTCAGTGCAGACTTTTTGTTCACATACTCCTGCAGCTATAGAATAGCAAGCAGCAAACTATCTTTAAAGAAACTCTTGGTTAGGACCAGAATTATAATTTCCTTATTATGATGATTAGGGGAGACAAAGTGATAAGAGCAAAATTTCAGATCAAAAGCTGTGTCTCCAGTACTGACAGAACAATCAGTCTTTGACTTTTATACAATAAGAAAATTCAATATGCATTTCATAAATAGAAATAAATGGACAACCTCAGAATATCATTTTAATGAGTGTGACTTTCCTGACTGTAACCACACATTCGGTATTCACTGATGCTTCCTGTGTAGGATAAGAGTCAGTAAGACTTAAAAAGCACTTAAAAACCATAGCAGACAATGGAAAGTAAAAAGGCCATTTAGATTTGGTGAAAAAGAAGCATAGCAATATGCCTTCAAAAGATTCTCAAGAGGCATCAGTTTAGGACCCATCTCATGGAGATAAGACCAAGCATTAATGGATAAAAATATCAGAAGCACTATAAAATTCATCCTTTTAAAAGAAACATTGAGTTCCATAAATGCATTTTCACCTTTTTTTTTTTTAACTTGGTAAACTGCTTTGATTTAATGTTATTTATGAGTACATGAAAAACATACTCTTTGTGAAGGTTAGGACTCTAGAAATATTTTATCTCATTGTTTTTATTTCTGCTCAGTCAGTTCCAATACTAAATACTCAGTGGGATTTCAATAAATATAAATCAATGATGATAATATTAACTGCACTGAAATAAACACATGCAAGTTAAAAAATTACTTATTAAGTCCATGTGCATTTTAACTTTGAATTTATCTTTCTAAACAACTTCAAATCAGATTTATTTGGCTTTGCCTGTCTTATTTTGATGTTAAGTGAAGAAACTGCAGATACAGACTTTTTATATTGATGATGCAAGATGTATTTATTAGGCTCATTCTGTGGGCAGGTTAGTGTGCTATCTCTTTTGATGTTGCCCACTGCATTCCGAGGCAATGAATCCTTATAAACTATAAACTCAATTATAGCCTGGATTAATACTTAACACATTAAATTTCATAAGTTATACTTGATTGTACAGAGTAAGTAAATTAAAATTTGATTTACAATTAAAACCTTATCAATCACTGAAGAGTCCAACCAATCTGTATATCTGTTCCCCAGGTCTCATTTAAAATTGTGAAGTGACTTTGCAGGTAATAGGAGTAATCAGTTTTAGGCAAGAGACAATTGCTTATGCAATACAGTCATATTTGTAGTTGATCAGCAATGGCATGATGATTTATTGTTCATGAGATTTATCAGAAAGTTTAACTTATATAGTGGAGCATTCAGCCTCAAATCTGAAAACATCTTACAATTGGGACATGTGAATACTTTGTAAATATGCTTCATATTTTTGTTTCTTAAAAACATAAATATCAAACTAATTTGATTTCCCTTTATCATTTAGTTCAAATAACTTAAAATATGACATAAAATATTCATATGATCTTATTGTTATCCATATAAAAATATATTTTCAAATCATTCATAATGTGAAAAAAAATATTGCGGAAGGTGTGTATATACACGAATACAAACATATATATTTTGTAGAAAAGAAGAATAGTTTTCACTTCTATGACTATGAAATACTCATCTATTGTCAGACATTCAATAAAAGTAATACATTTTGGGTTTATTAGCATAAGTTGCTTAATATCAAACGTGGAGAACAATGGTGTGACTAGTCACATTGCAGAAGGCTGCTGATTGAAGAAGGAAGCAACATATTCCCAGACGGTTGGTGGTCTCTGTGTACAAGGTCCAAGGGAGATAGAAATGAATAAATTATAAAATAACATTAAAATAAGGAGATATGAGGTTGTATCAATAAATAAAAGATCAAGTGTTCACATATTGTTGATTTTGTGTTTGCTTTGCATTAAATTATAGAAGAGAGGAAAAGAGAACATGTTCCTCATCACAGTCTACAGTATTCATCCCAAAGTCCTGCATTCAGCATAGCCTGATTAATCAACATCTTGAATATTTTATCTCTACATCTGTAAATCTGAATAAGAATGATTTACTTACCTCAAAGGGTTATGGGAAACATCAAAAAAATAAATGAAAAAAGGTTTTAATAACAGTTCAATTAAAATGTACTGTTGTAACATTTCATTCAATTGATTAAATTTTTCCCACTGTTGGCAAGTTTTTCAAAGGTATAAAATATATTTATTCCTTCAGTATAATGCCCCAAATTCACAATGATTAGTAGATGGTCTATAAAAAAATATTTGCAATGATGACATTCTAATGAAGAAATTTTATTTAAACTGTGTTTCATAAATAATTAATTATGCAAATATAATTATAAAATAAATAATAAATAGAAAGTCAGGACTGGGGTGGTGGTGCATGCCTATAATTCCAGGGACTCTGGGGGTTGAGGCAGGATGTCTGCAAGTTCAAGCTCAGCCTCAGCAAATTATCAAGACCCTGTCTCAAAAAGTAAATAGACCTGGACTTGTAGCTCAATGGAAGATCACCCCTGTGTTCAATCACCAGTATCATAAAAATAAAGTAAAAAAAGAAAAGAAAGTCATTTCTAGTTAATTTAATCAATTTATCTTCTTGAGATAATCACATCATTATCTCAGTAGAAAATGTAGGTTTCTGTAGATGATGCAGAAAAAGCATTTGACAAAATATAGCATGCATTCATGTTTAAACCACTGGAGAAACTAGGGATAGAAGAAATTTGCCTCAACATTGTAAAGGCTAAATGCGACAAACCAAAAACTAATATCATACTGAATGGAAAAATCTCAAAGTATTTCCTCTAAAAACAGGAACAAGATAAGGACACCTACTCTCACCACTCCTATTCAACATAGTCCTTGAAACTCTAGTCAGAGGAATTAAGCAAAAGAAGGAAGTTAAAGGGATATAAATATGAAAAGAAGAGCTCTAATTATCTCTATTTGCTGATGATATAATCCTAAATTTAGAAGATCAAAAAAACTCTATCAGAAGACTTCTAGAGCAAATAAATTATTTTAGTGAAGTAGCAGGATACAAGATGAACACACATAATCAATTGCTTTTCTATATTCTAATAACAAATCTGCTAAACAAGAAATTAGATAAACTATTCCATTCACAATGAGCTCAAAAAAATAAAATACTTGGAAATCAATCTAATGAAAGATATCAAATAATTCTACAATGAAAATTATAGAACACTGAGAAAAGAAATTGAAAAAGACCTTAGAAGATGGAAAAACCCCCTATGTTCTTGGATAGGCAGAATCAATATTATTAAAATGGCTACACTACCAAAAACATTACACAGATTTAGTGCAATTCCCATCAAATTACCAATGTCATTATTCATAGAGCTATAAAAATGGGAAAATAAGATACCTACAATAGCCAAAGAAATTCTGGGCAAAAAAAGTGAGGCTGGTGGCATCATAATACAAGACCTAAAATATATTACAGAGCTATAGTAACAAAAACAGCCTGGTACTGGCACCAAAAGAGACATAAAGACTAGTGGAATAGACAGAAGACAGAGGGATAAACCAAATAAATATAATTATCTGTTACTAGACAATAGTACCAAAACATTCATTTGAGAAAAGATAACCATTTAAATCAATGTTGCTGGGAAATTGGAAACCTATATGTGGAAGAATGAAAATAGACCCCTACCACTCACACTGCATGAAAGTCAACTCAAAGTGGACCAAAGACCTAAGAATGAAACCTGAAACTGCAACTGCTAGAAGAAAATGTTCACCCAGACTCTGACGTGTTGGACAGAAACCAACTTCCTTAACAAGACTCCAAAAGTGCAAGAAATAAAATAAAAAACCAGTAAGTGAGATGGCATCAAATTAAAGAAAACAAACAAAAAAACTTCTGCATAGCAAAGGAAATAATTAATAATGAAAAGAAAAAGCCTACAGAATGGGCAAAGATCTTTGCTATCTTCTCCTCATATAGGGCATTAATATTCTGAATATATAAAGAACTCAGAAAATCTTGACACCAAAAACAAAACAAAACTAAAACAAATAGCCCAATTAATAAATGGGCAAAAGAACTAAACAGGGACTTCTTAAAAGCAGAAATACAATTGCCCAACAAATATATGAAATATGTTCAACATCTCTAGCAATCAGTGAAATGCAAATCAAACTTCACTAATATTTCATCTCATTCCAGTCAGAATGACAGTAATCAGAGTGCAAGTAATAATATAAATAAACGCTGATGAGGTTGTAGGGAAAAAGTATACCATACGTTGGTGGGATTGCAAATCAGTGCAACCACTCTGGAAAGCAGTAGGGAGATTTCTCGAAAAACAAGGAATGAAACTATCATATGACCCAGCTATCTCACTCTTCAATATTTATCCAAAAGTTGTAAAATCAGCACACTACAGTGATGCAGCCACATCGTTTATAGTAGCACAATTCACCAGTTAATCTATAGAACCAACCAAAGGGCCCAACAACAGAGGAATGAATAAGGAAAATGTGGTATGTATACACAATATAGTATTATTTGACCATGAAGAAGAATGAAATTATGGCATTTGTTGGTAAATGGATGGAACTGGAGACTATCAGTGAAATAAGTCAGTGTCAGAATGTTTTTTCTGATATGTGGTATCTATTCTAAAATAAGCAAGAGAAAAAAGAGATAGAAAGAAAGTGAGGAAAACAGACAAGGGGGCTTATTCCTTCAAAATACACAAAGGACCCAGGTGGACTTCATGAAGGTAACTGATGGGGAGGGGAAGAGATGGTAGAAGGGGAGAACAGAGGAATATATCCTAACTTTCCAATGTACATTTATGAATATACCATGGTGAATCTCACCATCATGCATATCCACAAGCTACTAATTAAAATAAAAGTCTATAATTAAATAGCACAAAGATCTGTAGAGTTGAGGAAGTGAACAGGGGTAGGAAATAAAGGAGGGGAAAACTGGGGATTGAATTTGAGCAAATTATATTCCATGCTTTTATAATTATGCCAAAGTGAATTTTAATGCTATCTATGACTAAAAAGAAAAAACTCAAAAATAAAAATTAAAAGTAATCACATGCAGATTTTTGTAAATCATGCCTATTTTTCATTCATTAGAAAAAGTTCATCTAGGTTTGCACAGTGATATGCAAACAATGTAACTTTGGTTTATTCTTCCTTATTTATGGGATGACAGCATAGTTCTTTTAAGTTCGACTTTAACCTGTAGAATTGTATACATTATATTTTGAAAATTTACAGAGTTATAAAGGCCATAGGAAATGAGCCTATCTCCCACTATAGTCTAATAAGAAAGGGAGTACATTGAGAACACATTACCTCAACTTCTCAGAGCAGGCCCCCCAGTGAGAGCCTTTCTGAATAGAACCAGCTCCAATTCCCGGAGCCAGTGCGGCGAGCTCTGGCCCACAAGCAGCTTCAGGGACCAGGACAAAGCAGCCAGGGACTTCCTGAAGCAGCCCAGCCCCCTCCGGCGGGAGATGCCTTTCAAGGCTAGCTTCTCGGAGCAGACCGCCCAGTGAGAGCCTTTCTACACAGAGCCAGCCACAAGTCCCCAAGCCAACAGAGAACTCCGACCCGCAAGCAGCCTCTGGGATCAGGGCAGGGCAGCCAGAGACTTCTCCAGGCAGCCCTGCCCCCTCCGACCGCAGGCTCTTTCCACAGGGTGATCCAAGATGGCGGACTAGAGGGTGACTGCATCTCCAGTCGCTCCAGAACCCAGGACACAAGAAGGGGGGGTATTGAGAGACTCGGACTAAAATAGAGCCATGGGTCAAGTCTCCCCCACCGGGAGAAGCTCGGCCTGGGTGGCAGGCATGGATAGGGGCGGCTTATCAGATCAGGGCAGGGCAGCTAGAGTCTTCCCCAGGTAGCCTTGCACACTCTGGCGGTGGGCTCCTCCCACACGGCCAGCTGCACGGTGCAGGCCTCTCAGTGAGAGCCTTTCCACACAGAGTCAGCTCCAAGCCCTGGAACCAGTAGCAGGCTAGGGGCAGCTTTCTTCAGAAGCACTGCATTATCAAGTTCCTCCAAGACTTCAGGCTACTGAAGGCTGGGAGGTGATACACTGGAAATCTACAGGGACAATATAAGCCAATAGAGGAAATCTGCAATATCTCAGAGTCCCACTGACATCTGACCAATATGAGAAAACAAGGGAAGAAAATGTCCCAAACAAACCTAGATACTATATCAATAAAACCCAATGACAGCACAGCAAAAGAAATGTCAGAAAGGGAGTTCAGAATGTACATAATTAAAACAATCAGGGAAGCAAAGGAGGAGATGAAAGAGCAAATGCAGGCATTGAAGGAGGAGATGAAAGAGCAAATGCAGGCATTAAATGATCGCACCAATCAACAGTTAAAAGAGCAAATATGGGAAGCAAGAGATCATTTCAATAAAGAGTTAGAGATACTGAAAAAAAAACAGAAATCCTTGAAATGAAGGAAACAATAAACCAAGTTAAAAACTCCATAGAAAGCATAACCAATAGGATAGAACACCTGGAAGACAGAACCTCAGACATTGAAGACAAAATATTTAATCTTGAAAACAAAGTTGGCCAAACAGAGAAGATGGTAAGAAATCATGAACAGAATCTACAAGAATTATGGGATATCATGAAAAGGCCAAATTTAAGAATTATTGGGATTGAGGAAGGCTTAGAGAAACAAACCAAAGGAATGAACAATCTATTCAATGAAATAATATCAGAAAATTACCCAAATCTGAAGAACGAAATGCAAAAACAAGTACAAGAGACTTATAGGACTCCAAATATACAAAATTACAACAGACTCACACCAAGGGACATTATTATGAAAATACCTAACATACAAAATCAAGACAGAATTTTAAAGGCCGCGAGAGAAAAGAATCAAATTACATTCAGGGGGAAACCAATAAGAATATCAGTAGATTTTTCAAACCAGACCCTAAAAGCTAGTAGGGCCTGGAACAACATTTACCAAGTCCTGAAAGAAAACGGATGCCAACCAAGAATCTTATACCCAGCAAAACTTACTTTCAGATTTGAAGACGAAATAAGATCCTTCCATGATAAACAAAAGCTAAAGGCATTTACAAAAAGAAAGCTGGCATTACAGAACATTCTCAGCAAAATATTCCATGAGGAAGAGATGAAAAACAACAATGCAAATCAGCAACGGGAGGAACTAGCCTAAAGGATTAGCCAAATAAAGGAGAAACCAAATCATGTCAAAAACAAAAATGAGTCAAATGACTGGGAATACAAATCATATCACAATAATAACCCTGAATATTAATGGCCTGAACTCATCAATCAAAAGACATAGACTGGCAGATTGGATTAAAAAGAAAAATCCAATAATATGCTGCCTGCAAGAGACTCATCTCATAGAAAGAGATACCAATAGACTAAAGGTGAAAGGATGGGAAAAAACATACCATGCACACAGACACAGCAAAAAAGCTGGAGTATCCATCCTCATTTCAGATAATGTGTGGACTTCAAGCCAAAACTAGTCAGAAGGGATAAAGAAGGACATTAAATGCTGCTTAAGGGAAGCATAAATCAGCAAGACATAACAATCATAAATATCTATGCCCCGAACATTGGCTCATCCACATACGGCAAACAAATCCTTCTCAATTCCAGAAATCAAATAGACCACAACACAATAATAATAGGCGATTTTAACACACCTCTCTCACCACTGGATAGATCTTCCAAACAAAAATTGAATAAAGAAACCATAGATCTCAATAACACAATCAACAATTTAGAATTAACCAACACATATAGAATATACTAGAATATACCATCCAACAAAGAACGAATACACTTTCTTCTCAGTAGCACATGGATCCTTCTCTAAAACAGACCATATTTTATGCCACAAAGCTAACGTTAGCAAATACAAGAAGATAGAGATACTACCTTGTACTCTATCAGATCATAATGGATTGAAATTAGAAATAAATGACAGAATAAAAAACAGAACCTTCTCCAATAACTGAAGATTAAATAATACACTATTATATGATGAATGGATAACAGAAGACATCAGGAGGGAAATAAAAAAATTCTTAGAAGTAAACGAGAACAAAGACACATCATATCAAAATTTCTGGGACACTATGAAAGCAGTACTTAGAGGAAGATTTATTTCATGGGACGCATTCAACAAAAGAAGTAGAAATCAACAAATAAATGACTTAACACTACTGCTCAAAGTCCTAGAAAAAGAAGAGCAGATCAACACCAAAAGTAGTAGAAGACAGGAAATAGTTAAAATCAGAGCCGAAATCAACGAAATTGAAACAAAAGAAGCAATCGGAAAAATTAACAAAATAAATAGTTGGTTCTTTGAAAAAAATAAACAAAATTGATAAACCCTTAACCACACTAACAAAGAGAAAGAGGGAGAAAACTCAAATTACTAAAATTCGGAATGAACAAGGAAATATCACAACAGACATGAATGAAATACAGAACATAATTAGAAGCTATTTTGAAAATCTATACTCCAACAAAACAGAAAACCTCGAAGACATCAACAAGTTTCTAGAGACATATCAATTACCTAAACTGAACGAGGAGGACATACACTACTTAAATAAATCAATTTCAAGCAACAAAATAGAAGAGATCATCAAAAGCCTACCAACAAAGAAAAGTCCAGGACCAGATGGGTTTTCAGCCGAGTTCTACAAAATCTTTAAAGAAGAGCTTATTCCAAAACTCCTCAAATTATTCCATGAAATAGAAGAGGAGGGAACCCTCCCAAACTTGTTCTATGAGCCAATATCACCCTGATACCTAAACCAGATAGAGACACATCGAGGAAAGAAAATTTCAGACCAATATCCTTAATGAACATCAACGCAAATATTCTCAACAAAATTTTAGCAAATCGCATACAAAAATATATTAAAAAGATAGTGCACCACGATCAAGTGATCAAGTGGATCACCAGGGATGCAAGGTTGGTTCAATATCAGGAAATCAATAAATGTCATTCACCATATCAACAGACTTAAAGTTAAGAATCACATGATTATTTCAATAGATGCAGAAAAAGCATTTGATAAAATACAGCATCCCTTCATGCTCAAAACACTAGAAAAAATTGGGGTAGTGGGAACATTCCTTAACATTGTAAAGGCCATCTACGCTAAGCCCATGGCCAATATCATTCTAAATGGTGAAAAACTGAAAGCATTCCCCCTAAAAACTGGAACAAGACAGGGATGCCCTCCTTCACCACTTCTATTCAACATTGTCCTTGAAACTCTAGCCAGAGCAATCAGACAAACCAAAGAAATTAAAGGGATACGAATTGGAAAAGAAGAACTCAAACTATCCCTGTTCGCTGATGACATGATTATATATTTAGAGGAACCTGGAAATTCCACCAGAAAACTTTTGGAACTCATAAGTGAATTCAGTAAAGTAGCAGGTTACAAGATCAATGCTCATAAATCCAATGCATTTTTATACATAAGTGATGACTCTTCAGAAAGAGAAATTAGGAAAACTACCCCATTCACAATAGCATCGAAAAAAATAAAATACTTGGAATCAATCTCACAAAAGAAGTGAAAGACCTCTACAATCAGAACTACAGAACACTAAAGAAAGAAATTAAAGAAAACCTTAGAAGTTGGAGAGATCTCCCATGTTCCTGGATAGGCAGAATTAATATTGTCAAAATGGTCATACTACCAAAAGTGCTATACAGATTCAATGCAATTCCAATTAAAATCCCAATGATGTACCTTGCAGAAATAGAGCAAGCAATTATGAAATTCATCTGGAAGAATAAGAAACCCAGAATAGCTAAAGCAATCCTTGGCAGAAAGAGTGAAGCAGGGTGTATCGCAGTACCAGATCTTCAACTCTACTACAAAGCAATAGCAACAAAAACAGCATGGTATTGGTACAAAAATAGAAAGGTGGATCAATGGTACAGAATAGAGGACACGGACACAAACCCAAATGAATACAATTTTCTCATACTAGACAAAGGTTCCAAAAATATGCAATGGAGAAAAGATAGCCTCTTCAACAAATGGTGCTGGGAAAACTAGAAAACCATATGCAACAGAATGAAATTAAACCTCTGTCTCTCACCCTACACAAAACTCAACTCAAAATGGATCAAGGACCTTGGAATCAGACCAGAGACCCTGCATCTTATAGAAGAAAAAGTAGCTCCAAACCTTCAACTTGTTGGCTTAGGCTCAAACTTCCTTAACAGGACTCCCATAGCACAAGAAATAAAAGCAAGAATCAACAACTGGGATAGATTCAAACTAAAAAGTTTTCTCTCAGAAAACTTAACTCTCAGTAATGTGAAGAGAGAGCCTACAGAGTGGGAGAATATCTTTGCCACTCATACTTCAGATAGAGCGCTAATTTCCAGAATCTATAAAGAACTCAAAAAACTCTACACCAAGAATACAAATAATCCAATCAACAAATGGGCTAAGGAAATGAACAGACACTGCATAGAAGAAGATGTACAAGCAATCAAAAGATATATGAAAAAATGTTCAACATCCCTAGTAATAAGAGAAATGCAAATCAAAACTACTCTAAGATTTCATCTCACCCCAATTAGAATGGCGATTATCAAGAACATAAGCAACAATAGGTGTTGGCGAGGATTTGGGGAAAAAGGTACACTCATACATTGCTGGTGGGGTTGCAAATTAGTGCAGCCACTCTGGAAAGCAGTATGGAGATTCCTCAGAAAGCTTGGAATGGAACCACCATTTGACCCAGCTATCCCACTCCTTGGCCTATACCCAAAGGACTTAAAATCAGCATACTACAGAGATACAGCCACATCAATGTTCATTGCTGCTCAATTCACCATAGCCAGATTGTGGAACCAACCTAGATGCCCTTCAGTTGATGAATGGATAAAGAAACTGTGGCATATATACACAATGGAATATTGGTCTACCATGAAGAATGATAAAATTATGGCAGTTGCAGGCAAATGGATGAAATTGGAGAATATCATGCTAAGTGAGATAAACCAATCTCAAAAAACTAAAGGACGAATGATCTCACTGATAAGCGGATGAGGACATATAATAGGGGGTTGGGAGGGGTTAGCGTTAGGGTTAGGGTTAGGTTTAGGGTTAGGGATAAGGAGTGTGGTAAGAATGGAGGAAAGAAGGACTGTATAGAGGGAAGAGAGGGGTGGGGGGGTGGGGGGGAAGGGAAAAAATAATGAATCAAACATCTTTGCCTTATGTGAATTTGATTACACAATTTGTATGCCTTGACTCCATGTACAAATAGAGAAACAACATGTATCCCATTTGTATACAATAAAAAAAAAGAGAACATCTTACCATTCATATGTAATAAATATTATCATTTCATAAACTATATTTTAGTAGTTTATCTATTTAACTTTAAAAGCAAACAATATCTTCATATTTATTATTGTTTTCAGGTTAATTAAATTTCAAAAATAAATATAAGAATTTACAACAATTCAAAATCATTGTCATGTCCTTTTTTATTAATTCATTCTTTAGTTATACAACACAATGTCTCTTTAATTCTAAAACTGAAAATGAGGTTTCCATCTCTCTAATCTGTAATAATATATAATAGTTTATAGAAGATTACTGGTCAGTTTACATTAAGCAGCATAAACCTGAGTGGGCTAACTTAATAAAGCACAGTGGGAAGACCATTATCCAAGTGGGAGGCTGGCTTAATATACTGTCTACCTGTAAAATGCCAGTCATAAAAAAAAAAATACTGACTCAAGATTTATAGTTGTAGATAATAATTCAATGTCAATGAAAACCAGGGCACATGCTTTAGCAACAGAAAGCAACACAGGAGAAAATTGTGGTCTTCTACTACCATGATGAGGGCCAAAGAATATCACTTAGCATTTAGCAAAATACAAATATATATATTATATATGTATATATATATACACACAAATATATGTATATATATACACACACACACATATGTATATATTGTTCATTTTTTACATACACCTGACTTTATATAAAGGAGACTTAAACTGCATTTATTTTATCATATTTAGTAAATAAGTGATAACATGCAGCAACAAAACAGAAAGCTAGAAAACGTATTGAAAAAAATTATTTTTAGAGTAAGAAGAAAGTCTAGTCAGATAATATTTAAATGATGAGCGTTCTACCATGTTGATTTCATAAAACACTATTATAAAAAATAAGTTCAAAAGTAATCAACTTTTATATTTATATCATGTTAACTACAAAAGCAACAGGAAAATTTAAAATTATAGTATCAAATATCTGTACTTTAGAAGGTAGAACTTTATTCTCTGTTCTGATTGAATCATTTCACTTGTGTAACTAATCCCAGAACAGCAGTACTCACCAGCAATAAAGCTCACGAAGATAAGTAAATTGGATTAATGAGTGGGAAATTCATATTGGGTCTGATCTTAAAAAGGAATGAGCGTATGCAGGTAGTTAATGTCACACATATTCCTTTGAAATATTGCAGTATTCAAGACATTAAATGCAGTTTAAAAAAAAAAGTTTTCTACCTCTTTTCCTCCTAATGTCAGTATTTGGAAACAAAGCAAAGCAAAATTCATGCTCTTAATCAAGGATTTGTCTGTTTCTGCAAGAGTCTAATTTCCCAGTTGGCTTTACATCTGATGAAACTACAAAGAATGACTGTGTTAACATTCTAGGCATCTGCAACACATCACATCAAATACATGCTCGAAAATGTCTTAGATAGGATTGTAGAACAAGGAATTGAAAGAAAAAAATGTTTCTGTTTCAGTTGTGAAAATTGTATGTGTAATGTCCCGTCAAATTCCGCATCTAAATTTGACAGCAATAATATACTGTACATCAAATCACCTATCTAGCTCCATCACTGATAATGATCATATGAAAATGGCAAAGTTTATGCTTCAAAATATTCAAAAAGCACTGTAATATGTGCTGAATTTCACTTATTCCAGTTATGAATTCTTCGTCCAAAAGCCTGATTGTGAATATAATTTTCAAGTGTGCGAAGCAGCAAAAAGGTTGAGGTAAATGATATTAACAAATCGTACAACCTTGTTCTTTCTAATTAGTAATGAAAAATAATCACAATGGGATCTCATTTTATTAAGTGACCATTTTGTTTCATACTGCTTATTTCACATTTTGTTAGGAAAGACATGATTCTTTTGAAGGACACAAAGGACCAGAGGAAAATATATTTTCCAGTTAACATGAGATACTTAATACAAAAAAAAAGTGTCTAATTAGTCTCATACAAGATCAGATGGCTTTGTCCCCAGGAGATGAAAGGTATATACAATATATCCAAACCCACCAGGGAAAATATTCATTTTTCCCAAAACACACAAATAAGTTAATTCTTCTTATAAAAATAAGCACAGTGGTATTCATTAAAATGGTAAAGTTTTCCATGAACTATCAATAGCTTATTATTTTAATTAAAAGGGAAGTTTCCTCAGAAGGCCACTCACTGGGAGATAAAATATGTGTAATATGTGTGTGTGTGTGTGTGTGTGTGTGTGTGTAGTAAAAGTGTATTTTCTATTGAAAATGCTTATTGCATTTTGGAAGCAATTTCCATAAAACAGACTGACACCTTCTGCATATTCTCAAGTATCATCTTTGCAAAGTGAGTTACTTCTTTGGAGGGTCTAGAGGGCTAGTCCTAAGCAACAATGTAAGAAGAGAAATTTCTACTTTTTCCCTCTTATTACTCCATTGTCTCCAAAGTTCTATAAGCCTATAAAATTTTACTGTCTTACTATTCTGAATAATCTTCTGCAAAAATACTGTGAACCATTTTCTCTCCCTAGGCTGGGTGACAAACTGAATTTCTAAGTCTTCTTTATTTAAGCAAAATGACCTTATGCTATGATCTGAACTTGAGGGATCATACTATTAAGTATTCATTTGATAGGTTCCAAAAACAAGTTTATGTAATAAATATAAATGGATTAAAATGGTTTAATACATTAGCTGATGGTATATTCACTGAGACTAGATTTATGTACTAAAATAAAGCATGGGTACATAATCCAAGAATATTATTCATGATCTCTTAATTTATCATATTTGGAAGTGGAAAGAAAGGCTAGGTTTAAGAAGAAAAAAGTATAAAATCTTAGGAAAAACTTTCCATAAATTCTCTTGGTGTTATTGTAGAGGTTCATTTATATATTATGTATTTTTTAAATATTTTTTAGTTGTCAACTATTTATTTTATTTGCATGTGGTGCTGAGAATCGATCCCAATGAGTCATGCATGCTAGGCAAGTGCTTTACCACTGAACTACAACCCCAGCCAGATATATTATGTATTTTTGATACTCACATTTTTGAGTAATTTTGATTCTTAGTGAGTGGTGTTTTTGTGCACAAAATGTGTTATTTGGCTCTTTAGTTCTACTAGTATTCATACGTAGTTATAAATTATTGTCTAAGGGCTATATTCAGCACTTTTGTTGGGTGATACTGGGGATAGAACTTGGGGATGCTTTACCACTAAGCTACATCCCCAGTCCTTCCCTTCTTATTTTATTCTTATTATCATTAATATTATTAATATTATTGAGACAGGGTCACACTAATTTATTTGAGGACTTGGTAAGTTGCTGAGGCTGACCTTGAACTTGGGACCTGGTGCCTCAGCATCATGAGTCTCTGGGATTACAGGCATGTGTACTGTGCTAAGCTATATTTAGCACATCATTTCTGGTTTAATACAGTGTTTCTGTGCAATATAGCAAGCATGTCAATGAAGTTATTATGTAACAATTTGTTTATTTGTATAACCTACATTAATTAAAAAGTACCTCATTGATGTGTGATACCAATATATAGTTCCAGAAAGCTATGCATCAATCATTAACAATGTAATTTCATGTGCTAAAAATAAAATTGAATAGTTACATACAGAAAAAAACCTGAAACATTTTTAAAGTGGTGTTTCTATATGCTGAGCGAAAATTTATATCCAGATAAGTGGCTAAATGACAAGGAAGCATGCTGGAGAATCATTTGTGTCATAAATGCCTAGATTTCATGAAATGTGCATTTGTGGTTTGAATTTTAGGAATTCCTAGGACTCTACCAAGGAAATAGGAAGAGTAAGAAGGTCATAAAATCTTGGGAAGAAATCTTGAGGTCAATGATATTAAATGGCATAGCATGATTTTCTTAAAAAAATAAAATAAAAGCAAAATGGCAAATGAATCTTAGGAAGAAAAATAAACCAGGTAAGAGAAAAGAGAATGGAAAGAAAGAAGAATTTTTAAGTAATACTGAATTGTTAATATTTTCTAGGTTCAATGAATTAGCATTCAATTTTAAAAGAGAAAATTGACCTTGGTAAAAAAAAAAAAAAAAAAAAAAAAAAAAAAAAACATGGCACAGGATGGTCAAACAATATCAGAAAAATTAATGCTAGAAGATGGAAAATTAAAATGTAATTTATAAGCAAAGCAAAATGAAACAAAACATATCATCCCACCCACAGCAATGGTCAAACATAGAATGAAACAGCATAGCTGGAAAAGTTCAAAATGCAAATAGAACTCTATTACGAAACTGAACTGAAAAGCACAAGGTTTTAGAGGATAAGACAGGTCTTAGTGGTAGGTCAAATTCTATGATGTCCTTGAGTCAGACTCTCCCTGTCTCCCTCTCCCTCAGTGTCTATGATCATTTTTAACCTCCAGAACATGGTGAAGATGATGGGATTTCATCTGACTCCAAGTTCAGCAGCTAGAGAAAGAAATTCTCTTTCTGGTTTTGTAAGATAGACTGAGCAAGGTCATATCGACTGGAACTAATAGGCCCTCCAGGAGTTGAAGGGACCCTCTGGCTAACACCATGACCTCAACCCTACAAACACAATGAACTGAAATCCATCAACAACAATATGAACTTGGAAGACAACCTAGAGTTCCAGATGGAAACAAAGCCCCATGACATCTTCAACCCAACCTTGTGATCCCTGAGTAGAGGAAGCTGCCAAGATTTGTCCAAATTCCTGACCCATGGACTTTGTGACATAATAAATATTCATTTTTAAGCCACTACATTTGTGGTAAACTTTTATACCACAGGGAAAAAAATAGCGTCTTCATTAGTGCCTTGGAGACAATGGAACTCGGTGGCTAAGCAGACAAAATATGAATCTTAACCAGGATCAAATCCTAGTTCTGATAGTGTTGTGAGCATTATTTCAGTTCTCTGTACCTCAAAGGATGTGCTATTATGCATGTCTCCTAGGGTTGATAGGCATGTTGAATTAAATCAGGCCAAATGCTTGAAGCATAGTGAGTACTCAAATAAATGCTAATTATGCTTATAAAGATTTGGTTCTGAGAGTTTTAGTTTGTTTTATTGTGCTTTGGGGGAAAAAATAATTGAGCTAATTTGTAAACTGAAGATAAAGGACAGATGAAGCTAATAATCCCCAAGATAGAGGTTATTAAAGAGCATGACCCTAAAGGAAAGAGGACCTGGAGAACACACAGAATAAATAGATGTGACTGCAAAAAACATAATTTGGGTTCTATGCATAATGTAACATTAAAACAGAATTTAACTTACTTTAGTGAACATACTGATAAGTCTCTAGCAAGTTCTTGAAACACAAATGAAACAGAACAAATAAGTAGCAAGACCTTCTTGAGCATCTATTCTTCGTGTTAAATAAAGAGTGAAAGACTAAGAGGTAGACATTGTATATGTTAAACTGTTTTCCTAATAATGGGTTGAAATTCTTTTGAATTTAACATATATCAGTTATATATTACTTATATTTCCTATTTATGCATATATGCATATGAGTTTATTTACATACTTAGATCAGTCTGTATCTGTTCAACTATCTTATTTTAAACATTCATAAGGAGATGCATTAAATTACATTTTCTCTGCAGAAAACTCATACTTAGAGTGACTTTAAATAAATTATCTGAGTGATTTGAAGTATGTGTCTTCTGAACATATATGAACATACAATTATACTAATATGTATCTTTACAAACATGCATGTCATTTTCACATTTAGGAAATAAATTTTTTCCATTTGTCTTTTTTAAGTTATTAATCCTAGATTCCTTAGGTCCATTGAGTAGTTATACTTTCAGGGATAATTTTGGAAAACATTTTTCACACTCTAATGGATATCCTAAGTACAAAATATCCTTCAAATGAACTTCATTTATTTGGTATTACTAACTGATTTTTTTTTTCATTCATTGATTTATTTTTTTCCATAGGTGTTTCCTGTATGTGTATTATTATAGGGTGTTTTCAGAAGCTAAATTTTGTGTTATAAAAGAATGATTATAGTAAATTTTTCTAAAATACTCTTATTTTAATCAGTGTTAATAGTGAATATGTCTGAGAGATATTGCAGTCCAGTCTACCAAAAGGAAAGAGTCTGCTTAATTTACTCTTAGGAATGCATTGGGATACTGACTAAAACAAACAAACAAAAAATACATATTTTTCCAAGAAAAAGCATCATTTAGGAATCCTCTTTGATCTTAATTTTTAAAAAATTGACTCCTTATAATTGTGGTGTACATGAGAGATTTTGTTTTAGTTTAGATTTGGGGCCTATACTATCATGAAGTGTGTCATCTGATTTGTAGATATGAAGTCATTCTAACAATCTATGTGGAGGATTCTTACTCTCGGTTACATATTCTCTGAGATTCAGACAATATAGTTTGCTCTATTTTAAGACCAATTTCTTAATAACCAGAAATCATGGTGTCATTCTATTTATGGAAATAAACAGATGATCTTCAATAAAAAAATGATCCAACTTAACATATAAGTTACCTTGGATGCGAGTACTTCCTGACAAGATTAACCAGTTGTCCTTTAGAATTTTTAGAACTGCAAAACTAAAATATGAGAACACCATTTGGACTTCTGGGTGAAGAAGGTTGTGATGGACAAATTAAGATGTAATATAAAACAAGAAAAACAGTTTTGTTTATTAGCCCAAATAAAAAAAACTATACTAAAAAACTTTTCTAAAGGTTGTTGTTGGCTTATTATTAAACGGCTCCTATTTTTGCAACTTTCTTCTGTGACTGCTTCAGGCAGTGCTGAAGGTGTATTTGTTGATTAAACATGAGAAGATTATGAGCAACTTCAAGAAGGCTAGATATTTCAGGGTAAGTTATTAGTCACTTCCTAGTTATTTCCTCATATTTCCTTGGTACATACATTAAAAGAGAGGTCTCAGGTCTCTTCCTCTTTTTAATGGGACAATAATCCCATCAGGGGACCTTATCCACATGGCCTATTCCAACCTTCACTGCCTCCTAGAGGTTCTTCCTCCAGATATTATCACTTTAGAACTTCCACATATGAATTGGGGAAGTTATAAACATTCAATCCATAGCAGAGTGGGATGAGGCGAATTCTTAATATTTTATTATGAATTTATTAGAATGGCTATAGAATTCTCAGCAATCACAGGATATATCTCAGATATTTGAGGAATAGTACTAATATATCATTTTTTCTCAAAATCTGGTGGGAACACAGGATTTAAATAAATGCCACAACCTTCAGCAAATGTATTATTACTGTTCTTCTGTTGTCATTTTTTTCCCATTGGTTTTTTTATTGGATCATTTTTAGTTATACAAGATATTAGTATTTACTGTGATATGATTATACAAGCACCGAATATATATTATTCTAGCTAGGTGTCATTTGTTGTTAATGAAGTTTCAGGAAATAGCCTTGCTGCCTTTGAGAGCCTGCATTCAGTATTTTCTATTTTCTTAAAAGAATATAGACTAATATGGGTAGATTCCATGCATTACTAATTCTCCATCAAAATTCTTATAAGAAATTTAAATCAGAAAAAAAAATCTCAGAATTAGTTTAACAGAAGAAATCACACACACATCCACACTAGAGTACTGACATCACATCCTTCTTCCTTCGTGAGGAATTCTATGGTCATTTGATAGCCTGATTCTAGTTACATAATCTCAAGTCTTTTCTAACCACACAAGGACATATCTGATAGTCATTTCCAAGATTTCAGGAATACCCAGCAACAGCAAAGTATCTCAGCACAAAAATCTGTTGTTAATTGCTCAATTTGCCATGGCATATGTTGGCATATGTAGATTCATTTTCTCTTTAATATCTTGTGATTTTCTTTCATAATGATCACAAACTGAAACTCTTCATCTTTTCTAAATATTTAAAGAAATGCTGCTTTGGGGTAAGCCCAAAGAAATATTCAAGAAACACCCTGAAGAACTTGAAAAGTATATTATGGTCTTAGACTTAGAGAAAAAAGTTTTAACATATTTTGGTGGAGAAAAATGTCTAAAGGAAGTCATAACTAATTGCTTTGTCATAGGCAAACATCTAGCCTTGACTTATTGATGGCAAAGATTATACATATGTAATTACCATATACATTTTCAATTATTTTTCTGAACTCTAAGAAAATGTTTGTTTTCTTGTTGTATTATGCATAATAATCAATTTAAATTCCTGTGTCATGACCACATTTTAAACCTTTTAGAGAAAAAGAAAACTGAGTGTTTTTGTTTTCCAACACACACTAGAAAATAGCATGTATCAAGGAATATTTATACATAGATCAGCAATAAAAAAATGACCATACTAGAGTGCTGATTCATCTAAAAAACTACAATTAAATCAATTTTACTATTCACCCTATAATAATATTAAAAATGTTCACTTATTATGTGGTCTTAATATACCATGAGGCCCAGTTTTCCTCTCTGGCTATCACTACCCATCCATGATAGCTCTGCCCTAGGACAGGCACCTTTACAGATTAGATAGTTACAGACTAGTCACTTGTAATGGGTGTAAGCCCAGGCAAAGGGCTTAATTTCCCTAACTCTAGAGGTTACATTAAGGAATCTAAAAGCAACATGTGTTCTCAGGGTTATTTTGACTCTGGCATAAAGCACTACACAAATATAAAGATGTATTATGTACATTAGTGGGCTTTTCAGATATTTCCAGGGACAGCCAACTTGAAAATAATGAGCTACCCTGAACAGCAAATGAGTATAGCTATTTGAAAGTGTGGTGTGGTGTGTGTGTGTGTGTGTGTGTGTGTGTGTGTGTGTGTGTGACTCAAATTCAAAATCTTCATCATCTCTCCCTAAGATGTCTGAGAGTCACTTACATAACCTATCAAGATACTTTTAATAAGATCTTTCCCAAGAAGGGGCCATTGTTCAAACTGGCTTACATTTGAAAATTACCAGTGTCCTTATTGATTTTTATTTTGAAAATTGCCAACTTCAAATTAAAACAGGATGTCTTAACAGCACACTCAAGCACTGATGTAATGAGGACAGTGTAAAAAGGCCCTTGGTATTCCCATTCTGACAATTACCCTTTCCTTAAGGCAGCTCAAATGACTTCAGATACTCTCTCCTCTCTCTCTCTCTCTCTCTCTCTCTCTCTCTCTCTCTCTCTCTCTCTCTCTTTCTCTCTGTCTCTGTCTCTCTCTCTTTCTCTTTCCGTTTGGCATCCATGTCATGCTGATGGCTCACACTGAGTTTGAGTCAATTATAGCTTGGTACCTGTAATATTTTCAAAGGAAACACTGTTAAACTAGTTCTTTTCCTGAACTGTAATTATCCAGTTAATTCTTTTGAAATTTAAAGTGGAAATTTCTCTTCTTTCTCTTGTATGCATACTTTGTTAAATTGTATACACCATTCTAATCTGGAGAAATTTTCTGAATCAAAATTTAAAATCCAACGCACCAGATCTGTGTCATTCGCATACTCCTCAACATGTACCACTGCCTTTATGAAGGTAGTAATGTGTTAAATGTATTATTTAACACTAATAAATATGAATATATTAAATATATTTTATTAGCCTTAGATTGATGTGTGCAATTTCAGTGACTAGTTCTATTTGAGTATGCTTGCTCAACTAATTAAAAGCACCTAATGCATTATCATGAATTCACATTTCTCCATTTTTTAGAAGAGAATATTAAGAAAAACTTTGTCAAAGGTTTACTGACAAGAAGATGTGCTCCATTTAGCAATCACAATTTCAAACTGCCAAGTTGAGTACTTATTTCAAAAAGTAATCTGAAACTAGTTGGCATCATGTGCTCCTAAAACCAAGACTGACTTCAATGATTACTGCATTTTGTTTTAAACTCTTACGTGTACTTTAAAAAATAGGCCATTCTAGAAATTTGCTTTGGATTGATATGAATCTTAACTGTCCTAGTTCATAGAATGCTTTTTATCCCCATTTTTCAAAAGGATATAATTCATATCCTTATCATTATTTAGCCAATTGATTTATGTAAACCCTTATAAATGTATAGGATGTCTTTCTCCCCAGATTACTGTCAATTCTACTTATCTTATTTGTTTATAGCAATCCAAATTTAAAACAAACAAATCCTATTATTAGTTCCGCCTTCCCCTGAATTACCAGTAAAAATGTGGTAGGTATGTCATTTTCCACACAAACATGAATTCAGTTGATAAATTGTACAACAGACTCTATCTAGCTCTTAGTAACATAAAAATAGTACTTCAAATTTTATGAAAAATAACTTTTGAGTAAATTTCAACCTGGGCAAGCAGTGCATCATGAAAGTTGAACATGAGGCATGACACTCACTACGGAGGTCCTTGACAGTGGAGCATTGCTCAGAGGTTGATTGCCCACTATGAGCTCTTCTACAAAGAAACTATTCATGTACAATACAACCTGCTGGAAAAGGTCAGGGGGGAAGTCAAGACCCTTAAAGCTGGGGAGTTTTATATCTTAACAATTCTTTGAAATGTTACTCACTAAAGTGGAGTGTGTATACTTCAGATCACCTATAGGCAACTGGGAAGGAAGCAAAAAAAGGGAAAAAAAAGTATTAAAGTGGGGAGAGGTGGAAAAAAAGTATTAAAGTGGGGAGAGGTGGATGTGAGTTCCTGTTTCCATTTACTGGGTCTCTTACTTTGAATAATACAAAACAAAAATTTTCAATGGAATTTACTCATTTTAAAAGTGAACTTAATTTTCCTATAGGTCTAGAAAATAGATTGTGACTATAATAGCTATGCTTAGTACTACATGAATATTTACTTTTATTATTGTGTATTCATATCTCAGATTATCAGAGGCTTATGATGATAATGATTACTCTCATTTATACAATTAGAAGCATCATCATTCATATTACCATTAGTATTGTAGTGTTAGTGCTAATTTCCTGGGTTTCTGTATCCTAAGCTCTATTTACTTCTGGTGTTGAAAGTTGTTTTGTCTGCTGAACCAGGGTAGTGCAATGATAATCCAGTTAGAGTAAGAAGGACTTTATTAAATTCTGTTCACATTTAAACCTTAACTCAAAGATGTACTTTTATTTATTTATTTATTTATATTTTTAGACTACTTCATAGTGTTTAGTAAATTCTCATGTATAATATATATATACTACATATGAGCACATGCATGTTCATATATATTATTTTATACTGAAAAAATTAAGGGTATTTGAAATAAATATTGTCTTTGATCTTGATACTTCTATTCCCTTGAGTGATCAGTGTCAATTATTTGTTTTAAACTGCTATTAATGGATCGATCTATAGCATACTAACATGGATTGAACTAATTCCTTTCAATCGGTGTAAACGAAAAGTCCATGATGTTATATCTCACTCATCAGTGAGATATAATTCACCTGTAACTAGACACCAACCTGCATTTTGCATCTCAGTGTGGTCAATGCCAGGAACACAGTTAACATAGAGACTAGCATGTCATGCCAGGCTCTCAATAAAACACCAGTGCTGTAGTCTGAAAGCACATGCACTTCCTAAATTCAATTTTGAAAATCCTAAACCTAAGGGTTGTTCAGATAGTATTGAGAAATTATTAGATCATGAGCACTGAGCCCTCATGCATGGGACTATACTCTCCTCAAGAGGTTCCAGAGAGTCATCTGTCCCTTCTGCCATGTGAGGGTATGCTATACAAGGAAAAGTTGAAGGTGCTATCGCTGAGAAGTGAACCCTCACAATGCACTGTATCTACTGATGCCTTAGACTGCGCTTCTCAGCTTTCAGGACTGTGACAAATGTTTCTGCTATTTATAAATCCCTCAGTCCCTGCTATTTTCTTAGAATAACCTGAATGACTTAAGACAAGTTGTCTGCTTGCTCTGGATTGCATGACTGTGAAAAGACACTCCTAGTTTAAAAGAATGGTAATATTTTGTCAATGATATAAAGTGTTTTCTATTTAATTTCTATTATCTGAAATCACAATTTATTTTTCACTAGTAATATGCATTATTTACATTTTAAATCATAACTGTAGGTTTTGTTTTCTATTTTTTAATTTATGTTTTACCCACTGGGTATGAATCTTATACATATTTTAATCCTTTCTTTCCCAGTTGATGATATCAATGCAATTTCTTCATTGGTATTCAAGGTATTTGTCAACAATTCTTTACTCTTCATCTTGCTCAACCAATCAACCATAAGACTGTTGCTCACCTCCAAATATGATTTCTGATTTCCTAAGCCTTTACATTTTCATCTACATTTAAGGATTTTTACTCCCTATCTGATTACACACCTAATCTTTAAACAAAAATTGTGAACAGGTAGCTCATAAAAAGATTTACTATGTGAACTAATAAAGGAATCTGCACATGGTTTGAGACTGTGGACCTTGTGAGAGTGAAGGCTCATCTATTACTTTCTTAAAAATATCATTTTAATTGTAGATGAGTAAATACTTTCATTTTATTTATTTAATTTTCTGTGGTGCTGAGGATTGAACCCATTACTCACATGTGCTAGGCAGGGACTTTACCACTGAGCCACAAACCCAGCCCTCACCTATTACTTTTGTAATATATAAATGCATTAATCATATATGTACATTTATTTATACAAGTTCTCAACCACCAAGTTGAAATAAATCAAATTGCTTCATAAGTTAACTTACTTTTAATTGATAATTTTAGTGACAGGTAAAAATACAGAAAATAATAAATTAGTAAAGTCTATGTATGATTCTAAACATTTGATTGACTATGATTCTGATTTTGCTATCAGGAAAATTGTATAAAGCTCAGATATCCACAGTAAAAGACCTAAAGTTATTAATAAACAAAATGCCTATTGATAAATAGTATTCTCAAAGTTTATAAGATTATTGGAGATTTTTTTTAAATTGGGTCTCTTTTTCTTTTATTCATTTAATTGAAGTAAATGTCATGCTGGAATATTAGCTGGAATGGAATTATCAGATGTGCTAGGAAGTGAGCCTATGAGTAGAAAATACTGAAGAAAAGCAGAAAACATTCACTTTCCCCTGTATTTTTTTCTTATTAATGTAGAAACGATGGTCCAGTGGTACTTATTTTCAATATCCAAGAAGTCCTTATAGAGTTTGCCCATTATAACTGTTACATAATAAGACTTTATTTACTAGGGAGGGTAAAGAGAGAAATGTATTCACTTTTATCTGTAAGTTCTACTTGGTCAGTATTGCCCCACTTCTGTGGACATAAATATTGTCAATCATTCAGAATTGTATTAATTTGAAAATCAAAATGTAGACAAGTATCTAGGAATGTGTGAGGGAGAGTGGGCTATTATAGAAGAGATTTGGATTTAGCAGGGTATAATTCCATCTTTATACAGTAGAGTAGTATATTCTGGAAGCTAATAAATAAAATCTCAGAAGAAGTTTTGACCAAATTACATGTTAAACAAGTTTTTAATATTAAGTTCAAGATAATGAGATTCAGGTAAAGACTTGAGCTTTATAAAGTATTATAAATTATTTTAAAATTGTGACTTGCCCAGTCACAGTAGGAATGAAAGGTTGCAGATTATTTTGATGAATAGTAACTTTACTTACCAGCTTCAATGCCAAAGGTAGCACTAATTAAAGTGAAGAATAATTTACTAAATATTTTACTTTGGCAGTTAATCATCTGATGAAGCAGCATTTTTATTCCATTGTTACATCGTTTGATTTTGGATATCACTATTTTCCAATGTATCAATTAATAAGATGTTTTAAAAATCAAATTCATCAAAATATTGGATAGGAAAAGCTATTTGGGATAGTCCTTTTAGACCTGGTCTTGTGTTTGGAAATCCAGCAGACTTTTTCTCTGTGTATTGTCTAGCTTACCCTTGAAGTTTTCAGAGAGCTGAATTATTTTACACCTGTTTTGTGCTGGCAATATTATTGAATGCATTCTTGTCTGTTAGCTTTTGTTAGTAGTTTGTTAGTAGTTATTTATCTTCTTTTTCTTTCATATCACTGACCTTTTTTTCTTCTTGCTTGTTGCCTACTTTTGGAAACAGAGTGATGATAAAAATTGTAAACAAAATAAAATAAAGGGGACAAAAACAACCTTACAAGGTAGAAGTTGTTTTTCTGGCAGTAAAAGAATTACCAGGAAAATAAAAACTGGAAATCTGACAGGATTAGTTTGCTGTCCTGTTGAGTTTATGGGTGCTGTAAAGAATATCAATGAGGAAAAAATAGATGATAGAGGACCACATTATAAATTTTACCCACGAACTTCTTCAGTGAGATATGGGAAATAAAATCAAGGTCTGGATACATTAATGGTTAGTATGTCACAAAGGAGAACCAGTTTTCCATGTGCTTCTCTGTCAGGTAAAAATAGAAACACTGGAGATAGAGCTTTCTGTGAATTAGTGAAGTGAACTGCTCAAACCCCTGATAGCTGGGCATTACCCTACATGCAATGAGAACTGGCATAGACACACATCTGAAGACTGTTGATTGGTCTATCTATTATGAGGAACAGTAACAAAATCTACCAAGGATCAGAATCAAGTGTGATAACTAGATGGAGGAATATTGCCATGAAGATGAAGAGTAAGTTATAAATCAGAGCTTGCAACTAATTTTGTGTATGCAAACCATGTAGTCTGCATGATGCAGAGACACTGCCAAATGTGGACACCAAACAGTTCCTCACTCATGCTAGTTAGAGGAAGTGGTCTGTGGGATAACTTTGGAGTACTATGATACAATATGAAGGGGAAAAAATGTCATTCATCAAAGACCCTATGTCATTATTACATTATATCAACCATAGGCTCTTTTTGGGAGAAAATTAAACCCACAAAATTGATTTTTAAAGATCTTTAAAATCTGAACAAATGTGGAATTCTTTGGTGGAATAAATTAACCTATGCATAGATGCAAACATTCTCCACATAAATATAGACAATGTGTAGAATCACTGAAATCTGCTCATGAACTCCAATTCAATTATTCTTCACGTTTTCCTGTATGTAGTAATATTTTTCTATATTTAACAAAGAGAGCTCATGGGAACAACTACCTAATATTCTAAAAGAAAATTAGCTACATATTTCCTATGTGGTCAACATCAAAGAATTAGCTAAAAATACAGTATCTTTTAAAAATCAACATTTTCATATTTAAAATTGTCATTTTTGATTCAGTAGTTTAATACTTTAAATGCATAGACTATACGCACACAATCATAAATAAAAACTGCAAAACTGTGAACACTGTTAAATTCCATTCTTGTTATAGGAATATATACACATAGATACAAAAATAAATTGCCAGAACAATATAATTTGAAAGCTTTATACTTATTTCCTATATTTGACTTATCTATTTTTGTCTAAGTTTTTGACCCTAAATGTGTACAAAACTTACTCATTAGAGGCCAACATTTCTTAATGACATACATTTAAACTATGGATATTTATGAGAAACATAATGCATCTTGAAGTCTTCAACTCTGTGTATATGGTTTGTACCTTAATCGTTTGAAAGGAGACATAACCAGTAAACCCAAATGTAAATAGTGGAAAAGTTGCAAAAACTAAACCTCATCCACGGCATACCACCAACATAAAAGAGGGACCAAGAAGCAACTCTAGCAGTTCAATGGAATATTTGCTGAAATGGAGTCAGCTATGTCCTGTCACCTCCATCCACCCACAGCTACCCCAGGAACCATCACCATCACAGCCAGTAGTCAGTAAAGAAAATTAAGACTCAGTAGTTTCTGTAAGTTAACATGTACCACAGAGATGTTTGAAAACCTAAATAGAAGATAGCAGACTATTTGCAAATCACATATGAGTTAGAAAATACTCAAAAGCAGGGCACAATTGTCTTCCTTTGGTTCTGGAACTAAGCAAAGCTGCTAAACATACCTGTATGTAAAATTAGAGTTGGATAGGAATTTCTAGACCATATGAGAAGACTGGCCAGGGAGGAGGGTTAGCAAAAATCCTAAAGATTACTGTTACATATGCCATACTATTGAAGACAGTCAGCTCTAAAGGCAGTCTTCTCAAATAAATTCCATTGGGGAAACATATGTTTTAAAAGATAAAATGAATTATAGATGCTTAATGTAAGAAATTTCAAAGTTTTTTTTTCCTGCTCACTATACTTTAAATTCTTAAGCAAAATCAACAAATGTCATTCACGTAATAGTTAATGATTTTCTTATTGTTGTCACCTGCATTAAATTCTTTAGTGTTTGTTACCATAGTTAATAACACCACCATTATATAAAAGGGGAGGCTGAAGCACTGAAAACTTAAGAGAGTTGACTGAAACCATATGAGTTCCAACAGAACAGGTACACACACTATAGCCGTCTCAGTCTAAATGACCATATTTAATTCATGCACCATGCTGACTTTCATGACCATATAAACCTGTAAAGAGAATGATGATTTATATTGGGACATTCACTTTTGCTATGATTAATTTCACTGTGGTAAATAATTTTCAATGCCTGCCCCATTTGGACATCTTAATGAGTGTCATTACTAAACAAATTTGCATTTCTAAGTAGAAATAAGGTGGGTGATATTCTTTGTGTGGGTAATTTACTGTCAAAAGGGGATTATGTCATTATACAGTAATAAGGTTCTTATATTAATGTGCTTTTACAACATTAGAAATAAGAATATAACTTGTCCTTAGTGAACTGAAATTGTCACCTAGGAATAGCCTTGATGTTCTCAAGTCCTAATAAAAGCAATTAAAAAGTAATTAACATTGATTATGTGTTTTTTAACAAAACTTGACATATTATGTACTATTATCAACCTACACTATTTATTTTAAAATACTATTTTTTAATTATCTTTCAGTATATTTTAAAATGAAAATATATTAGTATCTTTTTTCCAATTGGTACATAACAATTGTACATATTTAGGAGTGCAGTAGTTTGATATTTCAATACATGGATATAATATGCAATGATCAAATCAGGATAATTACCATATCCATAACCTCAAATATTCATCATTTTTTGTGTTTGGAATACTAAAACTCCTTTGCTGTAGCTATTTTGAAACATAATGAATTGCTGCCAACCAAAGTTGGGGTTGTTCTCAGTGTTAGAGTGTTTACATAGCATTTGCAATGTCCTAAGTTCAGTCTCCAGAACTGGAAAAAAAAAAATGTTAACCATGTTCACTCTACTTCCCTGTAGAACACTAGAACTTATTTCACCTACTTAACTGTATTTTTACCTGAATACCAGCTCTTCTCTAAATAATATTTTTATGTGTAAAATAGGTAGATAGGAAGGTAGAGATATTTGTGTTATTTTTTCTTTTAAAAAGATTACATAAATGGTATGCCTCTACTTCATGTACAAACAGAGAAACAAGATGTATCCTATTTGTTTACAATAAAATAAATTTAAATAAAATTTGAAAGTAAATTTCCACAGATATGATGAAAGAAAAAGATAAACTAATAACACAGGTATTTCTCACAAATCAAAAGTGAACATGGAAGAAATAGGAAAAATCAGCAGAATTCCAAAATTGACCAAGCTGTGTATTCCCATGAGAGGCACACGTCATTTTTTCTTACAGCTACTGTCAATTATTTCTGATTTTTGGTGTTTACTTATACTTGTATTTCTATGTAGGTGGGCAGCTGACAACTATTTTGAAACTGACATATTGAAAAAGATTATATATGTCTAAAAGTTGTAAACTTACAGAATTTCTCTACCAAATATCAACTCAATATTTGAGATAATAATTATTCTATAAAATAGTAACATCATGATTTGTTAAAAGAAGAAAGGAACACCATTTCACACAAAAATATCCTCTACTAAATGCAGGATGAGGAAAATTATTGTGTATAAATAGCAGTATTTTATAATAAAAAACAGTATTGTCATTTTAGCTCAAGTGAAATCATTGGGTTTATATAAGAATATATTCCTTTCACAATGGAGATATATAAGTTAGTAAGCAGCTAAAATTATGTTTATTATTAATAGGTGGAAGTCAATAAAATTTTCCTTCAGGTGTAGAACAAATACAAAAACTTACCTTACTTGCATTTCAATATGTGACATATGGTCAAGATAAAATAGTCTGGTAGAGTGTGTAGAAGACAAGGTAGAGTTAAAAGAGCAACTTTGTCATGATGAAAGTTAATATTAAAAATGTATATTTTTCTGTCAAAAAGTTCTGACCTTATGAAAATTCAGGAGCATTTCTGTTTGGTATTTAATATTTCATTAAATATGGGCTTTGAACATATGATCAATATTGTTAAATATATATGCTTCTTTACCACTACGATGCATTGAAAAAACTAAACAATATTAAATAATTTTCTAAAATGGTATACAAACTGTTTTCTTAAACTAACTATATATCCACCTATGAAGAGATTTTCTTAGATCATGATAAAGGAAAAAGTAGAACCCACCTTGAAAGAATCTGACAAAGGTTGGTATTCTGTTTGGTCCCATGTTTATCAGGAGTGTTAGGTATCTGTCTAATTCAGCAACATGGTATACATAAAATGAACCCATGCAGAAGTTAATGAACAGATCAAGATCACTCTGATTTTCTGATTCAAATGTTGTATTATGTGGTCCAAGACCTTTTGTTATAGAATTAATGAATCCATTTGAAATTTTAAAAGGGGAGAAAAAAGCATTACAGAAAATGTTTATACAGAACACAACTAAATATGTGATTTTTCTCACCCATGGTGATAGTTAAGTAATATTCTCAAATGGTAACTCCCAAACCAATAAACAAATGTGTGGCCGTTCATGTAAATTGATGTGCAAAATTCTAGTTTTATTGAGGATGGTTTACCAAATTCCAAAAGACAAACCAGTTATTTAGTTTGTATAAAATATTATTCATAAAAAATTTTCATGTATTTATATTTTTATATAATGATATTTAAATAACTTATAATGTAGAAATTTTAATAGATAATTTCAAGTGAAAAGTCTTAAAGACTGTGAGGACATAATAATTAAAGTAAAATAATCAATATGTAACACCTAACCAAATCTGTAAATTACTTATGATAATATCCTTGCAACTTTCTTTAATTTAACAGAATTTAAAGTAAATGAAAAATGCAGTTGTTTCATTATTAGCATGTGGTTTTCCAAGTGTACATACATTATAATAAAATACTTAGATCTTTATATGACAGGTAATCCCTTGAATTTAGGGAACACCAACAACATTAAATTATTTGCCAGTTGGCTTGTTGTTTGGGAAGACTATAGTGCATACTTACATGATGCATGGTAAAAGGCATGAGGAAGATAGTTTTGCTCCTCTAAAAATGATTTTCTTGGCTAGTCTCTTTTCATTAAAACTATCTTCATATATTAAGTTTTTTCTTTTCCTCAAGGGTCACCTCCTTCATGAAATTGGAATTCCGCTTTTTATACCTGGGACCAAAATATCTGACAAGAACAGTTGGAGAGGAAGAAAAGTTTGGCTCATAGTTTCAGTGTCCTTATTTCACCATCAGCCAACTCTGTTGCTCTGGGCCTGAGTTGAGGCAGAACATCATGGTGGAGGAATATGGTGGAGAAAGTTGCTCAGCTCATGACAAGTAGGAAGGATATATGGGGTGGGAAAGAAAGGAAAGAAGAGACCAAGGATGGTTATAGTCAAAGAACACACCATGAGGATCCTTTTCCTTCAGCCAAACCCCACCTGCCTACAGTTACCACCCCAGTCGTCCATTCAGCTATCAATGGATTACCCCAAAATTGGATTATTCCACTGATGAGGTCAGAGTCCTAATCATTCCCTAAAACCCCTATCGCTGAAGCTTGCTGCATTGGGAACCATGCTTCCAATACATGGGCTTTTAGGGACATTCCAGATCCAAAGGGAACATAAAGCAATTTTAAACATACATATTTTGGTAATTGGAAGACATTATTTTGAGTTACACAAAAAGTATTAAACTTATCACCTGTTATTAGATAACCAAAGAGAGTCAACTAGACTAAGGGAAACAGATTCCTACTGAGGATATTCCTAATTATAGTATTACCTAGAATACCCCTATTATCTCAAATACTTCTACAGCATATCTCGATAGTATTCTTTTCTCCCAACCAGGATACTGCTCATATTTGCCTGCTCTTTGATACAGTGGCTATGTGAAGGCGTTAGCCTAATGCTCCTGCTCTCCTTTCTTCTCCATTAACCTGCCAGAGGGTCTTCAGTTAGTAGTAATGCTAACTGAAGGGTTAGGAAAAAGAAAAGAAAAGAAGAAAAAGGGAAATCTATGAACACTTAATAGAAATGATGGGAAGAAAAGATGATGGAATCATGAATATTGGAACCAAAGATGTGAAAATGTTAATGAAAAAGATTTCTAGGAAAATCATATGTAACACAAGGGAAATGGATGTACAATCTGACTTTGTGTATCTTCTGGGACATAATTTATTTAGCTAATGGCAGATTTGTAATGAAACTTTGGCAGTTCAAGTTCAGCAGTTGTGAATTGTCTTTATGTGTCAATTTATGGCAGGCAATTGGTTTACTTATGTTTGTTAAGAAGATAGTTACAGGGAAGAAAACTATGGGAAGAAGAGGCAAAATAAAAAAAAAAAATAGAGGCATGGTTATAATACAACCATGAGATGGAAACAAATGTGACTGTCATCTCAGAACCAAGAAGAAAATTGCTGGTCACATATTCACCGCCCAGTAATTGAAAGTGTGAATGAATGAATTCTTTCATAAAGTTCTGTTGTTTGTTTTGGTACCTGGGAAGAAATCAGGTGCACTCAACCACTGAGCCACATCCCCAGCCCAATTTTGTATTTTATTTAGAGATAGGGTCTCCTTGAGTTGCTTAGTGCCTCTCCATTGCCAAGATTGCCTTTGAACTCATGATCCTCCTGCCTCAACCTCCTGAACTACTGGGCTTACAGGTGCATGCCACTGTGCCCAGTCAGAGAGATCTATAAAAAGAACAATGCATTCATGTTACTTTAGCATCATGTCATGTCTACATAAATCATTTTACAAATTGGATCTATGAGCAAATTGCTCTTCAGAATATGAGAATGAGAATTTAACATGTGTATACAAGTCTATGAGACTAAAGGTAAAGGCATGCTGAAAGTTGAATTAAGGTCAGTTTTGAAATTCAAGCATTTTAAAATGTTGACAGCATTCACATCAATGGTCATCAAGGAATAAAGCAATAATATAAAAAAACATACTTGTTCCCAATATACACACCTAATTACTAAAGTACAGATGACAGTTAGAAGAGCTCCCCTTCTTAATTATGACTAAGTTCACAGAATTGAAAGACAAATATTTCTATCAATAGTTAACTGAGAAATTCGGTTTTTATTCAAAATTGGTATATTTATTTCTCTGGTGATGGACATGGCCAGTGACTAATTCTCTAAGAGTTGGGGGATACCCAATATTGAGGGTGTGCTTTTGTTTTTTCTTGTTACTGAGTGATAACCTGAAAAAGTAGTGAAGCTTAGGACCTAATCTTTTATTTAAAATACCTACAGAAATCAGATATGACTAAAAAATGCTATTGTTTTGGTAAAATAATCTCATCTCTAGTTTTTCAATGGTATGTTTTTATTGCAATGTATAGAAAGCAATTTTGACAGTGAAAGACATTCATTAGGTGGTATTATTAAATGAGTCCTAGATTCTCAGCTCCTGGCTTACAAAAGATAAATCATATATCTCTTGTCAATTTCCAAAGAGTTTATAGTTCTTAAGCAAATAATTTAAATTCAAAAACAAGCATGTGAGAAATGGTTATTAATAAAAGCCACAACAGGAGAAAAACTGGTTCCTTAAAGTAGAAAAAGTCAACTAGCCAAATTTATTAAATGTCCATGGAGAAAAATTTTGTTTTTAAATAAATCCAGCATAATTTTGATTTCAAAATAAATTGATCTACAAACACTTCATAGCCTCCTTGTGTTTGTTATTTTTGACCATTTCCCTTGATGAAGAAAATATTTCAACATCATTATCCTTCTAGCTAAATTTAATTTTTTAGAACCAAATGGAGAATAAACAAAACAATAAGAAACCCACAAAATATTAGTACAAATTATTATATTACTTAAGAGAAGATAAAATTAAAAAGTGGGCATGAACATTTTAGTTTTAATCAACAAATATCCAGTGGCTATTATGAGTTAAAGTAGATTGAAAAATAGAACTCCATAATGTTCATTGTACTTATCAAGAAAATATTCATATATGTTTTGACAGATACATATTAGAGAGATAGGTAGATGATGAATGGATGGAGGGATAGATAGATAGATAGATAGATAGATAGATAGATAGATAAATGATAGATACTCTCTTGCCCTGATGACTCATTACCATCTTCAGAAGATCTTTCTGGAATGAAAATTGAGTAAAGTTTATTCTTCTGTAATTTTACCCAGTAATGAAATCTCTCATTTTGAGATTTCAGGACAAGAGTCATCTTACACATTTCTCTGGATTTTTATCTGTTTGAAGGTAACCAGTGGATTTCAGTACCTGATTATAAACTGCATGAGTGGAAGAATAGAAATGGGTGGATAAACAAATCCATCTGGAGGATAATCTTATCTCCACACTACTACTAGCACCACAGTTTAGATAGAGCATATGTATTAAAAAGTAATTAATGTGAAAATTAATTCAGTGCTATTTAATAGACTATTAGCTAGTCTGCCACCAAGATCTTGATCCTAACTTTCTGCCATTTACTGTTTGTGTCATTTTGTGCAAGGTGCTAGAAAAATCATGATTCTAAACCTGAGTTTTGTTTTTCGTAAATTCCAAAGAAGAATGCCTGTTGTATAACCTGTGGGACTTTGCTTCTTTTGCTTTGTTTTGGTTTAGTTTTGTTTTGTTCAGAAGATGTTTCAAATAAACTACTTCTATGAAACAATTAAAAGGGAACTATTAAGCTCTTGGCTTGCTCATTCTTTTTTGTTTTTTTTTGCTTTTTATTTTCATACATTTGAAATAATATTTTATCATTCCACTGGTTTTTCCTTCTCCTTTCTGCATCTCCTTGGCTCTGGTCACCTATTGATCTAATTAAACTAATTCTGTCTAAGCCCTTCCTCTCGGCAATTTGGGAAACTCAAAAGGAAATGTCAGAGAGAGAGAATTTAAAGATAAGTTCAATAGGAAACTTTGATGCACTTGAGGAATCGGATTTAAAACTAAGTACAATAACCACAGACCAGTAGACTGTGTGTAAAGAAAGAAGTTGACCAGGTGATAGGCACCTTGCCTTACTCTGCCATCAACAGTGAGAAAATCATCTGAAAAGAAAATAACTGAAAAAAAAAAAAAAAAAAAAAAAAAAAACTAGGAGCAGGCAGATGAAAAATCAACCACAGCAAAGATACACAAATAGGATACACTTCTGTTTGGAGGTTATAGCAAAGCATTTGGAAAAGAGAGATATAAAAAGAATAGTAGGATGGAATTCCAAATAGGCAAATGATTGGAGGTAAAGCATAACAATACAGGTCGGAGTGCAGTTAACAATGAGGAAGAACATTCTTTGCAGGTTGAAATTTTCTCTAAAAGCTTTATTTTAATTGCCAGAGAACTTAATAAGTGTACTTTTTTTTTTCCTAAGTGACAATTTAGGAACAGAATTGAAATATTTGATGAACTATTGAACTCACAAATGTCATGAAAATAGTTCTGATTTAAAGTAGAAAAAAATTCTCAATTAAATGTACACATACGCTTTATGGGCTTGAGCAAATATTAAAAGTTAATGCAAAGCAATATTATATTGATTTTAGCATAATTTTTCTGTAAATAATATAGACAGTCACACTTGAAATAACCAGAGTGAAAAATAGATAATTCTGTTTTTGAACTGTAAAGCATGACAATTTTACTGTTCTGGCAGGTGAGTAATATAATTTGAAAAGTTATTTTCAAGCAAGCAAATGAGTTTGCCCTGGGTTTTCCATGTGTTCCAATCTAATTCTTTATTTTTCTTTCCCTGTTTTTTTTTTTTTTATTTTAACCAAACAAAATTAAGTATATACCTACCTTGTTAAGACTTTGAACAGGACTATTTGTTAGTATATTAGTTAATCTATGTAAACATTAATCTTTTTAAAAGGCAGATCTGTGTTCTCTGCATTAAACAAATTTGTTCGCTTTTAGAACTAATTGCACTTATAGGAGACATATGTAGAATACTAAATACAAAGTACCTACTACTAGAGAAATCAAGGTACTTATACAGATTTTTTTATATAAAGGAAGATTTTTGTGTGTGTGTGGGTGTGTGGGGTGCTGGGGATCGAACCCAGGGCCTTGTGCTTGCAAGGCAAGCACTCTACCAACTGAGCTATCTCCCCAGCCCCTAAAGGAAGGTTTTGATTAGAACAAATAACATGGGGAAAGTGTATGGAAAAATGAATTTGAGTCTTTAAACAGAAGTCAGTCTATTAAAGAACCTTATAGGAGATTATAAGGCGTTTGTACATTATTCTTGGAGATTTGAAAAAACTTTCAAAGGCTTTTAAGATATGGCAAGACAAGATGACATTTGTATTCCCAGCATAGAGTATGGATTCAGTTTGGAGAGTAAATTGTAGGACAAATTTAGAACTAATTAAAAGGAGAGGCTAATACCAGTTACTGGTCCAGGAAAGATGCCATTTTATGTCAGGGTGCTTGACATGCTAATGAAGAAAAAAAATATGCATCGGTTAAGACATCTGGAGTTGCAGGTAAACAGAAATTCAAACTTGATTTGGCTCAGTTATATAGTGTATTAGTTTATAATTTTCTACCAGAGATTTGGAGATCTTACAAAAGGCAATAAGACATGAAAGCACAATTTCTCAAGTTTGTCTTGCTCATCTCCTTACTATAATACTGTAGGTATGGAATGTGTTCCCAACATTGATATGTAGGTTTCTGTATGGACTCAGGCAGCAATTCAGAAACATCAAGGATACAGATTCTTTAAACTCTTTCAACCTACAGTTTTTCTGTCCACATATTTACATGCATAACAGACTGGCTTCCCTTGTATAGAAAAATTTACATACATATTTAGGAGTATTTATTAGTTCAATAAAGTAGAATGTCCAGTGATAAGCAGAGTTTATAAAAGTTTGGTAGATTAACAAGGTCACCAATGACACAGTTTCTCTGTACACTGTCATGAACATTGCCAGCTTTACTCTAAAATGAGCTCTCCGGGTGGAATAGGATGGCTTCCAGCACAGTGAGGGCCAAGGGCTGCCTCATTTGCATCCAGCTCAAGAGGGAGTGCTGCGACAACATGGACAAGTTGTCATGAGCTTTCCTCTTATTGAACTAGCTGAACTAAATGTTTCACAAATGCACAGAAAAGAGCTATGAATTCTCTGCTTTCCTTCCTGTGCATCTGGATTCCAAAAGCCTATTCCTTTCAACACCTTACCTTCGTTGCAAATTTGCAATACAATGATTTCAGTTTTCACTAACAATGAAAAAACATTTCATTTCTCATTTGACAGGTGATGCTTGTGTCATATTTCCTTAAGGCATAAAGGAAAAAAGGTGAGTGACACTCAACTCCTAACAATAAGTGTCCACCAGTGCTGCATGAATTTAGTGTGCATGATAATATCAAAGGTAATTTATTAGATCTGGAAATTCAAACTATGCTACATTACCAATCTTTTATAATTTGCTTGAAATTTGTGAAAGATAATTTATACAGTTAGCATTGTTTTAATCACCTATGGAGAAAAATAGTTTTAAATGATAACAATTTTGAAAACTGAGATAGCCATATTTTATGACTGATAATACATGTTTTACCCCAATAATTACAGCAAAAATACATGCTTCAAACTTACATTTTAAATATCTTTAGTTCTTAGTACTGAACATTATTATCTTAGTGAGGAACTGATAACATGTACTGGTAAATTCATTGTGTAAATGTAAAATCAGCTGCTATTCTAGAAGGTTTTGAAATTCAAGACAAATTGTGTCAATGTATTGTAAAGAAATAAAATGAAGGAATTTTTCCTCATTCTTAAAATTAATATTTTCCTTTAATAAATATAGATCACATATTTACCACAGCCTGCCCCAAAACTACTTCATTACCAATATTTATGTACTGCTTTTTGGTTTGGCTAATGATGAATGTTTTGGAATGCTACATTAACTAAAGAGGCAGCATCATAACTCAACAACAGTAGACAAATACAGCAAAAGTAGTTTTGGTCAGTAAAATCAAATAGTTTATAGAGTTAAATGAAATAAAAACTTTTGGTTCTGATAAGTGTAAAGAAATAATTCTGAATTAGACTTTAAATAATTGAAAATGATCACTTACATAATGTCTAAAAGCAGAGGAAAGATCATTTTACAAACGTTTTTACTTAGAAGAATTTTATTTTGTATATTTTGCTGTTTAATGTCACTGAGATGTATCTCCTCACGTGAACGACCAATCTTTCCTAAACTTAAAAGTAAATTCAATAACATTATTTTGAAAGTTTAATTATGCTTTTGGAGAGTTAAAAAACATTTGTTACAGAATAACCAAGTTACTTTTACAAGCTAAAAAATTCTTTAGCAATATTTACTTTTTTAAAACATAAAGTGTATATGACGACATTTATTGCTTGATGCATAACTTTTACTTGAAGTATTTTGTGAAGCTCTTCAACTAGATGAAATGAGTGCAATTGTTTTTTATGTCCAACAAATTTATCTCTTGTTTTATAGTTGGGCTGTTTACTTAGTATTATATTGAGTATAAAGCAAAACAAAGCTATTTAAATATTATTTTAAGTATTTATAATATTATTGTCAAATAAATAAATCAAGGGTTTGAGACTCATGTTAGTTTTCCAGACACCAGGAAAAATAAGCCATAGTGGGCTCAGAATTACAATAAGAAACTCAATTAAGGCCGGGGAAATATAAAAAACTACTTTGATGCCTTTAAAGGAAAAATAAATCTTCTAATATATGGTGAAATAGGATTGATAGAAAGAGATCATGTTGAAGAAAGAAGTGTTTTGGATAAATTAAGTTCCAGTTATTCTAGTGTATTGAAAGAAGATAATGGGGTATATTGTTAGGTGATATCCATATCCTCCAAATTCCAAGTGTTCAAGTTGCCTTGGATCATGTCTGAGACAAGAAATAAACTAGCATTTCAAAAGATTAAGTGACTTATTAAACTTGGATAATAAAAGAAATTTATTGAAATTAATCTTAGCAGATCTGTGCTTAAAGTCCAGAGTATTCTCCTGATCCATCTTAAGTCTTCTGGTCATGATTTATATCCTTAGCAATGAATAAGGAATAATATACCTCTCTGAGGATTCATACAGGCTCTATTGGCAGAACATTTGATGTGTTTGGTAAACTGTGAAGCTGCATTCAAATTTTAGAAATGAGAATTTTAACTTCAATTTTAATACTGGTGCAATATTGAAATATAGTCGAGATATGAAACCAAGATCCAAGAAAAGGAAGGGAAAATTCACAGAGGTGCTGAGGAATAAAAAGATTTTGAGTTAATAGACTTAAAAAGAGTCAAAATCATTACTTTTTAAGCAACGTTTAAAAAAATGTATTAACAAGGGCTGGGGTTGTAGGTCAGTGGTAGAGCACTTGCCTTGAATGTACGGGGCACTGGGTTTGATCCATAGCACCACACTAAAAATAAATAAATAAAATAAGTTATTGTGTCCATCTACAACTAAAAAGATTTTTTAAATGTATTAACAACAACAAAAACTTTAGGAGTTTTATTTTAAGTATATATCATATTATTTCTTCAGAAAACCCTAACATTGGCAAACTAATTAGTCTCTTCTAAGTTATTTAATCTCAAGTGCTTTCTGTTATATATCCCTTTGAGAAAAAAAAATTGAAATGAGTGGAATCAACCCAAAACATCTTTTCTCATTTCTTATTTGATTTAATCCGTTTGGTATTTTAATATTTACTTGCCACAGCATTTTGAACATTATTGTCTCCGGTAATCATAATAATATGAAATAACTTGAATGTAGCAGTCTAAATCATTATTGTCATAGAATTAATTAATTCAGATAATCATATACATTTAGAACTACATGCATTTTTACAACAATTAGATAATTATAATTTCAAATGCTAATGTCTATTTTTGTGAACAAATGATATAGTTGTGTCATATTAAATTAAATTAGTAATGTCTTACTGTTTTAGTAATTCATGTAATTGTTCTGTAATTCTGAAAATGTTTGTAATAAGAATATACAAATGAGCTAAAGCTCATTTTTATGTAAACAGAGTAATTAATACAGAAATCTCAAATTCTCTTAACTGTCAAAATCAATATGCTTATAACTAAGAAAAATCCTGGCTTAATGCCTTGAACAACTTAGAAAACATTAGGAAATTGGCTTTGAGCACAATAAATATATTCATAAGCATGTAAATGAGATTTGAGAAGGTATTATATAAGAAATGCTGGAGGTTATGATACTGCATTTCTCTTTTTTTCTCTGTGATAATAAAGAAGACAAATTATGACAATGTTCATTTGAATAGAAATAAAGGCAACTGATCTTAGTACGAGAGAATAAAAATTTATGGAGTTGATCACAACTGCAATCTTTCTATCTTTCTCTTGGGGGTAGTGTCATTCTTATACATGCTCATTAAAATTTAATTGGAACAAAAGTATACTTACTCTCTTCCCTCAGAATATTTAAAAATATTACATGTATCTCTAAACACCAAGTTATAGTCAATTACAAATCATGCTTTTGATCTGTTTACATTTTATTTTGAATATCTCAAAAGTGTCAGTATTATTATATTTAGAAAGTAGTTTTAAACTCCAAAGATAGAATGTTAATGAAAAAGAGCACAAATTTATCTTTTGTTTTATTCTATTTTCATTTGAGTGTGTCATTTAGTGACATTTTTCAACATGGAAATTTATATTCTCTTGGCCCATTTTATATATTTATGTTTCTTTAATGTTTTAATTCTGTACAGTTTCTCTATTTTCCATTATCGTTTGTTTTATCATTCAGATGTTGACTGCTATGTCAATTTTCCATTTCTTTTCTGAGTAAGAATTGGAAAAATTGTAATAGAATTTTATGAGTACTCTTAAACTTTCTGTCATACCTCTTGGTTTTGGCTATGTAATAAAATTTGAATGGTCTCTTCTCAATGTGTAAATTTTCACTCTTTTTCCTTGTTTACATTTTGGACACTTGTCCTCAAATCTGCCTAATCTTCTATAATTCACAGGGTCCGAAGCATCCTGTCCAAAGAATAAAGCTTCAGTCTTCAGTCTAGATCAGGAAAGGATGTATGAGAACAAGGAGTTAAATAGAGAATCATGACCAATGTGATCCTATAATATATAAAATCAGAAAAATGAGAGATTACACTTCATTTATGTATGATCTATCAAAATGTATGAATGTATTCTACTGTCATGTACAACAAATTAGAACAAATAAAAAAATTTTTAAAAATAAGAGAATTGAGAAATCTAGTATTTCTCTTTGTCAGTCCAAGGTTTATAGAGTTTTAGAGTTTTCTGGTCCTTTGGGTACGTGGTACCTCTGATTTTCATCTTCACAAAATTTTACTAATGATACCTCTTCTCTTAAGACATTGCTAGTTGGTTTATATTACCAACATCATTTCAATGATTTCATTGGAAGCATTGAGAACTGATGTCAGTATAAACAATTTACCATGTTTTACCTGAAGCATCCCTTAATTTTAAATGTGTGAAATACAATTTATTGTTAATGTTGTATTTAAAAAGGATAAAATATCATTTCCAAGGCAGAAGACTGGAGAAACCTTGGGCTAAATTCAGTATTAAAATTTCATAATGAAATAAATATAATTGCAAAAATTGTGTTAGCCCTACTGAGGATGTGAAAATGAATAACAGATTCCACTCCCAAAGGACCAGCATTATCATTAAGGAGATTTAATGACTATTATAAAGTGATTAGGATGTAAGGAGGAGAGAGGAAAATATTACTAGAAATACTAACCCAAAGGGTTGCATAGAGTAAGGCATACATTTGGAAAAATCCCAAAATAACTTAGAAAGTTTCAATCAATGTGAACTTGTGAATGTTAGTACATTTACTGTCATTCATGATTAAAGATGGGGAAGGTCAGGCTTGAGGATGTCACCTTGGAGAAACATGAGTAAAGTGTGTCATGACAGTGTATGTGTTTGAGGTCACTAAATTGGTTCATGGGCTGAAGTATAGAATATACATGGAGATTAGGGATTCTGGCTGGAAGAAATTTCAGTTAAGGGTCCTTTTCCTGCCAGGCAACGTAGTTCTCATAAGGTTTTCTAAGAGATTTAAACCCTGGATTCACAAGGATATGTCCCTAGCCGGCATAAATCCACTAAGGAATATCTGAAATTCCAGTGGTTACTTTGGGAAACTATGCATATGAATATGATTATTCATCTAAGACACTAATTACAAACAAAAGAAATTATTCACATTTGGAGGTATCTCCCACCCTACCCTCCACTCACCCTTCCTCTTCCTTCTGCACGCTCTTCTTCCTCTGTAAACACTTTTTTTTAATGTTTATAACCCTTCTTTTTTGTTTTCTTGTTATAGGAATAAACAGTGGTATTTTAACCATATAATTTGATGGAATTGCCATAGATTTGAGTTATGGTTTAATTTAGATATAAAAACACTCTGCTCTGGGTCTTGAAATTAATTTCTGTGAACTTAAACTTCCCAACTTGGAAAATAAATAAAGTAATGCTTTTACAGTAAGTATTCCATATCTGTTCCAAAACAGATTTTTCTCAATGTTTTTATTTTTGTTCCTTTTTCCCCTTCTTTTGGGAAACCCTGTTCGGTACTATATACAAGCTGTAGGGATATGTTGTGCTGATCAATACTGAAGAATTTCCAAAACACAGAAAAAAAATACTTTTTTGTGCCTTTAATAGTTTTACCTATTACAAAACAATAACTTAGAAGGAAATGTTCAACTGTGAATTTGGCACAAGAGAGTGGGAACCTCACATTCGTAAACACCAAGCAGCAAATACAGATGAGATGACCTAATCACATTAGCCTAAGTGCCCTGATCATTCTGCAGTACTTTTTTCTTGTGTGTCACTTTAGTGCTTCAAAGCTTTACTCCACCTTCTTTTAGGGCAGGTAAGTTCAATCCCTTTCAATAGTTTTGAAAAGTTTCTCCCTATTTAATTCCATTCAGGTAATTTATTTTGATACCCTAAAAATAGTCAAAGCAATATGAATTACATGTTCTTGAGAAAAACATGTAAATCATTTTTGGTTTTCTTTCACCTAGATCTCTCTTATGTCTGTAAAAACCTAAAAGACTATTACCTTGTTTAAATGTAATAATTCACATATTCCATCACAGATAAATTATAATATATATAATAATAAATACATTCTACTGTCATGTACAACAAATTAGAACAAATAAAAATAAATAAATAAATAAATACCTCGTTTGCTATTATTCATTAAGATGAAATAATAGAGCCAATGTTGCTTAATATAGCAATAAGATTATACTATTTGCATATTTTAACACAGACATACTTATAATTCAAATGTTTATAATTACTAAAAATGAGAATAAATTGAAAAATTGAGGGCATATTATAATTTTTTGAAGTTTGTGAAATGATTCCTTCTTGCTTAAATTCATTATATACTTATTATTTTAAATATGAATCATTAAGATGTTGAAAAATAGAATGATTCTATTCATACAGCAATATGATTAACTAAAAGCTAACTTGAATTTTTTTTTTTTTTAATTAGAATTTAGGCATTTTTTTTTGTAAACTGTCTTAAGTTATCCTGCGCCTAGATATCAGAGTCTGCTTTATCACCAAATTGTTAATTATTTGAGCTTCTGACATATTGCTAAGTTATTTTGACCAAAATGCTTTTAAAAAGTTACTTACTTTAAGAAAATCATTTTTATTATTAATACTTGTTTTAAATATATTGTCTCTAACTGTATTTTCCCTTTGTTTTTATAGCTTCTTTCTCCAAAACTCCTTGAGTTTATTTTACTAAAACTCATTCCATCTGTGTTTTAGACCTAACTATCTTCGGGTTTGTTGTAGTGACCTTGACTAAAGCCATATCACTGGGTAGTCCTGGTGCCTGGCATTGACTTTGTAGCATGGGTCCATTGGTTACTGTTTACTAATTGAGCAAGATTTAGTTGTCTCTGTAAAGTGATAATCATTTTTTGGTCTTCTGTCTCAGAACAGAGAAAGAGAGCAAGGTGGAGGGAGAATAGAGAGAGAAGTTTGGGTTTCTTCAGATACTTTAATTTTTAAAAGGACAAAAATAGCCTCTTTTTGAGTTCACAAAATTGAACTACCAAAGGGAATTTTTGCAACATCTACTTCTGCTCCCAAAATGCTTTTTAAATGTTTTATAACAGGCATGAAAGTAAGCAGACTATGTTGTGCCACAGTTCAGAGAATATATGAACTAGAGAGCATCAGTAAGACTGTCAAACTCATCATCAGAGAAGTTCATGAAATTGGACAGGCAGTATTTCAAACAGAGCTATTGTAGAAATAACACTGTCACTTGAGGTAAAGTATATGATGCCTTAGAGAAGGCCATTTTATTTTCCTTCCCACAGACTTATTTTTATATAGAATATTAATAAAAATGCTAGAAAACAAAAAAATATTAAATTAAGTATGATTTTTTTCAGAATTTTCATTTACCCTTGTGGCATTTTTGGTTGTTGGATGAAATATGCTTTTGTATTTTATTTAAACTCACTTGGCTTCTGCCTTAGAAGTGTAGTGCAAGTGTATGTTGAAGTGGCAAAAAAGAATTTCAGGAGAACTCAATATTTCTGTGCTATTGATAATCTATTAGAAGATTCAGCCACTGATGTTCAAGAAAGGAAAAAAAAAAAGAATAGAAAGTCTGGCACAGAATTTGAGAAACTGCCTTCAAAAATTTATCACATGATGCTGTGAACATGTACAGTGTTGAAGACCATCACTGGTCATGTTTCATTACAACAATGCTGTACCTTCCAGTTTAGGCTAAGGAAAGATGAAAAGGAAGTGACCAATAACTGACAGCAACATAATTCTTTGTCCCTACGTTAAACAACTCTGTGACTAATTAAAAAAAAAATTTACTTGAAATTTTACTTGAAGAAACAGTGGTTCTTTTCATTTATGGCATGAATCAATTAAAGAGCTTACAGGACTAAAAATTTGTTCCACAACATGTAGTTCAGAAACTAACCTGAATCCTTGCCCAGAAGTCCAAGGATGTTATGTGATAAATCCCAGCTAATGCCATCTAATTGCTAGTCTTGCTATTTCAGTGTGGAAATGCCAGAACCTAAAATCAATCTTATAAACATCCCATCTTGATTTTTCCAGTTGAAGAAGTACATAACAATTTTGGAAGCTGGTATTCTTCCTTACAAGAGTAATTCTAGTAAACATGTTTGATTAGTTGACAGTTGAAGTCTAACAGTCCTATGTTATTTAAAGCGATTCACTGCAACAGGATCTTAGGATTTTTATACTATTGTGGAAAAATAATCCCAGAACATGTAGGAAGTGTCAATTTCATTTAAAGAATCAGTAATCTACATCCATGTGAATTTTATTTATACTCTATGTGTACATACAGTGGAAATTACCACTTATATATAAAGCAAATATAGATAACAAGGACAGAAAATAAAATTGTATTAATTCCTAATAAGATATTTGATTAAGGAATAAAGCATGTTATTTTTAGAGGAGTTACATTGTTACAGATCAAATGGAATTTAAATAGAGGATAAAAAATAATTAAAAGCCATAAAAATAATTCCCTGATACTATGAAGACTAAGAAAAAAATATTTCATATTAAGATCTGATAAGGACATTGATCAAAATTACAAATTCTAAGATAACATGAAAAAACATCTTAAATTTAGGTTCATTTTTTTACGTTAGCTTTTGCATAGAGACTAATCTGATGCAACTCAACAAAATACAAATTTACATTACATTATGTACAGTAGTTCTATTATTTACAGTTAATTTTGAAAATTCTTAAAATAACAGCAACTTTAATTTCACACAGACTACTAGCATCTGAATGTGAAATACTTTTGGTAAGGTATCTAAAGGTTAACTTAAATGTCTTAAATATAACTCTTCTGATAATCCTTAAATGCAATTTAATAAATATTTGAAATTATGGGAAGTATTGAATGACTATGAAAATCTATAGTTAAAAAACTTACACTTATTTTTTTGTAATGTTTCTATGAAAAGGAAATAGTACAAACAATGAACCACAGCTGGAGTTTAAGCAAATGGTCATCCATTAAAGTTTTTCAAAACATTTTAAAACATCTTCTCTTATGGTTCTTGACAGCTGAGGGCAAACAAGGTTCTTTGTCAATTTATGACTAAGCCAATACCTATAAAGATCCTCTGAGATTACTGTAAGCTCCAACTAATGTCCATTTCCTTTATGCTACGTTTGGGCATTCAAGAATGATGTCTTCCTAGGTGGCTATCTGTCTCCCAGACTCATTTACCTGAATGTATTAAATGAAAAGTGATGAGCTTTGGGGGTGAACTTAATATTTGGCACATTAAAAGCTAATTTATTATAGATTAATATGACCTTAACAATACCATCTTTTCTTCATTTCATTTTACTTCTCAAGTGAGAAAAAAAAAAAGACCTTATGGGATAAGGACAAGCTGACCTAAAACAGGTTATGTATTGTAACTTTTATGTATATGTATAACATATAAACATGTATTATTCTTAGTTGAAATTCATGTGTAGTCAGACTTCTAGATCATAATGAGGATCTAATTTTGATTTTGAAGATTGGGTAGGCTTTATTGTTTTACATACCATAAATAATAAGTAGCATTTTTTATTCAAGTAGAAGTGAGTTTTGCTTAAAATAACTAAAATTGCAAATGCACTATTTTGTGTGAAAATGCAATTTATATGAAAAGAACACAGTCTTAAATTCTATTCTTTATAAAAGACTATTTTTTAAAACTACATAAAATAATGCTTTATAAGATTGTATCAATAATTTCAGAATATATACATAGATACACATTGATATATGTATTATCATAATTCACACATAAGCTAGTGTCCTTGGGTACATACATCATCTAGGACTTATTTGGATATACCTATAAAGTTTTGTCCTACAAGCCACTGAAGTGCTATGGAAAACTCCCTTCAAGGAAGAAGGTATCATGGCACTAAATTCAGGATTATTTTTTCAAGTCCCTAGACCTTCAAAATTTTGAGTTCCAATAACAGTATTAAAGAATTAAAAATTATTAGAATTAACATTTGTATTTGAATAACAAGTAAGTATAAAACTAATGAAATTTGCTTCAAATGATCTTAATGGTGAAAGTATATCCAAATTCCTTCAGTTCCCTTCATAAAATGAAAAAATGAAATTAGTATCTATCTGCACAGAGTAACTAACACACGTTTATTATGGCAATCCTACATCTAAAGAAAAATTTTGCCCATATAATATTTTTGACCTTTGCCTATATAATATTAATTTTCAATTTCCATATATTTTAACTTTGAAAATATTTTTATGACATCTTCTGGGTTTGAGGAAGCAGCTGGTTTGGCAGTTGCTGTATTAGCAGTGGGAAGACAGAACTGTGGCCAAGAACAAAGGGCAACTTACTTGCATGAAAACTATCACATAAAGCTGAAAATAAATAAATCACTTCAGTCTAGAACTTTTTAATCCACAATCTTAAATGTAAGTATTTCCTAAGCCTGTGGAAAATTAAAAATAGTACCCTGAGTATCTTGACCTTAACATCATAACTCAAATGCAAATGTGAATTTAAAAATATCTACTGAAGAGACAGAATTGCATGAGACCTTATTTAGTTGAAGTGATGCTAACTTTTATGTAGAGCTAATTACAGAGGTTTGCAGCTATATAACAGAGCTAGGAACAGAGGTTGTCCCTCTATGATAGGTTAGGGACACAACACTGTCTCTGTTTCCGTGCTACAGCAATGTCAGGACAGTAAGGCCAGGAAGGTTTTCCAGATGAGGTGACATTCCAGATGAGGACTGAGGGATAAGTAGGGAAGGTCAGAGAACGGTATTCCAAGTAGGGAGACATGACAGTTTCAAACCAAAAGACACTATAAAATGGAAAATTAATAACTCTTTGTAATTTATTATTGTTTGCTAGCCATTCATTCAACAAGTATGTATTAAGTAGTAGCCATTTGAGTGCAGATAGGTCTTAAACCAAAACTTCAAAATTTGTGTTCAACAGTTCATTGTTTAAGTTGTTCTCAACTTACGTGCAACCAGCATCTCATCTTTACAAGATACAGTGCCATAACTTTCAGGAATCTAATCTGAGAACCTGGGAACTCAGCTCAGGGCAGTGATGAAAAGTGTGACAGAGGTAAAGGATGGGTGTAAGCTCAGGGAAAGGGTCAAGTGGAGAAAGGTGCTCTTCACCCTACATGCTCCCATACGGAGAGATGCTGATCAGATCATATTCCAGGCCTCTGATTCACTTTTATTCAATGGGGTTCATGAGAGTAAGAGAGGCTCACTGAAGGGGAACTTGAGGAGAACTTAGACATAAATGACTTAGTCTCTGCCTTATTTTCTAAACAACCACTCTGAACACCTTCTGGAATGTTATGAAGTCCAAAGTCTCCCTGGTTATTTTTACTGTAATGAGAATGTTAGAAAACCACAAATACTTGCTCTCTGAACTTGCCTCTCAACTACTTTCATACCATTATCGAGTTTACCACTTTGCTCAAGACACTAAACCCACCCTATCTTGATTTATCCATCTATTAAATAAATATAATTTTTGAGAGTTAAGTTAGTATTATTAATATTTAGAAGTTCTTAGCCACATTCATCACATAGCAAGAACGATTTAAGTGTTATTAAGTAAATAAACATGATTTATTAGTTCTTTTACAACTCCAACAGTGAGGGCTAAGGCATACCCATGGTTTATCTCATTTAGGTCTTTGTTAAATACAGAAAGAAATTTGGAATGTGCTCAAAGCATAACAGGGAGCACAGTGTGAATCATGGATTTTAGGGAAGTAGGAGGAAGAGTTAGACAGCTGCTGCTGCAGGCTGGATGAGATGAGATGATATGAGCTAATAGAGCAATTCTACAAAGATATGATGAATGTGGCAGAGAGATTGCTTTGGGAAATCTTTCTTACAGTTTACAACACTTCCATATAAGCCTTTCATCCCCTTAACACCATCGGGGAGAGGTTTTCATTGTGGTCAGACTACTCTCTCAACCACCTCTAGGCAGCCTCCATTTCCTCTCACACAGGTGTCTTCTACATGTAGTGGATAAAATGGTGACCCTCAATGTGATATCTCCATGTGCAAATTCTGGAATCTATGCACAATACACTATTAAGGAAAATATCATCTTTGCATGTTTAACAAAGTTAAGAGTCCTGAGATGAAGAGATGACCCAGTATTATCTGAATGCAGTGTCAAATGACTTGTCATTAATAGAGATAGGAAGAGAAAAATATGGGACAGACAGAAGAAAATATATGGAGAAGAACAAATGTTACCCAATGTTATCAGCCATAAAACAAATACTACAGGGATACTGAAGGGCTAGACACTATTAATGTGACTTTAGAATTGGATAATAGTTAAAAGCTGGAATAATTTGGAAAATCATGATTTAAAAAGATCTGAATTTCTTTAAAGAGACTATTGGTGAGAGATTAGATGGAAATCTCTAGTACCTTAGATGATAAATATATGCCATAAACAGAATCTTGGTATAAATATAAATGTTAATACACAGCAGAAATTGACCTAAGGGAGAAGTAAGGAATATATAATTGGAAATGTGAGGAAAGGTAATTCTCATATAGGGATGAAAACTTGTCTGAGTTTTGTGCTTTTTTATGCTGAGCAGAAGTTGTGATGAACTTTAGCTGAGGAGATTCCCAAGGAAAGTGTTAAAAGGGCAGTCTAAATTTTCTTTGCTGGGTATCAAAAAAATATGAGAAAGAAACAAAAATTATTTCAGGAAGTAACTGTTAAGCAAAAAAAAAATAATAATAATTTGATAATTTGGGAGGTTCAAAGTCTGTCAAAATTGTGAAGAATATTAAAATTAGGAAATTCATCATGGGAAAAGTATACTCTGGCAACAGAACAAAGAGTCAAGGTGGTCAACTTCATGCTGAAAATTTCTGAATTATGGAACTATTCAAAGATTTCATCGGAAGCCAAAATAGAAATAGTGCTATTAAGGAAATCTCTGTAGAGGATTGTCTTATCTAGTAAGGTATCTTTGTGGCACACACAGAAAAACAAGTAGATTTTTGAGAATGACTGAGTGCAGAAATACCAAAAGTGTGGACTAACAAAACAGAATTCAGGCATATGATAGAAATCTTTTGAACTTCCAAAATTCTTCAGGCAAGAAATCAGGATGTCACACCATTAAGCTGTGAACATGTGTAACCCTTTAAGGAAAAGAAAGAATGGACTTGAAAGCTGATACTGAGGGAGCAGGAGGAAGAGTGGAGAGAATCAATGGAATCTGAAGACCAGAGAGCCAGGTTCGAGTCTAGAGAGGGAAGCTGCAAGTCATAGATCACTCCCAGGCCTTGAAGCCTAACAGAAGTTTTTGTTTCTTTTTTTTTGCCAGATTTGAACTTTCTTGGGAATGGTGAATCTTCCATTGCATATACTGTCCTCTTACGGAAATGGAATGTATGTGCTCTGACAGTCCTACTATCATATTTTTAGGGCAAACAACTTGCTTTCTAGAGAAATTTTAGTTCAGTGTGGATCATATCCAAAGTCTCGCTCATTTAAATGAGTTAATGATGAGACTGTGACTTTGAAGCTTCTGATACAGAGATGATGATATAGAGATGATGATCTAGGGATGAGACATAGTTGACATTTCTGGGGATGTTGGGATGGATTGAATATATTTTGCACAAAAGCTGCACATGATTTTGACAGGCCAGAGGATGACTATAGTAAGATGAATTGTCCAAGATATTTTCTCATTGCAAACCTTGGTATTAGTAAATGTTAACTTCCTTTAGAAAAGGATTTTTGCATATGTAATGGAATTGAAGATTTTTTACTAAGAAATTATTCTGGATTATCTGGGTCAGACCTAATGGAAAGTGATATTATATGGGTAAGGCAGAGGAATCTTTGATATGGCAGAAAATGAGAACATATAGATAAGGGAAGGCTCTGATGTGAACACAGAGGGAGAGATTGGTATAGTGTCTATGAAAGACAAGGAATTTCCAAGACCAAAAGAAACAGGAAGATTCAAGGGATAAAATTTCCTCTACAGAATGTGGAGGCAGTGTGACCCTGTCCACATATTTACTCTGCACTTCTTTTTTTCCATGGTTGTTAAAGAATAATTTGCATTTTTTATTATGACAGACACAGGAAACTAAAATGCCCTAATAACTTCCTTTCATGTTTAATTGCATATCTGGACTATTTCTCTGAGGGCATGCACTAAGAAAACTGAGAAAGATTTTGTTAGTTGGAACTGAGAATCATTTTTATTTCCTTCAAATATATTAAATATAAGAATCCTCTAACACATTTTAATGCAAATATCATTTAAGCACTTCAATGTATGGGGCCAAAGACCAGTGGAAATGCCTGTGCAGATGACATGAACGTGGAAACAACGACACTTAGGTGGTATTTAGAGACATGAGACAGAGGTATCCTGTTTTACAGGTTGTGAATAAAGAGGGAGAGATTGGGTAAGCCATTCCCTGGAGGATTTCAGTATTTCAAGTACCACAAGAGAACAAGAGGAGTGAGGAGTAGTAGCCAGTAAGGATTTGTGCCTTGTCTGTCAAGTAGTCCCAGCTCCATTTCCATCTTTGACCTCCCAACTTAGCCTTCCTCCTGTCATTTACTTTTTCTTGATTCAACATCACAGTATTGAGACCCCTTGCTTTGTATTGATTGTTTCATACATTGTATATGAATTCTTTCAGCTAAATTTTTTTTTTAAGTGTTTTAAAATTTTTCTTAATCAAAGACCTGTATCATATGAAATTGGAACCAAAAGAACCATACTGATATTGTCACAATAAATCATTTTTCTGTTCAGGCTTTTAACTGTCCAAAGGGAAAATGAAGACATAAGAAATGTACTGGAGAGGTCATCAGTAGAGGACAATAATAATTGGAAGATAATGGTAGCCAACAGAGGACAATAATGGTTGATAAAATTTCTCCAGCCACTTTTCTTGTCTGCCCTACATACGAAGCTATCTCCTTCACTTCTTTTTAAATGACTTAAAAGCTTGTCTCTTTATTATTATTTTTTCTTAAATTTACTCTAGGTCAACCTAATGTTAACACATTCATTGTTTTACTCTCTTATTCTTACGTTTATAACTTTGATATATCTGTGCCCACTCGTTATCTTCCAATACTTAATATTCACCTCCTCTTCTCCAGTTGGGAATATTGATACCTATAATAAAGGAGACCTACTTCTGCTTCCCTTATTGCTGTTTGAGGCTCTGTTACTAAAATAAGGTGGATGACATAAAAGAAGTATATGAAAACTCCAAAGTTATCTCAGAAATAAGATGGATAAAGTGCAGATAAAGCATTGAACTTAGAAATGGAAGCTTTGGTAGATAAGCAACAATATGAAAGGGATATGTGTCAGTTGGAACATGTGGAGTCAAACTACTCTAAAATCCTATTGCCCTCCCTATTAAATTACCTTTAAGTAAAAACTATATTTTTTACACAACACTTTTCATTGGTGATCATTATCACTTACATTTAAAAGTAATCTCAATGGATACAGACTTTAATTTTTTAAAATTTCAAATGTGTTGCTACCAGTAACAGAGTACGTGTCACCAGCTTAATGGAAGTTGTCCGGCAGCAGATGGCAAGGACTCATTACAGACTGGAAGGTTGTGACCTTATAATGCAGTGACAAAATATGGCAAAACTTTCTTCTGTTCTCCTTTGTAAGGTATATCAGTTTCTGTTGAAGTTGTAAATTAAGAAGTTATAATACATAGCCTTGAGTTGAAGTGTGTTTCTCAAAAATCAGATGTTGAAATCTTAAACCTCAGTTCTTCAGAGTATGGCTATTTTTAGAGACAATACATTTAAAGAGGTAAATAAGTTAAAATATGATCATTGTGATGAGCCTAATCCAATATAACCAGTGTCCTTATAAGAAGCGCGTGTTAGGACACAGACATGCGCAAAAGGAAAAACACGGGAGGACAAACAGAGAAGATGGGTATCTCTAAGTGCAGGAGAAAGACCTCAGATGAAATCAAACCTGGTGACACCTTAGTCATGAAATTCTAGGATCCAGACTCAAGAAAATGAAATTATATTGTCATTAATTGCTCTCGCCTCTATTAATAGTTTTGTAAAGAAAGATAATAACTTAGCATGTAGATAAGCACATGACAAGAGAGGAGGGAGGAATACCTTATGTTGGGGAATACCTTCTCCAAGGGTAGCATATGCTTATTCATTTACAGCAATTCAGTTAATGGGTTGAAAAAGCCATCTGCTGCTATAGCTAAAGAGAGGCAGTTCCAAGCACTGGACCTGGAGTAGAGGAGATAAGGTTGTACTTCAGGTCTTTCTCTAGAATCTGCAATTAAGAGTACAAAGCCAAGCAATGGAAATCACTCTAGGTAAAATATATAATTTAATAACAAATTAAATTACTCTAGGTAAAATACACAATTACTGCTTCATACCAAACCCTCCTTTTAGCAGTTTTTTCAATGGAATCAGATGAGATGGGGTTGTGATCAGAGCACGAATTACATGAGATTTCAGACTTAAAGTGTTCATTCCATGGACCTCTTAGGGACCTCTTAGGGATATTCTTTTTTCCATGGTTTGAACCTCTGAAGCAACAGAAACTCCCTTTCTATAATGAGATGGAAGGTCTTACCTTCTTTATCACCTGTTCTTTGGATTCTAAGGTGGGTAGGTAAGGAGTCTTTTGTCCCCTTTCATTGGAGATGTCAGTTAGTGCTCAAACAATAATAAAGCTTTTCTTTGTAACACCCTCATCCAATGTTTACAATCCTGGTTATAAAATTCTTCTCACCCAAGACAGGATCCCAGAGTAACACATAAGCCCTTTGCTTTAACTTCAGAGAAGTAGAGGTATCAGGTCCCATGTAAGCTAAAAGATTCAAAATTTTGAATTTCTTCTGCTTTCATGCAGTCTGTTCTACACATGCAGGGTAATATTTCCTCTCCTTATCTAACTCATGAGGGACTGGGGTACAGGGAAATCACAATGGCATTAAGATGTCCTAAGACAAAATTAATTTTTTTAAAATTCTTAATATCTGGTTTTGCTCTAGTGAATTTTTATATGTACCCATGAGTGTGTGTGTATCTATTGATCTATATTTATAAACATATCTGTATCTATCTGTATCTTTCTCTAGACCTGTATTCATGTATTCATGTTTATTTATCTATCCGAGCGAGTAGGGTGACATCTGATACTTTCTACAGATTGAGACTTAACTAGTATCTATACACCCAAACAATAAAGCAAAAGGCAAATATGTGAGAATTTTTCAAAGGTTATTTTTTCCTTTTGTGCTTTTAGAATTGTATTTTAAAAAAAAGAAAGAAAGAAAGACACAAAAAGAAAGATATTCCAAGTCTAGCCTGCATCTTTTTAAAACAATCCCTAGGCCCACAAATGTACATCGATATAAGTGTCATTTTTAAGCCTTTCAGACTCTGAAAAGGACATCTGTTTCATTGCCAACTTCACATGTGGACAGAGCACATAATGGATAAAAATAAACCTTCCAGAAAGAAGGATCCAGAGGCCATAGAGGACAATGAAAAATGTAACTCCTGCCAAAGAGCAAATCCAGTCACTAACAGATGGTCTAACAGGAATTAACTGCACTGCCAGCGCAAGGAGCCTCAGTTCCTTCCCAGGCTAATGGCTGCCTTGTGTTTCCTATTCTTCCTTTTTCTGAATGCAGGCTTTGAAATGGCTTACTCATTACCTCAATACAATAGTACAGTGAATGTGTTAGGAACACAGAACTTGAATTTTAATTTGTAGGTGGAAAGTAAATGATTCTGCCATAAATCATAGAAGTTAATAAAACTCACTGTTGTGCTTTATCATTACTGTTAAACAAAACAAAAGCTATTAAATATATAGTGAGTTTTGAATGCTTCCCCCATTACAGACCCTCACTGGGTTGACCACTGAATGCTGGCTCTTCTTTAATGAATTGTGTATGCATGCTGCTGGATTTAGTCCTTCCTCATCAGGGAACTCCTTTCCCAAACTTCATTTGCAAAATCAAGAAGCAATAATAGAGGATAGGTTTCATGCTTCCTAAACATTAGACACTGCCACTTTGGTTCCTTAGTGATCCACTCACAGATGTCTCCTTGTTGGGACTAATGACACGTTAACTAACTCAGGCTGACTCCTTACTCCCTGGCGAGTGAGCAAGATCAAGGCTCAAAGGCGGTTTCAAAGGTTCATGACGATGATAAACCGGACCACCGTCAGGGATTGGTTAACAACAGTTCCGCGAACATGATCAACTCGTGCTTGCCATATAGTCCAATGGGACTCTCGCCTGCGTGAACCCCCCACCCAGCCTTGCTGACCTTTAAGCCCATTGGTTCCCACCTAGCCCCCACCCTACATAAAAGTTGTGTGTTTTCCTCAATAAACGAGTTCCTGCTGTGAGGGGTCTCCCTGACTCGTCTGATTGTCCTCCACCGGGAGGGCTGGGGAGCGGGCAGTCAGTCGGCCTTACCTATCCTGATCTGACCTTGTTGGGGAGTGTCCCCTTCCCTTGCCGTTGGTTGAGAAGGGCAAGGGGGCTGAAGACCCCGACATCTCCTTGTCTGGTTATTTAATAAATTGGATTTGCTCTTGTTGCATGCTTGTTTTCAATGCATGCTTTAAAAATTGCTATAGTCCATTGATACAGAGTTCACTCTGTAATAGGAAATTGCATTTTGGTTGTATAGAAAAGACTGCACATCACATAAGTGTCCTGGACCTTGTATGGAATTAAGTCATCAATTGGGACATTAAGATTACCTCTCCCTGCTCCTAGGAGTAGGATAGAAAGCTTGAAATAGAAACAAGATGATCTGCCCAGATATTTATGTTGGTAAACAGATAATATTAGGCAGAAACTTGATAAATTTTCTTCACTTCTATGATATCATTAGACTCTCTATATGGAGCTGTCATGAAGCCATTTTATCCTCCCTTGTGAGGAGTATCAGTGTAAAAATTCTGAGCCCAGAAGTAAGTGGAGGTATGTAATTTTGTCAAGAAGCATTCATTAATTACAATTGGTATATCAAGAAAACAATGATAAGTGCTGGAGAAGATGAGAAGAAAAATAAACATTTTTACACTGTTGGTAAGTTGTATGTTATTCCAACCACTGTGGAAATCAGTATAGAGGTTCTTCAAAGGACTAGAAGTGAAACAACCATATGATCCAGCAATATTGCTCCTTGGTATGTATCCTAAAGAACTAAAGTTAGCATATAAAAGTGATATATGAATACCCACGTTTGCAGCAGCATAATTCACAACAGCCAAATTATGAAACCAGCTTAAGTGTTCATCAGTGAATACATAGATAGATAAAGACAATGTGGTATGTATACATAACGGAGTTTTATTCAGTATTAAAGATGAATGAAATTATATCTTTTGCAGGAAAATGCAATGTACTTGAGAACATTATGTTACATAAAATAAGACAAATTCAGTAAGTCAAGGGTCATATGTTTTCTCTCATATGTAGAAACTAGAGAGGAAAAATGAAAAGGAAGTTGTAGAGAGATGGATATCAGGAAAATCAAAGGGAGATCAGATAGATAATAGGAAAGGGATGGGGGAAGGGAAGAGGAAGGGAAAAGGTAAATGCTGGGGAATGGTATTGATCAAGTTATATTGTTATATCATGTGCATGTACGAATATGTAACAATGAATCTCACCATAATGTATAATTATAATGTATCAATAAAAATAGAAATGTATAAAAAGTTACAGGTGCCATGCCACTTAGTCCTTTCTCCTTTAATATGGCTCTTCCTGATGAATGGAATGAAAATTAGAAAGCTGTTGGATTGCCCAATTAGAAGTGGGTTGACTTTGGGAATGGAGGGTACATAAGATGGAATACAATAAGAATAATGAATTTTTATTTATTTTGGACAACAGCATCATGCATCATTTGATTTGTAGACATCCAAATACATTTATAAAAGAAATACATTTCTTTTTTAAAAATTCTTTATTGTCTGTAATCCTGGTTATTTGTGGTAAAACCTAATCAAAACTAGTTGTCCAAATAAACTATTAGAGAACATCTCTGACCAGTTTTAAAGTCTTTGCTTTTTTCTAGATACCACTTAAAACTTTTTCTCTGTGAATAATATTTATTTACTGTCATGATTTTAAATTTATAATCATATCGTTAACTGCCACCTAACATGTTAAACTTAGAGCTCCCCTCTATCATAACACATACTTCACCATTCTCTAAAATCTATTGAATAGATTTATGATAATCTCACCAAAAAGCAGTCATCAATCACTCATACATTTTCTCTTTATTCTTTTAACATTTATGATTTACTTCATGCATTTTGTTACTTTATGAAAGAGTGAATTATATTCCAAGGTAGTTTCATATTTTATTGTTAGATTCTCTTGACAGTTATTGTAGGAATATGGTTACACTAAGCCACTGAAACACTAATTATAGACAGCATTATTGAGTTATGGTGCATGTCAAATGGTATGATCCTTAATTCAATTTTCAAACTACCACAAAGGTAGTTGTTATGGTTTAGATGTGAAGTGTACCCCAAAAACTCATGTGTAAGATAATGCAAGAATATTGAGAGGTGAAATGATTGGGTTATGAGAGTCTAACCCAGTCAGTGAATTAATCTCCTGACAGGAATTAACAGAGTGGTAACTGAAAGCAGGTAGAATGTGATTGAATGAGGTCGATGTTTGAGGGTGTGCTTTAGGGTATATGTTTGTGAGATAAGCATAGTCCCTCTCTCTGCCTTCTGATCATCAAGTCAGCTGCTTCCCTCCACCACACTCTTTTGCCATGGTGTTTAGCCTCACTTCTGGCCCCAAAGAGTGGAACCAGCTGTCTGTGGACTGGGATCTCTGAAATTGCAGGCACCAATAAACTTTTCTCTCTTAAATTGTTATTGTGTGTGTGTGTGTGTCTTTTAGTCATAGCAACAATAACAACAAGAACCAAAGAATTGACTAAAACAGTAGTTAATAATAATGTGTAATGCTGAATACTGTCCCCCAAAAATATATTTTCAAATTTTGTCCTCGTGTCTACAAGGATAACATTATAAATAAATGCAAGGAATATTTCTTATTCCTTGCATATATAATTAAAATAATATATCAATATGTTTGCATCCTGGATTAGAGATGGTCCTACCTTTATTGAGAGTATCCTTAGAGGAGACAGATTAGATGAACACAGAGAAACAGCAGGAAGATCATGCAGAGATAGAGGTAGAGTTAAGAGTTACAAGTCTAAAAGCCAAAGAACTCAAGTGTTGCCTCAGCTACTGGAAGGTGGAAGAGACACATATAATAGATTCTTCTTCACAGCCTCCAAAGGAATCGATTCTACTAACAATTTATTTTGGAATTCTGGCATCTGGCACTATTTTTTTTAAACACTAAATTTTTTCGCAATTTATTATGGTAGCCCTCGGAAACTGATATAGATATTATTATTATGACTTATCATGGAGTAGTGACAACTCTTGATATCTATAAGTGAGTGTTTCCAGGGTTTTCCATAATAAAAATAATACATAGATGTTCATTTTCTTTCTATAAGATAAAACAATATTTGCATATATTCTGAGTACATTCTCTTATTCATTAAAATTTTCTCTATACCATTTATAATTCCTAGTGAAATGTAAACAGTTTTCATGCCATATTGTTTAAAGAGAAAACACACCATCTTAAGTTTAATTTCATTTTCTTTTATTGTAAACAAATGGGATACATGTTGTTTCTCTGTTTGTACATGGAGTAAAGGCATACCATTTGTGTAATCATAAATTTACATAGGGTAATGTTGTTTGATTCATTCTGTTATTTTTTCCCTTCCCCCCACCCCTCCCACCCCTCTTTTCCCTCTCTACAGTCCTTCCTTCCTCCATTCTTGCCCCCCTACCACCACCCCCCATTATGTATCATCATCTGCTTATCAGTGAGATCATTCATCCTTTGGTTTTTCGAGATTGGCTTATCTCACTTAGCATGATATTCTCCAATTTCATCCATTTGCCTGCAAATGCCATAAATTTATCATTCTTTATTGCTGAGTAATATTACACTGTGTGTGTATATATATATATATATATATATATATATATATATATATCACAGTTTCTTTATCCATTCATCAATTGAAGGACATCTAGGTTGGTTCCACAGTCTGGCTATTGTGAATTGAGCAGCTATGAACATTAATGTGGCTGTATCTCTGTAGTATGCTGATTTTAAGTCCTTTGGGTATAGGCCGAGGAGTGGGCAAGTATGTGGGGAAAAAGGTACACTCATACATTGCTGCTGGGGTTGCAAATTAGTGTAGCCACTCTGGAAAGCAGTGTGGAGATTCCTCAGAAAGCTTGGAATGGAACCACCATTTGACCCAGCTATCCCACTCCTCGCCTATACCCAAAGGACCTAATTTCATTTTTGATCTGTTGTTGAGTGAATCCATTCATATGGAACCCACAGATAAGGAGGGTCAATTGTATCTGTGAATTTAGAATTTGATTCAGATTAATGGATACAGGGTGACAGGATAAAAATGCCTAGGTGTTCTTGAAGAGAGGATAGGTAGAAATCTGTATATTTAGACTAATCTGATGAGGGCTGAGAAAGAAGTGAAATCCTTCGTAAATAAAGCTTCTATCAGCTTAGAGAACTTGAAGGGATGATGGTGGAAATACGACCATTAAAGCTGCTTCCTGTAAAATCTCAGAGGAAAATGAGGAATGCGTTATTGTGAACTGGAGGAAAAGTGATCATGGATAGAGCAGCAGCAAACCATGCTCCATTGTGTTCTACCAATGGATGGAAAGGAGGATTTGGAAACACTAACTTGAATATTTAGCTGAGGATTCTTTTTTAAGCAATGTGTTGAAGAGTTCAGTCAGCAGTGTCCTTGATGCTTACAGTCAGAAGAAAAAGACAAATTGAAGATGGAAGAACTATGTAAGAAAAAAACAACATTTCTTGATTTTGGGGATTCTCTATCTAGACTGCAAAGATCTAAGGAGGAAATCCACCTTTTAAAGAGTATGTTCTGAAGAGGGGATTAAAGGTGTGATCCGAAACATTTTTGTCAAACAGGTTAGACGTGATTCATGGATCCAAGCAACCATGTTGGCGGATGCCAGAAATAGAGATGGGATCTTTCTGAAAGTGCACAAATCTTTTCCTGATGATGTGGAGACTCTCATACACAGGAAACCTGCAAAGTTGTTGAGAAGGTTATACCAGGAGAAACACTTCCAACTCGGATTGAAAAGGAAAGAAAGAGGATGTAAAGAGGGGGGTTTATCAAACTTCTGGGATTCCACAGACAGGAAATGGATTAACTCAGGTACAAACTTGCAGTACAGAATAAATGACTATAGAAGTGCTTAGGGCAGTAGGGCCACCGCCAAGTGGGCAGCAAGGTCTGTATTGCTAGAAGACACAATGCGGACATGGATGTGAGAAACATAACTCTGAATCTCTTAAAGGACATTTAATCATTTAAGTTATTCAGTTTTTGTCAATTTGTTATACTAATCCTAGGAAACTGATAGATAAGGTATTCATTTTTAAATTTACCGTTATTACACAATTAAATTATACAATTAAGTATAATAAAGCAAGCATTGACATTTGACTTCATTATTTTACTATTTATCCTCACATATTAATCACAGTATATGATTTCTCCTTTAGTTGATATTTTCTTTTGACATTCTTCCAGCAGAGGATTTCATGACTGAAAAAATTTAAGGATGAAAGAGCAACAAGAGTCCTTCTCAAAAGTAGTAATTATGAAAGCAATTTTATCAGACATATTTGTGTGTTGATGCCCAATATTCTGGCAAACATTAGGAAATTCCAAATGAATTGCCTTTAAAATTATATATATATAATAAAATTATATATATATATTATATGTATATATGTATAATATATATGTATATATAATATGCATATAAACACATGTCTATATTTTTATCCACATAGAGATATAAATACAAATTTTATGCTTGATTAATTTCTGAAGTTTGTTAATCTTAATTTTTAAAGCTCTCATTTCAAATTGAGAAAATTTAAATAAGTTATATACATAAACTCACCTATGAAGATTAGCTAGAATTTTCATAGGAAAAAATTCCTGATTCTCTTTAAATTCCTGTTTTTAATATAGTCTATAATCTCTACACCTTTTCTGTGCTACAAACTTCTCTGTTTTAGTGTTACAAAAAATATAAAGTTTAGTTTGTCCTAAGTTTATTTATTCTTCTAAGTGAACACTTAAGTTTTTTTTTTTTCTTTTTTGTTTTATTAGTTAAAACACATAGACACATCTTCACAGGACAATAATGTGTAGAAAAATGTTCTTACATACTTGCCTAAATTATGTATTTGATTAAAATTGCTGCAACAGCTATGCCTTTCTAACCAGTAAAATGAATCTCATGCATCAAGGTAATGACTAGACCTTTAAAATGATATATTGTACAGCATAATACCTCTAAAAATGAGCTAGGAAAGAATAATTACAAAGGAAGTATATGTTTGAGAAACAACTTTTGCAATTAGAGGCATGTGTGTAAGGAGTGCTATGTCTGTATTTGCTTGTCCTATATATTATTAGCATCGAGTAATTGTGTTATAAAAATTATAAGGGAGTATAAGCTATTAAATTTAAAATAAGGGTTTATCCATGAGAAAATATTAATTTTAAAGTTAGCCACATTTCATCATTTTATATTTGTGTGTCAAAAATATAAAGAGTGTGCATATAAGTTAGCAACAGTTTATTTTCTAAGGCTAATGTATGTATCTTACTAGCTCCATAGTCTTTAGCTCCTTGGTAATTTGATTCTATGGTACTGACACCAATACTGAAAAAAAATGTAAAAAAGATGAAAACATAAATGCTTTAAAAATATCCAAGATTCTCCATAATATACATTAACTCAGTCTTTGAAAAAACATGTAGTCGATTCACTTTCATGAAACCTTGAAAGCTCTCATACATGATCAATTCAGAATGGAAGTACTGTTCACCAGTGAAAATTCTATCAGGCTAAAGATAGGAATACAATTAAAAAAATAACTAAATATCCTAATCCTACTTCCCTGTAATAGAGAAACCTATAGGCAGAATGGGAATTAATTTTTTTAAACAATAAATCTATTTACAATCAATGTGACTTAGTAGTGATAGAATGGAGTTAACTGCTTTGTACAGACTAATCTGGGAGATCATAGGTCTGTAAACAAGAGATAAGACAACACTGTAATGATACTTCTTTATATATATATTGTACTTGTAGACAAAAAATGCTTTCATCAGATAGTCTGTTTTTTTGTTGTCTCAATTGCCTATTTGATTGAAAAGTTAAGGAATTTCTCTGCATTAACGTCTTTGCATTCCTTTTATTTAGATAAGAAAACAAACTTTCAGAAAAAGTAGCCCAACCACCTTTCTTTAGTAACTAAGATGGTAAATGAGAACTATAATTTAATGTTAGGTCTTGTCAAACCTGTCATTTTACTCTTCTAATTTATAGTAATAGATATGACAATTATAAATACATGATATTAAAAGTATATTGATTAATTGTAAATCCCTGAGATCCAGTTTATTGTAGTATACTTAAAAATTATAAAGTTTGTGATTTTTCTTTTAATATAGGGATTTGTTTTCAACACAAACACTTAGGTAGATGATTATACAGTATTATTATATATATTATGTATTATCCATCAGAGAGTATGTGCTTTAGATAAGTGTCTTCCAAAGACCAGATGTTAAGTTCTTGGTCCTCTGCTTGGTTCTATTGCAAGGTGTTAGAACCTTCATTCACATTGGATTTGAATGCAGTTGACTCCATTCCATCACCATTAAAACACATTCACTGATTTTAAATAGACTTATTGTTTTAAACATTTTAATTTCTAAGCTGTTTAAAACCACGTGAGAAGTTTAGATTACTGAGGGTGTGCCCTCAAAGGGAATTGTGTGATGCCATTCTCTTCCTTTTTGCACGCAGTCCTGGGGTGAGGTGAGTGAGCCCCATCTGCAATGCACTCCTGCGGTGGTGGATGGTGTGCCACAGGCCCAAAGCAATAGGATCAGTTGCCTATCAACTGAAACCTCCAAAACAGTGAGACAAAATATTGCCTTGTTCTTCTAAGTTGATTTATCTCAGGTGTTCATTATAATAACAGAAAGCTGGCTAATGGAGAGTAAAAAATAATTTTAAAAAATAATAAAAATTAATAAATAAAAGTCAAAAAGTAAATATCAGTTCAACATAAAGCTAATTATATGCAAAAACAATGATTCAAAAATGTATACTTAGAGATATACTTAACAAAGCCCTCAGAATTAGAGATAATGATAGTAGCCAAGTGTATGGTAATACAGAGAAATGTTTTATCTGGTTTTGAGTGTGGATTATTCAACAAATGGTTGTTTAGAAAAGAGCATCTGAAGGAAACCATATGTAATAGAATTGAATGAATCTAAACCTACAATGAACATATGAAAAACACAGAAGTATGAACTTTTAGAAAAGTAAACAATATATTCACAAAAAGTAATATTGGAAAACAAAGAAGCAAACGTGAAAGAACATAAGTCAGAATAGATGTGATCATTTTATCTATCCCAACTGTGATCATTTACCTAATTCTAAGTAATGAGAACATTCAAAACTTTGGCTCTGTTTTGTTTCTAATGTACTGACTACTACCACCAAAAAAAAAAAAAAAAAAAAAAATCCAACCCAGATCTCTAAATAGAATTTGTATCAATGCCAATATTACATAGAACAGTGGAGTGGTATTTCCCCCTGAATAAACCATTGACAGGCATTTCAACAAGCTCCAAAATTATAATTTAAACTAATTATTCATCCCATGTCTCCAGAATGTCTCCTCTTAGGATCGTATATTTTAGTGAGAGGCACTATTATAATTTACCCTGTTTCTTAAACTACAGTAGTGAATGCCTTCCTTGATTTCTTTTCTCCCAAATTGGTCATAGTTGAAAGATCACCAAATTCTCCATTCTGTGTTTCCAACAGTGTAGCATCCATTTACTTTTCTCAATCAACTATCATTGTCAGTCATACCATCATCACACCCTGCTTAAATTGCTAACATATTCTCCAAATCTAAGCTTTTGTTCCTCTCAAATTATTTCTGCACCCTGGATTAAGAATGATTTTTCTGAATCCCATATTGACTATAGTACTGCCTTATTAAAATCTATTTTACTTCCATCTAAGCCTGAGAAACCTCATGGGTTTGTTGTCCTTACATGTCTCTCATAGTTCTTCACCAGTTACCAACACCTTACTTCTAAACAAGCAATTTGCACAGGACACCCAGGATATGTAAAACCTGCTGGATTGTTCTTGCCTATAAGGTCTTTGGGGATATTGTTCTCTCCATTTATATAATTCTTACTTTCTCTTCTTCTAAGTTACTGGAGAATGAAATTGATCAAATTATGTTATGAGCATGTACAAATATGCATAAGGAATCCCCTATTTTGTATAATCATAGTGTACTCAGAAAGAATAAAGACAAGGACAGCAACAACCTCCCTTATCTTTTCTTTACCTCTGTCTGGAGTAGACGTCACATCAGATTAGACTACAAGTATAGCCACAGCTTCACACAGGACCCAGTTTTGCATTGCCTTACTGATCACCATACTGTATGGAAATTTCCTGTTCCTTCTCTTTCTTTCCACCACACAGTGAGTGTTTGGAGGGTACATAGCAAGTCTTGACCAACCTCAGAACCTCAAAAATCTTCATATTCCAATCAGTTTACTTTTAGTTTTCATAAACATCTGTGTAAAGCCTCATGAGGCACTGGTGTTAACATTCATGTAGGTGGACCATCTTATTTTACAACTAGACACTACTAAGCAAAACCCAGAGCAGAATGTTGAGACTTTCTCTCAACTGTTTATAAGCAAGCTAAATCCTTAAAGTTAAAACAAAAAAAGAACAAAACACACAAGCTGTGCCTGGTGAATGCCTGTAATGCCAGCAACTCATGAGGCTGAAGCAGGAGGTTCATTTGAGTCCAACCTCAGCAACTTAGCAATATCTTGTCTCCAAAAAAAAAAAAGAAAAAAAAAAAAAAAAAAAAAAACCAAAAAACCAAATAACATAAAAACAAGAACACAAAACAAAATGACAACAACAAAAGAAACTAAAAAGGCCTGGGAATGTGGCACAGTGTACAAGTGCCTTGTAACCACCTACCTTATTTAAAAAAAAAAAAAAAAGACTTTTTTTCAGAGACAACTTCCTTTGTAGTCTGGTCTGGTGGTTATTGAAACCCATGTCTCCAAAACTGTAGAGAGATCTAACCCAACACAAAAAGATCCTAATGGTGTTTTCTTTTCTTGTGATTTTTTTTTTTTAAATATTTGACCCCAATGTACATGAATTGTCCAATCTGCAGGTTTCCAACTATGAAACACATGCTCAAGACATTCTTTAAAATAACTGGCTATCTTATGACCTGGAGTAGCAGTGGTAATCTGAAACTATAACTCAAGACCAAGGAGTATTTTAGAAATTAAACAGTATAGTATATGTATATTATATGTACAAAATGCTATATTCTACCTATAATACATATGCATTACTTATATTTGTATAATGTATATGCAAATACATTTTGTCGTATGCCTTAACATAAATCTATTTTTGCCTATATATTGTGTGCACAGATGCAAATGTGAGTGCATGTCTTGTAACCCAAATTGCTAAATTTGACTTAACATCACTTAAATCAAAATGATCTCTCAAAATGTATGAATGCATTCTACCACCATGTACAAGTAATTAGAACAAATTTTTAAAAATACCTAGAAGTAAATTCTGCATTCTGAAGAAACCCTAAATGCTGACCAATTCACTGGAAAATGAGTCTCCTACAGTTGCTTTATTTTCCCTAAACAACAGTATTAGGTGTTTTTGATTAATGTAGTGAAATTTTGCAGTAATTATAAGTTTTCTTTGAGTATCTCATCATTATTCTACAATATGCCTTACTGACTCATCACCAGAAGTAGTAAATCATGTGTTTTATGGTAAAATATTTACATTAATAATTTATTTAAAAGTTCCAGAAAGCTCTCTGCACATGTAATACCTAAAATTCATCTCTATGGATTCTCTGTATGTATTTATTTCTTTTCTCGGGGGGAGTGGGTGTGGTACTGGGGATTGAACTCAGGGGCACTAGACCAGGGATCCACAGCCCCAGTTCTATTTTGTGTTTTATTTAGAGACAGGGTGTCTCTGAGTTTGTTATGGTTTTCATGCAAGGTGTCCCCCAAAAGCTCATGTGTGAGACAATGTAAGAAGATTCAGAAGAGAAATGATAGGATTTTGAGTGTCTTAGCTTAATCAGCGAATTAATCCCTGATGGAATTAACTGGTTGGTAACTGGAGCAGATATGGTGTGGCTGGAGGAGGTGGGGGTTGGGGGATGTGGTTTTGGGATATATATATTTGTATCTGATGACTGAGTCTCTTTGCTTTCTTATCACCTTCATGTAAGCTGCTTCCCTCCACTTCCTCCCTCCCTTCTCCTGCCATGATGTTCAGTTTCACCTTGAGCCCCAGGTTATGGAGCTGACCTTCTATGGACTAAGACCTCTGAAACCGTGAGCCCTCAAATACACCTTTCCTCCTTTATGGTTTTGCGGTCAGGTCATTTAGTCACAGCAGCTAAATAGCTGACTAAAACAGAGTTGCCTAGTGCCTACCTTTTGCTGAGGCTAACTTTGAACTCACCATCCTCCTGCCTCAACCTCCTGAGGCACTGGGATTACAAGTGTGGATCACCACATCCTGCCTTATAAATATTTCAAGGTATCTTTTGTATAACAAATAGCAGAGTAAATTCTATTATATAATTTCAAAAGGATTTAAAGTACTATCTTGAAACTGTGTTCTTGACATTAAAGACTTCTTTAGCAGCTGAACTTCTTTGGCATCTGCTCTTAAGAGAAACCTTTTACAACTGGTCCCATCTGTCTTTCAGGTCTGTTTCTCTGAGGTTCACATTTGTACCCCAGCATGTTCTGAGGTTCTGCGTACATATGCAGAATCCTGTAAGGTCAAAAAATAAGACATTCAGAAATATATGCTATGTTTTACTTATTTCTGTTTCTTTTTACTAAATTGAAAACTGACTGAAAACTATCTATTTTTTAAAGTTAAAAGAGACAAATTGTTAGAATTAATATTTTTATTTGGATTATTGATATTATTAACAACATTTTTTCCTTGAATTATTATTTAGATTTTTATTAATAACACTTATTATTTGGATTAATTTTTTATTTAGGAAATAGAGTATAATATGAGAATCATGTCTGTTTTCCCTAATAAAAATCCATGTTGATGGACAAGTACAAACCTCCTCTACTTTAATATTGTTTTGGATTTTGTTTCTTTACCATAATTAAAGACTACATTATGGCTTTTACTTGATTCTCTGATTGAAGTAATGTAATCTCAGTGGTGTCATGAAACATGAAATAGAGAAGCAGGCTTGATTTTCAGAAAAGCAGATAGGCTATTGCCTTCATACCAATCCCACACCATGATAATGATCATCTGGAGCATAGTGTTGTTGATTTGGAAGCTGAAATGTGATAATACTGAGGACCAGTGTCTGGGTCAATTGGGGTTACTTTTGACAGTCAAAGTAAAATCTTGGATTAGTGGCTGGTATATAGTAAGCATGATCATATTGTCATGTATAACTAATTAGAACAAATTTTAAAAATACAGATGATGATTATCACTTTTTAAACATGATTATAATAGTGCAAATGGTTGCTATTATTCAAATTTCTCTTACTATTTGAACACAAACTGAGATTTCAATTGGATTATGAATAGTAAACATGACAGGAAAAATTATATTATTCTAATGAAGAATATAATGCTAGATTTAAAGATGACGATTATTAAAAATTTGTTTAAGATTCAAAATAAATAATCTATGCCAGAGTTTATGCAACAAAATTCTGAGAGGGGAGAAACATTCTAAGAGAATAGATAGCACCTGGCCAAAGAAGGGTGGGGGAAAGTCAGAATAATTTGAATATGCCACTACAACCTGTCTTTCCAGCTTTCCAAGTAAATGAGAAAAATTGAGTAGAAAAGAAAGAGAAAGAGAAGTGAGTTTGAGTTTAGGATTTGGAAAAATGAAATTCTGAAGAACAAAGGATATCATATTAGAAATAAGGACACTTTATAAATGAGAAAGCTGAGATGCTTTATTGTAGGTAAGTAGATAATAATTGAGAGAAAAGTTAGTCAGAAATCTAAGATAAGATACTTAATAGAGAAAAGGATATAAAGAGAGAAAATAAAACCTTGAGTTAATTTAGTTATAAAATCTGTTAACTGAGTATTTACATGTGAATGCATCCACTCAGAAGTGATAACATCTATAACTGCAATGTAAAAAGTATACATTTCTTAATATCTGACTAAAGAAATTTCAAGTTGATACAAGGAGTAAAGTAAAACTAAGCCATCAGAAAGCAATGTTGCTTCTTTTTCCTTTTATTTTCATGATAAAAATCTTAAAACCCATTACAATTTTTATGTTGCTTCTTAAATCAGAAAAAAGAAAAAGAGACTTGGATAATTGTTATATCCAACAAATATAAATGGAGAACCATTCTTAAAATGGTACACCTATGAAGTATGAATATGTATTTGAAGATGCGTCTGTGTCACTACTTTTCAACATTACTTTCCCCCAGTGGACAATGTTTAAACAATACATAAGCTGTTAGTGTTCAAAGTATTATAATTGATATACTTACATTATTGAAGATTGCATTTATTTTTCATCTTACATATTTGACCTAACACTTATTTTTTTGCTACATTTTAGACATCTAGACAAGAAAACTTACGTCAGTGTTATACATTATACAGAAGAAGTGATCCTTACATAGCTTCCAGGGAAAATAATGACATGAGAGAGTAGCTTTATATGAATTTTTATGAAGACTCCCTGGATCAACTCATTAATCTGTCTGTTGAAGTGAAGACTGAGTTTGATTAGTTGTATAATGATTTTATCCTATTTTATCAATTGTGATGGTTTGACTTTCATCTTTAAAAGCTTCAACTTATTCAGTTGACAAGTGACAATAAACATACAGGTTAATGTGTCCTGTTTTAAAACAACTTTTTAAAATTTATGTTAACTGATACTTAAAAACCATTGTTCATTTTACTGGGGTACTATATAATGTTTCAATACATATATATGCTGCATAATGTTCCCATCATATTAAATATAAACGTACCCTCAGACATTTACCATTTCTCTATGTGGAAATCTTTACAAATCCTTCCTTTTAGCTCTTCCAAATGCACAGTACAGGACTGTTATCTACAGTCATCCACAGTACAGTAGCACACTAGGGTATCTTACTCCTTTCTACTTATAGGTTAGTGATCATTTCCCTATCCCACCACTACCTGCCTGGACTAAAAACACCATTGTTTTTAATTAAAAATTTCTCCTTCAGGCTCCTGAACTGACTGATATCAACATTATAAAATTTCTATCATTGGAAACAATTTTAGTATTCCCTAGATCTTGTGTTTCAATGTTTACTAAGCATAAAAATCAACTAGTGTCCACCATTATAATTACAATAGAAAAAAAAATCTTTTTTCTCTGTCTTGTAAAAACAAATATTGATCACCATGTTTACATAATATTACTATAAAATATGTACAGAAATTGTTCTGGGTTCATATGCTATAATGGAATAAGAATTCAAAGTTTTTTTTGGTTGCAATTCAGAAGGAAGTTAGTGCTTTCCAGTTTCTTTTATATCCACAGTTAACCATTACAGTTAATCACTAATTCTGGTATAAATACAAAAAAGCCCCTTGAGTTATATTTTATAAATGTGTTTATTTAATAAACATAATACTGATTATATTAGTATCCATTTGTACATTTTCTGAGAAAGTTGAAATTCTGAGTAGGATTATAGCACATAAGCATGATTTGGCAAATAAAAAATCTATCTCAAAAATATGTTAAAATAATTTATGAAAATGGTCATTTAGTTGTCACGTTTTTATAAATAAACAGTCTTATAAGGAGAATTGTGTAAGTATTACATGTTATTGAGACAGAAACTATGGCATAATTAAGGAAAATTCATATTATGAAAACGATGCTTAATAATGAGAGTAAGAGGTCTGCGCCTATCCTTTGTGACGGGGTCCAGCCCTAGCAGGGGTCGTAGTGGTCACAGGTGATGGAGTAGGCGTCGGCGAGGTGGAGAACAAAGCAACACAAACTCAAGGAATGGATGTTAAGTTCTAAATTTTATTTTTCCCAGCCAGCTTTTTATACATTAAAAGGTAGGCAGTTACACATGTTTTTTCAGAACAGGAAAAGGTCCCAAGGAGAAAAACAAAAATATTTTGTATGATCATTACTAGACTAGACAAGGAAGTATTCTAATTATTCTAGTAATTGTTTACTTGTGATAACCTATAACAAAACAATAAGACATTAATATTTAACTAATCGTAAAGGTTAAAGCAAGCTCAGTAAGGTTAAATAAACGTCAGTCGTGTGACTACTGCTGTAGTTAATAAATGTTAGACATTTAAAGCTAACATATATGATATCATCTTATACTGTGTGAACTTAACATTGAGAAAACCTTTATTTCTTCTGTTCCTGTTATTCCTTCCTGATGGGGTTGGAATTATTTGCCTAGTGTTTCAGGTCATCTGAGAGTAGTCAACAGGGTATTGGCAGCTAGAATCTTTTTGTACTTTCTCATAGCAGTCTTGGTTACTCAGAGTTTCATAGCAAATGAGTAAATCTGAAATCACTGTTCCATAAGAAGTCTGATTTTTATGTTCTAACTCTGGTTCTGTTAAGACCCCTATTTTCAGGGAAAACGCATAAAACATTAATAGTAAACCTACACATATTAAGCAAGCAAGGAAGGAAAGCCCACAATCCAAATTCCCAATGAGATGAGACTTTGCAAACATCTTTTTTACTCAGTGGAATCCTTGTCAAGCACTGAGGGGAATTGCAGGTGGCATAACACCTTTGCTGTCAAATAAACTTGATATTAACAGTCAGCCTTGTTTTGACCTCTGGTCTTTGGGGAAACAAAATACCTTTTGTGTCTGTGGGTAATTTGTGCACATGTGATTTATGCCCCTAAACTTTCTCCCCTTTTAAGGAATTTTATTTTACCCTCGACCTGCAGTCTATAGTATTTTCAACATTTCTTTCCCTTTATCTGTTTCTTTCTAAATATTAAAAATCTTTAATACTCATTCACCATCAAAATTTTCCTCTTTGCAGTCTGCAGCCCTGTGAACTTCAGCCACCATAAATTCTTGTCTCTCATTAATAGCATCTCTTAGAAAGATAACTACATCATTCTTACTATTTTTTCCTCAATAAAGCTCTTATTAACACATGTAAGTGGTACTCATGTGATGTTCCATACATGTGTACAGTGTCCACTGATCTATGTAACCACCCCTACCCCTCCACCATCCACAGTACTTCAACTGCCTAGTCTACTTTATTTTAGTTTTCACATAAGAGAGGGAACATATGGTACTTGTCTTTCTGTGTGTGACTTGCTTCACTATATGATGTCCTCCAGTTGTAACCATTTTGCTAAAATGCCAAGATTTTATTTTTAATGACTGAATAATAATCCATTGTGTACATATACCTGTTTTTCTTAATTCATTCATCTTTTGGTGGGTATCTAGGCTGATTCCGTATTTTAATTATTGTAAAAGCACCACAACAAACATCAGTATTCAGTTATCCCTTTTGTATGCAAACTTCATTTCTTTCAGATACTTACCAAGGACTGGAATAATTGAATCATGTTATAATTCTATTCTTAGGTTTTTGATGAACTTCCATACTGCTCTCTATAGTGACTGCACTAAATTACATACTCACTATCATGGAAGAAGGATTTCTTTTTCTCTGTATCCTTGACAGCATATGTTTTCATTTATTTATTTATCTCATAATAGGCATTCTGAGAAGAAATGGCATTTCAATGTACTTTTAGTTTTAGTATGATTATTTTTTTCCTTGTGGATAATTATATTGAGCATTTTTTCACATATATATTGACCATTGGCACTTCTTCTTTTGGGAACTGTCCATTGAGATCATTTGCCCATTTATAATTGGATTACTTGTTGGGTGTTTGTTGTTGTTGCTAAGGTTTTTGAGTTCTTTAAATATTCTGGATATTAATTCTCTCTCAGATAATAGCAAACATTTTCTCTGATTCTGTAGACTGTTCTTCATTTATTAAATTGTTTGCTGTACAGTTTTTTAATTTGAAGTAATCCCATTTTTTAATTTTTGCTTTTGTTTCCTTCACGTTTGAAGTACTATCCTGGAAATCATTACAGTATCACTATCTTGAAGTGTTTTTCCTAGGTTTTCCTCTGGTAGTTTTATAGTTTCAGGTTTTACATTAAGGTCTTTGATCCATTTGAGTTGAATTACAGATAGGGTGTGAGATGTGGGTCAAGTTTCCATCTTCTACACGCATCAAGTAGTCAAGAGGCTGCCCATTCTACAACCTACGTTTTTAGTGCCCTTGTACAGAGTCAGTTGACTGAAGATGTGTGCTTTAATTTGTTTTTTCTTCTGTTCCATTGGTCTGTGTTTCTGTTTTTATGTTAATACCATATTGCTTTCATTGCTATGGCTCTGTAGTTTGTATTGAAATTAGGTATTGTGATGCCTCCAGATTTGCTGTTTTTGCTTAAGATTGTTTTTCTGGGGTTGCCTGCCTAGCATGTGTGAGGCACTGGGTTAAATCCTCAGCACCATGTATAAATAAATAAATTAAACATTTATCAACAACTAGTAAAAATATTTTTAAAAAGGCTGCTTTGGCCATGCAAAGTCTTTTGTGCTTGTGCGTGAATATTTTGATTTTTTTTCCCCTAGTTCTTTGAAGACTGTCATTGGTATTTTGTTGGGGATTGCACTGAATCTGTAGATCATTTTGGTTAGTATGGAAATTTCATCATTCTTCATTTTTTCAATCCATGCACATAGGAAGATGGAAGGTCTTCCTGTGTTTTAGTGCCTTCTTCAATTTCTCTTCTCTGGTGTTTTGTAATTTTCATTGTATGCTTCCTTTGGTTTATTCCTGAGTATTTGAGTGAGTGTGTGCACATGCAAGCATCTATTGTGATTGGTGTTAATTTCATGATTTTTTTTCTCAGCAATTCATTACTGGTTTATAGAAAAGCTAATGAATTTTCTAAATTGATTTTGCACGGGGAAAACCTGGGAGAATGTCTCCTAAGATTAGGAACAAGACAAGGGCACTCACTTTATGATTGTTATTTAATGTAGAACTCAAAATTTCAGGTTGAGATTAGGCAAGAGAATGAAATTTTAAAAATGCCAATAGGTAAGGGAGAGGTCACATTATGCCTGTTAACTGATGGTGTGATTCTGTACTAGAAAAAACTGAAGATTCCTCCAAAGGACAATTAAAATTTTTAAATTCGGTAAGGTAGTTGGATAAAAAATCTTACTATTAAAAAAAAAATTGTTTTACTCTGTCTACTACCATTAACCAACTAGTGGTTATACATTTCAAAACCTTGGGGGTAGGTAGAGATACAAATTTAGGAATCACCAAAATTTTAAAGGACTTTGGTAACACATATTGGGGAAAAATGTTTCCCAGAGATGAAGTATGGTATGTGAAGTTTGGAGGAGAAAGTTTAGAGCTCAAAGTACATTAGAATTTAAAAATGAAACAAAGAAGTTGAATAGGCATGTCCAGAAATATTACAAGAAAAGTAGAAGAGATTGGCAAGAATAGTACTGAAAGATTAGTATTTCAAGAGAAAATCTGGTCAAAGGGATCAAATGTCATGCAAAATGTAAGGAAAATTATACAAACACAATGGTTATGGGTGACTTTTTTGACTAAGGTTCCAGTGCAAAGGTGGAGTTGAAGTAGGAGTTATGACTTCGAAAAGAAAATAAATGGGCATTAAGGATACAGACATAATATTTTTATATATCTATTTTAACAAGTCTTGCTGTGATACAAAGTTGCAAAAAAATAGTTATGGTATATGGACCTAAGGCAAAATTGTACTTTAAAATAATACCTTGTCTTTAATAAATAAGCATAACATAGAGATGTAAATAAATACTCAGAGTACAGCAACATTGCCTTAACAGCTTTTCAGTATTTTATTTAATTTCTTCTCATTAAATTTACAGTTTGCTACTTTTTTGATTTGTTAATGTCACTATTTGGAGAAAATAATCCCAATAGAAACTATGTTTTCTACTTTTCATAGCTAATGTTGAACGTTGTTTCTATATAACACTAGTATTTTGTATTTTTACTTTAAAACACTGTTCAATGAAAATTTTCTCAAGCTTAGTGATTAATTATATTTATTCCCATTATCCAAACACAGTAATTTATACTCAGATGATTTAAGTTTATAATTTATCTGTTTACCTAAATAAGCATGTTCACACTTAAATATTTTGTTTCAAAATAAAAATACTTGGGAAAATTCTAGACAAGAAATTTCTAGGCCTTTCGTTAGGTAGGCAAGAACACTCAGAATTATAAGTCAGTTAACTTGTGCAAGAAAAGCCTAAGCAATTGTTGTATTTTGGGTCTTAAATGTCCTCTTAAAACTCATATTGAAGGTTTGGCCACAATGCAGAAGTGTTCAGAGATGAGTCCTTTGGAATGTGACAGGATTATGACTACTCTGATCTTATTTTAGCCAGCTTTTTCACGATGTGACCAAAGAAACTGTCAAGAACAATCACAGGAGGAAAAGTTTATTTTACAGCTCATGGTTCCAGAGGTCATAAATGGTCAACTCAAATCCTCAGGACCTGGGGTAAGTCGGGACATCATGGAGAAGAACATGGCGGAGGAAAGTAACTCACAGCACCACATCAGGAAAGAGATAGAGAGAGGGAGGGAGGAGGGGAGAGAGAGAGAGAGAGAGAGAGAGAGAGAGAGAGAGAGAGAGCGCCACCAAAAACTGCTCAACAAGTACACAATATTTACAACAAAGGCTTGCCCCCTGGGACCCTGGGACCCCATCCTCCAGCTGAGGGTGGGTGGCAAAAGGACAGTGTAGGTAAAAAATGATCAGGTCTGATCCGGAAGACTGGAACTGGTTCCAAGGGAAAGGAAATTAAATAAGGACACTTCCCCTCCTCCAACCTGTTGCTAAGGTTACCTGCCTCCAGGGGATTGTTCCTCCAAGGAGTTGTTAATGAATATCCCCTGGATGATCCCTTTCTTGTCTGCAGCCTAGGTGGCTTCCTTCCTGCCCTTGAATCAAACCACCTTTTGGTTCACATAGGCAGAATGGGAAGAGAGGACATGAAAACAAAGGAAATTTAAAATCTATAAAAGGGGCAGGACACTCCCACTCCCTTGGGTACCAACTTGTACCCTTCCTCCTCAGAGGAGCCTCTGTCCCTCTATCTCTCTCTTCTATCTTTTAAATAAAACTTTTTGCTCTTGTTTTCTCATTTCTCAGGTGTTCATTCTTGAACATGAGGAAGAGGACTCCCTGATTCTCCACACCAGTATCATAGACACACCCTGCCTGCCTACATTTACTACCCAGTTAATCCCTGTCAGAGAATTAGTTCGCTGATTAGGTTAAGACTCTCAAAACCCAGTCATTTCACCTCTAAATATTCTTGCATTGTCTCACACATAAGCTTTTGGGGGACACCTCAAATCTAAACTATAACAGACCTGATGCATTAGTCCATTTATGAATTGATTCCTAATTGGGTGTTGAGAGAGGAGCTTTGTTATAAAAGCCAACTCTCTCTCACGCTCTCTTTTTCCCAGAATAACTTTAGAACATGATTCTGAATATTCTTTGAATTAATTACAATATTTATTTAACAAAATTCACAATATTTCTTAGATGCATAAAATCATAATGAAGTCTATGTATTTAGCAGATACACCTTAGGTGAGTTGCTTCTATTATTAAAATATTTGTCAGTTGACATACAGGAAGGATAAATATGTCTATGGCAAATACAATCTTGTCTTTTAGAATATGGAAATTATCATTACAAAATAATGAAAAAACAAAAACCACGCCAATGAGAAGTAATTCATCAGAGTTTTAGAAAGAATAAAATGTCCAAAAAATTGAGAGATACTGATAATGCCAGTCTCAAAATCATTATTTCTTTTCAGTAAGTTTCAAAAAAACAAAATGGACAAAGATTCTTTCCCTTCCTGTGTCAACCTCTCTTGTAAAACTTTGCTCTCCATCTTGACCTTGTATGAGATTATCTGACTTTCTCGTTCATTGAGATGTTAATAAAAGTGACAGTTACAAGCTGTAAAAGTCCTTTAACAGTTGAATTTTTCCTTTTTCTTGTTATTTTGTGATTCCTTCTAGTAACAAGAAGTGGAGAAACCCAGACTGGCCTGTGAGGTATGAAAGACAAAAGACATATGTCCTCCTGATAGACACAGGCTTCCAGCTGAAAGGCATCTGAGCACAAAGAATCATGCCCAGTGAGACTGGCCAAGTGGGAGTATCCCTCGCAAAATTGAGAATATGTGCAAACCTCTTTCAAGTGGGAAGAGCTTGCTACGTACACAAATTGGTAAGGTGTTGCTGTAACAAAATCTAACGTATTTGGTATTGTCTTTCAAACAAGGTTTGTTTGGCTATGTAAATACGACAAGAGAATTGTCAGCAAAGATTCTGTGATGTCTAGTACAAAATAAAACAAAAGAACAAGAGGCAAAAATCAATGGAGCTACAAAAGTAAGGAGTGATGTGCTACAGCAGATTTAATAAATAGTGATCCATGTTATGTATTTTTGAGACAAATAGTAAAACTGTTCCTTGCTGTCAATTGGAAGACAGTAATTGTAACTATAATGCTATTATAGATCTTGGTAAGAGGACGTCCTGGAATATGATCAAAGTGCTGATGGAAGTACATATATGATAATGTATAGAAAGAAAATGCTGAGTTGTTGGAATCATTTGGAAATATAAACTCTTTCCCTATTCCCTATTCTGTTTTAACTCAAAAAAAATATATAAATGATCTCAGGGTAAAGTTCAAATCAAAAGTGTGGCTACAGTACACTTGTTTGAGACCCTTGAAAGATTTAAGGCAGTGACTAGTCCAACCTCTCAGTTGGGGGGGAAAAAAGATTTTAAAAATCTTCAGGCTTCTACTTATACCAGGCTCACCCAAAATAGAGAAGCCCTTCTTAAATGAATTGTGAATGTGGTTTTTAGAATGGACCCAAATAGGAGATTTACAAAGTTTTTAAGGGACTTGTCCTACCTTCTCATATTGGAAGGGACAAAGACAGTTCAACACCAAGACAAATCCATGTGGTTTTATCTCTTCGCCATAGTAGTCAAAATTACAAAGCTCTTCAACTACAAATCTGAGCCTTTTCTTAATGAATGGTTTCCTCAAAGAGGGGAGCCATGGGCTAAAGAGACAATGCCCTAGATCCCAGCCTCTCAAATAATACTTTCAAGAACTGTTTATTCTCACAATAATTACTCAAAACTTGGAGAGATTTTTCATTACATATATTTATCATTTATTGTTAACCATCTAGATACGAAAACTATGAATTAAAATTTTGACATTTAAAATAAAATCTACTGATGGATAGTATCACATAATTTATAAAAGTAAATATATTTTGCAAAACAAAATGATTTTAATGAAATGGGTAGAATTGTTTTGCATTTTACAAGTGTTATATGTTTTGTCAAATAGAGCAGATATAGTTCGTATCTGGTATCTCATTAACTATCTCATATTGTTTACTTCTTTAGTCATACATGTTTCTGCATCCAATCAGTCTGATATATTGCTTCAGTTAAAGAATATAAAGAAAATTCATATATATACACATATATATATGTTTATACATATATTTAGCAGGGAAATGGAAATGTATTTACTTAAATTTTTGAGATAATTGTGGATATTTTTGTCAAAAAATACGTGAAAATTTGACAAGTAATAGATTCTTAAAATCCATTCACTTATTTTGTAGTTTGAATGAATCTTTACCTATTAATGTGTCTCTGATATGTAGAATAGTTACTTGGATATGTTCATAATTGATTTATGCATATCTTTTAAAATAATCATGTATTTCATTATATAATTTGTGTCTTTAATACAAAAACTTATTTATTATAGCAGCTTTGTGAGTATTCAAATACTTTCTATAGTAATGGTCTTAATATCTGAAGATGAGTTTTACTTATTATTTATCATTCTTATTTGTTGATGAGCTCTTGTGGATCATATGAGCTTATAAGTTTATATATGTATATGTTTCTACATACATAATTAATTACTTATTACTTTTTTATAATAATATGTGTATAATATCACTTATCTAATAAAAAGGTTTTATTTATTTGGAAGCTGCAAGTTTGTGATGGAAATAAGATTTCTCAAATTCTAGCATGTGATTGAAAGATCACATTATATCATCGGCCACAAATGTGGTCATTCCTCCTGGAAGTTACAAGTTTGCTTCATTTATTTTTCATAATATATCCAACAAATACCCCAATCTGAATTGCCATAGTGTGTCAGTTCTCCTTCCCTATAAACATTAGATTCCATGAGAAAAAAGGTGGTCTAATTGAGGTTGGAATTCTACCTTGTATATACTGTTCTTTGATACAATTTTCACAGTTCAATATGCAGTTGTCATTCTTTATGTGTACTTCCCGTTGGATCAAGATTTAATAAATTTGATCATTTTATAGTGTCAAGGTCATTCAAAATGACACTGGGCTCTTTTATTCCTGAGTGTTGTGCCAAAGAATCCTCCTAGTCCAGTTTGGTATCACCGCTGTGATTTGTGCTCACGTGCCAGCAATTTTGCCCACTGTTGATTTTGTTCTAAAAGAACAAATTTGAACACAGTGGGAATAAAAGTAAATAATTTCTTAAATATTTGAAATTTTTTCATTTCTGTATTTAATGTCCCCTGCCCCAGAGAGGCATACATTATCACAGGTTTGCAAGGAACACTTTGGAGAACAGCTAGATTTTGGATCCACTCCTATGGAAATGTAGAGAATGGACTAGAAGTCACTCACAGGGATTTTAACTGGGATCTGGTCAAGGAAATTTCATGTTTCAGCGCATGTAATTTTGGCAATATTTGACATGGGGAATTGCAGAAAAACTGTGCACCAAAGACTTCTATGCTGTGATCTAACAATCCAGTCTCAGTTTGAGGGGATTTGGGTCTATTACAGGCAAGCTAGCCTTGATTCTACATTGTTAATTAGTGTTTGTATGTGTGTGGAGGGAGAGGGACAGGTTGTCTTTTATATTCATAAGTCATTTGATCAAGAAGTGCAGAATATCAGAGATCATGAGATCCTAAACTTTAAACCGAATGCTGAAAGCATGACTTTTAGTAGTTCTGCCCTGGGATGACTCTCTTAAGCTTCTGGGGGAATTTGAAAAGTTTATGGCCAAAGGCCTAGGTGTGACAGATTGTAAAAATGCCCACAAATTCTTTCTTTCTTTGTATCAACTCCCCTTTCTGTGTATTTGTTGATGGAATCTTATTGTCTTTGGGATTTAGTCTATGCTTTGCATTGACCAACTACTAAATAACAAACAAGATGTAAGCAGAAGATGTAAAAGCACTTGCAGAGTGAAATCTGTCTTCTTTCTTGTTGCTTTTAAGAGTTCTGTGAATGACACTGTGATATATTCCAAGTTAAATTTTTGAGGGTCAGAGTTGTATGGTTGATCACCCCTACTGATCCAGCTTGAACCAGCCAGTCCCAGCTGAGAGGCAACTGACCACAGAAAGTTGAGGGCAACTTGCTCTCAATAGGAAAAGTTCTTTCCAAGTCAGCCCAGTATAATTGCCAACCCTCAGACTCAATCAAATGAATGTTTGTTGTTTTCACTTACTATCTCATGAAATTCTTTGCTACTCAACCACATTTGGCTGAAAACACACTCTGTGTTCCATCTGTGTGAAGCGTTCTGTGTTCTTTACAAATAATTGTATTATTCTGAGCCTATGAAATTCACTTCTTTCAGATTGCTTCACACCTTGCTCTACTGCATATAGTATTATTCATTCAGTCTCCTGCAGTGTTCTTTTATCTCTGTTCTTTATATCCTATATAATGGAAAATCCATTTCAATTGATTTGATTATAACCATAATATAACTCTAAATAATGTAATCTTATAAATAAAAAATGAATGTAGTTAGGCTGTTGATCACATGCAATAGAGAAACTAGATGTTGAACTACTTAGATTATCAAATGTAAGCCATTTTATTATGAAAAGCAATATCAGTAATAACTGAAGACAATATAGTTCTTTGGTTTCTTTTAATAAATATCTTCAACTTAATACATGATTTAGCTAGCATGTCTAAAGTATATTAGCCATGATTATATAGTATGTTTGTCTGCATGGAGAAAGAGCAAGCTGTAGTTTCTTAATGAGTATCAGTTACATATGAAAACGACAATACCAATTTCATGAGTTTATTTGCAGGTATGAACTTTTAATTCTCAGTGTTCAGAGCACTTACCCAGCATGCTGGATGCCCTGGGGTCAGTCTCCAGAATCAAAGATAAAGAAAAATAACTTTATCATTTAAGAATCACATAAAAATCAATTAGCTGAGGAACACAGACAAACATGCACACACGCACAATCACAAAGCATTTTGTGTATATTCATCCAGATGTTAACATATTCCTGGATAGTGAATGCAGACTTTTAGATTTCCAAATGCAAAATTTCATTTTTACTTATTTTTGTACAGTTCCATGCAAAAGAACATGAACATTTTAAGATATCAAAAACTAGTGTTTCATTTAGTTGTCTTATTCAATTTGGTTTCATGATTATTTCAAATTTGTTTGCTTTACATGTCATTATGTTTACTTATTTTTAAAGAATAAAATGATTTCTTATAATTCTTATAAGTTACTTATGAAATACAATATTGAATCATAATTATGGTCTATTTTTAGTCCTTTCCTATTTATAAGTACCTAAATATTTGACTTCATATGACAGTAAATTGCCTGAACTATATAAAACACAACATGATTGGATAATATTCACCAAATTTTTCTAGTGGCCTTCAAAAAAATAAACATCAAATGTAATTAACTATTTATTGAAATATTTAGTTTGTGACTAAATATCTGTTATTTAACAGAGATATTATAGGCACACGGATGGGTTCCTTTAATTTTTTGACAATGGGGAGGAGACTGTATTTAACTGTAGTTTATTGTCCTATGTTTAGAAATTGCCTCTCATCATTAAAAATAGATTTTTTTCACATTACAGTTAGTCATATCACAGTCATTCTCATCTTTAGTTATTATTCAAAATAGATAAAATGGGACCGATAGGCAAAGCCACACCAGAGGGCTTGAGTGTTCTAACTGATGCATGTGCTGCTTAAAGACACTCATGGTCATCTTTCAGAGCATGAAGCTTTTCTCTTCCCCTTCATCCCTCCCACTCCCTCCTCAATTCCTCCCTTTATTCCATACACTCTTCTTCCTCCCCCTACCTCTGCCTCTCCTGCATTCCCTCTCCTTTTCTCTTTTTTTTTTTACTCTTTCCCTCCCGACCTCTCCCACCTGTATTACTCCTTTTCTTCTTCCATTTTTCTCTAAGAAAAATACAAAGATTGTACATTTCAGGGAATAAATGGAATGACATCTCTTTGAACTGCAATATTTAACCACAGATCTGAAACCTTTTAATGAAAAACTCATGTCCTATTTGTTTTTTTTTTTTGTCTTTGTCATTTTTATGTTCTTACAGTAAGTACTTGAAAGACTTTCAGTAGATAAATTGATTTCCATTTGGTAAGCTGAATTTAAAGTACTTCACAACACTTTCTTTCCATGAAGACTTCAATTATTTTAAAGTAAGAGAATCTGTATTCTTGTGCGTATAAAGTTGAGACATGACATGCATTTTACAAGACTGCAAACTACCTGTATATATCATACAATATATACGCAATCCAATATGTAAATGCATAAAATAATGGCTGGCACACATACAAGTTTATAGACTACTTGTAGTTTTCAGGATTTGATGTAATTCAGAGAAAAAACAACCTGTACCTATATATAAAAGAAACTTAATCTATCTCCTAAATAAACATGTAGGCAGATTAATGTTGTCTAGAGACAGTGCAACTGCTCTGTCCCAAAAAGCCATGGGAGATAAAGGTTTCTTCCAGTTTATGGTCTGTAAACACAAAAGGGTGACCTTTTGTTGTCATCAGTCCGGTTTCTAACACTAAGTCAATCCTTTACACCTAAAAGGTGTGAAAAAATAGAAAGAAAAGGAGTGCAAGAAGCAAGAGATGTATCATCTCTATTTCAACCAAGGTTCCAAAGTTATGTATCATATTTCTAGTTTCTTCCATTGTCTAAAACTAGTCAGATGATGGCTCTTAGCTTTATAAACCAAAACATAGAAATAAAGGGTTTTTTTTGTTGTTGTTGTTTTATTTGTTTTTTTCTGGGAAACAAGAAAATGGTTAAAATTTGAGAGAATTCAATTATCATAAAGGAAAGGAAGAATAGTTGTTGAAGGACTACTGATAGATCCAACAATAGTGTTTATTAAATTATATGAAGTTTATTATTCACTTGATAGCCTAGAAATAAATTCAGAGGTAACAATGCTGACAAATTTCCACTTATTATAGCTTTTTTCTAGTTCAATTCTAAAAGGAGATATCCTATAGTATTCTGCAATTGTCTTTATATTATATAGATATATGCTTTTTTAACCTACAGGAGAAATTCCTCCTCTCTCTGTAAGAGTCAATAAGATACTTTTACATCAAATACAAACATTAAACTTATACTGGAATGTACTCATGACTAAGAGTTTATTGGTAGGTTTCCAAACTTTTACAGAATAATACCTAAATATAAATTGAATACATATCAATAGAGAGAGTGGAGAGATATCTTGAAAACAATCCAAACTGTATCATATGCATAACATTAAAATTGTTCATAGCTCACTAAATGATGTGAACTAATCGTTATATCAATGATTGTGGTATAACTAGATAGACGATAAAGACAATTATCCATTAGTTCCATTTTTTGATAATATTTACATGCTGACCCCTGAGTAAAGCACTCCATGCTCATTATATGGGCAGAGGAAGAATATGAGGCAGAGAAAAGCGAAGCTTGGGGAAGCCCAATAAGCAGGTGACAGTTCAATCAGTCGGTCTCCATTTTGAAGAAGCTTGATTCTCTTCTCCAGTATATGTGCATACCAGCCTTAATGAAATTCCCTGTTAAGCTGGGAGAATAACTTCCTTAAAAATATGTTGATGAGCCTAATTACCTCAAATCAAAATCACATATTCTTCAAGACTTCAAAAGCTCACTTTAACCTTACATTATTTTTTTCACATTACATCTTGATTGAAACTCAATTAAGAGAAAGCCAACTTCTCAAAAATCCTCATGTAAAATATCTTTATTATAATTTCTAAAGCTACTGATTTACCTCTCAGTTGGTCTTAAATTTCCCGTCAATCAATACCTCACTTTAAAAAAAAAAATTCTGCTTTGAAATTGATTTCTATGGAAGACTATCTTTAAAAACAAAATCCTTTTAGCTAACACTAGTTTTGCACATCTTTCTATGATGCTTGCTATTTTCTCATTTTTTTTCTTTTCTATTCCTCCAGCACTACCATTTTGCCTTGTCCGTGGTAGTACTTGCATATAGAGTACTGCGTTATGACTCAGGACATCCTTCATAGATTAACCATAAATTCAGTAGATCAGTGTTACAACAACATTGTGCAGAGAGATTACTTTCTTTGGATGTAGAGATGCTTCATGATAAGTTATCAATATTGTGATTTATTGACTTGTGTGATGTTGGCAAGTTATACACAAATTATTTCTCTCATCATACATTTGGAGTTACTAGGTTATTAATGTCTTTGACACTGAAACCTTTGGATCTGTATAATTCACTGGTGTGTTCAAAGTCACAGCATATTGATATGAGAGGTGAAGAGCATGCAATTAATGTGGATGTTAAAATAATGAAAATGACCAATAGAAACTTCATGTGATGATTTCTACAGAATTTTCAAGGACCAACCAAACAAACAAAAAACAGAAAGAAAAAAAGAAAAATGAATTAGGACAGCACTATGGTTAAAGTATCTCATTTTCCTTTTGTATAATCCCAAGATAGAGGATAGGCAGAGAAACAGGTTGTTACTTATTTTTTTTTTTGTCAATTTTTACATGCTAGTTACTATTTTACTAGTTCAGAAAATATGTTAAATACTTGCAATTCTAATGGCGGAGGGATTTTCTGCTGAATTAATTGCTAGAAGCAGTCACCCACTGAATCACAGTGTACTCTTTGCATGCTCCAGAAACTAGCTATTTGAAGTGTTCAAATTAGTATTGCCTTCCAGAAATGATGAGGATTACTTGAACCCCATGGGATACTTGACCCTCGTAGCACATCAGAGAGAGATAAAAGGATTTTAAGTGATACTTCTCTCAGGTAAAATGAAACAGGAAAATAGTGACTCTCTTATGCAGGTAAAAGAGTAAAAAAAAAATACATCATCAACTATACATATTAGAATTTTGGAACAGTAAAATAGAGATAAAAATTATGGAAAATTTTTAATAATAGAGTTTTCTTTACCTATCATTTTTCATATTTTCTTTTCAGTCTCTTCCTGAGAGTTTATTCCATTGAAAATCAGCTGCAAGACTACTTTGTTTGTCATTTTATCTTCTGGCATATATTGGCTCTAAATAGGTATACTGCAACAAATTGTCACTAGCCACTGATGATTTATACTTGGCATAAATGGCTACTGCACTGGAAATATTGACAAACGGAATTGCTTACCATTGTATGTAATGGAACAGCCAGAGTTGTCTGCCAATTGCTAAAATTAGACACTATTCATTTCTTTTTGTTGGCAAGTTTCTCACTACCAAGTTCATGCAGGTTAAACAATCTTCAGAAGTTCCCTTGTAGTTTGCTGATTTCATTTCAATCAAGGAAGAGTGAAGTCTAAACATTCAATGAGAACATCACAATGCAACCCATTTGTGTTAACAGAGCAGAATATTTTAAACCTAAGATTCCGATGCTTATGTCCTGGGATGGCTTTAAAATGATAGTTAATAGGGTATGCTTCTCTTTAGATGTCTATGCATTGTGAAAATAATTTAGTTATTTTCAACTTTGTCAAATATTTTAAATTCATATGTGCATATTTTATTATGATTCTCAATTAAAACATCAAAATTCCAAAGGCTAAATATTTTCTCTGGTAAGAAGACATTGATACATAATGGGGGGGGTAAGGGAAGAATGGAGGAACTTTGGACTGTGCAGAGGGGAATAGGGAGGGGAGGGGGTAGGGGGTGGGAAAGATGATAGAATAAGAAAGACATCATTACCCCATGTACATGTACGATTGCATGCATTGTGTGACTCTACATCGTGTACAACCAGAGAAATGAAAAGTTGAACTCCATTTGTGGACAATGAATTGAAATGCATTTTGCTGTCATGTATAACTAAATAGAAAAAATTAAAAAATTGAAATAAGGGATAGGCTTAAAGTAGACAAAAAAATAACTCAAATGGTATATATCTAATCAATTATTTTTATATGTAGAAATTTATTACTTATCAGTGAACAGACTTTATTTATTTATATACTTTTTTAAAAATTAATCTATGTATTCATTCATTTCATTAGAAAGAATCTAAGTGCCAAGGCTGGCCTCTAACTTGAGATCCTCCTGCCTCAGCCTCCTGAGTTGCCTCTGTGTGCAGTTTATATATATAATTTAAAATAATACTTACAAAGGTTTGTAAACACACACATACATGTAGACAAACATACACATACACATAGATAAACATACACAACACAGGTGTACACATCTTAAACTCAAAAAGTACAGATAGGCAGAAATTATCAAAAATACTGATTTTCCCTCTCCTGGTTAATTTCTTTAGGTGATACTTCTGAAGATTTTGACAGAGGCACTGTTTTTCCTATGAAGTCTAAATTTCAATTCACATTGCATTACATCATTTCTCTGACACTCTAAGGTTACAACTTTTTAAAATATATTTACTTTTACTTGTATGCTATGTATAGCATTAGGACATTTTGACATAATCACAAAGACATGGAGTTTAATTTGCTCTAATTCAGTCCCTAGCACTTCTGCAGTCTCCTCCTCCTCCATCCCCCTGCCCCTCTCCCTCTACTTTATTGATCTATCTGCAATTTACATGTACTTTCTTAATTAGTGTCTTATGGATATACTTGATGCTGAGATTCACTGTTGTATATTTATATATGTACATTCAAAAGTTTGGTCAGATTCATTCCTTATCCTTATTCTTCCCTTATCCTGTTTCTCCTTCCTCCCCCTCAATCCCTTCAGTCTAGTCTACTGATCTTTCATCTAAGAGGAAAAACAAGGGTGGGGGGAGTTATAACTTTCTTATAATTCAATATTATTTCAATTTTCCCCCAGGTTTTCTAAAGAAGGGCAATGCATTACACTCTCATTGTCAGCAGACCTAACTGTTGGAGGTGAGTGGAAGCCTACCAGGCATCCTCTGGTTCATGCATTTACAATCAAGATCACATGGAAGACTCGGGGTCACTCGGTTGAACTTGGGGAAATTTCTGATCCACTGAAACTACCTGGAAAACTTGGGTAATACATTCTTGGATGCGTTTTTAAAATGTCATTCCATAGTTACTGGATTTCCCCAGGGTGACTGTATACCAAGGCAGGACAAGAACTGAACTTGGTGAAAACTTGTACACCCAATGAAGCATGTATGTCTAGGAGAGGGAAGATCAATACTTTTGATAAATTCTGCCTATCTGGTCAGGTCTCCTCTCTCATAGACTTATTGACTTTGATACTCTCCTTCTAGGAACCTCTATCACAATTTTAATAAAACAAGTATTTATGGCATTACTACTGTAATTACAACTACAGAATGGGAATAGCATTCAGTTCTGACTTAATAATCTTTGTATTCATAGCATGTAACTCCTGTAAGCTCTCTGAGTCCTTCTGGTCACAGACCATTTCTCATTTTCATCAGAATATTCAGCCCTAGCACAAGACCTTTAATAAGGCAAGTTTCCAAGAAATGCTTCACAATAGGATCAAGGAATGAATGAGATATATTGAAATAACTCCACAAATATTTATACAGAGCTATTCGAACATGCACTCTATATGGAGTGCTAAAACTTGCTAAACATTGACATAGTAAATAGAATTTGGGGGCAGTTGGAAGAGTAAAAAAAGAAAAAAAAGAAAACCCAAACCAGAGTAAGATTTTTTTCCTCAAATCATGACAATCTTCGTGTCTTAGAGTTTGATGTTGACCAGGAGCTCCTAGCCACATATTATTTATCTGTATACATTTACTTCCTCATCTTCAAATATGAATCAAATACTTACAAGTTTTATCCTCCATTTTAATATACCTTGTAGCCCTAAATTGGTCCCCTTTCCCAGTTATTTATTGAATATTTTTCTTTAAGTGCGTCACAGTAGTACTAAATAAATCAAATAAAAAATGGAGCTAATCATCTTCCTGTCCAAATGATCTAAATCTACTTTTCCCATCTAAATGTGTTAGTCCTCGGCAGATCTTTCCTCATATTTCTTGCCTCTTGTCATAATAGCCACATAATCTTGTGAATTTTATATGTCATATTTTATTGTCATAAATTAATTAATAGGATATCATGTGGGATTGATGATAGCTCAATTTCTAGATTATTTTATTTTTTATCAATTTCTAGATTATTTTTTGAGGGTAGCAAAATCTCTTTGAATCTCACATGTCTAGCAAAGTCCATGGCAAATGGTGTAATTATCTTCACTTAGAAATATCTTAATTTCATGCTGAGGTTAAAAATAACTTCTTCCTGGTAATCTGCTCTCTGGTTTCTCCTCTCATTGGTTTTCATTTCAATTTTGTGCTTTCCTTTCTGAACCCCTACTGCAATTTTAATTAAATAACTCATTATAACATCATTAGATTCATTTCCCCCACAGAATAGGGAAAAAATATCAATTCTTATATAAACTTTATAGTAACTACAGCACTTCACACAGATCATAGCACTGTTAGATCCTCAAAAAGGAATTGCAAATGATTGAATAAAGATATTATTGCTCAGATGAGTGATATGATGATCTTCAACAGAACCAGGAAATAAGTGGAAAAATTAAATAAGAGCCCAAGCCTAAAACAATGCCCCAAACTCTTTTCTCTAGACGTTCACATCCCAATATGGTAGCCACTTAGAAATTTTGGCTCTTTCAATTTGAGTTTAAATGACTTTAATAAACATAACTACAATTTTAGGGCCTCATTTTACCGAAGTCTCAAAAAGTTTTATGTGGCCAATAACCACTGCACTGACCAGTGCTGAAGAACTTTCTGAGTTTTGAAAAAGTTCTGTTAGACCATAGTTTCATGTTTCAATGATATAAACAATGTTGGATAGAAAATTGATGATGCAATACTAATTATATCTACTATAGTATCTACCTTGAAATCACTTATTTTTTTACATAGTAATTTAAAAATTCACAAAATATTCAATAATATTATTTGAGATGTAAACTTAATATTAACAGTCTTAATGTGTAGCTTACAAATAATGTCCATTTTGTAATGACAAGAAGTCTCTGATTTCTCTATGCTGATGACAATAAAAATTAGCTTCCTTTTGTAGGAGAGATTTAATTAAGACAAATAATTTGACATTGCTTGTGTCTACAAAGCACAATGTAAATTGAAGATCAGGTTAATTTGATCATCATGGATAAGCCAAATAAAGAGAAAGGATGAGGAAATGCATTATAACCTCCAATAATAATTTGGGATATGTAAATTGACTCTCTTATCTGGTTAATACAAACAATTATTAAAATTAGTAGAGTTAAAGCCAAGGACAATTGGGCTGTGACATGTTCTATTATACAAAAATAAAAACAGACTCCTTAACTGGGCAAAACCCAGTTTTTTCTCTACATTTAAAAGTTATTTTCTCTACATTTAAAAGACACCATGAAGATTCATTCGATTTCAAGAAAATATTTCTGAAATGTAACATCATTAAATAATCTTTTAACATTATTATAGTGTGGAAATGATTTCAAAAGGTTGAAATCAGTTTAGAGAATATTTCAGGGTAAGGAAACAATGAAAAATAAATCTTACCCATGAGAAACTTTCCTAGAAAGGTAGACGTATTAACATTTTAAAACTAAAAGAATTTATATCAATAGATGCGATACAGACATTTTGTCTTAAGGTATAATTTCAGAAAGAGATCTCAAAAAGACATAAGTTCCTTGCGATTAAGATGTGATATTTTGGGAAATTGGTGGAGTTTTCTGGTTTTGCCTATAAAATCAGTAAATCTGTCATTGTCATTGTATGTATCAAAAAAGCACGTAAGGAATATATCTTCAAATGAACCCTGAATAAAACAGTACCAGCTAGGTGTTTTCAGGTAGTATAAAGTTTCTCTTAGCAATGAGCCTGTGCTGATGTTCATGAGTTGTGAAATGTTTTCTATACAACTAACTTATTATAGTCTTTTCTATGATTAGAATTGTCACCGTAGCAAATCATGATTATTTTTACTATCCTCATCATTACAGTGTTGATGAATCGACTCTGTTCAGAAGCATAAACCCATTTCAGAGAGAAGAGGTATTTAGGTCTGATGTTTGCCCTTAAGATTGTAAGACTAAGATTTAAAAAAAAAATAGAACAAAATATTGGAAAGGGTTGGAGGATATGTAAAATGTCATGCCATTAAACTATCTGTGACATGTAACAGAGAGAAAGTTAAAAATAGTTATGTTCAGTGTGATTTTTTCAGGTATTATAAATGAAAAAGTCTTCATACAAAAAGTGAGACCTGAATTGTTCCTTGAAGTATATCAATGAGAAACTCAAAGTGTTATTAAATATAAGAAACTGTATATTTAGTTCAGATTTTCTGAGTGCTGATTCAAGTGCACGCCACAGTCTATGTAAAGCCAGAATGTGTTCCCTTTGAACCTCTTTTCAGTTTGAGTTGATTCTAATCTATAAGCTCGTCTTAGTTCCCTACTGCTGCCAAAAAGTGCTTAAGACAACATTAGCATCTTATAGTTCTGGAGAAAAGAATTTCCAAGTCAGACTCAAGGAATCATCATTTTCCTTATGGAAATATAAGGGTGAACTCATTTTCATACCTTTTCCCAGAATCTAGAAGGACGCCCGTGTATCTTGGTTCCTGTGGCCCCCGTCACCTCAGGCTTCATTTCCCTCCTTACCTGCCCTTTTCTGACTCTTGCCCTCTGATCAGTACACTACTGTGATCCTATTGATCAATTTGGAGAATACAGGGTGAGTTCCCCATCACCAAATCATTAAATTAATCACATCTGCCGAGTTCTCTCTCTCTCTCTCTCTCTCTCTCTCTCTCTTTTTTTTTTCTTCTTTTTGACGTGTCAGGTAAAATATTCACAGTGTTGGCAACTAGGGCACAGGATTAGAATTGATAGAATGGGAAAGGTGTGTCATGCACTGAATGGCATGTGCTGGAAAATCTATGAAATGCCTTAAAATGTTTTTATAGAATACTTATCCTTTAAGTGTAGATTTTGATTTACTCACCTAAAACTGGTCAATGACCTTTATTGGAAAGACATTCCAATTTTAAATCATTCCAAGATTCGATCAGTTGGATTAACTAATGAATTACTTTCTCCCAATACCATACACACACAAAATTATTAGGGAGTACATACATTTAAGTATATTATTTTGTTTATTTTCACTTTAATGCAGTTCAGAATGAAGAAGAAAGGAGAAAATTTGCCAGACACTGTAGTGCATGCCTGTAATCTCAGCAGTTCTGGAGGCTGGGGAAGGAGGATCAAAGCCAGTTTCAATAACTTAGCATGGCCCTAACATGGCCCTAAACAACTTAGCAAAACAGTGACTCAAAATCAAATATACCCAAAAAGGACTGGGGATATGACTTAGTGGTTGAGTGCCCCTGGGTTCATTCTCATACCAAAAAAAATTTTTTTAAAAACCAAACTTATAGTATCATAAACAAAAGTGTTTAGGTATTCATATGGAATATGAATGTTTAACACTGCTTTAAGGAAAACAAATTGTTCTAAAACTTATTTCCCAAACCATTTCAATTTCACTATTTGATACCTCCAGATTGTCAGTACACATTAGTTTGTCATTTAAAGTTCTGAGAACATCAGTTTGTCTGTGTTAGTATAAAATCATGACTAAAATGCTAAAAGACAATTTGTGATAGCAGTTATTTCACTCGCTAGCCCAGAGTAGTACCTGAAAAAAACAGAATAACTCACTGTTATTTCACCACTAGAACTCAAACATTTTCTATTAAAAAATAGTTATGGTCCAGATACACATTCAAAAGTCAGTTACTTTGAAAAGTTTTTGTATGTTGTCTTTCTAGAAGATCAACTATGATTCTGGCTTTCTAACTATGATTTTAGTTAGACTCAAGTAATTATGCTAGGTCATGAGGCATCCTTTTATTAGATATTTTCACAGTAAAATAATTCCACAATGATGAAAAATGACTCAATGATTTTTAAAAAAGGAAGGATGAGTTAGTGCTTTAAACCTTTAAGTAATTAGAGATATTTAATTTTGTACATTTTTTTGAGAGCTGAACTATGCAAAAAGAGAAGTCTGAATTTGCAGTCAACGTATGACCAATTCCTAAATGACTGTGATATTGGAATTAGACATAGTTTTATTTATGTTGGTTGGTTGGGATTAAGCTCTTAAAATAGTTTACAGCAATATTAAAAAGAAAATATAAGAAATATTTTTCTCCTATGAGGTCTAAAACTAATAAGGGCAACTATTTCATTTAATATGAGAGTAAATTGGCTCACAACTGTAGTTTCAGCTACTGGGATGCTGAGGAGGGAGAATACTTCAGGTCACAAGTTCAAGTTCAGATGAGTGAGCACAATGAGACCCCATCCATCCATCATTCAATGAAGATACTCAGTGACTAACCTATAGGTGGAATTGTTCTTGTAGTACGTTATTCGTGGTTATATTATCTCAATATATTAAAACATGGGTATATTTCAGTGGAGAAAATCACTGTCGTACATGAAAGAAAGGGACAAAAGCTAAGACAGTGACTAATTTCCTGTTGACTCTTCCTTATCTTACACATTCACTTTGGATCTCTTTACTTGCTTGCTATCTTTTCTTTCTATGTATTTACATATTTAATGGGTAATTTTAATGCTGTGAAACGTGAGACTCCCTGAAGTCAGTCACCTGTGTTAATTTTTAATTGTGACACTGGTTTCTTTCTACCATCTTCCTTTCTTTTATCCTGCTAATAATGCTGTGCTAACACTTAACCACTGGGAAAGGTGGTTGTGAGGATGATTCACATTAGTTAGTAAATCAGAAATCTTAAGAATGAACAGGTCCTCTCACAGATTCTCCCCTGACTCTAAGAGGTTGAGAGGGAGGAGTTGAAGGAAAATCAAAGTTCCTTCTAGGGTTTAAAGAACACTCTCCATTCCAAACATGGTGCAAAAACATAACTGAAAAGAAGTTTGATGATTTTTTAGTTTGTTGTGACATAAAAATCCGAAACACAAGCTGGCCTGGTGGTGCACGCCTATAATTCCAATGACTCTGGAGGCTGAGGCAGGAGGATCATAAGTTCAAGGCCAAGCTCAGCAACTCTGAGAGACCTTAAGTAATTTAGTGAGATCCTGTCTCAAAGTAAAAAGGGCTGGGTAAATTGCTTAATATTTTGTGAAATGTAAAATACTGCCTATTTTTTTTTTTTTGTATTTTCAGAGTAGTTAATGTATTCCTTGAAAATTATGATGACTTTATCTTCTCTTAAATCTATATATTTGTTTCCTTATTGCTTGACTAAAGTCTTCAGTAAAATTATGAATAAAGCTGCTCATGGTGAGTATTTTGATGTTGCAACTGATAAAAAACAAATTCAACTTTTCATTAAAAAAAAGGGCTGGGGATGTTGCTCAGTGGTTAAACACCCCTAGTTTAAATCCCTGATACCCAAAAAATTAAAAATTAAAAAATAAAAATCCCAAACAATTCAAATATCAATATTGTACAGATGAAATAGCATTATAAATGCTATTCTTAAAATGTTTCTCTCTAGGAATAACACAGGCATCTCACCAACAGAGGCCAATATTATTTTGTATTTATTCAAGCAGAACATTTTTCCTCTGAATTTGTTCATTCCGTTGAAGCAATGTGCATACTCTCAAAAGTAGATTTAGTGGGAAAATTCTATGTTAGATAATGCATATCTACAGAAGCAACCTTCTTATTTGAAACAGAAGTTCATCATTCAATTTCAAAAATATTTTCCTGTGATTTCATTTCTATCAGGCAAATGACAAAAACTCTAAAATTTCATTGGATCACTAATTTAAGAATTCTCTTGGAAAATATTAAAGCAACCTTAGTAATGAATGACTAGTTTTTAAAGTTCAAGGGATAGAATGTCACATGTAAAAAGGAACACAGAGTCACTTGTTAAATCCTAAAACTACCATAAAATTTAAAAGTAGCATACCAATTATATCACAGTTGATACTTAAGAAGTTTTGGGTAACAGTTGCCAATTAGGTGGTGTATAATTCCATGGTAGTATTTTATTAAAATATATTCTCAAATTTCTATAATCTCTGATACAAACACGTTGAAATAGAGCAAATTTCTATTTATCACATTTAGGTTGTATGCATCAACCAATGGCTATCAGAAAAATGCAACCTGATGGAAACAAATTAAGTGGACATCAATTATAAACTGAGGGGTATAAAATGATTAAATTCCTGGTCTCTTGTTTGTTTTGCAGGCATTTGTTTTTTTGAAATAACAAATCACCTTTTCTTGCAGTACCTATTGTATATATGCACATGGAAACTCACGAGTATATTTACAGATTATATATACTCTTTTTGTGTATGTGTGTGTACACATATTTATGTGCAAATCAGGATTTTGACACACGTAGAAGGAAGAAGCAAGGTTTAAATGATTTCAATAAAATACAGAAGAACAATGATTGGATCAATTTATTATCAGTTTGCAAAGCAAATTAGGAGTAATAAGAGACAATAATGAATAATAGTGGTGTTGTCCATTATAATACCCAATTAAAATCCTACAGCTTTAAAGAAAAAATATACAATAAAAATAACATGAATCTACAATCTTACCTCCAAATTTATTCATACTGGAACGTCACTGAAACCAAAACATAACATGATTTTCTAGGTGTTATTTTCTGTGAGTATGCATGTATGGTCTCGTACACAGAAACACACACTGAAAATTTAATTGTTATCTGTTTTATTCTCTATTTCTAAGGAGTAAAAACACAAATTCTCATAGGAAAAAAATGTTCTGGGAACACTTTTTCCTTTTGTTGGCAGTTGTATAATTAAGCTAATATTATTCAGGAAAATATTTATTCCTCCATGAAAACTTTATCCTTCTCAATGGGACTGAGTGATATGAAAAGAGAAAGCCTGCCAAGCTGCTTTGAGCCTAAAAGATGCAAAGATCAAAGTTGCTGATGCTGTCATGCAGTTTTTAACAGTTATTTTTTTCCAGTAAAACTTCAGAAAATGTTTACCTGGTTTGAGGGCAGCTTTTAATCTTCCACTTGAGATACATGACTTGAGTAGAATGGGAATAACCTATAATTCTCCAAAGCCCCATTTACTTCAGTTGCTGAACTCAGCAGTATTTATTGAGACCTTTAAGCAGAAACGTATCGCTGAAAACAATTTCCATATGAGGACTACTTCAAGCAATGATTAAAGTATCTATAAATTAAACCCTTCTAAATATTATCAACTATTTCTCAGCATGGAAAGTGGGTTTTTTTTTTTTTTGTATTGTATTTTGTGTTTTGTTTTCCCCAATTCTAGAGATTGAACTCAGAGTTGCTCTATCACTGAGCTACATACCCAGACCTTTTTACTTTTCACTTTGTAACATGGTCTCAACTTGCTAAATTGCACAGTAGGTTCTTAAATTTGCAATCTACCTACTTCAGTCTCCTAAGTAGCTAAGGCATGTGCCACTGTGCCCAGCTGGAAAGATTTCTAAGAGAAGAGAAAGACAACTCAAAAGTACCCTTTTGTTATTAGGGCAACATCTGCTGTAAGAAAAAAGAAAATATATTATCTAAGGAGTGGACAGTATAATGATGTTTCTATAAGAATGTAATAGATAATAGCCTTATTTTCTTCTTTTGCATAGGAATTCATGTTGCTTTATATTTTTCTGTTTCCCAATAGAACAGAGTAGTTTTTTGTCCACTCATGCACTAATAAACACAAATTATTTTTGAAATAAAAATATTATGTTTCTCAAGTGTTTTATTATTTATATAATATATAGACTGCTCTTTTCAAGAAGTTTGACTTTCTTCTTTCAAATTAAGTGATAAAAGATGTGTCATCCAAATTAAGCATTTTTAAGGCAGTTGTACTTTGGAGAAGACACTGCATCTAAGAAAATAACTACATTAACAAGAAAATTTTTATTAAATGAGGATAATATAAATAAGCTTTGGAAGCAAGGAAAGCATTTCCTGTACATCTACAAATTCATCGTGGAAGTTCTATTGAATATGGTTGCAGAATGGAGCCAACCAAAGGGAAACGCAAACAGTTATCTAAAAGTTCTCCCTTTTTGAGGAAGCTTGCAGGTAGACTCCCGAAAACGCTAAGATTCCTAGAAGGAATAAAGGCTAAAAAGTGAAATTGGACCTTCAGGCTTAATCTCTGGGAGGATTAAGCAACACACAGAGGATGTAATTGAAACACAACTTCATTCTCCTTCCCACCTCCCACATTTCCAGGTAAACTTATTCTGTGGAATTTGTTCTTTCCTTCTAGGATAAAGTCTGTGACATGCCATCAGGTTCTTTTGCTTATTTTGGCATCCTTAAAGCCTCTGGTAACATCACTCAAATGAAATTTCAGTTTAGTTTAATAACTTTTTATAATTAATATAATCAGCACTGTATTAAAACGTAGTAAATAAACTTAAAAACAAAACAAAACAACTTGAACCTCCTTCCTACATCCACATTTCTCTTTACCACTTCCAGAGATGGGAAGAAAATTAAAGCTGGAGGAGAGGGTGAGGTGCACAGCAGGAAATTTTCCTTTGGCCCTGCCCTGGTGACTTCTCCGGGTACCTGTGGGCATGGATGCAATTGGAAGCTTGTCCTTTCTCTTATGTGCCCTGCATCAATTTTTAGATCTCTATCCTCCATTCTAATATCACCTGCACATCTTACTTGCATTCCCTCCTGCATGAACAAATGTGTCCTTCTATAGTCACAACTTATTGATAGTTTATAATTAATTTTTAAGCTTTTTGGCATCTCATGGTACATTTCTAGCTTCTTCTTTCCACTGATATCTCCCAGACTCCCTCAAGTCCCTCCCTCCTGGCTATCTCTTTCTTGAAGTTCCTTGGAAAACACTTCTCCCTCCTTCATTCTGAACAAGCAGGTTATCCCTACTCAAGTTTACATTGATTTATTCTTTGCATAGACCAATTACCAACCATAACTCTTTGTCCTTGGGTTACTTAAATTTGAGTCCAACATCTCTGTTTCATGTTCCAAATTTGGAGACACACGTTGATTCCCAATCAGGCACATGGAAGCTGCTCCTGAGATGTTAGGACCCATGATGAACTGAAACACTTTCAAAATATTTCTCTCTGAATCTCCAATTCCCTCAGTACTATAAGCTTTGATTTTTTTTTTTTTAACTTTCAGTAAACATGATGCCAGTTTTCAAAACCAGATAAGCAACAGATTTGCTCATATTTTTGAGTGTTCTTATTTAAGGATAAGGGATGGTCTACATTATCTTCAACCAAACTGAGATAAAAAGTTTCCACCTGGACAAACATTATGTATTATTTTATCTGCATATGATGCCAATGGAAGGTTTCAAAGCAAATAGAGAAAGAAAGAGACGGAATATTTTCTTTCTGATGTAACTAAGTTCCTTCCTGATTTTGGACTTAGAATCCTGAAGGAACCTAGAAAGAAGCAGGTACTGCATCTGGAAATAGGTATAAGGGAAAACAGAAAAGTCTCTTGCCTTCACTGAATATAGCTATAGTAGTCCAATGAATAAATCACTTACTTATGTAAATAGTGATTTTTTTCATTTTGTTTATATTCAAATCATGTATATCGATAACATAATTATAATAAACACATATTTCAATTTGGAAAACATTTTTCAAGTTTTATCCATGGAATCTGATAATTTTATATTATTAATTCTTAGGTCAATCCAGATTGAGTTCTAAATAATCAATGAATTAAAATGGCCAATATGGACTTCTTCCAGTTACCACTGAGATGAGATTTCTATTCTTCTCTTCCAAACACTGTTCGCTATCTGAAAAACCCAAGACAATTTTACATACAATGATAACTTCCTATACTAATGTACCAAAGACATTTTCAAAATGCACTTTTCTTTGTCTAAAATATATAAAAACGATTTTTCCCTTATGAGAAGGGGAGTATGAAAATGATACATTCTTCTCATAGGTCCCTAATTTTAATTTATTTCTCATCAAGTTTTTCATGCACTAATAATTGTTTTCTCTCCATAGATTAATTTGCTTTATTTCATTTGCCCCATATATAGGGTATTAATTATTTTGGGCAAGGTTATTCTAATATAATATCATTACTTTATCAAAAGGGACATGCTGACAGCCAAATCTAAACAATAATGATAATGAGTGACCTTGTCATGAAAAGTTTACTAAATTACAAAAGAACACATTAACATGCCTCAGGCAAGACCAGTGTCATTTCATTTAAATTCTCAAATTGATACAAAAATTTCTCATGAATTTGATCAGTAGAGATGTTATCACAAGAAGAAAACTACTAATTTCTATATTTAAATATAAACATGGATTATATATATATGGAACTTGAATATGTTTATGAGCTCATATCTGTAGATATTCAATTGATCTACTATTAATTTGTTATTCCAGTTTGGTTTCAGTATTCCTTATATAGATCTTTCCAGACAACTGCTTATGATTGATTGACATATGAAAACTATTTCTAACTTTTCAATTTCTCTTGTGTTTCCCAATTTATGAAGACAAATTAAACCAAGAAAATAAAACAAAGCAACGAAAACATATCCTGAAAACAAATTTCGGCTGGCTGCAATATACCTAAAATGATATTTTATCACATTTAGCATATTAAAATGCAAAAACAAATTATTTTATTTAAAATAATATTAAGAAACAAAGGTATTAAAATGTACAACATGAAAAGTTTTTAAACATAATGAAAACTTTAAATGAAATCGAACAAATAATTTTATTAATCCTGTGAGTTTTCTTAACACATCTTCAAATTTTAACTTCACTCAGTGCACAAAAGTTAAGCTAGTAAGTTTAATTTTCTTTATTATCCCCCCACAAATGGTCACAAACCTAAGTAAAAAAGATTCTAAATCATAATACTACCATAATAAGATTTAAAATTTTCTTAAAAGTATATTCAATAGAGATGAACTTAACAGGAAAATCTCATTGTCTGATAAAGTATGTCCAATACAGTCAAATAATTTAGATAAATAACACAAGGTATTAATTATTTGTTTGCCTAAATTCCCTGAATAATTAAACTAACTTTAATTCTCCTTCTGATTATATGGTTCCAGATGTGATAAAATGATGTGCCAAGATTAACTTTAAAATTATAAGAGCATTTACAGGGCTGAGTTTCCAATTTAAGATTTTAATTTTTGTGCTGGGAATTTAAATTAGTATAGTCCTTATGGAAAACAGTATGTCAGTTCCTCAAAAAAATTAAAAATAGAACTAGCATATGATTTAGCCATCTACTACTATTTATGTATCCAAAGGAAATGATAACTGTATATGGAAGAGACATTTGCACTGCCCTGCTGCAATATACCTAAAATGATATTTTATCACATGGCAGTATTATTTGCAGTAGCCATGAAATGAAAACAACCTAACTGTCCATCAATTGATGAGTGGATAAGATCATTGCTACATATACAAATCTGCATAGTTTATTCATTAAAAAAATGAAATCCTGTCATCTGCAGCAACATGGATGAACGTGGATCATTATGTTACATGAAATAGGCCAGGCAGAGGAGGATATATCATTTTGACTCATATTTTGAATCTAAAACAGATGATCTCAGAGAAGTTGGGAGCAGAACAGTGGTTACAAGAGTATTGGGGGAGTAGAGCCAAGTGAGGGATGGGGGAAATTAATTGATAATAGTATGTTACATTAAATAGAGTAAGAAGTTCTGGTATAATACTGCACAGTAGAGTGACTATACATAATAATTATGTATGGGTCATTTTATTTATTTATTTATTTTTGCTTCATTAGTTTTGATTTAGGAAGTAACACTTTGACTTTATCCCAACATTTTTTTTTTTTTTATTTCTGTGAGTTCTACTTGAGCCAGAATACTTTCAATCAAATCAAACATACAGAGAATTGAATGGAGAAACTTAAGCTGAATTTCAGAAGGCATATTATGGACCTTTTCTCTACCTACAGTTACAGAATAAAGATCCTTAGACTTCTGGACTGCTTGACTGTTTTATTGGCTCTTTTTAATTTCTGCTTCATAATCTGCTTTTGACATATTAAGTGCTATACGAAGTGGCTTTAAGAAATTATTCTCAATCTTTTTAAGTTCTGTCCATAATCCAGTCTGACTTATTTTCATTATCTTTGGTAATCAAATGCTTCAATAAAGTTAATGAAGTCATAATCCTATCTGAGTTTTGCAATAAATCTGTTTCAGCACCCTGTGGGAGAAAAAGTACCAAATCTACAAAAGAAATCACCTGTGATCCTGTAAACCATTTTTTATATATTTTCTTAAATGACAAGTCAATTGGGGATTTTTGAAATTTTGAGTTTTAAAGGCCTCCACACCTGAGTGATTACTTGTATTCAATAAGCATCTAAATAAAGTGTATTTGCCTTGTGAATCCAACTTGTAAATATACAGCTTATGAATGGCTAAACTCTTTTTCCTCAATGTCTCAATGGGGCAAAGTGTGATTATTTTGACTAAACCCTGAGGTACAGTAAAAACTCTTGATTTCTAAGTACTGGTAAGATAGACTCTTGTCTCTATTTTCAATAAAACATTTCAATCCTTTGGAGAAAACAGACTCTTCTGTTCTTTACAGAAAGAATTCAATATGTCCCCATATTAAACTGAAAAAGGTATGATAGGCTTAAGACCTTTGGAAGTTGATCAATACTGATGTCCTGAACAATACTAGATATGCCAGAGAAGCCATAGAGTCTGCTAATTGTTTATCTTCTTCCTAAACTTCAAGGCAATCCCAAGTCCTCTCTTTCCTTCCATGATTATAAATAATTTGCTGGAAAGGGTGTCCAGTTGCTGATAAAAACCCTATTATTTCAGATGCAGAATATCTTAAAGGATACTTTCAATATCTTCAGACTATTCAAGGATTGTGCAGTCAGCAGAGATCATTTGAAGCTTTTGAAACAAAATTTTAGTAATTGTTTTCTTCATCATTAATGACTTCTTCCACAAAAGGTTAAGTGAATTCTATTAAGGTCTTGCAACATTGACAAAGGTCATAGTCATGTGTTTGTGTTTGTTCTTTTGATATGGAACAGTAAGAGGAGATAGTTGACTTCACAGGGTAGACAATGCTAATCCAACTGAACATGCCTATCATTAGGTAGTTTCTGAATCACTGTTGGTGAAGGTTGAAGAAAAAGAGGAATAATTTGGGATATCTGTTTTCCAGTGGGATCTTTAATCAGTTCAAGTGAACCCAACAATAATTCCTTTGGATTACATAACTTTACTAATAAATCAAGCATCAGAAAATAATCTTATCTTTTATTATTTCCATCATTCCATAAAAGGCACAAACAACAGGATCAACAAGATTTCAGCCCAGAGTCTTGATGATGACTTCATTCTTTTCATTTTGAATAATTGCTATTAGGTTGGTCTGTGTGCCCTTCTTCTATACATCTTTGACCTGCTAACTGAAACAGGTCAAAAACTTCTTCTTTAAAGTCATGCTTTTCCAGAATTTGACATCTCTTAATTACGGACTAAAGTTCCTGCACAGTCATTCCTAATTATGATTCCTAGTTTTGATGTCACTGGATGTGTGGTCCATTTCAAAAAGCCACAAAAAGAGATTTTACAAGTTTTTATCATAAAGTGATAAAAATATGATGAGATAAATATGTTCAACTTGATTTAAACTTTATATAATCCATACATATATTGAAACACTACAAAGTACACCATTACTATCTTCAATTTTATGTCTTGTATGTCAATTAAAATATTTTTTAAAAAATATTTAGAAGTCCAGTGTGTGGCATAAGTCTGTAATCCCAGTGGCTTGGGAGGCTGAGGCAGTGCATGGTGAGTTCAAAACCAGCCTCAGCAACTTAGCAAGGCCCTAAGCGACTTAACAAGACTCTGTCTTGCTAACATGAAAAATGAACAACAAGCAAGTGACATGACTCAGTGCTTAAGCACTGCTGGATTCAATACCTAGTATGAAAAAAATTAAAATTAACATTTTTATAAAAGCAAAAGAATATAGACTGATCCTGGATGCAAAGAACTTATATTACTTGCAGTTTTTCATGATATTTCTCCTGGTATTAATATATTAATAATATTGTATAAGCAATGGGTTTTTTATTTTTTTGCTATTGAACTACAATAATAAATAGATCAATTAAATGAGGTAATGTATATATAACTGCCTTACCATAGTTATTTGAAGAAATATCGATTAAAAAGCAATTATGATTATTAGTACACAATCAGAATACTCATTCACCTTGAATATCTCCATACAGAAAAGAACAAGCACAAAACAAAAATTGAAATTTTAAAAATGTAAAAAGGGGGAGAAGACAAAGATCTCCAGTCAGTAATACACATAATGCTTTGAATACATTAATTATTTTACTACCTTTGTGTTTAGATGAATTTTTCACTTCTACTCCATTTTTTTGTACTAGATTCCAACATAAGGTTTGATAAGAAAAAAAGTGACATTGGCAGAATGAAAAATAGTTTTCAATAACCCTTGAGCACAGTCATGTACCACCTTCAGATAATTGCTAAGGAAATCTGAAACCTCTTGTGTTTGGAATGCAATGTGAATATGTGTCTTGACTGTGATCACAACCCATCATTTTTCCTTTTATTTTTCAACTCCTTTGGTAGAAAATGCATGCAGATCTTCAGAAAATTCAAAGTCTTATATTTTAAGGTTTCACATAAACTGAGCAGAAAGACTGGACTGTCATATCAATTTCACTTGATACTAAGTATTTTTCAAAATTAAAATTTTCATAGGTATCTACAGAATCTTAATCTAAAATCCCAAAGAAATTTTCTAATTTTGTTTTCTACTTTGAAATTAAAGATGCATAATCAGAAAATAATTCCACAATTTGTTATAATCAATTAGACAGTTTGGAAACTGATTGTAATCAATTGCATCCTGCAGTATGTTACCTACATTAATGAAAAAATATTAAGTTAATTAAACAAGACGACCACAGTTTGTACAGAGATACTTGGATCTGCTTCTTTGTGCAATAGGCAACATGAAATATAAAATACTTATTTGTTTTCTAATTTTTGATTTTTTTTAGATATACATGGGAGTGTATTTTATTTATTTATTTTTATTGTAAACAAATGGGATACATCTTGTTTCTCTGTACATGAAGTAGAGGCATACCATTTGTGTAATCATACATTTACATAGGGTAATGGTGTTTGATTTATTCTGTTATTTTTTCCTTCCCCCCACCCCTCCCACCCCTCTTTTCCCTCTATACAGTCCCTCCTTCCAACATTCTTGCCCTCCCTCCCACCCCCCATTATGTGTCATCATCCACTTATCAGCAAGATCTGATGCAGCCACATCAATGTTCATAGTAGGGTGTATTTTGACATATCCTACATACATGGAGTATAACTTCCCATTGTTGTGGTTATACATGATGTGCAATTATACTGATCATGTCTTCATGTATGAACATAGGAAAGTTATGTCTTATTCATTCTACTGTCCTTCCTATTCCTATTTCTCTTCTTTTCCCTTCATTCCTCTTTGTCTAATCTGATGAACTTTTATCCCCGTCCCCTCCACTGCTCTTGTTGTGTGTTAGCGTCCACATATCAGAAATAACATTTGACCTTTTGGTTTTGGGGATTGGCTTATTTCACTTACTTCTGCAAAATGAAAAGTATTGGTCAGGTCATACAGTAGAAGAGAAAATGCTAAAGGAAGATTCCGAAATATTTCTTTCAGTTTGTGATATGTATGTTCTGGTTTTGACTTATTTCTTCTTTTTTTAATTGTTCTTGGGTTCATTTGTTTAAAATGTTTATAAAATGGCTTGCTTATAAAACAATAAAATTTAATATAATTTATCTTGAAAACTAGATGGACCCAGTACCCCTAGCAACTATCGATTTAATTACAGAAGATCATTGTTGGCATTTCACAATTAACATTTCTATAACATCTGACATCGCTCAAAAATTGCAATAACCTCTTTCATAGCTCAGTGAAGTCAGTGAGTTATAACTTTACAAAGATACCTGTATTATTTATCAGCTCTTCCAAGCTTAGTGAACTGCTAAGTTAGTGACCACTTAATATGTTCTTGCCATATATCAATGTTTGATTTATATTAACCATCCTCTCATGAATAAATACCTAAGAGACAATAGTTATCATGACCAAAACAAAAATATGAATCTAAAGCTTTTAAAGTTTTACATCCAAAGGCTTTTTTACCTTTATCCAGGTGCTCAAGACAAAAATGTGGGGTTTGCATTTACTTATTTTTATATTAAATGATTTTAGTAATGCTTTTCCAAATTCAAATTAAAACTCCATTCTCACTCTGTCCATTTTTCCTATTCTTAGTATTATTATAACCTTGTACTTGCACTACTGCCAACAGTTTCATAAATTTCATCTTGCATAAATTATTGCCTTGTATTACCCAGAAAATCAAATCTTTAAAACCACTAAAACAAAAATCACATGAAAAAAAATTACGTGATGTATTTTCTCTGCTTCAAGTTCACCAATGTCCTTTACTCAATTTCAAATAAAATTAAATCCTGCCCTGACTAAAATTTCCTGATTTACCAGTCGTAGAATTTGAAGACCCACTTATGTCCTGAGAACCTTATGATCTGTCAAAGTTCTCCCTTTCCAGTTTACTAGGGTCATACAAATACTTTTCTCCTTTAGAAACTATGATGTACTTCTACTGTTTTTTCAAACTGAATTTTCTTTTGCCTAAGATTTACATGCCTGTTTCCTTTTAGATCTTAGATCCAATCCATATTCACAGATAGTCCATCTCTCATTCTCCAGTTGCTACCTAGTAATTCTCTGCTCTGTTGTTCTACTCTTGTTCTATGCATTGCTCTATCATCATAATGGATTTTCTTATTAAATATGCACAAGTGCTTTCTGAAAACAGGAACATTAATTTTCATGTTCACTCCTTCATCCTCTGTTTAGAATAGGACTTGGTATATACTAGATGTCTAAAACATACTGATAATGTGTAAAAGAATTAGTGACAAATCATTTTATAAAACAATTTTTAAATCTTCTCAAATTAAAATGAGCCCATTAAATTTATTATGCATTAGTGAATAAATGTCTATTTATTTTAGACATATCCAGTGCACTCTAATATCTACAATAAGTTAGGTATTATAATAACAAAGAGTACAATATCTCCTATATAGGATAACTTTGTAAGAATGTACAGTATTTGGTACTTGTCAGATAATCTTATGCACATTAGACATTTTTGTATATGAGAGCTATAATACCAACATATTTTCTGAGCCATGAAAGAAATGATATATCCATAAAGAGAAAAAAAAAGCAAGCAATTCATCCTTTAGAAATAATTTATTCCTTTATTTTTGCTTTTTGTAATTCTCATGACCCTGTCTAGTAAGTCATCATTGTTTATCTTTACATCAAAAAAGATAATCTAGGTCACACTGTGATGATAAACATCATCTAATGCTTAGTGGCTTATCAATACAAAGTCTTATCTCTCACTTCTTTCCACCACATGTCAGTCAGGGGCTGAACTCAGATACACTTCTACTGGGCCCAGACTGTTCAAGGAGTCATGATTGCTACCATTGCCAAATTTTGGGGCAGAGAGAGAAGAGTTATTTTTTTTTCTTTCTTTACCATCCAAAATTTATATAATTTTTTTATGTGATGTAGATATTCTGAAAACTGTATGTGTGAAAAAAAGGGTGAAATCATTTATAAATGCTCTAGTGTCTAAATATTATAAATTTAAATGGGTCATTTATACTGAGAAATTCTTTCACCTTTCAGATTATAGTTTTCCAAATCTGGTTTTTATGCTATGTTTTATTTTTTTTTTTTTATAATTTTGTATAGAAATTATTTCTGGGTAATCTAGCATTTCAGTTTATAATTTATTCAAATTTGTTATTCAAGCCTTAATTAGCCCACAAATATTGGATACTTAAATTATGTTAAACAAAACATAGAAGACATTTATTATTTTGAATAAGATACAATTATAAAAGCAAAATATTAACCACAAGTTAAAAATAAAGGCGTTTCACATTTTCAAAAACTTAAATGCATATTCAGTATAAATGAAATGCAGTTATTAACACATCATTCCTTCTCTAAACTTTCCTACTCTTTATTCTACTTTTAAAGAAAAATCTGAACTTTCTTTATTTTAGTCACAAAGTAGCAAAATACAATAAAATACTTAGAAGCAAATGATTGAGTATTTATTGCCAATGTTGTTGTCTAATGAATATATAATTATAAACATGTAGTCAACTCTTTTTTTATTTTTTAATTATTTTTATTTAGCTTTTAAGTTTTTACAGACTGCATTTTGATTAATTATACACAAATGGGGGTCAACTCTTAAAAATAACTGTGGTTAACAACAATTTTGCAAAATTTCCAGGAACTGAAAAATGTACTCTCATGAAGCAGCAAGATTTGAGTTCTGTACACAATTGCTTCCACATGTAAGATCTAAAATGAGATTTCACCAGGTCCTACAAACATCCTATTTAGATACTCCTGTATATTGAACATTTATTTATTAGCTTTGTATTTTTAGCTTTATATTTTCTAATAAATTTAAAATATCTAAGAGAGTGGACTACATTGTATTTTGTGATATGTATCCTAAATATCCCAGAATTCAGGAAATACTGATTCACAATAAAGTACTGGATTGTTTATACAGTCATGACCTCCTTCTACTAGCTCTACAAATGCTTTTGAATGAAAAGGGAGTTTCTGTAGGAGACTTCGAAAGCTATTAGGGATAAATTATGTTAGAATTATATTCATGATATAAAAGAATTAGCTCATGCAAGTTTCAAATCTGACATAATTTATGCAAAAGTCTGACATATTTCCTTTAGCTGAAGAAATGTGTCCTAGGAGTACAGTGTCTCTGCATGGTTGACCTTTGCTCTGCTTTCAGGGTATAAAGGTGACTGTGGTGCTAATAACTGATGGATTGAGAGGACGCACAACACTTTTGAGCAAGGTTGGCGCTTAATTTCTGCCTGACTCTGTATGGAATTATTCATGGATTGTAGCTTAGTGCAGAAGTGACTTTTTCCTAAAGAAAAGAAAAACCAAGGTTAACTTATCTCCCGAAAATACACAATCCCTCTCCTGACATGAAAGTAATGAGGCTGCAGGCACTGATCTTGATTGTGAAACTTTGAGCCTGAGTGGAATTCATACAAAGTTAAGCTATTTTTCTTTGCTAAACAAGACCCCCTATAATTGCCAAGGGAAACATTACCAATGTGGCATGCCTATTTAGTTTATTAGGGCTGCTGTTTCAATAGAGCACAAACTGGGAGTCTTAAAGCAATAAAAAAATCATTGTCTCCTTGTTCCAAATGTTAGAAGCGTAAAATCAAGGTGTCAGCGGGGCATGGTCCCTCTGGAATCTGGAGGAGAGAATCTCCCTTTGCCTCTTCTTGCCTGCTGGTTGTATGCTGGCAATTCTTGTTCCTTAGTTTGCAGAGTCATCACTCTAGTATCTTCCTCTGTTGTTACATGACCATCTTCCACCTGTATGTATCTGTCTTCTCTTCTTTTGCTGACACTAGTTTATATTGGAATAGAGCCCACCCTAATACACTCATTTTAACTCCATACCATCTGCCAAGACCTTATTCCAAATAAGGGAACATTCAGAGGTACCAGGAGTTAGGAATACAGCATAACTTTTTTTAAGATCCAATCAAAACCATGTCCCATAACCTTACTAAGTATGACATATTCTGTGTCTAGAGAAAGAAAAAAAATGCCTCCTGGAATGTATCATAGCTATTACTTAAAAGATCAACCATTGTTTATTTAATTATGACATTGTCACATAATTCATTGTCTGTGTTGTGAAAAAAAGTCAACATGAAATTGATGAGTGAGTTGGGCATGGTGGTGTATGCCAATATAACCCTAGCAGCTGGGGATGCTGAGGCAGGAGGATCACAAGTTCAAGGTCAGCCTCATCAATTTACCAAGACCTTAAACAACTTTAACAAGACCCTGTCTCAAAATAAAATATAAAAAGGGCTGGGGATGTAGCTCAATGGTTAAGTGCCTCTGGGTTCCATCCCCTGGTACCAAAAAAAAAAAAAAAGAAAAGAAAAGAAAAGAAAAAGTGATACATCAATATCATCAAGAAAACTGAATAGATGGGCCTGCCTAATTTCCCTCCACCGGAAGGGACCACACAACAGGTGTTTCACTGGAGTGCTTTAGAAATGTGATAGTGATGTTGTTAAGGAAAACACAGGATGGCTTCACAAAGAAGTAAACCAAGTACCTAGCATGCGCTGTCCTGTTTCCCAAGATTAACCCTGAACCAGGAAAGACTTCACTGAGGGGGGATAGGGTAAGAAGGAGGCCCTCAGCTGCTTAAACTCATTTCATGAATAACTGAAGCATTTGCTTCTAGAGAGAGATGCAGGTCTCACAGAGTCTGAGCACACTTTTAGAAACTCCAAGGTTAACACACTGTTGCATTGCCCCAGAGAAACATCCTAGCCCACATTTTACCCTTCCCCACCCAGCCTCCTGCTTAACAGTGCCATTCTGACACACTACCCCTTGAAGGTATTAGGAAGTTGCCAGGTAGGTGCCTCTAACAGCTAAGTCAACCAGGACTTATGATATAGCCAGGGAGCCCTGTTCAGCCTCTATGCCCTCAAGATAAAAAGGAAGTCCTCCCTAGTAGCTCAGCCTACACATATCTCCAGGAAACAAATAGGCAGCCCTGCCCATCCTCCTGCCAACCTGGAAGATGACAGGTGGTCTCAGCCACCCTCTCACTATGCTAAAAACCAGGTGGATCTGCCTCCCCACCTTCAGCTCAGGGAAGCAGCCAGACAGAAAGTTCTCAGTGGTTGAGTCTGCCAAAGCTCCTAGGAAGCAGACAGATGGTTTTATCCAAGAACACACAACCATAGGAAGTGCCTGAGCAGCCTACCTTCAGTGACCTGGCCTGCACATGTCCCTGGGAATTAAATCATGGGGCCATGTTTATCCTTCTGCAGCCACAAAACTATTTACTGCCCCATTCTCAGAAGTTTTAAGTGGTGAGATCCTGAGAAGAAGATGGGTAGCCCTCACCACTTAACCCCAGATCAGGAAAGAGACAGGCAGTCACTGTGAGCAGATCAGTCTCTGAAGGTCCCATGAAATCACCTGTACAGTCCTTGGACACTGACAGGTGCCCTGTTTGGGTACAGCAGTAAAGCCAAGCTCATGAGCAGCTCTCAGACACTAAAAGACACTATACTAGTCTCCTGGGAAACTGGTACTGTCCCCGACTCTGGACCCAACAAGGTTACCCCACCATCAGGAACCAAAGGAAACTGACATGCACCTCACACCCAAAACATGTGTACCATGCCCACAGCGGTCAGTGAATGTGTCATGCCAAAAAAGAGTAACAACTGAACTGGAAGTGCAATTTCATACTCCCTGCAGCCTAGGACACTTAGACACCCACAATCATTTATGACATTGATTACAGCTGAACACGATACACAGACACTACATGAAATTGCCCACCTGAAACCCAAACCAATGTATCACATTCAATTGACAGCCTTGGACACACTGCCTGAGGAAAGTCTTCTTATGAAAGCTACCCTACACAAGTAGTAGAGGCCACTGAGCCATCAGATGCACAAATGTCAACATAGGGACATAGGAAGTATGGAAAAACAAGGTAATATCATACTTTAGAAGGATGTGGCAGGTCTCTAGCAAAGGTTTACAAAGGAAAGGAAATTGATGAACTCATGGAAATATAATTCAGAATGATTTTAAGAAAACTGTTAGATGTAAGAAAATATAGAGACAATTCAATGAAATTGGAATACAATTCCTGATATGATAAGAAATCCAGGAGATTGAAATCATTAAAAAGAACCAAATACTGGAACTAAAAAGAAAACTCAGGAATGAAATAAAAGACAAAGTTGAGAGCTTCAAACATAGAATAGGAAGAAGGCATTTCTAAGCTTAAAGACAGTTCTTCTGAAATAATTTTGTCAGGAAAACAATAAAAATAATAACAAAGGAATAAGGAAAGCCTTCAAAATCTATGGAGCACCAATAAGTGAGCAAATATTTGTATTATAGGTGTTCTGGAAGGAGAAGAGAAGGAAAAAGACACAATGGACAGAAACTTGCAAATTGTTGGAAAGAAAATGATTCACAGGTCTAGGAAGTATAGGGAGCCTATAGTAGATTCACTCCCCCCAAGAGGGATAATATTGTCAAATTGTCAAAAATACAAGATGAGAAGAATTTTTTTTTAAAAAACAGCAAGTAACATATAGTAAATTTGCATGAGAATAGCAGTAAATCTTTCAGAAGAAATTTTATAGTCCAGAAGAGAATGGGGTGATAGATTCAAAGTCCTAAATGAACATACAAAAACAAAACCATACAAACTAAAAACAGACACCTAAGATTATTATTACTAGCAAACCTTTCCTTCAGGAATGAAAAGGATATAATGAATTTTCAGGACAAATAAAAACTAAGGGAATTTATTATTACTTCATAATTCTTACCACATACTATACTGGTGAAGCCACATCAATGTTTACAGCACCTCAATTCACAATAGCTAGATTGTGGAACCAACCTAGATGCCCTTTTAATAGATGAATGGATCAATAAACTGTGGTATATATACACAATGGAATTTTACTCAACTTTAAAGAAGAATAAAATTATGTCATTTGTAGGTAAATGAATGGAGCTGGAGAATATCATGCTAAGCAAAATAAATCAAACCCCAAAAAAAAAAGCCAAATGTTTTCTCTGATAAGCAGATGCTGATCCATAATAGGAGGGTATGGAAGAATGAAGAAGTTTATATTGGGCAGAGGGGAGTGAAGGGAGGTAGGGGGTGTGTGGTGAGGAAAACGGTGGAATGAGATGGATTATTACCCTATGTACATGTGTGACTACACTTGCAGTGTGACTATACAACAAGTACAGAGGAATGAGAAGTTTTGATCCATTTTTGTACAATATGTCAAAGTGCATTCTACAGTCATGTATAACTAATTAGAACAAATTAAAAGATAAAAAAGAAACAAAGAAAAAATTAAAAGAAAATATCTATCAAATAAAAAAAAAGATCAAAGGAGTACTACATTAGAAGTGAAAGATGATAACTACTGTCAAGGATATGCATAAAAATGCCAAACTCATGGCCAGAGCAGAAACACAAAAGAAAAAATGAAGAGAGTCTATCATCAATGCAAAAAACCATCCAACCACAAACCTGAATAAGAAGACAGGAAGGCAGGGGAAAGGGATACACAGAAGAGTGAAAAAATAATCAGTCAAAGGACAGGACTATGTCTGTAGGTATTGGTGGTAATCTTGGACTGAAGCACATTAAATTTCCAATTTAAAGTCAAAAACTTGCTGAATGGATAAAAAACGATATCCAATGATAATCTGCTTCCAAGAAACTCACTTCATTCGAAAACATAGAGACTGAAAGTTAAGTCATGGAAAAAGTTACAAGGCAAAGAGAAACCAAAAGCATATAGATGTGCCAATACTTACATTGGTGAAAAAGACATTGAGTCAAAATAAAATATGGAGGAATAACTTTAATCAAGGAGGAGAATAAGATCTACAAGGGAAACTACAAAACACTGAGGAAAGACATGAAGTCAAACAGGGTGAAAGTAAATATATGCCAAGTTCATGGATAAGAATAATTAGTGTTAAAGTGCATATTGCCAAATGTGTCTATCGATTTAATGCAATTTTTTATCAAAATACGAATGACCTTCTTCACAGAAGTAGGGGAAAAACAGTCCTAAATTATTTGCAAGATTAAAAAAAATACCCGTAATTGTGAAAGCAATCTTAAGCAGAAAATACAAAACTGGAGGCATTTGTAACACCTGAGTTCAAAATATAATATAAAGCTATAGTAACCAAAAGAGCATGGGATTACCATAAAGTAAGTATATTTACATGACAAATTAGAGAACCAAAAAATAAACCTATGTTCATAGTCAACTAATTTTAACAAAGGCATCAAGAACATGTATTACAGAAAGGAACATCTCTTCAATAAATGATGCTGGGGAAAGTGGACATCCAAATGCACAGGAAAGAAACTGCACCTCTGTCTTATGCCATCTAAAATATCAATTCAAAATGGATCACAGACATAAATGGAATTACATCAAACCAAAACCTTCTGTACCTCAAAGGAAAAGAATCAGTATAGTGAAGAGATGGCACAGAGAATTGGAGAAAATATTTGCCAAATATGTGTCTAAAAATGGAGTCATTTCCAGAACACCTAAGGAGCTCAAATAGCTCAAGTGAAAACCAAAAACAAAATTAATTAATCTGATTGAAAATGACATGAATGGACATTTCTCAAAATACAACCATGCAAATGGCCGGAGTACATAAATAAGTACTGTATATCACAATCACCAGGAAAAGCAAATGAAAGGCACAATGATCTCACTCCATTTAGAATGGGGATTATCAAGAAGAAAAAAATAGCAAGTGCTTGTGAGAATGTAAAGAAGGGTAACTATCATTCACTTCTGGTGGGAATGCTTTCCATTTTGGAAACCAGTATGGCTGTTTCTCCAAAGTCTAGAATTGGAAATGCCATATGGTCCAGCATATGCACTACTAGGTATATTTCCAAAGGAACTAAAATCAGTATGTTGAGGAGACATCTGCACTCAGAATTTATTGCACAGCTCTTCACTATTGCCAAGATAGAAAATTAACCCAGGTTTCCATCAATGGATGAATGGGTGAAAAAAATGTGAAATATACAATGAAACATTATTCATACATAAAAGGAATGAAATTTGGCAATTTGCAACAACATGGATGGAACTGAACAATATTAAGTCAAATAATTTGGGCACAAAAGACCAAATACTACATAGTCTTACTTACATTCAGATTCTAAAAATTAGATCTCAAGGCAGTAGAGAATAGAATCAGAGTTACCAGATCCTGGGCAGGGGTTGGAGGAGAGAGGTAGGAGAGGGGTTGGTTACCAAGTACCAGAGGTATAATTGGATAGGATGGATAAGGTCTGATGTACAGTAGGATCAGTATATTGACAACAACTAACTGAATCTTCCAGAACAGCTAGTGGATGTATTTGGAATGTTTCTAACACAAACAAATGATAAACATATGAGGTAACAGAAAGGCCAAGAACACTGAGCAGAACATTACACATTGTACACATTTAAGGAAATGTCACACTGTAAACCATAAATATGTGCAATTGCTGTGCATCAATTGCAAGTAAAATACATTTTAGAAAAGAGAACAAGTACATTGTTCTCCAAATAACAAAAATTGATGTTTTGCTTTTATATTAGTATACAATGTGCCCTTCTAGATATTATACTATTTTAACAGTTTACAATAATATTCTAGTAACACACTATGTACTCAAAATTAATATATATTAAATGTAAGGCACAAAAGTGTTTCCATTTAGTTCTTTTTTAAATTTACTTCCATTGTAATTAATCATGTTCCCTGTTCATTTCAACTTAATATAAAAACCATATGTGAGGAAACAAAAACACTTCTTTTTTTCTTACTTATTAAAACCTGCTGTCTTTCATGTACCTTGAATAAGTATATTCATTTAATAGCACTCTAAAAATGTTGGTTTGGCTATAATGTGATCATTAACTTTATTGCTATAATCATTATATGAGGTTAAACTATACCCTCAGCAACAAAATTAGTGTCCAATTGGTACAGGTGTCTCTTCAAGAATTTTTGAATATAACATACACTCTTGTAAGTGAAAAATTAGTTATATGCCACTCATGTTTATTTTTATCTATTAAAATGATAGCACAACATATTAGGTCATACAGAATAATCTCTGATTTACCAAACTTTCATTTGTTTGCTTTGTTACATTTATACAATAAAATTTATATTATATATTTAAATCACTATTATTATCAGTCATATAACATTTTATTCTCATTAAAATTCACAAAATGTGATTTCAATTACATATCATAAATTTTATGCAATCAGTTGAAATTATTATATTTCAGCATTAAAAATGTTGTCTTTCTTTACTCAAATAGTAAGTAATGAGTTCAATATCATATTAGCCAAGCTTCTCTATTATTGTGAGATGAAAGTAGAATAAAATAAGTATAAATACTAAGAAGGCTTTAATGGAATTGGTTCATACTTTTCAAATGAATGGATGAGACTCATGTGACTGTGATACTTATAGAAACAGGAAATTACTTTGCTGTAAAATAGCAATACAGAGGGTAGAGCAGTTAAATCCAGGAATAGACACACACACTGTCAAAGCCAGAGAAGTGGTCTGTGAAATGGAAAGATATATATATATGTAAGACCACATGTTGGAGGGAAGCTAGAAGTGAGCTTCCTGCACAAAATCTGAGGGAAGAAGAAAATTTCCAACTGTTAATCCAGAAGTAGAGACACCCTTTGACCCATGAATGTATCATGGAGGCAGGACGACTACCTCAGACCATGGGTAGGAAAACAGTAACTGAAGAAGTACCAGACACTGCAAAAATCTGAATTTCAGGAAACAACTCTGTGAAAATTGAACCAGAACGAATGTAATTCACTGTACTCTTGACAAACTGAAAAGTAAAATTCAACCATAGAAATGTTTATAATAAATACCTGAAAATTTCCTGAAGAAGGAAACAAAGGGGTAACAACAAATCCCACCATTAGGTACAACTATAATGAACCAGTAAAAGTGGAGGAAAAAAGAAGGCAACGCAAAGATTAAAGCCTCAAAGTACAAGAAAGTACATGAAGAAACCTATTGATAGGATGTCCACCAATGTGAAAAACCCAGATCACTCCATAGAAATAGCTTCAATTTAGCTAACTGAAAAATTGAGGTAGAGTTTTGAAAATCATGTCTAAAGTACATGATCAAAAATTTGTGCCATTAAAGATGTCAAGAGAACAACATATCATTAAATGAAGAAATAATGTAAAGAAGAAAACAACTGTGATTCCAGTAAATGGACAGGCAAGGTCCACGAATGTAGAATTTACAAAAAGTAATGTACAATTATGAATTAGTCATCAAGAAAAATATTTAAACTAAAATTAATAAAATGAACATGAGCTAAAAAAATGAGTAATACCTTTCCCACAAACCTAATTAAATATGTTAACCAATGCAGGCGACAATAAGTTTTAAGAGAATATTTTTCTAATCATATTTGTGTGTGTGTGTGTGTGTGTCTGTCTGTCTGACTGTAAAACTGTACAATGCTTCTGAATAAGATTCTGACAATGTTCACACAGAGCACTAAAGAGTCTATGATTGACTTCTTAAAAATTTTTGGAAGCCTAAATATTGAAAAGCACGCAAAATGTAAAATGTTTGGTAAATTAAAATGCTTCACTATGTACATAGTGTCATAAAATGCAGGGCTAAGGTACATAAACAGTCTACATACACAGATTATTGTCTCGACTGGACAAAAAGTATTGGAGGAAAATATAAAATAACACCTAGTACTAGCCAAATACTAGTAAGCAGTTGTTCATTTCTTGAATACATAAACAAATGAAGGAGTTGCTAAATCAATAAAAGAAGGAAGAAATAAAAAAGATATAAAATTAATTGGGAAATATAGGAAGGCATAAATAAAATTTTAAGAATTTTAAGAATGTTTGCATAAAATTGTTCCAAAGCAAAGTATTCAGATTATAAACCATTAAATTGAACTATTTACTGTTATTTTAGTAAATGGATTTGCTAAATGTATAAGGTGTTACATATCACTTTCATTGTAGTTTTAAAAAGTAGGTGATATTTTATAATAATAAGAGTATTTTTTAAAACTATTCAGAATTCATTCTCTTTAATTTATACATATTACTCACATGCAGATGGTGATGAAAAACATTTCCTTCCAAGAATTGGTAATCAAAAAACCTGATTTAAAAAAAAAAAAAAAGTCCCTCTAGCTCTAAGACTCTGGAAACTCTTGGATCTCTAAATTCAGTACTGAGTTCTATCAAGTTTACCCATCATATATCTTCTCCAAATGATTGGTAGAACTTAATATTATTTGTATTATCTTGAAAACTAACCTATCTACTGCACCAGATTATACTGTGCATGAAGTGAAAAGCAAACTAATGTTTGTCAACTAAAAACTTAATATTTCCTTTGTCCATTTGCTAAGACTACCATGACAAACCACAAACCAGTCATCTTAAACAACAGAAATGTATTGTCTAGCAATTCAGCATGCTGAAAACCTGAAATAAAGTTACTAAGATGATTGATTTCTCCTAAGGGCTGTGGAGAAATGTGTTCCCGGTCTCTCCTTGACCTACAGAGGACAGTCTTTTACCTATGATTTTAAATGATGGTCTCTCTATGCATGAACATATCTAAATTCCCAAATTGTATAAGTACACGGTCACATTGCACTGGCTCCTACCCTAAAGACCTCACTGAACTTTATTATTTCAGTAATGAAGACTCTACCTCCAATAAGGTCACATTCTAAATACTAGTACTGTAAGACCTGAATATATGAGTTTGGGTGGTAGAGTATACTTTAAGACATAACAGGGTCAGGAGGAAATATTTTTTCTAGTACTATCTATATTTAATATTATTAATTACTATTAGGTATATAAGCACTAGTGGTTTTCTTTCTAAAGTTTCTTGCTTCTACTCTCATGACAGAATCATATTCCAAAGCCGACTTTGGAACCCAGTACCAAATACTTTCACAGATAGGAAGCATGAAAGTCCTCACTGTGCAATCTCACAAAGAAATTTCTTATTTATTTCTGCCAGAAATTCGGAGTTGGGGTAATTCAGCAAAGCCGTTCACTCTTGTTTCATTTGACATAAACAAGTGATTTTGTGTATCTTTTTTTTTTTTTTCTTTTGAGGATAAAATAGGAACCCTTTAAGACAAGAGAATGAAACTGCTGGGTTAACCCAGTCAGAGGTGAAAAGATCAAAGATGAGCTATCGGTTTCTAATATGGGAATCTTTTCTCATGATAAATAATGGATGAGCAATGGAGAAAACAATCTTTTGTTTCTAAGCATCCAGTCTATACAAGACATGGCATATGAATCCCAAGTTGCAATAAGATTCTTATTTTGTAAGCAAACACCTTGAAGATCTGAGGTTTTGATTTAAAGTTTTTACTACATGTAAGTGAAGTGAATTATGAAGGTAGGTTACAGGAAGCTATTGTCTTTTTGTTTGTGTTCCTACTATAGGTACTTCACATTTTTTTGTCTTATTGTCTTTAATTTTTTTTCATTTTATGAGTGATAATTAAAAGTCATTTTTTTCATTGTTAAGATACGTATGATCATATTATTTGACATGTCTGAAGCCATAGTATTTCCATATTGAAACTTTTAAGCATAGTGTGTTTCTCAGCCTTCTGTTTCCTGCCCCTTTCTCCATCCAGCATACTCTTCTGGAAAGCCCCCAGTTTTTGTTTTGTTTAACATTATACACATTGTTCCAACACCAAATTCCCAAACTCCTCTTGGTATACATGTATGAATTTGTGTGACAAGTTTATGATTAATTATTCCTGCTCTTCTGTAATTTCAACATGTCTTTGTCCTGTGCTTGGGATTATATAACCTCTTACCTACCAAAGCTCTCTTACAATAATCTTCCACATGACCTATCTTTAGTTTATTTACTCTCTAGTGAATCACAATTATAAAAATTTTCTTCAATACTCTATTTTGTCATAAATCAAACAAATATTCCTTTAATTCCATGTTCTACTCCACATTCAAGGGTATGTCTGCTCCAATATTTGATAAATCTCCCTTAGGGAAGGAAATCTCTTTCTTCTGTTTCCAATTCATCTTGGTCATTTTCTCTGGATCAAATTCAAAATAATGCTTCATTCCTATTCCTTCAGTTCAGGGTCTGTTCAAGGTCACCAATAACTTTATATGGTCAGCAGTTCTTAGTGATGATCTTGCTCTAACAGCACCATATGACACAAATCAATCACTCCTTATTTTTTGCTGCAATGTTTACTTTGTTTGGTTTTCAAGACATAATTCTCCAAAGGCTTCCTTTCTATATTTTTTTTCAACTTTGTGGATTGTTTCATATCAAGTTGAGCTGTAGAATTTTTAAAGTTAAAAATTATGTGGCAGTTTTGAAAAGGGAATTTGTTCAAGACAAGCAATGGAAAGGGAGACATCATGCCAAATTCCAAATTCAGCAAAGACATCCGGGAATTATAAGTCAAGGAGCAGACTGAGTGTGTTACTTGATGGAAAATCCCTAAGAGGAGAAATCAAGAGTAGGGGTATATTTGCTAAACTAACTCAACAAGATTCTTGCAGAAGACAAGCCAAAGGCTTACACATCAAATATAATGAATATAATGTAAAAGGGAATTTAGGAACTTGTTCAAATATCAAAAGAGATTAGACAACAAGTGTGGGTGAATACTTGTTAAACTAGCTTTGGATGATTCTTGCTAAAACTGACCAAGAGAGGCCAAACATTGGACGTGGAGGACAAGGTCAAGGCAAATTCATAAAGAAAGTCCCAAGGAGCCTGATAGAGGAAAGTCTTCATCAGGTACCATGTACCCTTACCAAATTCTGAATTTTGGAATGCCCCAGGATTTAATCTTTGAGAACTTCCTCTTCTTTATCTATATTTAACTCCCCACATAACCTAAACTGACGTGGTGACTGTCAACATGATGTATATTATCCTAATTCCATTTAAAAATTTCTATCCTAAATATTTTCTAAAATCTCAGATGTGGATATCCCACTAGTTGCAAGACACATATATTTGAATTATTTTTAATTATATATATGTTAAAAATCCTAAAATCTTACCACTGATCTTTACCCCAAAATAAGCATCTCTGCCTTCAGTGTTATAATCTTAAAATCCCCATTACATGGCAGAGTTATCTTTGATGTGTCTCTTTTATATTCTCCCATGTGTTATATCAAGCCCTTGCAACTTTTTCTTCAAAATAGACCAAAAGTTTTATCCCATCCAGCTGCATGATCTAAGTTCATATGACCTTTAACTCATACTGGATTATTACATTAGTCACCTACAAACTCCACCCATTTCCTACTTTGTCTTCATAACATGTATACTTTATTCAGCAACTAAAGAAATTCTTTTAAATTGCAAGTCATGTAACGTTAATCCCTTGTACAATGCTCTCCAATAATTTTTCATTTTACAAAGATTTGTGGAGTAAAAATTTTTACCATGACCTCTGAAGTTTTATCCGATCTGTTCTTGACATTCTCCTCTATTCTCTATGTGTCAGTCTGTATTTGTCACTATAATAAATTACCTGAGGTAGAAAACTTAGGAAGGAAAAATGTTTTTTAAATCAGTTGTGGAGGTTTAACATCCAAGATAAGGAGGTCCCAATTCATTGGATTCTGGTAAGAATGGTAGATAGTGGCACATTTTTGCAGGAGTGCATTGTGTGGAAAACATGTATATTGTCAAGTAGAAAGTTAGAGAGAAAGAAAGAGAAAGAGAGGGAGGAGTGTACTAGCGACCCATAATCCCTTACAACAACATGTCCTCAATAACCTAAGAACCTCACATGTGTAGTATCAAATTCCAACAGTGCCAAGGGGAGGGCCTAAAACTTAATCGCAATGGACCCTGGGTGAACATTTCCACCAGACCATGCACAAACCAAAGCACTCAGCTACTTCTGATTCTTCTCCCCTTTTTTACTGTGCTCAAGATATGCAACTGGTGAGCTTTGAACAATTCATGCATACTCCTCCATCTGTGTCTTTGCATTGGATAGGCCCTCTTCAAAATTTGTCCCTCAATTTTGAGTATGACTCAGTTTCTCATTTAAATTACATCTTGGCTCAAATATCAATTTGTTCAAGAAATATTCTCCAAATTCATTGTAAAGAGATCTACATAATGCTCCATAAGTATTTGGGCACTTACTCTGACATATTATTCATAGACCTTGGCATCAGCTAATATGTACATTTATTGAATATTATCTCCCTACTAGAATATAAAGTAAGGTATAGAAGGAATTTTGACTTTGTTGTATCTCAACTCTGTTAATCTTTCATGGTAGGTATTTATAGTTACTGAACAAATATATACACATATATATAGAGATATATATTACATGCTTCATATGCTTAATATATACTTTTCAAAGAAGTAATAAAAACAAATGAATCATGATATGGAAATCATGATATTGAAATTTAGAAGAAAATGGAGGACTGACATAACTCAGTGGTACAGCGCTTGCTTAGCACGTGGCAGGCACTGGGTTTGATTCTCCGCAGCACGTAAAAATAAAGAAATATGTCCACCTATCAAAATGCATAAATTCATTCTATTTTCATGTTTAACTTAATTAGTTAAACAAATAAAACAATAAAAAATAAACAAATAAACAATAAAAACAAATAAAACAAATAAAAAATAAAAGAACTAAAAAATAAAGAATAAAAATAAAAAATCACACACAGAAAAGAAAACAGGATATAAAGCTAGTTCTAATTTTATTAATTGCAAAATTTTGCACAAAAAAACTCTCAGATTTTGGAGGTGTATACTTAGTTTTAAAAAGGAATTAATATGTAACTAATAGGAATACATAATTCATAGACCCACCCAAATTAATATATGTACGAGGATTTTGTTTATGTCAATTTCTAAGTTTTATTAGTGGTAGGTATGGAAGAAAGTAAATTGATGTAACTACATATAAATTGAAAACCTGACTGACATTTTTCTGGGTCAGTGTCTGTGTATCCACTTCTAAATGACCTCAAAAATGTCAAGCTGGAATTCAGTTCAAATACAGGTTAAAAGTTTATAGATTTGGAGAAAAAAATGCTGGGAAATAACGAGAATTTTAATAATTTTCCCAAAGGTAAACAACTATTAAATGGTGAAACAATGAAGTTATGCTTCAAAGCCCATTTTCTTACATTATAAAGAATACTAACTCAGAGTTGGACCAGTTAATCAAAAAACTTAGTACGAATTCCAAGTTATGGCAGACTTTGCAGAGGATTGTTTTCTTTTGTGAACATTTCCTGAGAAATGGAGGAGATGCTGCTGCTGATCACCTGGTTAGAGGATGGAATGTTCACTGTTTGGAAAGAAATTAAGGAACAATGACTGCAGCAAGGTGCTTAAGGAAAAGTTGAGGAGTATCTTTTGAAAGGTCTTTGTCCCATACTTGGACACATGAACTGGTGGAAGAAGAAACATGACACCACAAAGCCAACCAAGGAATAGTGAAGAAATTAGGTGGACATGTGTGACTCTTATCAGGGTGGGATGATCAAGAATAAAGAGGTAAACCCTGTTGAATTTTGAAGAAGATCCACAGCTTAGTGGTAAAATAAAAATAGGTAGTTATAGAAATCTACCCATGAGAAATGCCAGAGGTGATTGAAAACATTTCAATGCACTGATGATAACTAAAAATGCTGGCAAGGGAATTAATTCGATAGAGTTATGATAATGAAAAATGATTATTTCCATTGCGACCCTGGAAACAAGTGAATATATATGACCAAATTAACAGAAAACTTTGCATGATAAAATTAAGATGATTTCTAATACATGAGGCTATTAATGCTACATATGGATCAATCTGTGGGTATTTATCATCACAGAGAAAGTGTCTTCACTTATTTTTGTTGTGCATATTCACTATCACAGACACTCTGACATATACAGGGCTGAGGCAAGACTACAAATGAATAATCATATGGCTGATGAGGCAAAAGGGAAGCTGGTGAATCAGGCTCACAAATTATTCAATTAAATCTCTTCTCCAACCTGGGCAAATAAACCATTACAACAGCCTGTAAGTCCATGTTAGATGGAGAAAGTCCTATCTCCACAATCAAAGAAACTCAGGAAGCAGGCTCTGGATAGATTGGCTATAAGATTTTTGAACATCTAGTGGACACTTCATCTTGAACCCTGGAACCCATTCCTTCATGACAAAAGGTAATGCTAGAGATGATTCTGGGCACAGACAGAGACCCTCCTGCATAAATCTACAAGTCAACTTGTCCAAATGACATTTGTACTGTTTTTTTAATCACATTTTAACTTGTATGATATGGCTTTGAATTTAACTTTCTTATACTATTTTATATTAATAGAATTTTTCTTGAGATAATATTTTAAGTCTTTTACAAATGAAAACACATGTAGTGTTTTATCATCCAATAAAGGAAAAAATAATTTACTCATTAATAGGAAATAATTTAAAATATTCTCTCAGCTACTTCTGATTCTTCTCCCCTTTTTTACTGTGCTCAAGATATGCAACTGGTGAGCTTTGGACAATTCATGCATACTCCTCCATCTGTGTCTTTGCATTGGATAGGCCCTCTTCAAAATTTGTCTTATACTTAACTTAAGGTTAAGTATAAATGTTTGAATTAAGTATAAATGAAAGTGTTTAAAAGGATAAATGGAAATAAAAATATTGACCATGTTAAATTAATAGAAACCATATTTTCCAGTGCAAGGGATGCATAATGATTCTATATCAAATGTTAAAGACATAGTTTATATTTGAAAAGAGATTCACTATAATTCAAATTGAAATATGGGTGAAATAAAACTTATTTTATGCATAAAAAATAATGATAAATACAATCAAATATCACTAGAATTCTCTTTTAAGAGTTTTCATTCAGCTTTACCCAAATTCTTTTATTCCAAAACTAACAAATTGCATTTTAATCTTTAAAGACATCTATTAGAGTTGAAAAAACTACCCAGACACTGTAATATTTAACAAGAATTGAAATATTCCGATGTAAATTTCAAATCACTTTTAAATACTTGAAGCTATATTATCTGTAGTTTACCTGGCCTTCCAAAAATAAGATTTTATAATCACTCAAAATTTCTTAGAGAATATATTTTCTTCTGAACCACCAATCTATTAATAAAAAAGTAATGCAAAAACTGACTTCCATCTAAATGTTAAATCCTTAGCTAGTGTATTTTTTGAAAAAAAATTAAGCATTCACCTGTATAATTGCTTTCCAAATTATGCCTCCCTTAACATAACTATTTTATTTATCTATCCTCATAGAAATTTGAGCTAAAATTAGTTTGACATTATGTATTTAGCAGTGTGACTATCAACTATCTACTTATCCTATTTGGAAATTCTAATTATTTTTGGTTAACTATGATATTAGTATTCAGTAATTTTATACTTATGTGAATGGATTGGCAATACATACTTATCAGATACTAAAAACGTGTAGTCTTATACAAATTATTTGACTTTATAATGTATTTAAGAATAAAATCAAGTGGAATGGTTTACTATTTATTCAATGGTACATATTATTCCTAATAAATGATACAGTTAAATTGGATTTGAGAAAATATTAATCTAAATTCATTATGAATCTACATTTTAAGAAACTTATTGACTTCATCATTCTATTAAATAATCAGGGCACTTTTCTACTTCTGAAATATGTCAGTAACACTGTTAATTTCACCCCTACCTGTGAAGTCAGTTCCCTACTGCTGCTAACAACACTGGATCATACAAATAATGCAATGATGAAATTAAATTGACAATAAAAGATAGCCATTATAAGTGTAATCAATATATTCAGCTGTACAAAATACCACACTAGGGTGAAACTATGTTATTATATTGATATATTGACATAACTATTTTTAAATTTAAATTTAAGGATGTATCTTCTAATATCTGTATCAAAGTTAGGTGCAATGTTTATTTAATACTGCCCACATAGGCATATTGCACCTGATAATTAGAATTTTAGAGTGTATCATGGATATACTGATATACCGATTTCCAGTATTTCCCAAACAAAAGATTTCTAATAGATTATTGACCAATTTAGGGCTCGGGAAGGTGATGGACATATTATGGTAAAGTCATAATATTGAGGTAGATGGAGGTCCTTTATCAAAAACCGGCCTCAAGGTCACATGGCCTTTTTCCTTGTACCTGGAGAATTATTAAACTTTATCTACACTTCTCAATGCTTTTTTGTTTTTGATGGTGCTGGGGATTGAACCCAGGGTCTTGTGCATTTGAGGCAAGTACAACTGTGTTATATCCCCAGCCCCTAAATCTCAACCCTTTTACACACACATATGCAAATATGTGCATACACATACACTTCTTAGGACATTTATACTGCTACTGGACACCCTCATGCTTCAAAACCAAACAATAGCAAGAAATCAGTAAGAGCTTGTAGGGTTTCAAATTTCACCTACAATGGGTACTGGAAGTGATGCTGCAAGTTTCATAAAAGTTTCTCACTTTAATTAATATTCACAAATCTGTTCTTAATTTGTTTTAGTGGCACATGGACACAATACCTTTATTTTCACTATTTTTTATGTAGCGCTGAGGATGGAATCCAGCACCTGACGTGTTAGGCAAGTGCTCTCCCGTGGAGCCACACACACCCAGCACGCACAAACCTGTTCTTGTGAGAAAACTTAGCTCTCTGACAATGATAAAAATGAATAAATTTCTGCACTATTAGTTGTGTCTATTGTAGTTTTCTAAATAAAATCATATTACCTTAAATAGGAAAAGGCACTTATAATCCAAGTAGTGAATTTTACTCAAATCATATTCCATCATTTTGTGATGACTTTGTCATGTGTTTCTCAAAGGGGATAAATTTAAAACAAATTATATTTAAAATTTTTGAAGGTTACAAAGGGAAAAATAAAATTTCCATTGATATTTATGTTTTAATTGCTCAAGTTCAGAAATAATTTCCAATAAGTTCATTTTTGAAATTAAATTATCTAAAATCTTTGAGTAAACAATCATTAACTACTAGATACCTTAACATCAACTGAAAGACAAGCATGTTCAAATATAGGAGTAGAAATTTAGCTCCTCTGTCAAGGTATTCAAATAAATAACAGTAAGAGCACATGTATTGTAATGTTATGTTGACTCACTTCTTTCCTTTAAGCTCAAAAGATTTGTTTTGCATGTCTTATCTACTAACTAGACAGACTGAATTGATGGGAAGAAGAAAGTCCTATTTATTGTCAATCACAGATTTAAAAGCACAGAGTGCATCATTTACTAATGTAATTAAATCCTGTACATCAGAAATCCTGATCTGAATGCTAGTTTTCTTTCCCTTTTCCTAAAAATTATAGTGGACAGATAGTATCATTTAGATAATTTTGTAAAGTCTTTTCTATTTTAACTGAAGAATGAAAATGTAAGAAAAGGCTTTTCTTATATTTCTTATCTCACAAAATGAAACTGTAAATACAATTAACTATATTAATATTTCAAAGTATTCTAGCATGTTTATGTTTTAGGTTCTTGTTATCCATCGAGTGATTTAGAGACCATTATCTGTATACATGAAAAGGAAACCAACAAACACAATAGATTCATATTCCAAACATTAGGATCTACAGAATGATTTGTGCCCTGGTACTAGTGAGGAGTGTTTATAGTGAACATTTCTTGTTTCAAATAAGACTTCTGAAGATAATAAAATTAATTTTAAACATAATCTTCACAACTTGCCTTATGATTTATTTTTCCTTATTATTTTAGTGACTGGTCATATTTCTCCACCAACTCCACCAATTTTAGAACAAAATTGGTCATAATTAAATAATATTCTTCAAAAATCTAAGTTTTTCCCTCTCACTCTTGAAATTTATATACTTATGTTTTGTTTCCCTTCATATAATAAAAATAAATCTGGTTCATTTAATCTTTGTATTCTCAGTTGCAACTTCTGGCATACTATAAAAAATATTTGTCTAACAGTTTTTAATAAAAAAAAAATAAAAAATTACCGAACTGTTACTAAGTGCCAGTTACTATGCTGATTACTTCACATAAAATAGTAATATGGTTTCTGAACAGACGGAGCTAATAGTTCAGAGGAAAAAGCAGGCACTAAGGAAGTCATGGTCTCTCTGGGGAAAGGACATTTATCTTGGAATTTGCAGGATGGAATGTTTGCAATTACATTGCCTTCAACTGATACCACAACATAGGCTTCTTGGAGTTACCTAAAAATTTCCAGGGTTAATTGTAACCATGTTACACAGCATCTAAGTAATTATCTGTTGAAAACTGAATGAAATAAGCCTCCTATAAGAAATCAAAAGTCATATTTCAATAAAAATTAAAAAGTATCCTTATAATAATGTGAAATATTGATATTTGGAATGAATGCACAATTGTTTACTTATGGTTTTTAGTTTTTGTGGTTTACTATTTCTGTTTTTTGCTCTCCATGAAATTAATAGAGGATTAAAATGCATTCATTATGCAAAATCAAAACCAAACCAAACACAGTTAACACTTAATCCAGCACGATTTATCTTGAATATTCTCAGAAAGATTACTGTTTTCTATGACCTTATTTTTCAAGTAACAGAAAATAAAAACTAAAGTGAGGTACCACTTTGATTTCATTAGTACAGAAATGTTTGCTAAGTATTAGGACTTTGAATCACTATCAAAAATTATGTGTCAATTATATTTTTTCGATATTTTTTTTAGTCAGGTTTATTTTTTACATTTTTTAATTTATTTTTTTCTAATTAGTTATACATGACAGTGGAATGCATTTATACATTTTGATAGATCATACATAAATGGGACACAACCTCCTACCTTCCTGATTATATGTATTGCAGGATCACATGAGTCATGCAGTCATACATGTACATTAGGCAATAATGTCTATTTATTCTACTATCATTCCTTTTCCCATACCCCATCCCCTATCTTCACTCTCAGACAAGTATATTTTTTACACAAATTAATGTAAGCAAAAATCTATATTTTCAAATGATTTTGCTGTTTTTACCTTGCTAACTCAGTTTAATGACATGTTTTCTTTTGAAAAAAAGTTTTTCTTTTTACCAGACTCTACTGGAAGCACTATGTACATTTTAAAAAATTAGTTAAATTTTGTAACTATTGTCTAAAGTGTACAACTTTAAACCTAACAAAAGTGCCTAAACATGTCAGATAAAAGGATTTTCAAAGGTACTGCTAATCATTAGGACTGCTTTTGAGTGTTCCATTGCCAGTACTCTTGTGTCACTAGATTGACAGGAATATGAGCCCTAGAAATTATAGTGCAGATCTAAGAGCATTTTGAGTGCTTCATCTTAATTTCAATGTAGGTTATCAGTATCAAAAAAATGGGTGCGAATTCTTCTGAAATGACACCCCATATTAAAAAAAAAGAAATGCAAATATTTTCCAATAAGACCTCACTTACCGTATATTTACTTCTCTTTCTTTTGAGGTGTGTTGTAAGTGTAAAATTCACATTGGATTTTTTTTGTTTGTTTGTACTTCTAACTTGTTTTTATCAATCAAGATAAAGTTTGTTATTTAGTGTTTATTGCTTCTTCATTTTTACCGAAATTAAAGTTATCTTACGTCTTTTCTGGTAGCATTCTCTGCTATTTATTATGTTCACATTTCGTCATTGTTTTCAGTCTGTTTAAATTCACTAATTGTCAAAATTAAGATGCAGATCCAAACCATAATGAGAATTCACCTCATGCCTGTTAGGATTGCATTGCACTGTAAACAACAACAAAAGAAGATAACAAATATTGGCAAGGATGAGGACAAATGGAAATACTTCCACAGTGCTGTGTAAGATTGTAAAATGGCACAGACGCTATGGAAAATAGTACAGAGGTTTCTCAAAAAAATGAACAATAGAATTACCATATGATCTAGTAACCTACCTTATGTGTATACCGTACATCCAAAATAATGAAAATCAGATATGGTAGAGAAATCTGCACTCTCATATTGACTGTAGCATTATACACAAAAGCCAAGACATAGAAATAAATGTGCATTTACAGATGAATGGATTTGAAAAATATAACACACACACACACACACACACACACACACACACACAAACAGACACACACACACAGAGGCTTTACATGCACTCAGTAATATTATTCAATGTTTAGATAATGGAAATTTGGCCATTTGCAGCAACATGGATAAACTTGGAGGATCTTATACTAGGTGAAATAAGCCAGTCACAGAAGGGCAAATACTGCAAATTGAACTTACATGAAGTACTTAAAATTGTTGAACTTATAAATGTGGAAAGGAAAATAATGGTTGCCAGTGACTGGTAGAGGGAATAGTGAATTGTCTGCAATGTATACAAAGTGTGGCTAGATGAATAAATTTAAAAGACCTGTTGCATGACATTACTGCCAATAATTAACAATGCTGAATTCATACTAACGAACTTTGATATGAGGGTGGATCTCCTTTTCAGTCTTTGCCACAAAAAAAAAAAACAAAAAAAAACAGGGATAAGGACAGAGTGAGGGACAAATTGCACACATAAATATGTGCATTTTTGTACATCAATTATGCATCAATAAAGCTCTACAGTAAATAAATAAATATGGATTATAAAACAAGGATAAGATAAAGAGAATCAATGAAGTCTATGCAAGTTTCATAAACAACGATTACCTATAAAACCTTGATTTCTATTGAGATAGTAACTTCTTCAGAAAAGAAGTTACAAAAGCTAAAATGAGAGAATACCTCAAAATACTAACATTAGATCCCATTTACTAGACTTTCCTTTTTCAGATGAGGAAATAAAGTTCAGAAAGAACCAGGGACTTTGATTCAGTCACCAGAGGAATTGATCATGGATTCTGTGAAGTGAGTTTATCTCCACAGAATCTGTGAAGTACCTTACAAGGCGCTTGACATGCTAGCTGGTTGTTTGCTGCTCTGGCTGTACCTTGTCTAATTAGAAAAATGCAAATCAAAACCACCTAATATTTCATCTCACTCCAGTTAGAATGGTTATTATCAGGAATACAAGCAACAATAGGTGTTGGCGAGAATATGGGGAAAAAGGAACACTTATACATTGTTGGTGGGATTGTTAATTAGTGCAGCCACTCTGAAAAGCAGTGTGAAGATTCCTTAGAAAACTTGGAATGGAACCACCATTTGACCCAGTTATTCCACTCCACCCAAACAAATTAAAATCAGCATATACAGTGATGCAGCTATATCAATGTTTATAGCAGCTCAATTTATGATAGATAGATTGTGGAACAGACCTAGATGCCCTTCAGTAGATGAATGGATAAAGAAACTGTGGTATATATACACAATGGATTATTACTCAGTCATAAGGAAGAATAAAATTATGGCATTTGCACATAAATGGATAGAGTTGGAGAAAATCATGCTAAGTGAGATAAGCCAATCCCAAAAAACCAAAGGCCAAATATTTTTCTGATAAGAGGATGCTTATACATAATGGTGGGGCTGGGGGGTAAGGGAAGAAAGGAAGAACTTTGGATTGTGTACAGGGAAATGAGGAGGGGAGGGGGCAGGGGTATTAAAGATGGTAGAATGAGACAGACATCATTACCTTATATACATGTATGATTACAGAAATGGTGTGACTCTACATTGTGTACAACCAGAGAAATGAAAAGTTGTACTCCCATTTGTGTACAGTGAGTCAAAATGCACTCAGCTGTCATGTATAAATAGAAAAAACAATAAAACAAATCTCTGTTTAACTCAAAAAGCAGTATGCCTTTCTACATGCCTTTATAGGAATAATTCTAGCAAAAATCAAAAGAAAAGATTCATGAACATTAATAAAATATTTCATACTTATCATTCATGTAACTAAATCAGTATTTTTCTTATAAAGTCATTTATAGAAAATGATAATTTCCACATTCCAGTATATTTTTTAAATAAAACCCAGTTTAGGCAATTTTTTAAATTATTTTTTTATTTGTTCTACTTAGTTATACATGACAGTAGAATGTATTTATGCATTTTCATAAATTATTCATAAATGGCCTACAATTTCTCATTTTTCTAATTGTAATGTTGTAGGATCACAAGAGTCATGCTGTCAAATATGTACATGAGGTAATAATGTATGTTTCACTCTAATATCTTTCCTACCCCCATACCCCTTCCCTCTCTTCACCCCCCTCTACCTAATCTAAGGTAACTCTATTCTTCCCCATATCCCTCCCACTTATTGTGAATAAGCATTTGCATATGAGAGAAAACAAGTGGCCTTTGGATTTTTGGATTTGGTTTATTTCGGGAAATTTTTATTTCAATGTCTTAATATGTTGTATTAAGATATGTTTTATAATATTTAATGCTATCAACACAAGAGGTAGAATTTGCCCAATTTGTCCCTTATAAAGGTATTAAAACACATACCTCTGCATATATCTTCTATTCTTTCTTTTGTTCCCTGTTCTATGTTAGGCTTAAACGCCATCATCAAATTTCTACCTAAGTAATAAATATGATTGTGTCAGGGATTTTCTCAACAAACACCATTCACCTTGTAAGATGATGAATTGATATATGTCCATCGTAAAATGTCCAAACTAATGTAGTCAATTCATCCATATGGCCAGAGTGTACTTTCAGTGATGGACACCCTCTGACAATTTAATGCTTCATTTGCTTAGCTGATACTTCATTCAACTTTCTTAAAAAAAATATCTAGTGACTTTCAAAAAGTATATAGGAAGACATACATATTCAACTTCCACTCTTTCTCTTCTCCTTGTTCTTTTGAAGGTATAATGGGTTTTTAAAATTAGTAGTTAGGATAATAAATGCAGGGTTTAAAAAGAAAATGTTTTAAAAAATGTAACTATTGAGATCGTGTATGTTAATATTGTTGCTATGATAAGTCAATTCTTCAAATTTGGGAGGAGATGGACAAAGAAATGAAGACAATAGTACTGCCTCAAGGTTTTTATAATCTAATTAGATAAATAAAGCTTAGATAAATATTAAAAACTATAATAAACACAAACATATTCACTCTTTGTTCAATAATCATTTACTGAACACCCACTCTGGGCTGGGAGCTATTCTAGATGGGGAGTAGAGCCGCAGATATAGATTCTGCTCTCACATGGCTTTTTGCATCCAGTGTCATAATGTATATAAAACACAGCGAATCACAAACCCAGGTAAGGTAATAGATGGTGACTGGGCTTGCTACTCTAAGACTATGTCCATGGAAGACATCTGTGATGAGGAAACACAGGAGCAGATATCAGTGAGGAAATGAACTCTGGGAACATTTGCAGAGGGAATGGATATTCAGGACATTTGGGTCAACTTGAACTTGACCTGTTTGGAATCAGGCAAGAAATTGCATCTAGTCTCTGACATCCTATCAACAGTTGATTATCTGAAAGGGAGATTCCACAGGGAGAACTTAAAATCAGATTGACCTTTATGAAGTCTATTTGTAAAATACTAACTTTGAGGTAGCAAACTGAGGAATTACATAGAGTAAACCCGAGTCTAGATGCATTTGGGTCTGAACTGTCTCACACAAGAACCTTCCTTATGTTATGACCTATTTGAGACATGGAAGGGATAGTAAAAGCAAAATTACCATGGGTACACTAAACAATGAATATGGAAGGATAGATGTTTAAAATGAACTTATACTAATATGTACATTATTATTTAAAAACTGAGATGGTTTTCATAGAGTAAAAGTGAACTTGCTTTTTTTTTTTTTTTTTCCATAATAGGTAGACTTAATGAGCAAAGAGATGCCAGGGCATCCAAGGGCCATGGGATAAAGAAATATAAATGTGTTTTTATTCAGGTATACCTAGCACACATAAGCTTCACAAGAATTAGTACAAATTCTAGCAATTGTTAGTAGTCATTAATTTGTTCATTCAAATTAAGTCTGAGTATGTCCCTCATTTTCAATTTAAAAAATATAATATTACATTCATTAAAAGTCTTTGGATACATATATTTAAAAATCTGAAGGATATTAGGGGAGATAAAATTTGCCTGTCTCACTATTTTAGAAAATGTACAAGTTTACATTCTCATAAAGAAGACAGATTTTGATGTATTTTGTTTGGATGATATTTCAATAAAAGTACCCAAGATGAAAGTGGTTACATCAGAGTTTGTGAATTGTTTTTCTTATTTAGAGAATACTTGCATACACTGTGAAAGTGAAATTTTAGAAAATACAACATTCCTCTATTCTTACACTCTTTTCCTTTGATGTATAGAGTTAAATCATCCAGATTTTCTGTAGGAATTACTTAGATTAAATTAAATTTAGACTACTATTTTTGCAGTGTTGTCTTTCATTTCTCTTCCTGATGTCTTTGTTTATAAATTTAAAATGTAGTCTTAAATTAAATTTTACCTCGACTCGTCTATTCACATAAAGTAAACAAAGCATGTATGAAATCTTGTTTTCTAGAAAAGACAGGAAGTACTTTTTAGCTACAAGTAAAAAATTAATCATAGCCAAATAATGATGCTAAAATCTACCTTTCCATTTTCTTGATTCATTCAAACATTTGTACTGTTTTTGATGAGAAATGCTTGGCTAAGAAGATATCAATGCAACAAGAATAAATGGTCCAAGAGCAGCTACAGTGTCCAAGTGGTCAGAAACTGACCCTTCTCACCACTGGGCGGGGTTTCTGGCACAGCATCCAAGAGGAGGGCAGTACTAGTCCACCTGGTAATGGGATTCCATCAGGGCTGATTCTCATACCTGCTGTCCCACCTTTCCTCAGTCTCCACTCTTCACAATTCTGCCAGCTTGCCCCCATTAGTTACCCCTTCTGCTTCTTTGCCTTAATCTCCTTCTTTGTGCTTGCTTTACCTCAACCTTCTGTCTGCTCTGAATATACTTCTAATTCTAGTCCTTGAAATGGTGACCAATCTCCTACATTAGTTCTGTGGGGACACAATAACCTTGAAATAATTATCAATCATTAACCACTAATATCATTTTATGCTTCTCCATTAAGAGTTTAGACAACCTTCCCAATTTTGTCATAATCTAACCAATGATACAAATAGAAATAGATTTCACATTTCATGTGAGGCAATTAAATGGGAATTGGTAACTAAAAATTTTGATCAACAACTCTTATGGGGACAGATTTGAAAAGGCATATTACTTAATGCCAGACTTGGACATTATGGGTAATTATGATGATACACCATCATGAATTGTACATCAAGGTGGTCATTATCCCCAGTTATTTCCACATCTACACCTAGAAGTTCAGAAAGGCCACATGTTTGCAAGGGTATTCTGACCTAACTTTGAAGTCAAGTCTATGGAAAAATCACAAATGTGTCTGATTAAGATTAAATTCATACTGAGGAAAATGCACACATTTTTGATCAAACAAGCTTAACAGGAAAGAATATTGATTGCTACAGTGCATAGTGGACAATGGTGAGAACTAAGAGCCATGTAAATTATGCAATCACAGAATGACAGTGCACAGTAGACAAAATAACAGGAACATACTAAATCTTATAAAGTAAATCTCTGTAGCCTAGCCGCCAGATGAAAGAAAATAAAACCTGAGGACACCAACAGCAACAGACACAAGATGTGCACTAAATGTACCAAATACAACACAGAACCTAAAGCTGAGCCAAATAAAAAGCTGATTTCAGGAGTTGTGAAAATTTATGTCTGGATGATAATTAGGAAAACAGTAGATCATTGACTACATTGAAAAGAACAAGACATGCTTTCTTCAAGTCTGGCCAAACTAAACACCTACACATGTGTTAATGCATCTACACATATTCAGGCAAATATCTCATTCTGACATGGTGTGTTATGTGAGCTTCTGAATACAGGGTTTAAATCAGACATAAAACCATGGATACTAAATTTTAACTTTTAATAAAATACTATGTTTGCTTAGAATCATAAATCTATCATATTTATTTCATATATGAGGCATGTCTGATAATATAAATGTCAATTGGCTTCAATAACTTATTTTGAAACAATATCCATCATGGTAAATTATTAAGAGCAAAAGCAAATTTATGTAACATATTCTGGAATCGTGATTGCTGTAACTCAGAGGAAAGTTCTTTATAACAATGAAACACAACTGTGTTCTGATCTAACATGATTTGACACACCTGGTAGAGAATAGTATAGAAACTGACAGCTAAGTAAGTTTTCAAGCAAAAGCTGACAAAATTCTTTGTCTGCTCTTCCTTTGCTATTTTAAATTATGCAGTAAAAATGACTTAATCATTTAAATAATAAATAAATGGATTTTTATAGTTAATGTAGTATAAAATAAAAAAATAAAAAAAAACATAATCCATGGCAGCCAATTTACCTTACCACTATTAATGTTTTATTTTTTCAATGTGGTGACCGTGTACATACACTGTGTGTACACATGCACATATAAATATAAATGTATTAATATAAATTAAAAATTATAATTTTAAAGAAAGTCAAACGAATGCAGTTGTTTTAACTATGCATTTTATTTCACATATACTGATGTTTTTTCATTTGAGGGTCTTACTGGTCCAGGAAGGACTGTACCTCACAGGATTATCTAAGTATAGGAAAGAATTCCGTGAGTACGTTTCTTGAAAAACCAATCAGTGCAGAGCCTACACTCTCAATTGTCTTCTTCACAGGGCTTTCTAAAGTCACTAACTATAATCCAAAGCATTCAAGAACAAGGCACCAGACAACAAAGTATAGTCCCCATGCCCCCAGACAGAACCAGTCAAAATTACTAAAACTCACATATCTCTCCTCATCTGCTCCTCCTGCAGAACCCACAAACACAAAGGTTTCCATGAGGACTCTTTTGCACCCTTTCCTCTGGCTCCCTCTGACCCCTGTCTGTCCTAGAGCTTGCCCATTGACCCCATGTGATGTGATATATCATCTGTCTATAGAGAACTGAGAACAAAAGTCTCCATCCATGACAGTCATTCCATGTCTGTATTTCTTACAATTTCTTACAATGTCTGATTTTTTACATTATCCTTAATGTAACCACACTTTCTTAGTAAATATTAAAAATAAAGGTCATTCAATAAGATATTAGGGTTTTTTACTTTCTCATATAATTTTAGAATTAGAGATCTATCAACTATTGATATAAATAAGTAACAATTTGAAAATTGGAGAGCTTGCTATGAAAATAATCTCAGAATTTTTAAGTTTTAAATGGATCTCATTTTATTAAATAATCTATAATTTTATAGGTGCAAAAGTAAAGAACATTTTTCCAGGTGCCTTGGTGCATGTCTGTAATCCCAGCAGACTGAGGCAGGAGGATCTCTAGTTCAAAGTCAGCCTCAGCTAAAGCGAGGCACTAAGCAACTCAGTGAGACCCTGTCTCTAAACACAATACAAAATTGGGATGGGGATGTGGTTCAGTGGCCAAGTGCCCCTGAGTTAAATCCCTGGTATCTCCCCCAAATAAATAAATAGATGTTTTAAGATGACTTCATGATGGTTTAAGCACAGTGAGATGTTTTACAGAAAAATGTCGTCTCATTTCATTATCTTTCAATTATATTGTTTGAATTTATCTATTGAGAAACATAACACATGATTTTAATTATACTCTCATTTAATGTAATCAGTACAGTATTAATAGCTGGAAAAACAATGTCACTTTTTATGTTAATTACAGATGGAAAATATTTGCAAGCTTAGAGTGTCAATGTGATATTCTGTGATGTTATGCTCATTATTCACAGGAAAAAATTACACTACTAATTTCAAGTCAAACCTGGCTGCAAGGAAGATAATATGTATATCACATATTCATTCTCTCATAACATTGCCTTGCACTTCTTCCCTAATGATTTGATTTGTGCCTCTCCAAATTCAAGGCAATTCATACTATCTAGATTTCAGAGCACTGCTTTGTTCTTATTACACATAACAGCAATGGGTTAATCAAGTGAAGAAATGCCTGCATAACGAGATATCACATATCTAGGCTACATAATAGAGAATACATATGTACTGTTCATAAGAAGAAATTCAATAAAGACAGAAAGTTTGTAGAGGAAAAGGAGAAAAATATGGTCTTCTGCAGATTTCTCAATTTTAGTATTTCCTTAATCAGCAATTGTTGAAAAGTTGGGGATAAGCATAACTTCCCAGTTCTTTTCTACTAAGTAAAAATATGTTAAATAAACTTCAGATAACTGTCAGCTTTATTAACATTATTTCCTTGATAGCTAAAGCTATTTAATACAGTAAGAATGTAGAAGGCACATAATACTTGGTCCTGTGATTGCACAAACATACAGGTTTTGTAGCAAAACACTAAAATGCTTTGTCAAGGATTATCAGTGGGAGTCAGGAAGTACCTTTTTTTTTTTTTGGTTCAGATTTTGTTTTCTTTCTTTGCAGTAGCCTGGGTTCTGTGTAAAGAGATAAATAATTGTATATTTTTACAGCTCAGGGAACTGTATATTATTTTGTTAGGTTTTCCTAAAAAAGTGCCAATGATGGAATGGCTTCAATGATAGATATTTATTGCCTAGAATTTCAAGATAGAGGTTTGGCAGGCCTCATTTCTTCTGCAGATGATGAGGAAAAGATCTTTCCTGTATCTCTCTCATTGACCTGTGAACAACCATCTTCTTCCTGTGATTGTCCCTTACATTGTCTTTTGTGTGTGTCAAAATTTTCTCTTCATATAACACACAGGTCATATTGGGTTTGGGCTTACACTAATGACTCATTTTCATATAATACTTCTTCAAATACTGTATCTCTAGCCATACTGAGATATTAGGAGTTAGGAGTTAGCTGATGAATTTTGAAGGGAGTATAACGCATTGACTGATATTCCTTATTATCAGAAACCATGACCAACTGAGACCCTGGTAGAAGCACAGAGCTGTGACAAGGAGAATGTTTTCCTTACCCCCAGAATTCAGGTCATACGATGTGCAAAAGAGAAGTAAGAGGTCAAGAGCTCTGGAGATAAGATATTTAGTGAAGAAAGTAGTAGGAAGCCCAATTTCCCTCCCACATGTCTTCCTAATACTAAAATTCACCTATTTCATTTTTTTCATTTCCTAAAACTTCCCCCTCTTCTGCACTTTTATACCATCATTCACCTCCTGTCCTAATTTTATTTGTCAAAATATTTCCCATCCTGTAAGATAAGTTTCAAGGGTTAACTCCTCCCAAGTGGGACTTTCGCAGCCAGGTAACACGTATGTTTTTCTTCTGCTGCTCTTCTCAGATGTCAGCAATAATTTCGCACTTCATACATCATGCCATTTCCTGGCCCAGTACTCTTTTAAATAATCACTGATCCAAACTTCTTATCATGGCACAAATGAAAAACTGGTTCCTGACGATCACTTCAGGTCATGGTTCCACCCGTTCTCTCTTGTGCACCCGCTCCGGCCACTGTGGCATTCTCTTTTGTTCCTCAAGTTTCTAAGCCTTGTCCCTCCCTTTCCACCAGTTCTTACTCCCCCTGGTAATCTCTCCTGACATTCGATCTCATCACAAATGCATCCTGATTATTCATATCTTGGTATAAATGACTTGACTTCAAAGACAGTTTCTCTAACCATCAGTCTGAGTTAAACTCCCAGTCTCTCCATAGTATGTCAACTTCAACTTACTTGATTGGCTTTATTGTGCTTTATTAGTCTTCATTCATTTTTTGTACTTTAATTATTCATTTGTTGATTTTATGTCATACTCAACAATGCAAACACCAGGAAAGCAGCAGAAACATAAGTTTGTTTAAGTTTATCTCCAAGCACCTAATTCAGCTCATGGGCTCATTGGAAAAATTTTTAAATAAATGAATGAATCGATGGATGAAAAAATATAATAAATTTCATTATATATGAAAGTATGAATATATACTAGAGAATATAATTATTACCAACAGTAGGTTTAAAATACAGGGAACACGCACCATTTCAAAGATGATTATCATTGAAACTAGAATTAAAATGCTGAATTTGGTCAAAAAGATTCAATTTCTTACTTCATCTAAATTATTCTTCCATAGTTTTAATATGAACTTCCAAATATATACATGTGTTTCCTCTGATATCTTCTTGTGAAGAGGAACACATTTCTACATTTTTAGCAGAACTAGCCATATGATCCAAAACAAGAAATATAAATATCTTATGCTTTAAGAAAATTTGGAATCAATTTATAATCTCTGCTTTCTCTAGTCTGAAAACTTAACTTTTCATGTTAACTTTTTTATGTAAACTAATAATCCATATTATTCTCACCTTAACCCAATGTGACTATGAAACACTCAAAATTTGGCTACTATGACTAAGAAACTGAATTTTCAATTTTTTGAAATGTTTTTTAGTTTAAAATTAAATTCAAAATTTGGATCAGCTTAAATATTTCCTATAAGAAAACTGAAAAGGAGTTTGTTGATAGTGGTAAATTAACTTCACATTTTTAAAATGTCAATCAATCTTATTCATATAAAAGATCACCATATGTGGTACAGACCTGATATTATGTGTGCTTTCACTTATGGGGAAAAACCAGAGCAACTTGAAATTCTAGTGGCAAGTTCTGCTTCCTACTGTGTGCCAACAGATAAGGCCCCCTAGCCAAAGGATCCTCCTTATCAAGGGGAAAAGCCATGGTGTCTGATTATCTCTAGGGAGCAAATATCAGTTCCATGGCAGTCAGAGGTTAGTTCAAACAAGGCAATCACATTCACCTGAGGAAACAGGGTAACTGTTTTCTCTTGTATGTAATAAATATGTACTATTTTAATGTACAGTAATATATTAAGCAACATCAGAAACCTAACATGCCATATAATAGGGGAGTTAGAAAGATGACATCATAAAATGATTAGAAGTCAAGTAAGGGAGAGGGGGAGAGAGAGGAAGACACAGAGAGAGAGAGAGAGGAGAAGTAGATGAGGAAGGAGTGCAGGATAGTAGGTCATGGGTAACATAAGAGTGTTTTGCAGTAATTACAGAGTATAAAAATGTACGTCTGTGAATGGACTATGAAGCACTGCTGTACAGAATACCTTTAGAATTGAAAATCATTTGAACATAACTCTATTTTTCTCATTCTGAAGGTCTTCTGTGAGACTAAACATTTATGTTTCTTGCTTCATTTTTGGTACATATTAATTTCAGAATGTATTATAAACCTGTTCCTCCTAACAGGACACAGCCATTATCCCACAGTCCTTTCCTGTTCACTGTCTCCAACTGCAATCTCCACATTGCCCTGCATGCAGTCATGTCCTCACCTTTGCTGTGAGTGAGTCCAAATCATTAATAATCTGTTGGCCATTTCATCTATCCAGTGTTGACTGTTCAAACTCAGATGATGTAGCCAGCAGTGCCCTATTTTGACAGTTTCCAAGGAAGAAAATAATTTTACAGACCATTGAGAATGGTTGTAGTTCCATTTCCAGAGATCAAGATAGTTTTTGCTCTTCCAATCACATCTGACATATTTTGAATATGCAGGTCTCTATAAAAATTAGCATTTTGCGTAACATCATTATTCCTGTGATATTCAACTAAGCCCTTTACTTATTACTAGTTTATCAGAGTGAACAAATCAATAGAAATAATTCATGTTGATTTCCTGAGTGAGAAAATGAAGACCAGGAGATTATCAGTAACTAAGTAGCCAAGGTCCTACTTGCTCACAGTAAAGTCTGAGAATAGACCATTGGGCAGAGTGGAGCAGAGATCAAGATGAAACCAGTAGACCTTGAAACAAACCTGAAATTTACTATTAAATACTGATAAGCAAACAGCAAATAAAGCCACATGATCATATGGTTAAATAAAAGACATTTAAAAACCTTTTGTGGATAAGGGAGACATAAGACTGGAACATCATTCTGGATGCCAGAAATGGGATGGTACGGGTGAGTAAAGGCAGTTGGGGGGGTATAGCGGAAGGCAGATCTGAACCAAGTATGATCACATGAAATTCCCACAGGCTAGGAATGTGTTTAAGAAACTAAGGCTTGGAGCATATATGATTTTTCATGGTTTACAGTATAAGGAATAGATTGATATAAAGCTGACAAAACAAAAAATTTACCACGATGAACCTTTTAAGACATAAAAGGTCAGGATAAATTTATCACTAGAATTTTCCCACTTCCGCTCTCCTAACACAAGGAGTACTGACTGATAAGACTGGAGAACTTGATTAAGGTATTATTATACCCCAGATACATTCATGCCAAGTTTCAATATTCCCTATCTTCAGGAATACCCATATTGTTTTGAAAGAAAATGTGATGATAATTAAACCATCAGAAGGCCACAATGCAGTACCTTACACCATGAAAGAAATACCATTTGCAAAGATGTAACTCCCTTTTGCACCATTGAAGAAGCATTATCCTATATTTCACCTTTTTTTTCACACTCCAGGGATGTACAGGACATATGCTTTCTGTCTGACTTCAAATACGTGCTTAGAAGGCAGGCATCCCTTGGGGCAAGAGGAAGAATAG